>NC_137437.1:120000-720000 GCF_964374335.1 Astatotilapia calliptera | reverse complement strand
CAAATAAAGAACCTTGAACCTTGAACCTCTTAAAACCCTCCAATGTGGCTGAATTACAACAATTCTGCAAAGATGGGTGGGCCAAAATTCCTCCAACACGCTTGATTGGAATTTGATTTTTTGCCCCCTAATAATAAAGCCCTTCATTATGAAACTTCATTTTGTTTTCTTGTGTAATCTTTGTCTTATATTTTAATTTGTTTGATGATCTGAAACATTTGGGTGTGACAAATATACCAAAAAAAAAAAGGAATTCAGGAAGGAGGCAAACAATTTTTTAACACCTTTGTCCATTACAGATACTAAAATTGGTCTGTGAACCCTTATGGAGCAAATGTACATAGGGCTCAATATGAGATGAGATGAGATAGCCTTTATTTGTCAGTTGCAGGTCTTTTTCCCACAACCAAGATGACAGACCTTGCCGACCGTACATACAATACACAAACATCACACTGGGGAGACAGGTCAGGCCAGGTAGCGAGGAAAAAAAACATGGAAATGTGTAACACAGAAGGATAATACAGGAATGCACAGATATCAACACACCATAGCACAATAAACACAGACAGCAACATGGGAAATATGTGGAAGGAGGGACCTTTTTTAATGAAGAGAACATGGGAGGAGTAAAAGAACAAGATAAACCTAATCAGCTCACCTCCTGTGATGATGATGGAGGGAGTTGAATTCTGCTTTCCACATCTGCTCAACTCCTCTTGCAGAAAGGCTCTGCATCCTGTCTCAGTTTCCACGCTCATTTACATGATAATATCTTCTATCTCTGTGCTCACTGCAACTCTTAACCTGCTGGTCATCATCTCCATCTCCCACTTCAAGTAGCCACATATTTTGTAAAGTTAAAAGATTAATAGCTTATTTTAAGGAAAAACTTAAAAAAAAAAAATAACAACTATGAATTTATGCTGCAAGTAACAAGTTCTTTTTTTCTCTAGGCAGCTCCATAATCCCACCAACTTCCTCCTCCTCTCTCTGGCTGTCTCCGATTTCTTTGTGGGTCTCTATTTACTCTTTTACATAATGTTTATAGACGGCTGCTGGTATTTTGGTGACTTCATGTGTATTCTGTATTATGTTATTGGCACAATTAACACCTCTTCCTCAATAGGAACCATGGTACTGATATCAGTTGACCGTTATGTGGCCATTTGTGATCCTCTGCATTATCCCACCAAAGTCACTGCAAAAAGAGTTCAGATCTGTGTTTCACTGTGTTGGAGCTTTTCTGCCCTTGCTGGTAGTTTCCTCTTAAAGGACAACTTGAAACAGCAAAGCAGGTTTAATTCTTGTGTGGGAGAGTGTGTTGTCCATATTAACTTTATTGAATATGTTGCAGATCTTGCTTTGAACTTCCTACTTCCTATTACTGTCATTATAGTTCTGTATTTGAGAATATTTGTAGTGGTTGTGTCTCAGGTTCGGGCCATGCGGACTCATACTGCAGGTGTCACATACCAGTGTTCAAGGAAGGGAAATCCAAAGAAATCAGAGATGAAAGCAGCCAGGACTCTTGGTATTGTTGTAATTGCATTCTTGTCATGCGCCTTACCATTTTATTGTGTCACACTCACAGGCCAGAATGCCTTCCTCAACGGATCATCTTCTGCATTTGTTTTATGTCTTTTCTATTTTAATTCGTGCCTCAACCCTATCGTCTATGCCTTATTCTACCCCTGGTTTAGAAAATCTATTAAGCTTATTGTTACATTTCAAATACTGAAGTCTGGCTCCAGGAATGCCAACATAGTCAAAGTGACAGAATAGTGACTAAAACGAGGTCTCTACTGTTTTAGCAGCAGTTTACGAGTAAGTCAGCCCAAACAAGCAGTGTTATATTTTCAGATTGCAACATTGCTCACATATCCGTGTCGTAACTAAACCAAGAAACAAAATAAAGTAAAAATGTGTTTGCCCATAAATGCCTCTTTACTATTGCCCTCATCACTACCCTGAAATCAACCCCTTGTGCTTTGAATCAGGGAACAGTAGATAATGTGTTCAAACAGAAATTCTTAATTATTACAGCCTTCACTGTTTCCTTGAATTCACTTTACATTACTTTTTTTAAATTCTTTTTTTCTGTAAAACCAAACCAAAGAAATACTGAACAAATTTCATTCATTGAGTTTAATGTTCATAACTGTGTGAGTTAGGCCTAACTTTCTGCAGATCCAAAGCAATAGGCATCATTTTGAATCACTGTAGTATTGTAGTACTTGTAGTGAAAATTAGCAGTCAGGTAATATATAAAGTAAGGCTCTTTCAAATGTTTTTAATATTATAAAAACATCTATTTTAATGCAAACTATGATGTATGAACAGAGGAAACAGAAGTTCAAAGTGGGTTATTTCTGAATTTGTGACACCATCACAAGACCAAAATACAAAGAATAACCAAAACAAAAGAGGTCTGGATTAGGCAGTCTGGAAATATCCTTTAGGCTGCTGGGTGGGGGATTCCCATCACCCACTAAGCATATTTCATACACTATCTGTGTTTCTATACACTACCTTGTCAGGTGATGTGAGGTAGAGAGAAGCAGAAGTCTTGTCATCACAATTGCAAGTGAGTAAACTTTCAGTTGTGAAGTTGTGAAACCATCTAGCTTTATGGTCAGAGTGCTAAAACAAAGCTTTTCCTATTTTCAAATAATTAAGAATTAAAGTATTATTCCATAGCCAAGGTAAATGAAAATATTAGTTTGAACAATATGTTAAAAATTAGTTTCAGTAGTAAAAATGTTTTCTGTGCTTATACATGATCCAGTTTCAACTTCGGTAGATTAGTGGGTGACTGCAGAAATGCGAGAAGATAAGAACTCAGCTACAAAACCATCATTATACGTGACTAGGGATGGGTATTGATAAGATTTTCAAGATTCTGATTCCATTTTCGATTCTGTTTAACGATTCCATTCTTTATCGATTCTTTTTAAGAAAGGAGAACACTAAGGTCGATTAGCTTAGAACTTTTGAAGGCAAACCATTTCTCACTCACTATCGATAACTCCACAGTTTTCCCTTCTCCTCAGGTAAAGAGCCTTGGTGTCATCCTAGACAGTTCACTTTCCTATAAATCTCACATCAATAACCTCACCCGTTCTGCCTACTTCCATCTACGTAACATTAACAGATTGCTTCCTTCTCTTTCCACCCAGTCTACGTCCATTCTTGTACATAGTCTTGTTACCTCCCGTATTGACTACTGCAATTCTCTTCTGCATGGTCTCCCCCAAAAATCCCTCCATAAGCTTCAACTGGTTCAGAACTCTGCTGCTCGCATTATCACCAGAACCCCTGTTCTTCAGGAACTTCACTGGCTCCCTGTGAAATTCCGGATAATTTTCAAACTTTCTCTGCTCACCTTCAAGGCCATTCATAACCTCGCTCCTTCTTACCTTTCTGACCTGTTAACCACCACTTGTTCTGCCCGTTCACTTCGTTCCTCTTCTTCTGTCCAGCTTACTGTACCCTCCTTCCGCCTCACCACCATGGGAAGCAGAGCTTTCAGCTGCTCTGCTCCCAGGCTGTGGAATTCCCTGCCCCCTGAAATAAGAAATATTGGTTCTCTCCCCCAGTTTAAATCCCAACTCAAAACTCATCTGTTCAAATCTGCATATTCACTGTGAATCCACTGTTTGTTCATTTTATCTTGTGCTTTTATTTTATTGTTCTTATTCTGCCATTGTTTTACTAAGTGTTTTATCCTATTGTAAAGTGTCCTTGGGTGACATGAAAGGCGCTCATAAATAAAATTTATTATTATTATTATTATTATTATTATTATTATTATTATTATTATTATTATTAATAATAATAACTTTGTTTTATATCTTCTCTTTGAACAAGATAGAAATTTAGGAGTAACATGGCCTTACAAACCCAACACTGAGATCTTAAGTGATCCACAGCCTACGGCTCTTCAATGGGGTGTCACAGGGTCCCCGGGGAAAAAAATTGTAAATGTAAAATAAATATTCTTCTGTAGCAATAACAAAGTATAACATAAATTATTCTGTAGCAATTACACAAGAATATCCAGTAATGTCCCTGCCTACAATTAAACACATTCACTTACCGAAAATCATCTGCTGTGGCAAATGGGTGCAAGCCTTTGACCACAAAGTTAGTCACTGCTCGGTGACATTCGTTTATCCTGGTCTGAAAGGAGACGCTACCGCTAGACTGCAGCGAGAACTGCCAGCATCTGAACCAGACTCTTCCTTGGTTTTCTTGGTGTTTAGGGTGAGGTTATTGTAGTTACACCATTCTGACAGTTGCTGGACCTCATCCCTGTAGGCGGTGTCATCATTGTTGGTGATGAGCCCCATCAGAGTGGTGTCGTCTGCAAACTTGATGATCATGTTGCAGGGGTGCGTAGGGGTGCAGTCACTGGTGTAGATAGTGTATAATAGTGGACTCAGCACACATCCCTGTGGTAAGCCAGTACTGAGTGACAGGGTGGATGATCGCTGGTTGCCAACCTTGACTGATTGTGAACGGTCTGTGAGGAAGTTTTTGATCCATGCACATGTGGAGGGGGGGAAGTCCAAGTTTACCAGCTTGTCTATAAGAATGTCTGGGATGATAGTATTGAAGGCCGAGCTGAAATCAACAAAGAGCATCCTTACTGATTGTTGGGAAGCATTTAAGTAACAAAGTGTTGCAGGTTACCTTTGTGGTGGCCATCTTGTTTTCCCAGTAAAGAGGAAGCCTGCCTCAATTGCAGCTCTTTTATAGGCCAGTCTGTATTAAGAAGGTGTGTCTTTAGAGTATTTAAAGGGAGTAGGAAATGGATGAGGGGCCATTTTGAAAAGTTGCTGTCTGCATGTGTATGATGTTGGCAAGAGATAATAAAACAATTACTTTAATTAAGATAGAGTGAAGTCTGATGTTTCCCTCACCGCCCCTCACTGTGTAACACTGATGTCCCAGGATTCTCCAGGTGATGAAGAGCGGAGTGGACAGCAGTGGAAATTGCATCCTCTGTGGACCTATTTGCCTTGTAGGCAAACTGGTGGGGGTCGAAGCTGGGTGGGAGGCTGTCCTTTATGTGTTTTAGGACCAGCTTCTCAAAGCACTTTACAACCGCTGGAGTCAGTGCGATGGGTCTGTAGTCACTGAGGCTACTGATGGTGGTGGACTTGGGGACTGGGACTATTGTTGATGATTTCAGGCAGTGAGGGACAGAGGCATGTGTCAGGGAGAGGTTGAATAGTCTGGTGAACACAGGAGCCAGCTGGTCGGCACAGGCTTTGAGCCCTCTACCAGGTATTCCAGCAGCTTTCCTCTGATTTACTGCTCTGAACACATTGCGGACCTGATGTTGTTGGAGGCTAAATGTGTGGGGGCTGTGCTCAGAGGACACTGTGGGCAGGGTGGTGTGCATGGTGGGGGTGACTGCAGTTTTCTCGAAGCGGGCAAAAAAAGTGGTTAAGTTCCTCCGCTAACGAGATGTCCATATTATCTATATTTGTCCCATTGGCTTTGTAATTGGTGATGTGTTTCAGGCCCTCCCATACCTTCCTGGAGTTGTTATCAGAGAGGTGATCTGAGAGCTTGTTTGAATAGTCCAGTTTTTGCTGCTCTGATGCCTTTTTTAAGGTCTGCTCTTGCTCTGCTGTACATGTCCTGGTCCCCCCTGTATGCAGAGTTGCGTGCCTTTAACAGTGCCTGAACCTTGCTTGTCATCCAGGGTTTACGGTTGGGGTAGAACCGGACCCGCTTTTCCGTGGTGACAGTGTCCATGCAGTGTTTGATGTAACCCAGCACTGCGGTTGTGTGAGTCTTGATCTCCTGGAAGCTCAGTAGCACAGCTCTCTGTGTGATGTCTGCTGTGCTGAAGATGATCTCTGATCCTCCTGAAGACTCTCTCCTGGCCTCAGCTCCCATCTTGTGGACGATCTCAGCCACTCCTTCTCGTCATGGCACCTCACGACATCTACAGATTAAAAATAACACTCCTCTTGCCACACGGCTTTCACCATGTGTCAACTCCCCAATGAGACATGCACAAGAATGTTGCACAGTCTCCCTAAAACAATCTCCAGGGTTTCCCACTTGGAGCAGCCATACTCCAACCTGTAACTCTGTGTAAAAACATTAATCAGCAGTCACATGTTAAACTTGTTTAACTCCCAGCTCCACCTGGAGCCTGTAAACTGGAAAACAAATCTGTTAAATCAAACTTCACATTTGCAACCAACTATAGATCATAAGGGTAATAAAGTATTCAGCATAACAGACAAGTATCATGTGCAGGTTTTCTCCAATCATTAAATCACTATTATTGCCATAATTTGTCCCAAATCATGAATCATCCCAATTTATTCCACAATTTAATCTGTGACTTTCCTTAAACAATGTCACTCCACCCATTTCATCACTATGAGCTCAATAGTGGCCAGCTAATGAGCCCATATTCAACTATTTCATAAACACTGCATCTCTTATTTGTTTCCTCATGTCACTTGTCTGTTTTCTGCTGAATCCTCTACATGCACTCTTAGAAAAAACAAACATTAGGAACACACATGGATCGTCCTGGTGGGCAGGTGTCGGCCATCCACATTCCAGAGGTGCCGTAAAAGGCCATAAAATTAAGCCTGCTGTAAAAGGAATGACACTGGTTTCAACACAGTATAACAGCATCACCAACTCAAAACCTGTAAACACAGTTTTCTTCACACATAAACCCAGAAATTCTGTAGTAGAAAAACATTAACTAGTTACTGCTCCTGTAAAAAGAAACACATAAATTCATCCATCCTTTCGTTCTGTCTAGGTGGAGGTTAACCTTGAGTCGTGGTCAAGTCTTATCAGCTTTTACCAGTCGGTTTTTCCTCTTTCACTCATTCATTCATACATTCATTCTCTCTTTCTTTGCTGATAGTGGAAACCTATCGTCGCATTTAGTTTCCACTTTCAGCAAAATGACGTCATTTCAAAAGAAAAAGGAGAACTTTAGATTGGATTACTTCGCTGAATCCTTTTTAGGCAGGGACTCTCATTTTCTAATTGTCCCAGATAAGTGGCTTTCTCCTGAGCCCATTTTAATGTGGAGAAACTCACTTGCAACAATTTTCTCGACGACGTGTAGCGCTTTAATTCCCGACGTGCAGATCTGCTTAAAGAAAAGAAATTCACAAACAGAAATCAGTGCACTGTTCAAAAATAAAAATAAAATGAAAAATAAAAGATAAAACTGTAAAACAAAAGTAAATAAAAATACAGAAGCCCGGTCTTAGGACTTGTTGCAGTATATTCTTTCTCTTATACGTGAGAAAACACCAAATCTAAAACTTGGTGCCATGGTAAAACTTTCCCCATACTTCAGAAACAAAAACAAAACAAAACAAAAAATCTGCCAGTTTCACTCATTTAAACTCTGTGGAACATGATAGCAGGATTCTGTTCACCCTGCTGTCATGTTCCCCAAAATAATACTAATTCAGTCGTCTATGTATCAGTTCTCAACCCACTCAATAAACCAGACAGGATGATGGTAACAGTATTGCCTACTTAAAATTGTGTTTGATCTTCATTACGTGTGTGTGTGTGTGTGTTAGTCGGGTTAATACATTTTCTGTTTTTATGTATCCTTTCATGTACCTTCCCCCTTTTTTCTGAAACAAAACTCCGCTCACTCCAAATTTTGTTTCAGAAACATCCAAATGAAGAACTCTGTCATAGTCAGGCACAGCTAAACCCCAAATGCTTGCAGGTTACCATAGGCAACCACACTGTGTGTTGTTAACCCCTTCTACAAATACCCTCTTTTAATATGTAACACTTTGTGTATGATTTTTTTTTTTTTTTTTATCTCTGGTGCATATTATCTACATGTGTGTTGTCACCTTTCCATTTTTCTAACAGTACACTTGCATACCTCAGTGCTTGTCTTCCTCCCCTTTTTGTGGTGGTCTGGACACTGTGTCAATCCTCCACTTCCAGGCAGTCGCTTGTCTCCCTGGATTCCTTAACCCAATTTGATTCCCCACACTAAAACAGCAGCCTCAGCCCTCTTCTGCTCCTTTTCTTCTCTCCCACTTTTCAGTCCAATGGCAGTCAGTTTTCTTCAGCTTTGTCCCGTGTCTCTCTTTGTCCCACTGTCTCTTTCATTGCCATCTCACTCCAAACATGGCAAATGTCAAACTCAGACAGTCTTCTCAAAAGTCCTTCACACTTTGCAGCTTGCTGGAAACGCATCTCCATCCATCCAATCTAGATGGTGGTTCTTCTCTTTCTGATGCCGTTTGCCCACAGCGCTGCTGGACCTCTCTGCTCAGAACTCTGGTATTGTCTCTTGGACTTCTGTCCACTGTTGATGTTCCTGCTCGTGCTTCTGAAACTGCACTCGGCGTCTTCAGGGAGAGATTAGCTTCCTTGGAGCTTGCTTGCTCAGGATGAGGACGGGAAGCTGCAAAACAATTCAGCCAAAAATTCTGGCTGGGTGTTTCTATTTTTTCTAATGATTTCAACCTATAATTTTCTTCCGACTGCTGCCCGTGGAGAATTGATCCAGGTCCGTTCCCCACCTGTAAACGACAGACTGAGAGACTTTCATTATTTACTCTTTGTAAATGGTAAATGGCCTGCTTTTGTATAGCGCTTTTCTAGTCCCTAAGGACCCCAAAGCGCTTTACACTACATTCAGTCATTCACCCATTCACACACTGGTGATGGCAGCTACATTGTAGCCACAGCTGCCCTGGGGCGCACTGACAGAGGCGAGGCTGCCAGACACAGGCGCCACCGGGCCCTCTGACCACCACCAGTAGGCAAACATGGGGTTAGTATCTTGCCCAAGGATATTTTGCAGGCAGCCAGGAGGCAGCCTGGGATCGAACCACCGACCTTCTGATTAGTGGCTGACCTGCTCTGCCACCTGAGCTACAGCCATCAAGGAATGCACACACACTCACAGGCTGGTCACTCGCCCCCACCTTTTCTTTCTCTCACACACACGCACATTTTACTCTTCATTCGTTCCACCTGTGAACCCGCCCCCTCGAGGCTGGCTCACACACACTTCGTGCTTCTCGCAGTCCCATTCAAACTTTCTGCGAGACACTTCTGCTTATTCCGGACAACGCCCTAAGCGGCACACAGAGCGGGTGCCGTCCGCTCTTGTGCACCTCACAAATTATTCAAACTGCACCACGGACTCGATACCGCGGTTTCTCTTCCCCTAAAAAATATAAAACCAAATTCAACCCCCCAATTGACTTCACAGCTTCCAACGACTCGTGACACGGCCTTCTGCCGCGATTTCTGCACACCACAAACACACACTTTTAGACACGAATTCTTTTTGTTACTTTAATTGACTCCCGTACTTCCGACTAGACGCCGACTCTAACGGCGCTTTCACACACACACACACACGCAATCTACACACACTGCAGTCAGTGGGCTGAGCCAAGCAGTCGTACTCTCACTACGAACGAACTTGCCCCCACTCTCATGCATGTTATCAACCGCGACTAGGATCCAACACCTAGCTTTAGTTATTTAGGGCGCCCTCAGTGCCCAGGTTACCAACCTGGCAAATCCCAAGGACGCGTCCGACCAAGGGTGGAGTTGCCAAACTCGGAGCACACACGGCCCTCAGCCGGCGACAAGGCCTTAAACCCCGCTTTCTAACTAATAGTAACACACGTTTCCTGCTTTAATGCACGGGGACGGTTCACAACACCGCCACTTTTTTCCTAATAACTAAGACGGATCACACACCGCCGCGGATGAAACACCGATTCTATTAATCCGTAACAAACGTCTCCTGCTTTAACGCACCGAGATGTTCTTACGAGGCGCTAAACATCAACCTGAGTTCTTAGCAAAAGTCTCTTGCTTTAGTCGCTCACAGTACGCTAAACATCAACTTGGAGTTCTTACAAAAGTCTCTTGCTTTAACGCACTGAGACGGACGCTAGCCGCCTTTTTTTCTACTGAGTGAATTTACACTGGGATACGTTCAACTTAGCGAACAGATAATTTAGGCTTTAAACAATATGCACAGTTCGAAAATAAACAGGTCGTGCTTACCTTTTAATCATGTGAGCTAGCTCTCTGTTCGCCTCGTTTCACGATCTCAGCTCTGCCAATTCATCCTCTCTGTGCCTCGAGCGAATCCCGGGTTTCACGGCACCAAAACTGTTAAGAAATCAGTTTTACCCCGGTTCTTTTTATTCCTCGAGCATCCAGAGATGGCACCGGACTCAGTAGTCATTTTCACAAAACTTTATTCATCTTTACTCATCTTTTACTCATCTTTACGCATCTTCATTTATCCTCATTTAAGCATGCATCTTTGTCAGGGAATAAACAATTATCAAACACTCAGGTGAAGAAATGACACTCAGACACTTTGACAGTTAACGTGCACGGGTGAACTCAGAGAGACTCACGTCCCACACAGATCTTACATCTTTATTTATACTCATTGTACATGGTGAAACACAGATAAAACAGGAACTTAGCTGCACGCCCTTCACTCGTGAGTGGAGAACATGCAGTTCCTGGAACTTAATCTAACAATAACAGCTGGTTTTCACAACTCATTGTGGTTAATGCTTTGTACGCTATCTATGGCAAACCTTCTGTTGCTATTAGAGATGGCACGATACCACTTTTTTATGTCCGATACCGATACCGATATCATAAATTTGGATATCTGCCGATACCGATATGAATCCGATATAGTGTTTTTTAAATCAACAAAACTGTTTTTTTAAATATCTTGCTGCATTTTGTATAAGTTCATACTCAAGTTTAAAACAACAACTACACTAAAGCTATTCTGTTATACCTGTATGCAAAAAAAAAATATTTCATAGTTCAGCAATACTGATCAATCTAATAAACTTAAACCTACACCATCCTCCCTATTCTGGTATTTTAAAGAGTACTTAGCGTAAATATTAAGCAACCTAACTAATAGGGTTCCAACTCCCAGCAACAACAAAAATAAATAAATAAAAAATAGGGAACCCCCCCTCACGCGCCACCTCATGATGCTTAATCGACGTAATCAATCTTAATTTGATGCAGTGTGAAAAAAAAATGCACAGAAATCAATTATTTTTCAAGAAATATTAAATAGATTCAACATCTTTCTTCAACAAAATTGCAGACTGCACAGATGGCACCTTCCCAAAGGAAAATGTACTATAGCTTACTAGGGTATATTAGACTTAACAGTTACTATATACAGTAATTGACTTCTATACATTTTACATCAGATTAAAACTTTGGGTGTAAGATTCGGATAATTATTTATTAAAAGCTCGACATTTTAAATGAGAATAAGAAAGAAAAGTATGTCTTTGTGCCCCCTTTTCCCTGTTAATGCCCTATCGGCCCCCCTGGCTAAACTTTGCTAGATCCGCCCCTGCACAGTTACAGCCGTCAGCTGTAGAAAAAGATCCTGGTGTAGAAAGTAATATTAAATAAATTCTAACAACAGCTGATCAAGCTTAAACGTGCTGCTGTTGTTCAGCCGCTGGTTTCCTCTTTCTGGTGCAAAGTGGGCCAAAAACAAACAAGAGAGACGGACTCGCGACAGAAAAGCCGATCAGCTGATCATTAAGCAGTTTCATGATTGAAGTAGCAGCAAGAAGAGGCAGTCGCTTGTTAAGCTTAACGCAGGAATGCTTTACAAACATTCAGAGATGGACTTACACACTTGCTTTACTTCTCTCGGGATAACTTTGTCGGAGATGAAATGCTGGGTTGCTAGCGAAGCTCCACATGCTATCCAGACCACCGACAGGTCCCGCATGCCACAGCCGCTCTATCACGTGATGCATACTGCTCCGAGTGCTAACGTTCTGAGGTGAGTTACGGCGTGTTGCAAGTTTTGTGAGGTGCTTTCGTGATATTTAATGGATCGGATTACATTTTTTATTTTTCTCCGATATCCGATCCAGTAATTTAGGTCAGTATCGGACCGATACCGATACGTAATATCGGATCGGTCCATCTCTAGTTGCTATGTGCTGATAACTAGAATATGCTTAAAGAAACTGACAGAAAAAACAACTGCTATATATGTGCCGGCAGTCAGGGAGTGTGCTCTCATGATAATTAAGTTTTGCACGTTCCTCTGACTGCTACAAGCATAAGGGAAATTTAAACATAATACACTCATATTTATTTCGCTGAAGGCATATATTCATAAAAGATAAAAATACTGTAACAATCTTCTAGAAGGGAAGACTTGCCAGGCCGGTGCCCCTTTGCAAAATCTTCACTCCTTTGTCTGTGAAACACAGTTTTGTAGGGGCGACCCTATCATAAAACCCCCCCACAGTGTGCTGCAAACTCTGTCTGTGTCTATGTGCACGAGCACATGAATGCCTATGAGAGCGCACATGAGTGAGTGTGCGTGTGGATGTGTGTGCGTGACAGTTAAAACACTGTGGGTGTAGGTGACTCCCTAGAGGTCATAAAAAACCCATCTCCCTTCCAGACCACAGTTATCCAGGTCAAATGTTGAGACCCCCACCCAAACATTCTCTGGGGAATTTCCACTCAGCATTAACTCCTCTCTGTTTTACTTTCACAGTTCAATTGGGGAGGGTCTCCTATACTCTACTCCTAAGTTCATGACACAATCAGGCCTTTATTACATTGAGGGCAGTGTCAGTGTCTCTATAATAATTCTAGATTCTATGTTAACACATTTCTAAACTCTAAATCAGCTAAACATTTCTACAAGTCTCCCTTTTTTATCTGCCCTAAGGCAGATAAAACTAAACTAAATCCCTCACCATAATGTTTTCATACTGTGACTCCCCATTTCCCAAAAGTGGCATCATGGTGTCGGCCTTTGTATCAGATTCTCCCACAGCACGATTGATGAGTCTTACAAGCAAAGCTCTGATACAAGGCACACAACAACACCCACATGTCACTAATACTGCAATAATACTGCATCCAAGATGGCGGCGCGTGAACAACGCGAGGCTCAGTGTCTCTCCAGAATCTGCTATTTAGCGGTTTTTTATCTACTTTTAACCGGATTATTCGTCCAGAATTGCTGTGCGTTGCTGACCTACAGCAGACAAGAGCTTCTGGACATCTGGACTCACAACTCCAACAGTTTTATCGCCGATCTCTGACTCATCCCAGAGATCTCCAGAACACCAGAGGCTGCCCACTCTCCCCGGCCGGGCGGAAGTGCACGCAGACGGCGCCGAGATCGTAAACAAAGGCGAGGTAGGCGCGGAGGGCTACGGGCTACGGGCTAAGCTAAAGCTAACACCACACCGGCTGCCTTTACCCAGTATTTTCCTCGCCAATGTCCGTTCTCTGGCAAACAAAATGGATGAGATACGGCTCTCCATCACTAACAACAGACGGATTATGGACTCAAATGTCATGTTTTTCACCGAAACATGGTTGAACAACAGCTGCCCGGACAATGCTATCGAGTTAGCAGGACGCCACACACACCAAGCCGACAGGCTAGCAGATGACTCCGGCAAGACCAGAGGTGGAGGTTTGTGCATTTATATTAACAATGCTTGGTGCATGAACTCCACTACTACTGAGAGTCACTGCTCACCTAATGCGGAGTTTTTAATGGTCAAATGCAGACCTTATTATCTCCCCAGAGAACTCACTTCGATCATACTCACTGCCGTGTATATCCCCCCCGACGCTAATGCTAGGTTGGCCATGAAAGAACTTTCTGCAGCCATTAACAAACACCAGAATAAACACCCCGAGGCTGCTTTTATTGTTGCTGGCGACTTCAACCACACCAACTTAAAGACAGTCCTCCCCAGATTCCACCAACATGTCTCCTGCCACACCAGAGGAGACAAGACTTTAGACCATGTGTATTCCAACCTGGCTGGAGCCTACAAAGCCACACCCCTCCCCCACATTGGACAATCGGACCATCTCTCCCTGTTCCTCACACCTAGGTATTCACCACTCATCCAACGTGTGAAACCTGCTGTGAGGACAATTAAAGTGTGGCCAGAGGGGACAGACGCAGTGCTCCAGGACAGATTTAAAAACACAGACTGGAATATGTTCACCCACACAGACCTGGACCAGTACGCCTCATCTGTACTGGATTACATCTCTGAAACCACAGACAGTGTCACCACCCAGAAACGGATCACCATGTACCCCAACCAGAAGCCTTGGATGAACCGGGATGTTCGTCTCCTCCTGAAGGCCCGCAACACCGCCTTTAGGTCAGGAGATGCACACGCCTACAGCACAGCCAGGGCTAATCTAAAGAAGGGCATCAAAAAAGCCAAACACCATTACAAAAAGAAGGTAGAAGAACACTTCTCCAACTCCAACCCCCGACGCATGTGGCAAGGACTCCAGACCATTACAGACTACAGGACCACCAAACCCTCCCCCGCATCCTCTGATGTCTCCTTCCTCAATGAGCTCAACAACTTTTATGCTCGTTTTGAGCGAGGGAACCCCACAACCACAACCAAAGCAGACATGACGCCAGACCACCAACCTCTGACTCTCTCCCCCACCGATGTAGGAGCGGTGCTGAGCAGGATCAATGTCCACAAGGCTGCAGGTCCCGATGGCATCCCCGGGCGTGTTCTCAGAGCGTGTTCTGGGGAGCTTGCAGGAGTGCTCACAGACATATTCAATCTGTCCTTGGCCCACGCTGTGGTACCGGCCTGCTTCAAATCCACCTCCATCGTCCCGATACCCAAAAACTCCAACCCATCTTGCCTCAATGACTACCGCCCAGTAGCACTCACCCCCATCATCACTAAGTGCTTAGAGCAGCTGGTCCTAGCACACTTCAAATCCTGTCTCCCCCCCACCCTGGACCCCCACCAATTCGCATACCGCCAGAACAGGAGCACAGAGGATGCAGTCTCCATCGCACTGCACTCTGTCCTCTCACACCTGGACAACAACAACACCTACGCCAGAATGCTGTTTATAGACTTCAGTTCAGCGTTCAATACAATCCACCCCTCACAACTCATCAGGAAACTGACAGACCTGGGCATCAGTTCCCTCATCTGCAAATGGTTACTGGACTTCCTGACCAACCGCCCCCAACATGTCCGGCTGGATAACCACTGCTCATCTACCATCACAATGAACACCGGTGTACCACAAGGCTGTGTGATGAGCCCTTTCCTCTACTCCCTCTTCACCCACGACTGCAGACCTGCTGATGGTTCCAACACCATCATTAAGTTTGCAGATGACACCACGGTGATTGGCCTCATCAGTGACAACGATGAGGCCGCCTACAGGGAGGAGGTGGATCGTCTGGCTGAGTGGTGCGACACAAACAACCTGCTGCTTAACACCGAGAAGACCAAGGAGCTCATCGTGGACTACAGGAGGAATGCTGACCCACATCCACCCATCCACATTAAGGGGATGGCTGTGGAGCGTGTGAGCAGCTTCAAGTTCCTGGGAGTCCACATCTCCGAGGATCTCACCTGGACGACCAACTGCTCCAAGCTGGTCAAGAAGGCTCACCAGTGCCTCTTCTTCTTGAGGACTCTGAGGAAGAACCACCTGTCCTCAGACATCCTGGTGAACTTCTATCGTTGCACCATCGAGAGCATCCTGACCAACTGTATAACAGTCTGGTACGGGAACTGCTCTGCCTCGGACCGGAAGGCGTTGCAGAGGGTCGTGAAAACTGCCCAGCGCATCGCAGGAGCACCACTTCCTGCCATAAAAGACATCTACAGGAAGCGGTGTCTGAAAAGGGCTGGGAAAATCATCAAAGACCCCAGTCACCCATCACATGGACTCTTCACCCTCCTGCCCTCTGGGAGGCGCCACAGGAGCCTCCGGACTAAGACCACCAGGTACCGGAACAGCTTCTTCCCCACAGCTGTCAGACTCCTGAACTCTGCCTCCTGACATCTGACCCACGTTAAACTCATGGACTGAACATACACACCCCCACAATGGACAACTGTACCCTCAAACACACAATAATAACATGGAGTGAACCACCACTCACAACCACTAGCACTTTATATAGCCTCTGTAGAAACTATCTACACCCTCACTTATCTTAACTGCACTACTGTATAGCGTTACTGTGTAACGTCTTCTGTAAGACGCTTTTCTGTCCCCCACTCGTTACCTGTATGAATGGCACCTGTTTGAACTCATCATCTGTATAAAAGACACCTGTCCACAGCCTCAAACAGTCAGACTCCAAACTCCGCCATGGCCAAGACCAAAGAGCTTTCGAAGGACACCAGGAACAGGATTGTAGACCTGCACCAGACTGGGAAGAGTGAATCTACAATTGGCAAGCAGCTTGGTGTGAAAAAATCAACTGTGGGAGCAATCATCAGAAAATGGAAGGCATACAAGACCACTGATAATCTCCCACGATCTGGGGCTCCACGCAAGATCTCATCCCGTGGGGTCAAAATGATCATGAGAACGGTGAGCAAAGATCCCAGAACCACACGGGGGGACCTGGTGAATGACCTGCAGAGAGCTGGGACCAAAGTAACAAAGGTCACCATCAGTAACACACTACAACGGCAGGGAATCAAATCCCGCAGTGCCAGACGTGTTCCGCTGCTGAAGCCAGTGCATGTCCAGGCCCGTCTGAAGTTTGCCAGAGAGCACATGGATGATACAGCAGAGGATTGGGAGAATGTCATGTGGTCAGATGAAACCAAAGTAGAACTTTTTGGTATAAACTCAACTCGTCGTGTTTGGAGGACGAAGAATACCGAGTTGCATCCCAAGAACACCATACCTACTGTGAAGCATGGGGGTGGAAACATCATGCTATGGGGCTGTTTTTCTGCCAAGGGGACAGGACGACTGATCCGTGTTAAGGACAGAATGAATGGGGCCATGTATCGTGAGATTTTGAGCCAAAACCTCCTTCCATCAGTGAGAACTTTGAAGATGAAACGAGGCTGGGTCTTCCAACATGACAATGATCCAAAACACACCGCCCGGGCAACAAAGGAGTGGCTCCGTAAGAAGCATTTGAAAGTCCTGGAGTGGCCTAGCCAGTCTCCAGACCTCAACCCCATAGAAAATCTGTGGCGGGAGTTGAAAGTCCGTGTTGCTCGGCGACAGCCCCAAAACATCACTGCTCTCGAGAAGATCTGCATGGAGGAATGGGCCAAAATACCAGCTACTGTGTGTGCAAACCTGGTAAAGACCTATAGTAAACGTTTGCCCTCTGTTATTGCCAACAAAGGTTATGTTACAAAGTATTGAGTTGTATTTTTGTTATTGACCAAATACTTATTTTCCACCCTGATTTACCAATAAATTCTTTACAAATCCTACCATGTGGATTCATGGATTTTTTTTTCACATTCTGTCTCTCACAGTTAACGTGTACCTCTGGTGCAAATTACTGACCTCTGTCATCATTTTAGGTGGGGGAACTTGCACAATCGGTGGCTGACTGAATGACTGCAGCAATTTCCTAATGTTTTAAACCTGCTCAACATTTGGCAATAAACCCCTTTCTGATTTCTGATTTCTGACTAAATACTTTTTTGCCCCACTGTATCTAATGCCATCCGATTTTGTACTGCCATTAAAGATGTTGGACCCAACTGCTCAGCAAGCCCTTCAACCGCGTCCCTGGTCAGGTTCGCCAATCTCAGGACATTATAGTGCACATAATTAATACGATCCACATTCTTATTTGGAGTTACTGGAAAAAATGCAGAAATTATGGGAAGATTTTCAAATCCTCCAGCAATTTGGTCAGCTAACTTAAATTCATTAGGCACACCCCTAGGGACTCCAATGGCATCTATATATGTTGGTGATCTTAATGTAAGGTCAAACGATCCTGGTGACCGCTTGGCCAACACATGGCGTCTCCGTCTGGCTGTCAATTGAGCGGTGCCGGGCTTACCCAGCCGCACCCCCTTTTCACCTACTAAAACGAGAGGTGCACCTAAACGTACCATAGCACAGAGACCAGAAGTCCCACTAGGAATTCTAACATATAATCTGTACCCACCACAATAATAATACAAACCAGCACGTGCCCACAGGCCTATTTCGGTGCCAGTGTCTCTTGATAGCTTTCCTCTGGCCAGGTACGTCACAGTGCACCAATCGGCGTTAATCTCCCCGGCCTCATGCTCATGTCTGTCAGGGAAAGACACAGTAAAGTTAAAACACGTATAGTTGGCTTTTCTTGGTGTGAAAGCACCAAGTACAGTGTCATTACCTATTGGTGGAAACAAACTAGCTAACGTAGTACAATTACCTTCAGAAACCGCTTCTCTCGTGAGTCTGAGCATGCACTCAAATCCCCACTGGTCTTCTGGATATAGGGGAGCTGGTTCTGTGAAAAGATGTGGGCGAGCAGCTGCGCACCCCACACAATCTCAAACATTTTGTTCTCTAGCATTTTGGATGAGCCAGTCTAGCCACAGATTGCTGTCATGATAGCCAGTGGCCATTGAAATGAGCTGTTTAGGTTTGAGTCTTGTATAATCTACTTCAAGTATTTGTGGGCCCGATTCAGAAAGTGACAATGGTGAGGGAGATGTTGAGACAATTATTTCAGCCACATCAGGTGCAGAATCTTTAAAATTAATTTTAACCAGACCATATGGATCCTTCCCTGAGACATCTGCTCCTATAAATAAATACACCACAGATCGGGCAGGCCACACAGTGTCATACCAACGATTCAGTGAGAGAGTCAACGGGTTCTGCCCAGTTGAGAAGTCCCGCTGAAACCCAAGCTTCTGCCACGTGGTGTCCTTGTAGGGGCGCCACATGCCAGAATACTCCACTATGGTAGACCAGTAATCACAAGGGCCCTTCCAATAAGTGTGTTAGGGGTAGCCAAGCTTCTGATTATTACACTCTATATCTACCATTGGATTGTAACCTACCCAAACATCATATCTCCGCCATGAACTATTTAAGCCTTTACATTTAATGACAGCACAAAGATCGAATGCATACGAAGTAGTGGACCCTTTAACGTAGTCCAGCTCTATACCGCCATAGTAATCCAAACACTCATCAGATTTACCTGTTTTGCTGCGTTTGGTTCGCTCCGCCGTGGCCTGTGAAGGTGGTATCCCCAGAGTGGACTCAGATCTGTCTCTGGGCAATTCACTTTCAAGAAAAATTCGAGTTACAATTACGACAGTTATCACTCCTAACACTACCATTGCTCTCCAATTTCCCCATAACCCCATTTTGGTTATTTCTCTCATCCCTTTTCTGTCCAATGTAATTTCACTTGCTCTTTGTTTGTTTTGTTTTGTTTGTTGTTGTTGTTTTTTTAAAAAAAAACTTTATCTTCTGAGTCAGGTGATTCTCTGTTGCTCTTCTTTCTTCAACTTCCGGGGTGGACTACCCTTCAGTCGTTGCATGGATCAGGGATTTATTCTGTCCCTGGGCTGGGATCCATGTGGGGGTCTCAGCCGAGTTCCCCCTCTTTTCCTTTGCAGAGAGCCTTTCCGACCTCTTAGGCTCTTCCGCCACAGCACACTGGCTCCAGTGGTACCAGGTTTCGCGTTACCCTTTCAGTCGGACCGCATGTGAGGTCCTGGTCTCCACCTCGAATGGACCTGTCCACCTGGGCTCATTCCACTTTCGTTTGTAGACCTTCAGCCACACCCACTTTGCCTCTGGCACCGTCTGCTCCTGTCCTTGGCCTGCAGTCACCTGTGATGTAAAACTTAAGACAAGAGCTTTCAGTGTTTTAAATTGCTTTAAATGTTCAAATGTAGGCATTTCTTGTCTTAAAGCTGGCACCCCTGCAGTGGGGCCAGGAAATTGTCTCCCAGTGAACAACTCATAAGGAGTAAACCCGGTGGACTGATTTACTGAGCATCTAATGCTCATGAGTGCTATTGGTAACGCATCAACCCAATCCATTTTAGTTTAGTTTTGATTCATTCGCTCAACCTTACCTTGAGACTGTGGATGATAAACTGTCTCGAACCTGTGTTGCAACCCTAACATGGATTCCACTTCCTGCAAATGTTTATTCTTAAAATGTGTCCCATTATCTGATCTAATTCTCTCTGGGAATCCATGCCAGGGAATATAATGATTTACCAAACACTTAATGACTGTGGTGCTGTCTTCTCTCCGGGCTGGCACGCCTCTGGCCACCCTGTCAAACTATCCACACATACCAGCAGGTATCTAAAACCCCTCACTGGTGTCACCATGTCTGTGTAGTCAATCACTATTTCCTGGCCCGGCCTCTGTGTCAGGGGAAACTGACCATCTCTGGTTTCACTGTAGGTTTAGGATTGTGATGGCCACAGATAAGGCAGGTTCGCACATATTCCCTCAACATGTCCTTCAGGAATGGGTGCCACCAATGACAGAGATTCCTCTCCATCTGGGCCACACCCACATGCCCAAGGCCATGAGCTTCTCTGATCTTTTTCTCTGCCAAATCTGCAGTCAACACTGGTCTTCCATCTGGCCCCCTCCAAATGTTGCTTACCTTTATGGCTCCTCTCTCCTTCCAGAGTGACTTTTCTTCTGGAGAGGCCTTCTCTTGTTCTTTTATGATCTCTTCGCGTTCCAGCCCTGGATTTTCTTCCCAATCCATTCCCACACTTACCATTTGTCTGATCCCCGTGTAGCCAACCACCTTTTTGGCTGCTTCATCCGTTGCTCGATTACCTCGAGCAACCCAAGTGGCTGAATCATCGTGCCCCTTGCACTTTATTATTGCTACCTCCAGGGGTCCTTCCAGCGCTTCTTCCAGGGCCTTCATCTCCATCTCATGTTTGATTGGTTGTTGATTGGTAGTGAGAAATCCAGCTCTCTTCCACTGACTCAGCTCCACATGTGCAGCTCCAAAGGCATAGGCTGAATCAGTGTAAATGTTTATCTTTTTTCCTTGAGAGCTTCAATCAGTGCAACCACCTCTGCTCTCTGCGCTGACTGCTGCCCTTCCAACTTTACTGCTTTGATCACCTCCAGCTGCTCCCCTCTCTTACTTACCACTGCATAGCCTGCCTTGAGCCCCTCCTTCTCATCCCTAAAGCAGCAGCCATCTGTGAAGAGATCCTCTGCTCCTTCCATGGCTTCCGCTTTGAGATCTGGTCTTGTTTTCTCTTCTCTCCAGACCGCCTGGGCACAGTCGTGCGGTTCCCCTGACCCCATTTGGTCTGCCATGTTTATCCCTTCATGTGTGAAAGTCAAATTTGGAGCCTCCAGCACTTTGCTGAGCCTCTGTTGTCTAAGTGGGGTCATGGTGAAGGCCTGAGTGTTAACATAAGCCACCACACTGTGTGTTGTTAAAACTCTCAGTGAGTGTCCTCTGACTATATGTGCTACTTTCTGGATGGCCTTTGCCACTCCAGCTACATGCTGAGTGCATGTAGGGTGCCTTTTCTCCATGTTGTCTAAACATACACTGATGTACATTAAAACCTGTCTGCCTCCCCCTTTTTTCGGAAACAAAACGCCATTCACCACCCCTTTTGTTTCAGAAACATCCAAGAAGTCCCTGTTGTAATCTGGCACAGCTAAATCTACTGCATGAGAAAGGTCCTGTTTCAAAGAAATGAAACATTGTTCAGCGTCAGTAGTCCAGTTAGACTTAGCAGTCAGGTCTCTCATTCCATGCTGCTTCACCAAATCACGCAAAGGCTTAGTGCGGCCCACATAGTCTGGAATGTACTGTCACAGTCTCCGGGGAGAATGGCACTTCTATGAGCAGCCACCATCCCCACCATATGCTGTTTCACCTCTCTCCCTAAAAAAGTCACCTGTGGTCTCACCAACTGTAATTTTTCTTTACTCACTTTAAAGCCCGCCTCCGCCAGTCTCCTGAGCACGGTCATGGTGGCCTGAAAGCAAGCGTCTGCCGTGGGAGCGGCAATCAGGAGGTTGTCCATATTTGAACCAGAGTGCAGCTAGCCGGCATCACACATGGTTACAACATCTGCTTCAACACTTGGTTAAAAATCCCCAGTGACAGAGCAAATCCCTGTGGCAACCGAGTATACCTTAACTGTTGACCCCTGTAAGAGAAAGAAAACACATCACGCAGAGAGTGGTGCGAAGGTAAACAAAAGAAGGCATTTGCCAGGTCAATGCATGTAAACCAACGCTGCTCTGGGGAGAGATTAGTCAACGCAGTAAATGGATTAGGAACCAGCACAATTTTAGTTTTCAAAATTGCACTAATAGCCCGCAAATCATGAGCCGTACGGTATTTACCTGTGCCATGCTTTTCCACTGGCAAAATGGGCGTGTTCCATTGAGACGTGGAAGGCTCCAAACCCCCCACCTTTAACCAGCTCTTTTGTTCCTCCGCCAAGTGGACCAGGGCTGCTACGCCCTGCGGTCCAACATAAATATCCCTGGTAGAGACCTGCCATGCTTTCCCCTCCAGGAATTCATGGAACAGGTCTTCATACCACTCAGTATTTTCGCGATCATAAAAGAGTGTCACGTGGTATGGGTCAATGGGTGGAGCATACACCTCTAGGCCCATGACCCGCTCCAGGCGCACCCCTTCCATACCCCAGGGTGCCTCTCACACCCACCGAGCCACCACGACCTCTTGCCCTTCCTCTACCGGCCCACACATTACCTCCCCAACTGGCCATGGGTGCGCTCTGCAAACCATCATAATGTGTCCAGGGATTCATTGGATAAATATTTGGGTTAAATTCAAGTATTTTTGGCTCAGGAGGGCAGTCTTGAGCTACCATCACCTTGGGTGTTAATTTATTCTCTTTTTTTTTCACTTACCTTGTGTTTCGCTTCTCCCAAGTTAAGTTTAAGCAATTGTTCTTGAAGCTCCTCCAACTCCCCTTTCTTTTTATCCTTGATTTGCTTATATTTATCCAAATGATGCACCAAGTGTCTCTCCCAGCGATGTGCGTCTGCCCCTTCTAAATCAGGGTCATCTAAAAATTTTTCTCTTACCTGTTCTGGTACTCCCTCTAGCACTGCCTGTCTAAACCAAACCTGATGAAGGCCACGTGTGGAAGGGTTATAACCCGTGTTCTGCAACCACTTCTCTTTCATCTGTTCTACATAATCTCTAGAATTTTGATCAAGGTTCCACTCTAACTTAATAATGGCAGACACATTCGGGGTTGGATATTGTTGGCGCACAGCATTCCCAATCTGCTCCCGCACTCTAAAAAAGGGTGTAGAGTCTGGTCTAGTGGTGACAGCTGCTCCAGTGCAGTAACTGTCATACACCGGCCAGCTTTTTTTTTTTTTCTCGTTTGGCTCTCAGCGAAGGCGGTCGCACTTTTTCTCCTCTCCTCCTTTCCCTTATCTTCCCTGCTTAGCCTCTGTGTCCTTGTCTTGTCTCATGTGCATTACTTTCCCTGGAACAGTCTCTCACTGTCGTTCTCTAAAACCTAAAAGAGAATTTGATAACGACTGTGTGATGACTATTCTTCCCATCCCATGCAAGCCCACCTGGGTTGGCTGGAGGACTGTTTACTTAGCCTGATAGGGCGAAGGACACTGTCTCAGCTGAACTCTGGACACGCACACACATACACTTACACTGATAAGCACTCACTCATCCCCCCTCCCTTTCCAACGGCTTCGATGCTTGTTGCCCACTGGGAACACGAGGCGGGTCCGGGCCCGCGCTGGAGATGGCGCCGTTGCAGGATGGCTGCTGTGTTGCCTGGGATTACTCCTCATCCCCTTCCCAACCCTGTGGCTTGTCATGTCTTTCACAATGTTGTGCTGTGGACATTCATTTGCTTTTTTGTGCAGAGGAGTTTTTTTTTTTTTTTTTGTTTCCTGTTTTCGTGCTGTCCTACCATGGAAGCACAGCATGAGTGGAGGTCTCTTTTTTTCCTCTTGTACCTTCCCGTTGTTGTGTACATTTCAGTGTTTTTCTGTAACGCTACCGATCTCCGACTTGTAACCCCATGTGATGTCTGTGTTATGTGTGTAAGGTCGGGGGGGGGGGGGGGGGGGGTCCCATTTCACTGCAGGGCAACCTGCTTGTGACAGATAAAGCTTTGATTGATTGATTGATTGATTGATTGATTGATTGATTGATTGATTGATTGATTGATCTATTCTCTCACCTCCTGCTGCAACCACTAGGGGCATTCCTAATGCAGAACTGGGGTGTCGCAGGACTTCCCCCTGGGGTTTTTCTGCCACTTTCATTTGACTTCTTCTCCACATCGGATGACCTCCAAGCTCTCCTCCACTGCGAAGCCATTGCTCCTCCATCTCCTCTTTCTGTCTTCGAGATCCAAATGCGGGCCATCCTCTTGAGTCATCTTCATCCCCTCCTGCACTTTGAATCACACTACACTCATCTATATCCTCTTCCAGAGTGCCCTGTATCCAACCATCCCAGGAGTCAACACCTCTTACCTTAGGTATTTGCACCTTAAGATGCACCTTCTTCCTCACATCTGGACCTAAGACTCCACTCCCTTTAGCTTTTACCTTTTGCTTCTTAAATTTTTCCCAAAATTGTTCTTCATTGAACCGTTTCCTCACCACGTCCACCAGTTTCTCTACCTCTTCGGGTAATAATTCCAGAGGAGTCCTAGCTGTTGCTCCGGCTGCACCAGACTGTTCTTCCTCTCCTTCCTCGTCCTCACCATCTTTTTGTTCCAAGTTGGTCTGAGTATGACCAGCAGGTAGCGCTGTCTTTGTAGGTCCTATTGCTATGTTTTGTTGCTGCGGCTTAGGGCGGTGCTGGTCCTCATAGTCACACTCCGCCTGCCCTCCAGTTAGGCGCAGCACCGTTCCCTCTTCATTCTCCATCCTGCCATCCTCAATACTCAATGTTGGATAATTACCACAATATGGTGGAGGACGTGCTGAAAAAGGAGGGGCTGTGGGGTGAGGGTGTGAAAGACCACCAGGTCTCAACTTACCTTCCTCTTCCACAGGTTCCCTCATCCAGTGCTCCAGTCCTTGGTAGCTGATTCCCCATACAGCCAGCCTGGCTCGTTTCTCCTCCTCCTCTTTTATTTGTTTCCTAACTCCCCTCTTCTCCAAAGTATGTGCTCCATCCAACTCTCTCCTGAGTTTCTCCTCCTTCTCCTCGGATGCCTTGGCCGCTTCCAATAAAACCTTTGCGAGAGAACATTGCATATCACCTTTTATTCCAGCTTGATCACATACACTCATTATTTCCTTCCCCATTTCCAGTATTTTATCATTCTTACCTGTCAGATGTCCGGTCATGGTGATCTTCAATGCTTCCCCTAATTTCGCTTTTTGCTTATCAACAGTTTTCCATTGCATTTCTCCCTCTGTTGGACTCCTCACTCCTTCTCTAATAATCTCCTCTTGTTCAGCCATTATTTTTAACCCACCTGGAATTCCGTTACTTACCACCAGATGTCGTCGTTTGTTTTCGTCGGGACCCTCCGAGCTCCTCCTTATTACTCCTCCTTCGTTTCACCTATGAGCCCACCCCTTAAGGCTGGCACTCACACACCTACTTCTCGCAGTCCAGTTCGCAACTCACTGCAGGACACTTCCTCCTCTGCTTATTCCGGACAACTCCCTAAGCGGCACACAGAGCAGGTGCCGTCCGCTCTTGTGCACCTCACAAATTATTCAAACTGTGCCACGGACTCGATACCGCGGTTTCTCTTCCCCTAAAAAATATAAAACCAAATTCAACCCCCCAATTGACTTCACAGTTTGCAACAACTCGTGACACGGCCTCCTGCCGCGATTTCTACACACCACAAACACACACTTTTAGACACAAATTCTTTTTGTTACTTTAATTGACTCCTGTACTTCAGACGAGACACAGACTCTAACGGCGCTTTCACACACACACGCAATCTACACACACTGCAGTCAGTGGGACGAGCCAAGCAGTCGTACTCTACGAAGCAACTTGCCCCCACTCTCATGCAGGTTACCAACCACGACTACGATCCAACACCTAGCTTTAGTTATTTAGGGCGCCCCCGGTGCCCAGGTTACCAACCTGGCTCCTGTCCCACAGGTCCCAACGACGCGTCCGAAGATGGGTTGAGTTGCCAAACTCTCAACACACCCACGGCCCTCAGCTGGCGACAAGGCCTTAAACCCCGTTTTCTAACTAATAGTAACACACGTTTCCTGCTTTAACGCACGGGCACGGTTCACAACACCGCCACTTTTTTCCTAATAACTAAGACGGATCACACACCGCCGCGGATGAAACACCGATTCTATTAATCCGTAACAAACGTCTCCTGCTTTAACGCACTGAGATGTTCTTACGGGACGCTAAACATCAACCTGAGTTCTTAGCAAAAGTCTCTTGCTTTAACGCATTGGGACGGACGGTAGCCGCCTTTTTTTCTACTGAGTGAATTTACACTGGGTGAGCTAAGTCTCCATTTTCCGGAATGTAAAATTAAAGATCTTTTGAGTTAGACCACTTTGAGCCATGTCTCTCTTGGCCGTTGAAGAATACAAAGAATGGGATTTAATAGCACCAAGTTATTTAAAATTTTAAAAGTATACAAAAGGATTTTAAAAATGATACAGTATTTGATGGGGAGCCAGTGTAGATTGGCTAGGGCAGGGGTGAAGTGATTATGCCTTCTGGAGCCAGTTAAGAGACGTGCTGCGGCAATTTGAACTAATTGTGTCCTTGGGCAAGACACTTTACCCTACCCTACTACCCTACTACAGTGATGGCGCAATATGGCAGCGTCGCTTCTGTCAGTCTGCCCCAGGGCAGCTGTGGCTACAACTGTAGCTGCCTCCACCAGTGTGTGAATGTGACTTGTAAAGCGCTATATAAATGCAATCCATTATTATTAGTAGTAATGAAAGTGAGGATAAGCTTTTTAAGGTCTTTATGTGGAATATAGGGCTTTGCCTTGGAAATTTGGCATAGCTGGTAAAAACTCATTTTCACAACTGTGGAGACTTGCTTGAGGGAGCTATCCAGGACCACTCCAAGATTTCTAACGGTATAAGAGAGATGGCCTACATAGGACCCCAGTGTATCAGTTAGCTGGTTCAGGGGAATGTGACTATCAAAAACAATAATTTGTGTTTTGTTTTCACTTAGGATTAGAGAGTTCAATAGGGGAGCTACTGTTAACACGTGGGACTGATAGGATTTGACCTGCAGTGCTTCTCAGGTTTGCTTATTTTATCAGTGTTAGCAGGGAAGACACCTGGAAAGTTTTGAGGTATGTAGGACTGAGCAAGTCCCGTCAGCTCCATCTGAACTGTACATTATCTACTGGGTAAGACTCATAGTACATATAGGAGGGCCAGGCGCGATAAAATACATTAATTAAATATGCCATTAAATACAAGTTTCCTTTAATTTCTGAGGAATATTACAGTAGATCTGGATGAAACTTAGTCCAGAGGTACAGTAGGAGTCCCAGAAGAAGAATGTGTTGAAAGTTGGACATCAACTATTGAGGAAGATTTTTAATGAATTTTTGAAATTGACACAATTCTATTGTGTTGACTGTATTGCATTGAATACATGTTTCCTTTAATTTCTGAGAAATATTACAGTAGATCTGGATGAAACCTGGTCCAGAGGTACAGTAGGTGTCAACTATTAAGGAAGATTTTTAATGATTTTTAATGATTTTTTTGAAAATACAAAAAATACAATAAAAGTGTATTGACTGTATTGCATTGAATATAAATGTCCTTTAATTTCTGAGGAATATTACAGTAAATCTGGATGAAACTTGGCACAGAGGTACAGTAGGTGTCCAAGAGTAAGTCTCTTTTGGAAGATGGACCTCAACTATTAAGGAAGATTTTTAATGTTTGTTTTTAAATTGACATAATTAAAGTGTATTGACTGTATTGCATTGAATATAAATGCCCTTTAATTTCTGAGGAATATTACAGTAGATCTGCATGAAACGTGGCCCAGAGGTACAGTAGGTGTTCCAGAGGGGGAATGTGTTGAAAGTTGGGCCTCAACTCAATTCAATTCAATTCAATTTTATTTATATAGCGCCAAATCACAACAAAAGTCGCCTCAAGGCGCTTCATAGATACAGAGAAAAACCCAACAATCATATGACCCCCTATGAGCAAGCACTTTGGCGACAGTGGGAAGGAAAAACTCCCTTTTAACAGGAAGAAACCTCCGGCAGAACCAGGCTCAGGGAGGGGCGGCCATCTGCTGCGACCGGTTGGGGTGAGAGAAGGAAGACAGGATAAAGACATGCTGTGGAAGAGAGACAGAGGTTAATAACAGATATGATTCAATGCAGAGAGGTCTATTAATACATAGTGAGTGAGAAAGGTGACTGGAAAGGAAAAACTCAATGCATCATGGGAATCCCACTGGCAGCCTACATCTATTGCAGCATAACAAAGGGAGGATTCAGGGTCACCTGGTCCAGCCCTAACTATATGCTTTAGAAAAAAGGAAAGTTTTAAGCCTAATCTTAAAAGTAGAGATAGTGTCTGTCTCCCGAATCCAAACTGGAAGCTGGTTCCACAGAAGAGGGGCCTGAAAACTGAAGGCTCTCCCTCCCATTCTACTTTTAAATACTCTAGGAACAACAAGTAGGCCTGCAGAGCGAGAGCGGAGCGCTCTAATAGGGTGATATGGTACTACAAGGTCATTAAGATAAGATGGGGCCTGATTATTTAAGACCTTGTATGTGAGGAGCAGGATTTTGAATTCAATTCTGGATTTAACAGGAAGCCAATGAAGGGAAGCCAAAACAGGAGAAATATGCTCTCTCTTTCTAGTCCCTGTCAGGACTCTTGCTGCAGCATTTTGGATTAGCTGAAGGCTTTTCAGTGAGTTTTTTGGACATCCTGATAATAATGAATTACAGTAGTCCAGCCTGGAAGTAATAAATGCATGAACTAGTTTTTCCGCGTCACTCTGAGACAGGATATTTCTAATTTTAGAGATGTTGCGCAAATGGAAGAAAGCAGTCTTACATATTTGTTTAATATGTGCGTTGAAGGACATGTCCTGGTCAAAAATGACTCCAAGGTTCCTCACCGCGTTACTGGAGGCCAAGGTAATGCCATCCAGAGTAAGAATCTGATTAGATACCATATTTCTAAGATTTTCAGGGCCGAGTACAATAACCTCAGTTTTATCTGAATTAAGAAGCAGAAAGTTAGCGGCCATCCAGGTCTTTATGTCTTTAAGACATTCCTGCAGTTTAACTAATTGGTGTGTGTTATCTGGCTTCATGGACAGATAGAGCTGGGTGTCATCTGCATAGCAGTGAAAATGTATGCTATGTCTTCTAATGATACTGCCTAAGGGAAGCATGTATAATGTAAACAGAATTGGTCCTAGCACTGAACCCTGTGGAACTCCATAATTAACCTCAGTGTGTGAAGAGGACTCTCCATTTACATGCACGAATTGGAGTCTATTAGATAGATATGATACAAACCACTGCAGCGCAGTACTTGTAATACCTACAGCATGTTCTAATCGCTCTAATAGGATATTATGATCAACAGTATCGAACGCTGCACTGAGGTCTAGCAGGACAAGCACAGAGATGAGTCCACTGTCAGAGGCCATAAGAAGATCATTTGTAACCTTCACTAAAGCTGTTTCTGTGCTGTGCTGAGCTCTGAAACCTGACTGAAACTCTTCAAATAAACCATTCCTCTGCAGATGATCTGTTAGCTGTTTGACAACTACTCTTTCAAGGATTTTTGATATGAAAGGAAGGTTGGAGATTGGCCTATAATTAGCTAAGACTGCTGGGTCTAGAGATGGCTTTTTGAGTAAAGGTTTAACTACAGCCAGCTTGAAGGCCTGTGGTACATAGCCGATTATTAGAGATAGGTTGATCATATTTAAGATCGAAGAATTAATTAATGGCAGGACTTCTTTGAGCAGTTTTGTAGGAATGGGGTCTAAAAGACACGTTGATGGTTTGGAGGAAGTAATTATTGAAGTTAACTCAGAAAGATCAATTGGAGAAAAAGAGTCTAACTTAATATCAATGGTACTAAGAGTAGCTGTAGATAATATTACATCTGGGATGATTATTGGTAATTTTTTCTCTAATGATAAAAATTTTATTTGTGAAGAAGTTCATGAAGTCATTACTAGTTAACGTTAAAGGGATGGTTGGCTCAACAGAGCTCTGACTTTTTGTCAGCCTGGCTACAGTGCTGAAGAGAAACCTAGGGTTGTTCTTATTTTCTTCAATCAGTGATGAATAGTAAGATGTTCTGGCTTTGCGGAGGGCTTTCTTATAAAGCAGCAAACTATTTCTCCAGGCTAAATGATGATCCTCTAGATTTGTGACACGCCATTTCCTCTCCAGATTACGAGTCATCTGCTTTAGGGTACGTGTTTCAGAATTATACCACGGAGTCAGGTACTTCTGATTTGAGGCCTTAGTTTTCACAGGAGCTACAGTATCCAGAGTCGTACGTAGTGAGGAGGTGAAATTATTAACAAGATAATCGACCTCTGTTGGGGTAGCGTTCAGATAGCTGCTTTGCTCTGTGTTGGTACAGGGCATTGGAGATGATAACAGTGGGTGGATTATATTCTTAAACTTAGTTACAGTGCTTTCAGAAAGACATCTACTTTGATAAAGTCTACTCTTCACCGCTGTGTAATCAATTATTGTAAAAGTAAATGTTATCAGGAAATGATCAGACAGGAGAGGGTTTTCAGGAAACACTGTTAAATGTTCAGGTTCGATGCCATATGTTAAAACAAGATCTAGAGTGTGATTAAAGTGGTGGGTGGGTTCTTTTACATTTTGAGAGAAACCAATTGAGTCTAATAACAGATTAAATGCCATGTTGAGGCTGTCATTTTTAGCATCTACATGGATGTTAAAATCACCCACAATAATTATTTTATCTGAGCTCAGAACTAAATCAGATAAAAGGTCTGAGAAATCAGACAGAAACTCTGTGTAAGGCCCAGGTGGACGATAGATGATAACAAGTAAGACTGGTTTCTGAGTTTCACTGCTGGGGTGGACAATGTTAAGCATCAGGCTTTCAAATGAATTAAAAGTCTGTCTTGGTCTTTCATTAATTAATAGGCTGGTGTGAAAAATTGCTGCCACACCGCCCCCTCGGCCTGTGCTTCGAGATTTCTGGTAGTTAGAATGGCTCGGGGGTGTTGATTCATTTAGACTAACATAATCATCCTGCTGCAACCAGGTTTCTGTAAGGCAGAGTAAATCAATTTGTTGATCAATTATTAAGTCATGTACTAACAGAGACTTGGAGGAGAGAGACCTAATATTTAATAATCCACATTTCACTGTTTTACTCTTTGGTTCAGATGTGGATACTTTATTGTTCTTTCTTTGTGATTGTTTATGTTTAAGTTGTTTGTTGCTGGTTTTTAGTTTGTTTTTTGTCTGTTTGGGAGCTGACACAGTCTCTATGGAGATGGGTTTTTGGGGGGGTAGCAGGAGGAGAGAAGCTGCAGAGAAGCGTGTAAGACTGCAACTCTGCTTCCTGGTCCCAACTCTGGATAGTCATATTTTGGGGGGTTTAATAAATTTGTCCATATTTCTAGAAATGAGAGCTGCTCCATCCAAAGTGGGATGGATGCCGTCTCTCCTAACAAGACCAGGTTTCCTCCAGAAGGTTTGCCAATTATCTATGAAGCCCACATCGTTTCTGGGACACCACTCAGACAGCCAGCAATTTAAGGAGAACATGCGGCTAAACATGTCACTCCTGGTCTGATTGGGGAGGGGACCAGAGAAAACTACAGAGTCCGACATTGTTTTGGCAAAGTTGCACACCGATTCAATATTGATTTTAGTGACCTCCGATTGGCGTAACCGGGTGTCATTACTGCCGACGTGAATTATGATTTTACTGAATTTACGTTTACCCTTAGCCAGCAGTTTTAAATTTCCTTCAATGTCGCCTGCTCTGGCCCCTGGAAGACAATTGACTATGGTTGCCGGTGTCTCTAGCTTCACATGTCTGAGAACAGAATCGCCAATTACCAGAGTTTGACCCCCGGCGGGTGTGTCGCCGAGTGGGGAAAAACGGTTAGACACATGAACGGGTTGGTGGTGTACCTGGGGCTTCTGTTTAGGACTATGCTTCCTCCTCACCGTGACCCAGCCGCCCTGATTCCCCAGCTGCTTGGGACCTGCCGGGGAACAGCTAGCGGGGCCTACGCTATTTTCGGCTGCACCAGCTACAGGGGCCTGGCTAGCTGCGGGTGAATGAAGGGTGCGAAGCCGAGTCTCCAATTCAGTAATCCTGGCCTCCAGCGCTGCAAATATGCTACATTTGTTACAGATATCATTACTGCTAAAGGAGGCCGAGGAGTAACTAAACATCTGACACAATGAGCAAGAAAGTGCAGGAGGGACAGGTGAAGTAGCCATGGTGCTAATGAGTCGGCTACGAGCTAAGCTAGGCTAGCGAGACAGTACAGAGACAGTGAGTGAATACTTTGGCTATAAATTAGGTAGTGAGTACACAGAAAGTGTGCTTCGGAGGAAGCACGTGAAGATTATACTATGAAAGAAGAATGTATTTAAAAGTTGTTAATTAAATCGCTAAGCAAATAAGCTACTCAGAAACACCACTGTGTTTGAGCAGGAACAGGAAGTGATACTCTACCACAGAGCGAGCGAACACCAAGTGACAGCGCCACCACTATTAAGGATGATTTTAAATGAAATTTTGAAAATGACATAATTATACTGTATTGAATTGATTATAAATGTTCTTTAATTTTTGAAGAATATTACAGTAGATCTGGATGAAACCTGGCCCAGAGGTACAGTAGGTGTTCCAGAGGAGGATTGTGTTGAAATCTGGACATCAACTATCAAGAATGATTTTTAATGAATTTTTCAATATGCAACCAGACTGTCCCGATGGCTGTATTGGGCTATCCCATTGCAATTTGTGTGGGCGTGTGCGTGTGTGATTGTTCGCATGCGCGCATGTGTGCGTGGGTCTAGGCTTTCGATCGGGAAATAACGAGAAAAGGCGCTACCGTAAATATTGGTGTAGAAGCGCAAGAAAATTCATGCGGTGGATAAGAAGTGGCTTGCTTGACCATGGCTCACAAATGACGGCTCACTTGACCGCGGTCATTAATTCCCTCTGACGTTTGCTGTTTTGCTTCCACCACGATAAAAATCAAACTTCATGCACAGCTCACTGTGTGTACTTCAAGAACAGTTTCCCATCTCAAATCTCTGTTTTCTGCATTATTCATTCACTCATTATTACCCACCAGTCTACCGTTGTTTACAGCGCTGTCGGCCACTGTGGTTTTTTTTCTTACTTAAATGTCCTTGGACAAGAAAGCCTAATTTCTGCTGTTCAATACTGAAGAAATTTAAACTTTTTAAGATTATGCAAAATTGCAGAATATTTTTAAGGTTATCTGCTTTAAAAAGCCAGACCAGGAAAAGCGCCTTCATGTTTTTCTGTGTTTTATTCTCAGTTACTTTGACACAAAGGCATCTGTTGTGATGTTACACCTATGATAAAGTCTCATAGTATCAGTACTGATAAATGATCAGAAATATACATTTCTGACTATCTCAGGCAAAATTGAATCGAATTGGAACCTTGTGAATTGGAATCGAATGGATTATAGAAATCAGTGATGATACCCAGCCCTAGTGAGCAGCTAGGCCCGACAGAGTGGATGCAGCTGTGGGTAAAAAGAAAAGATCAAAAGAACTATTGATACAATTTTTGTTAAGGCCTGATCCGTAGACAGTGCTCTGAACACTGAAAAATCACAGTGTATCCAGAAAACACATTATATGCTGTGATAAATCCACTGCCCAAGAGTACCCTCTCGCCACTGCCTTTCAGCGAAGGAGGCCAATGTGATGATTAAGTTTAACATTGTCTACAATGTTGCCAAAGAGTGCCAAAGCACTTTAAGCACAAGCACTTTTACAGTAACTTATCTTTTTTGTAGAAATGTGCTCCAAATAAATAACGTTGTTGACAAGTTTGTTAATTAATTGTTTACAAATGAATATTGTCTATATAGACCGCAATTTTCCCCCCAAAAAGTGCACATGTAAAACTGCGGTGTTGAGCGTTGTGGTTGAAAATTTGGGTGCGCCTAAATTTTGTGCTGGTGCGCCTAAAAAAAAAAGGCGCACCAGTGTAACCGTGGCAAAAAGTTAGTCTAGAGCCTTACATAAGCATAATATATTTATAATAACCAATCATTTTTTATCTCTAAATAGTCAAATCCATATCATACAAACAAATAAATTAGTTGAATATGTCAACACTTGATGACAGTATGCATTCTATTGCTCACTATCACAATTATTATGTAAATAAAGATATCGCGGTAGCCCGTTGTGTTTCCTTATAAACCTATGCTATTTTTTTTCTTTCAAGAACAATGCAGCAATTTTATTTATTTAGAGAAGACTTTCAGAGCATGTCACAAATAATTGCAAGTGCATTACAATGGATTCACAAATATTGATATCAAGAATATAGTACAGAAAGAAACATCGTATGGCTCCCACAGGACCCGGGATGATTAATCAAAGATTATAAGAGATTAAATACTGAGAGAGGCTGGATATACAGCAGAAACTGACATCATGGCATTCTGATATTATACAATAGTACCTGCAACAAAAAAGTACTGCGCCGCGTAAAATTTTAAAATGTTGTCAAGCTGCTCAAGTACCTCCAATAAGTATATGCAATATATAATTGATGTAATTATTTTTCTGTAGATTTTATCTATCTATCTATCTATCTATCTATCTATCTATCTATCTATCTATCTATCTATCTATCTATCTATCTATCTATCTATCTATCTATCTATAATTGGATCTGGGGCACTTGCTTTTGCTTTTAACTTATTTTGCAATTTTAAGATTTTAGAGGCTATAAGGAACCAAAACAAATATTTTGATGTATTTGAGGCCACAGGCTAACTGGCTGCCAACAATAGAAAAGAAGAAGTAATCTTCTTCTTTTCTTTTGCAGTTTATATATAATATAATATATATTTGCAATTTGAAATATGGAAATATTATTTTATTTATTTGGCTTGACTTGAAGGGCTTATTTCAGTCACAGCATGCTGGCATCACTGGAGCCAGACTTGACTATTTGAAATGTAACAATAAGTTTAACAGATTTTCTAAACCATGGGTAGAAAAAGGCATAGATGATAGGGTTGAGACAGGAATTAAAATAAAACAAACATAAAAAAAAGGTAACGGATGAAATATCAAGCAGTGTGTCCTGGCCTGAGAGTATTACACTGTAATATGGGAATAGGCATATCAGAAATGCAACAATAACAATGCCAAGAGTCCTAGCTGCTTTCAGTTCAGATTTTTTTGGATTTACTTTCCCCCTCTGTGTGACAGCTGCAACATGAGGTTGCATGGCCCGAATCTGAAACACGGCCACGGCAAATACTCTTACATACAAAATTACGATGACAGTAATGGGAAGGAGGATTGTCAAAATAAGATCGGTAACTTGTATTGCAAAGTCAACATAAATAACACACTCTCCAAAGCAGGAATTAAATCTACCTGGTTTATCCAGGTTATCCTTCAAGAGCACACCGACTACTAGGAGCGAGCAAATCCAACACATTAAGACACAGGTCTGAACTCTTTTTGGAGTGACTTTGGTGGGATAATGAAGAGGATCACAAATGGCCACATAACGGTCAACTGAAATGAGCACCATGGTTCCTACTGAGGCAGAAGTAACAACTATGTCGAAAACATAATACAAGACACACATGAGGTCACCAAGATACCAACAACCATCTATGAGCATACTTTGAAAGCACATATTGAGACCCACAAAGAAATCAGAGACTGCCAGGGAGAGGAGGAGGTGGTTTGTAGGAGTGTGGAGCTGCCTGGAGAGATAAGAGATAGAAGAGATTTGTAGCATCAATTATTCCAGCCGATCATCCACATCAAAACATTGTCAAAAAGTTGTTCTGTTTAACTTATTTTATGTCAGTCATTTTCTCCTGTACAACTGCTAGACTTATAAATGTATTAAGTATCTACTTGAAGTGGGAGATGGAGATGATGACCAGCAGGTTTAGAGCCACAGTAAGAAGAGAAATGATGGTTAGAATTACATAAATAAGCACTGAGTCTGAGGGAGAACGCTTTACTCTACTGCAGGAGGAGTTGAGATTTGGAAAGCAGAGTTCAGTTTCTGCCATCATCAGTTAGAAGTGCTTATGAGCCCCTGACACCTTTCTAACAAACTCAAATGTTATAACTTTGTCCCTCTTCTAAGATTCTTTCTTACTTGATGATTAAAGTCCCTCCTCTTTTGAGGAACATGAAACAACTGAAAACAGTGGGTGAACACCCAGGAACCCTGGCACGCTGCTTCACAGCAACAGTGTTCCTGGTTCGTATCTCTTCAATGACACTTAAATACAGGTCCTCTGAGAGAGTTTGCATGCTCTCCTTTTGCCTGTGTCCATTTCCACTTGGTATTTCTTTAGTTCCGAGACATTACTCTGGTCCCCTCCCTGACTAAAACTGCAGCAAACACATCGCCAACAAACACATCCAGCCCAGCCACATCACTAACATGGACGAGGTGCCGCTCACTTTCGACATCCCGGTGAGTCACACTGTGGAGAAGAAGGGGACCAGCACGGTAGCGATACGCACAACGGGGCACGAAAAGTCTTCTTTTACTGTTGTGCTTGGCTGCCATGCTAATGGACAGAAACTGCCGCCTATGGTGATTTTTAAGAGAAAGACTTTGCCTAAAGAGAAGTTTCCAGCAGGAATCATCATTAAGGCAAATGAAAAGGGCTGGATGGATGAGGAAATGATGAAAGACTGGCTGAGGGAGGTGTATGTAAGGAGACCAGGTGGTTTTTTCCACGCATCACCATCGCTGTTGATCTGTGACTCTATGCGTGCCCATCTCACAGCCGATGTGAAAAAACAAGTGAAACAAATGAACTGTGAGCTTACTGTCATTCCGGGAGGCCTGACAAAGGACATCGGTGTGAACCGGCCGTTCAAAGTAAGGCTGCGAGTGGCGTGGGAGCGATGGATGACCGATGGAGACCACAGTTTCACTAAGAGTGGAAGGCAGCGCCGGGCGAGTTACGCCACAATTTGCGAATGGATTGTAGATGCTTGGGCTAACACGTCTGCATAAAAATGTGAGTACCTAACTCAGTTTTGCTCCCGCTTCATTTTTAAATACGCACACTTGTATGCTGATGATGATGACGATTACCGGTAATAAAAATGTGAGTACCAAACTCAGTTTTGCTCCCGCTTTAGTTTTAAACACGCATACTTGTATGCGCCCTATAATCAGGTGCGCCTTATGTGTGTGTCAAATACAGTAATGGCACACATAACTGAGACTGCGCCTTTTAGTACGGTGCGTCTTATGGTCGTGAAAATACGGTACAATGGCCATAGGCGTATAAGGACCTCAGCCCAGCAGTCAGAAATCCACCCCAGCAAAGTAGCAGCTTGGCCATCTGTCTCTAGGTTAGGGTCACATTTTAATAAGTATTGGCAAGAGTGGGCAGAGTCCACTACAAGTTTCCCTACAGGCATGAAACAGTCTTTTTTCCTAAAGGGGTAAAAATAACTTTAAACATTGACGTCAAGGGAGCTTGCAAAGAAAACTTTACCAAAACTTGAGCAGAACGTTTTCTGTGACCTACATCTCCAATAGAAGGCTATGCCATCCACATCAAGCTGTGTTAGAAAAGTTAAAAGGCCAAATCGTACGGCTTAGACCAGGCATTCACACAGCTCCAGATTCACACAAAAGATCAACTAATTACCTGCACCTGTGCATATGAAAGGGGAAAACCCAGCCCTATATACCAGGGCCGGTTCCCAGACTCAGGTCTCACCTGTCACACTACGAAGAGTCCTGATGTTTCTGTCAGAGTTGATTCTTTGAAAACTGTAATTTGTGCAAAGTCACATGGCTATTGCTTGTATGTGCGCTGATTAAAATAATTTTTCATATTAGGATGTAGCCTTTGCATGTAATGAGCAGTCTCGTTGCTGTAATTTTTCCATTGCACACAAGAAACCACAAGTTCCTGTTTTAATAAGTTTAGCAGGACTGCTCACTTCTGCTTTTGTACATGTTGGTTTGTTAAAAGGTCATGCCCTAAAATGGAGTGACTTGAGATGTTGTTGAAGGATCACGCCATAAATGGTGTCAGGAAATCACACACACACTCTTGCTTGCTCAGGTATGCTCGCCTTAACTGTCACGTGGTTAACTGAATGTATGACTGCATTTCATCAAGGCCTTACAACTTTGAGACCCCGGCCCAACTTCCCTTGCCGGCAAGTAAAACTGATCGAGCTCTGAGTGTCTTGCTTGGTTCACAGTGACAGGTCTCTGAGACAGCAAGGTCTGTGAGTTTAGACCTAACATCAATTTGGTCCTTCGAGCCGGATCCAAAAATATCACCGCTCACTGAGGAGAGGCAGGACACACCGAAGTCTGTCGACAGCCTGAACGTCTGGGATGCCAGAAAAAAGCCCTGGGATGTGAATTTTTGGACAGGCTGGTGGAGGACTTTTTTCCACTCAATAAAAGTTAATGTGAGAGTTTTCAATGGATAGGGGCAAATGGAATCTCATGGCAGGATGCTGTAAATGGACCAAACGTCAGTCAGGAGAACAACCGAGAAAATCCATCCACCATATGAGGTTAGTCATTAATATACTGCTGAATGGGCTGTAGGGGTTTAAAAACTGAGCTTTAAAATGATTAGAGGTAATGAAAACCAAGAGAAGCCGACAGTGATCACTGACTGTTTTTAGGGGCTTGTTGAAATTAAATAGAACAAGATACAAAGCATTAAAACATGTTAAAAACACATACAACAGCCTATGCTGACTACTTTGGGCCCGGAAGCAGGATTTATCACGTCATCACTTAAAGACTGGATAAAGAATGAATAATAAGGGTAATAAGACACACCCTTGAGGAGAACCTGTGGAGGAGAACACTGGGTCAGACAGAACCCCATTTAATCTAGAATCCAGCCCACCAGGTTTTTCTTGATTTCAAACTGTTCTAAAAGTATTTTAATTAAAATATGGGGCTGTATTGCATTAAAAGCAGAAGAAAAATTGATGAAAAGAAGTCTTGCAAAATGTCACACCGCAACTGAACGGACTCACGCGCAGGCTCTAGGTCTTGAAAGCACAAGAGTCTTTATTACGATACACCAGGTGATTATTTACAAAAGTGAGGGGAAAGCCGGGCTCCGGGGGTCCACACACGAACGGTAAAGACGCCGATAGTCACACACACACACAGCCATACTGAGCCGACCGGGTAGGCACAGGGACCCTGACAGTACCCCCCCCCTCAATGGGAGCCTCCCGGCGACCCACCGGGCTTACCAGGGTGCCGGCGATGGAAGTCACGGAGCAGGAGCCCACACAAAACAGCCGAGCGAGGCACCCAGGAGTGCTCCTCCAGCCCGTAGCCCTCCCAATCGACCAAATACTGGACCCCCCGCCCCCGGCGCCGGGAGTCCATAAGGCGGGAGACGCCAAACACCGGCAGCCCATCAACGATCCGGGCGGGAGGCGGGGGCCCGGAAGGAGGGCACAAAGGACTGGAGAGCACGGGCTTAATCTGGGAGACATGGAAAACGTCGTGGACACGCATGTTGCGTGGAAGGTTCAACTGAACAGACACAGGGTTCACAAGCGCATCGATTTCGAATGGCCCAATAAAAGCCGGAGACAGTTTCTTAGACTCCGCCCGGAGAGGCACATAGCGGGTGGACAGCCATACCTTTTGTCCGACTGCATACTCAGGAGCCGGTGTCCGATGGCGGTCCGCGAGCTGTTTGTTACGTGCCTTTGTCCGGAGGAGGGCAGCTCGGGTGGCTCTCCACACCCGGCGACATCTACGCAGGTGGTGTTGGACGGATGGCACAGAGAGGTCACCCTCAATGGCTGGAAAGAGCGGAGGCTGGAATCCTAATGACGCCTCGAAAGGTGAAACTCCAGTGGCCGAGGAAGTCAGGCAATTGTGGGCGTACTCGATCCATGGCAGATGTTCACTCCAGGTCGTTTGATTTGTGGATACCACACACCAGGATTGAGTCGCTTTGCGGCTCGGAGATACTCCAGGTTTCTGTGGTCTGTCCACACGATGAATGGTTGAGTGGCTCCCTCTAGCCAATGTCTCCATTCCTCCAGTGCTAACTTGATAGCCAGAAGTTCCCGGTCTCCAACATCATAATTACGCTCTGCTGGGGAGAGACGGTGAGAGAAAAAGGCGCACGGGTGGAGCTTACCCTCCTTCCGTTGGGACAACACCGCGCCGACCCCGGAAGCTGACGCGTCCACCTCAACGACGAACTGTTGGTCGAGGTCGGGTTGGCAGAGGATAGGTGCTGTAGCAAACCGTTCTTTGAGATGTAGGAAGGCCTCCTGCGCAGATTGGTCCCACTGAAAAGACACTTTAGGAGAAGTGAGTCTGGTTAAAGGCAGAGCGAGTTTACTGAAATCTCGAATGAAGCGGCGGTAGAAGTTGGCAAAGCCTAAAAAGCGCTGGAGCTGTCGACGGTTTGGGGGTTCGGGCCAGGTAAGCACTGTTTGGACTTTCGCTGGGTCTGGTTTTAGATCACCCCGCTCTATTATGTATCCGAGGAAGGCCACGGAGTCCACATGAAAGTCACATTTTTCGCTTTTCACAAACAGTCTGTTTTCTAGTAAACGCTGTAGGATCTGCCTGACGTATGTCTCGTGCTCCGCCACTGTTTTAGAGAAGATAAGGATATCATCCAAGTAGACAAACGCGCACCGATTGATAAAGTCCCGGAGGACGTCGTTTACGAGGGCCTGGAAAACTGCTGGGGCGTTAGTCAGCCCAAAGGGCATCACCAGGTACTCAAACTGCCCCAGATGGGTGTTGAAAGCTGTTTTCCACTCGTCGCCTTCTCTGATCCGAACTAGATGGTAGGCATTGCGGAGGTCTAATTTACTGAAGATCGTTGTCTGGTGCAGAAGTTCAAAAGCCGAGGAAAGGAGCGGTAGGGGGTATTTGTTCTTAACCGTAATGTTATTAAGGCCGCGGTAATCAATGCAAGGCCGGAGGGACTTGTCCTTCTTTTCTACAAAGAAGAAGCCGGTTGCCACAGGGGAAGAGGACAGCCGGATTACGCCTGCTGCCAGTGAGTCCGTGATGTATTTCTCCATAGATGCTCTCTCAGGTTGGGAGAGACTATAAAGGCGACAGGTGGGAAGTGTGGCGCCTGGAAGAAGATCAATGGCGCAGTCATACGGCCGATGAGGTGGTAACGATTGTGCACGATCTTTACGAAAAACTTCAGCCAAGTCGTGATACACGGGTGGAACAGAGGTGAGATCCGGAGGCTCAGACAGGTTATTTGGAGGAGACGCGGAGGGCGGAGTAGCAGCCCGGAGGCAATTCATGTGACAATCCACTCCCCAGCCCACCACGCATTCAGATGTCCAGTCGATATGAGGGTTATGCTGTCGCAACCAGGGATGACCTAAAACAAGCGGTGTTTGAGGAGCTTTAAACACGAATAGGCTTAGAACCTCGGTGTGGTTGCCGGAGAGCGTGAGTGACACGGGCTCTGAGACATGGGTTATATCAGGCAGCCGCTGTCCAGATAAGGCGGTGACATGTAAACAATGAGGTAGATGGTCAGAACCCACACCTAATTCTTCCGCGAGGGCTGAATCGATAAAGTTCTGTTCCGCGCCGGAGTCAATTAACGCCATCACAGAATGGGTCTTTGTGCGGACTGTTAACTTGGCTGGTAACATTAAGCGCGGAAGGGAGCTTTTACTAGACAGGTCGCCCACCAGTACTCCCTTAACTACGGGTGGGCGCCCCCTTTTGGTCGAGATGGACAGGTGGCAATGAAGTGGCCTTTACGGCCGCAATACAGGCACTCACCAGACACCATGCGACGCTGACGTTCCGCGGGTGTTAGCCGTGAGCGACCCAGCTGCATGGGCTGCTCGCCTTCTTCGCTTAGCTCGCCACTGTGGGCAGCACTGGGTTTAGCCCTCCACTCCCCCGCTGGTGGGTCCATGAACGCCCACGGCTCCTGAAAGGCCCGCCCCCGGAGGTCTCTGCGAGCCCGAAGGCGGTCATCTAATTTAATGCACAGAGTCATTAGAGAGTCAAGAGAGGCAGGCAGGTCATGCATTATCAGTTCGCCTTTCAATTCGTCACAGATGTTATTCAGCAAGGCACTCTTCAGCACTTCCTGCCCCCACCCCGCTTGCTCAGCCAAAACCCAGAAATCGACAGAATAATCCGACATCCTACGTCTACCTTGTTTGAGAATTAACAGGCGTTGAGCGGCAGCAGCAGCCTCGGATCCTTTGTCAAAAACGCTCTTAAACTTAGACAGAAAATCGGGGTAGGAGATTTCGGGGTGGTATCGCAGCACTGCCTGGGGCCACTGTAGTGCGCGATCACGTAACAGTTGCACAAAGAATGAAATCTTATCTCCATCACCAGGGTACAAGTGAATTTGCTCACGAAAAAAATAAGTGAGAGGGAGGCTGATGCCCGACGACCACAGGCGTAGTTTGGGCCGCACTTGCGGGCTGAGACGCGCTCGCGCCCGGGATGGGTTCGTCTGCCGGAGAGGCTGGTGGGGGCGGAGAGTCGGTCAACGGGGTCCGCTGGGCGAGAGCCAGAGACAAAGCGGCAACGTCTCCACTGAGACAAAAAAAGTATTTTTTTGTTTCAACATAGCTGATAACTATTCGCTGATAGCTGCCAACATCTGCAAACAAATATAATTCTATAAAGTTGTTTTATATAGTGTGTAACTGTTAATATAGAGCGTTATTAAATCAAATTTAGTAGAGTCAAAAGCGCCTCCTCCACTCCTCTATTGGGTCTATATGCAAATTGCATTGGATCTAGCTGATGTTCAATCTCTTCCATAATCAAACTTCTGGTGATTTTCTGAAGACTTTCATCACAACTGAGGTGAGGGCAACAGGCCTGAAGTCACTTAGAACTTTTGGACGACTAGATTTAGGGACAGGAACCACAACTGCTTCTTTCCAAAGAGAGGGCACATGTTGTGTTTGCAAGGATTTATAAAAAATAACCTGAAATATAGGACTGAGTTCTTTAGCACAAGATTTAATTAGGCAGCCACTAATGTAATCAGGACCCTGGCTTTTGTTCACATTAAATATATGAAAGGACATGAGTTCAATGATAAAGTGCTGAGTATCTCTCAGTTTCTGTTTCAGTTCCAAAATATCCTTGCTAAAATCAGAGGAACTAAAATGACTATAAAACATATTCAAAGTGCAAAATCTGTGTCTGAATTAAAGCCATCTAAAATGATCTGACTGCTGCTCTGGGGATTTTGAAACCCTGCTGTGGTTTTCATACAAGTCCAGGCAGACCACAAATTTTTTGCAGCAAATTTGCTTTCTAGAAGGTTTTTGTTAAAAGTCCACGTGTTTACTGTAACTGTTTTAGACTACGTTACCCATGATGCACCTTGGTATCTGTACTTCCGGTTGGGAACGTGTTCAGAGCAGTTCTGCACAGATGAGGTGTGTCGGAGGAGTAACGTACAGTGGGGCAAAAAAGTATTTAGTCAGCCACCGATTGTGCAATTTCCCCCACTTAAAATGATGACAGAGGTCAGTAATTTGCACCAGAGGTACACTTCAACTGTGAGAGACAGAATGTGAAGAAAAAAAAATCCTTGGTGTGAACAAATCAACTGTGGGAGCAATCATCAGAAAATGGAAGACATACAAGACCACTGATAATCTCCCACGATCTGGGGCTCCACGCAAGATCTCATCCCGTGGGGTCAAAATGATCATGAGAACGGTGAGCAAAGATCCCAGAACCACACGGGGGGACCTGGTGAATGACCTGCAGAGAGCTGGGACCAAAGTAACAAAGGTCACCATCAGTAACACACTAAAACGGCAGGGAATCAAATCCCGCAGTGCCAGACGTGTTCCGCTGCTGAAGCCAGTGCATGTCCAGGCCCGTCTGAAGTTTGCCAGAGAGCACATGGATGATACAGCAGAGGATTGGGAGAATGTCATGTGGTCAGATGAAACCAAAGTAGAACTTTTTGGTATAAACTCAACTCGTCGTGTTTGGAGGACGAAGAATACTGAGTTGCATCCCAAGAACACCATACCTACTGTGAAGCATGGGGGTGGAAACATCATGCTGTGGGGCTGTTTTTCTGCCAAGGGGACAGGACGACTGATCCGTGTTAAGGACAGAATGAATGGGGCCATGTATCGTGAGATTTTGAGCCAAAACCTCCTTCCATCAGTGAGAACTTTGAAGATGAAACGCGGCTGGGTCTTCCAACATGACAATGATCCAAAACACACCGCCCGGGCAACAAAGGAGTGGCTCCGTAAGAAGCATTTGAAAGTCCTGGAGTGGCCTAGCCAGTCTCCAGACCTCAACCCCATAGAAAATCTGTGGCGGGAGTTGAAAGTCCGTGTTGCTCGGCGACAGCCCCAAAACATCACTGCTCTCGAGAAGATCTGCATGGAGGAATGGGCCAAAATACCAGCTACTGTGTGTGCAAACCTGGTAAAGACCTATAGTAAACGTTTGACCTCTGTTATTGCCAACAAAGGTTATGTTGCAAAGTATTGAGTTGTATTTTTGTTATTGACCAAATACTTATTTGCCACCCTGATTTACGAATAAATTCTTTACAAATCCTATGTCTCTCACAGTTGAAGTGTACCTGTGGTGCAAATTACTGACCTCTGTCATCATTTTAGGTGGGGGAACTTGCACAATCGGTGGCTGACTAAATACTTTTTTGCCCCACTGTATCTATATCAATATTTAATAGAAATGCTGATTGTATCATAATTATACAATTCCTGAACAAATTTAAAAGGTATAAATATATAGTGTAGCAAGCGTGTAAATGAATGCTCCTCCACACTGGTTCCCCTGGAGGATAAACGAGACATTACCACTGTTTTTCCTTAATGCCGCTTCGGGGAGTTATTACTCATGGTTGCATCATCCACATCAAGGGCAGAGGATATCGTTATGGCCACCCATCAGCCTGAGAATCGGTCAGGATTCCAAAGGGGACACCAAAAAAAAGGACTCAAACAGATGAACTTTACAAATAAAGAAAACTAAACACACATAAAGATGTGACTTAGAGAACATAGAAGACACTAGGAAAACCAGAGAAAAAACTTGGGCAACAGGAAGGCAACACTCAAGGGAACTAATTAACCATTTCTCAAAAAACCAAAACAGTCAAGAATTAACAAAATTTGAAAAATTCCAACACAAATGCTGGGTCACAGACACAAAAACACCCAAACAAACAAACAAACAAACAAACAAACAAACAAACAAACAAACAAACAAACAAACAAACAAACAAACAAACAAACAAACAAACAAACAAAAAACTTAAAACTTAAATAATCTTAACTTCATTGGACAACTTAGCAAGAGTTGCATCATCCTTTGATATTCCACCTTGCTTTGACTGACATTAACAATTCCATCCATCCATCTTCATCCGCTTTATCCGGAGCCGGGTCGCGGGGGCAGCAGCCTAAGCAAAGAAGCCCAGACCTCCCTCTCCCCAGCCACCTCCTCCAGCTCATCCGGGGGAACACCAAGGCGTTCCCAGGCCAGCCGAGAGATATAATCTCTCCAGCGTGTCCTGGGTCTGCCCCGGGGCCTCCTCCCGGTGGGACATGCCTGGAACACCTCACCCAGGAGGCGCCCAGGGGGCATCCTTGTCAGATGCCCGAACCACCTCAGCTGGCTCCTTTCGATGTGGAGCAGCAGCTGCTCTACTCTGAGCCCCTCCCGGATGGCCGAACTTCTCACCCTATCTCTAAGGGAGAGGCCAGCCACCCTTCGGAGGAAGCTCATTTCCGCCGCTTGTATCCGCGATCTCGTTCTTTCGGTCACTGCCCACAGCTCGTGGCCATAGGTGAGGGTAGGGACGTAGATCGACCGGTAAATTGAGAGCTTCGCTTTTACACTCAGCTCCCTCTTCACCACGACGGACCGGTGCAGCGTCCGCATTACTGCAGCCGCAGCCCCAATCCGTCTGTCGATCTCCGGCTCCCTTCTCCCATCACTCGCGAACAAGACTCCGAGATACTTGAACTCCTCCACTTGGGGCAGGAACTCATCCCCGACCCGGAGTGGGCACTCCACCCTTTTCCGGCTGAGAACCATGGCCTCAGATTTGGAGGTGCTGATCCTCATTCCCGCTGCTTCACACTCGGCTGTGAACAAAGTACAAAGTATTGAGTTGTATTTTTGTTATTGACCAAATACTTATTTGCCACCCTGATTTACGAATAAATTCTTTACAAATCCTACCATGTGAATTCATGGATTTTTTCTTCACATTCTGTCCCTCACAGTTGACGTGTACCTCTGGTGCAAATTACTGACCTCTGTCATCATTTTAAGTGGGGGAACTTGCACAATCGGTGGCTGACTAAATACTTTTTTGCCCCACTGTATTTACTTGCATTCCTGTGTGAGTTAATACTGTGTGCGTGCTTACCATGTGAGTATTGTAAGATGAGAGTGATGCTCGTTTGACTTTATCTGTGTAATTTGCTACGTGAGAAGCTAGTCCCGTTGCTATCGCTAAGATGCGTTTTTTTGGCCTACTACAGGCAGCCTTGTGTTCAGCCCATATTTCATTTCATATACGACTTACTGTCAAGCATCGTGGTTGTAGGTGGATGTAACTATTTACTATGTTTATTCTCTGAATCGTTGTAATCTGCAGAAATCTGGTTTGCCAATGTAAATACGAGCCAGAAATTCATTTGTGGTCTTAGGTTGCCATCTAGTGGCCATGAGGTCATGGCAGATAGTATAACATTACGCCGGAAACCCACAGTACTGTATAAGGGGTACACTGCTATCCATAGTGGTTAATACAAATGTTTGTTCTTTCTGTTTACAGATGACCACACACACCCATATACACACTCACACTCCCTTTACCTGCATGTGAATACTGTAATGCAATCGCCTCCCTACCAACGCTGTACATCCTGTTGATGTCATCTGCCACCTCCTTATTAAAGTTATTTGAACTACATCACTGTGGAGTACCATTCCTTCTGACCAAGGACGACTCAGTTGAAGCATGATCGGCAATCAGTGCAAACATATATTACAGTTTTTGTAGCTCTGTTTTGCTTTCAAGATCTCGACTTTCAGGTCTTTGGTGGCTGTCTGAAAGTCAGTAACAGCCCCCTCTTTAAAAGCCTTTCTCTTTTTCCGTAAACAGGATTTGACGCTTTTGATGACCCACGGCTTATTGTTAGGGTACACTTTAATAAGCTTACGGGGTATAATCATGTCTTTACAAGATAAGATATTAACAGTATCACATAAATAGCTTTGAAAGCTAAAAATTACAATACAGAAGCTCAATAAATCCAGACTGAATGTAGGTTTTGTGGTATGAGATTATAAAGATTAAAAAAACAGTCCTTGAGGCAACAGAGCTAAAACAGATGTTAACACATTTTAGAGGATGCTGCAGTTGCATGTCTAGTAAGTGGTCACTATCTGTTTATTATCCATAGCCAGCATCATATCATCACATCATATTAGCCACAGTCATTTAGATTGTTGCTGTGTCTCACCAACATGGGCATCAATACAAAAGGTAAGTCTGATAAAGACAAGGTTTGATGTGTAATAATAGTCAAAAACTCCCATATACACACTCCTAAACCTTGTGGAAAGCCTTCCCATAGCGGTGAAGTTTATATACCTGGACCAACAACATATTTAACCTTATGGATTAAGAAAAAGCTGTCACTCAAGTTCATATGTGTGTAAAATTGATAGTGAGCACAGACTGATGTAGAAGCCACATTTTAACCTTAAAATACTACAAAGTGACTTAATTTCCCCGAGGAAACACAGTGAGAGATGGAGGGATGCTGTTGAGCTCCAGGGAATGTTTGTTTTTTATGTTCTTATGTTATGGAAACTGATATTAAGGTCAACAATTCGCATGTGTGAATTTCACTGGTAGAATAAGAATGACTATTCATATATCTATGAAGCGCCTTGAGGCGACTTTTGTTGTGATTTGGCGCTATATAAATAAAATTGAATTGAATTGAATTGAATTGAATATATGTATTTATTTACTAAGACCAACATTTTTTGTCTCATCTGTAGGCTGCAGATAAATTAGAGTACCATGTACAATTCTCAGAAATTGTTTGTGCATTCCAATTTAATTTTGATGGATTTACAATCATTTAAATTATGGACAAAACACAGAATTTTGTCATTGTGGACCAGAGGACTAGTACATTAATAATGGAAACAATGTAAACAAATTCATTTTATCAGACTTCTGGAATTGTACTTAGTGTAAATTAATCACAATTGATCTTTTTTCACCGTGTCAGTGATAACATCAATTTTTCCTATAGTATACTGGCCTCACTGGAGCCATGCCTAAATATCTTAAATGTCACAATGAGCTTGATAGATTTCAGAAACCAGGGGTAGCAAAAAGTGTAGATTAATGGGTTCAGACAAGAGTTAAAATAGAACAGCAAGAGCTCAAAAGGTACAGATCTAATATCAAAGAAACTATTCTGGCCTACCATTGAGGAACAGAAAAATGGGAAAAGACATATCAGAAAGGCAATAACAAGTACACCGAGAGTCCTGGCAGCTTTCAGCTCAGATTTCTTAGCATGCACCGTCTCTGACCCCTGGAGTCTGAGAGCAGTGATATGAGAGCGCATTGCCCGAGCCTGAGAGACAGCCACCGCAAATACTCTTAGATACAGAACTATGATGACAATCACAGGGCCAACAAAGGTCAAAACAAAGTCAACAATTCCCACGAAGTAGTCAATGACAACTACACAATCACCAGAACAAGAATTATACCTCCCTGGCTGCTTCAAATTATCCTTCATGATAAGACTGTTATACAGAATTGAACAAGCCCAGCAAGTACAAATAGAGACTGAGACTCTTTTTATAGTGATTTTGGTGGGATAATGCAGAGGGTCACAAATGGCTACATAGCGGTCAGCTGATATGAGTACCATAGTTCCTACTGAAGCAGAAGTAGCAATGTAATCTAAACTGCTATACAGAGCACACATGTGGTCACCAAGAAACCAGCAGCCATCTAGGAGGCTAATCTCAAAAGCCATGATGAGGCCCACGAAGAAATCTGAGACGGCCAGAGAGAGGAGGAGGAGGTTGGTTGGGGTGTGCAGCTGCCTGGATTAAAATAAAGCATTACATTGGTAATAGCATGTCTAGTATAACAGTTAAAACATTAGAACTATGAGGAAAAGACAAAAGCATCATATAAAAAGAAACTTCACAAGCAAAAATGATTTTTTTATCACTAAAAAAAAGTCACTAATTTAAATAGGTCAGTACTTGAAGTGGGCGATGGAGATGATGACAAGTAGGTTCAGTACTGCAGTAAGCAGAGAGATAGATGATAGCAGGGTGTAAATACACACAGCCTCAATTTGTGGGCGCTTTTGTCGCACACAAGAGGAGTTGAGGAGTTGTGGAAAGCAGAGTTCAGTTTCTTCCATTGTTAGAGAAAGACAGCTGTTCAGCACAAACAGCTTTGTGACTGAGCCCCTTTTTTGTATCACCACCCTTCCTCCCACATTTGCCTTCTGACGCAACTCATTCGCTGATATTTTTTCCCTCTGCGAATAAGTCAAAATGTGATGTTAATAATATAAAGTACAAGAAAACCAAGACAAGTGAGGCTCTTGAGCACAAACAGCTTCGTGACCGAGCCCCTTTTTTCTCCTGTGCATCACACTAATGTCCGTCCTCCTATTTTTCCCATCTGACCTCATTCATTTTTGGATGTCGTGATTGCATAACATGGAACTGCTTAGTTTTAAACTGGATCAAAAATGGCATTTTAATCGATTCATAAGCCTTACCTGTCCAGGAAAACCTTGAGAAACACAAAAAGAGCCCAAGGTCTTACGCTGGAACATTCCTCAGAAAAGCACCACACTTCAGCAAATAGAACAGGATAGATCTGCTATCAATATCCTGGTGCTAGACACCACATGAATCCCAATGGTCACATGTCACTGAATGTCAGATCACAGCTACTTTGGAGGACCTTCATGATAATTAGTCAGGGTGTGCGGCTGGAATTTTCTATCAGGCTCCTAAGTGCGCAGTGGAGGATGAGAGGAAACTGCAGTGGGTGGTGAGGGCAGCGGAGCGGGCAATCTGCACTTCACCAACCCCCCTCAGAGACATCTATACTGGCAGACTTCAGCAGAAAGCCAGTATCATCATCAAAGACCCCTCGCACCCTGGACACTCACTTCCCCCCCCCCCTTCCCTCTGGTAAACGCTCCATCAGGTTGAAGACAAACAGACTCAACAGCAGTTTTTACCCACAGGCTGTCAAACATGCCCTACCTCCACCCTGATTGGAGGATAACTGCACTGCCAACACTCATGGACATTACACCTTATTTATAAATCGTATTTCTATTTATACTTCAATGCAACCAACATCCCTACCTCTTTAAACTGTATTTATTATAACCTTATTTAGTATAGTTGCAACAGCCCCCCTCCCCCCACCCAATGTGCAATATCATTCCCCCCAGACACTCAATGTGCAATATCACTGATCACACTGCACCTCTCAATGCACCTGCTCCTCAGATGGCATGTATGTGTATGTGTATATGTAAGTGTTTATGTGGATGTCACAATACGGCTGTGTGCAGGCAAGAGTAGGACCCAAATGCAAACTCACAGAGACGAAAAGTAAACTCAAAAAACACAGCTTTATTGCTGGCGTGGAGTGGGACACGAAAAACAATACAAAACTAAACTGCGAAAACTAAAGCACAAGGAGCCACAGGGAAAAATCACACAGCTATGAGGGAGGACGCAACACTGACAAAGAGAAACATGGGGCTTAAATACACTGAGGGATAACGAGAGGGAATGAGCCACAGGAGGAGAGCACAGCTGGGAGTAATCAGGCAGGACGAGACAAGGGAAGCAAAACTAGAAACATTAACATAGGACAGACTGTGAAAGTAAAACAGGAAACACACTGACGGGACTCAAGACATGTAAACTTAACAGACTGGGGAGACAGAACATAGGGACCTGAAACATGGGGCAGAAAGGCACAGTAGACACAACATGAACATAACAATGCCACAGGGGAAGAGTAAAACAAAATGCAGGAACACAGGACCTCTTTCAAAATAAAATGGGAAACATAATGAAACGCAAATATGACAACATAAGAAACACAGACATGAAGCACATGAAAGACAAGGGAGACTTAACAGGGGTTGGAAACACAAGGGGAATCTAATAAACAAATGAACTTAGATAACCTAATGAACAAAATAAACTCAAACTTAAAACGCTGGGTCAAAAGACCCAGGATTTGCAGGTGTATGTATAACTTGTACATATATTTATTCAGTAAATGTAAATTTGTTTGTTATTGTGTAAATACTTAAGCTATTGTGTACTTCACACACATGGAGAAATGCCAAATAGGCTTTCATTGTTCTTGTAACACTGACAATAAAAGCTATTCTATTCTGTTCTGTTCTATTCACTACGTAGCTAACTCCACTGTCCTCTCTCCTCAGTGTGACTGCTTAACTGCCACGGTCCAGTCTGCATCTCTGGCCCAATTCCCCCTTTTAAATCCATGTCTACCTAGCCTGTAAACTAGGCCTGCAACGTCATGTTCTGTGTTTTGTTGCCTTTGTCCCTGTCACACTTTGAAGTTTTGAGTTTAAAAAATAAACAATGTAAAACATTTCGCTGTCACTGCTCTGGGTTCCTGCACTTGAGTCAGTTCAATTTAATTTTATTTGTATATTGCAAACTCACAGCAGCAATCACCTTAAGGTGCTTTATATTTTAAGGTAGACCCTACAATCATACATAGAGAGAAAAACCCAATGATCATATGACCCCCTATGAGCAAGCACTTTGGTGACAGTGGGAAGGAAAAACTCCCTTTTAACAGGAAGAAACCTCTGGCAGAACCAGGCTCAGGGAGGGGCGGGGCCATCTGCTGTGACCGGTTGGGGTGAGAGAAGGAAAACAGGATAAAGACATGCTGTGGAAGAGAGACAGAGATTAATGATAAGTGTGATTCAGTGCAGAGAGGTCTATTAAGAAGAAAGAAGAAGAAAGTGTGTACTTTATTGTACTTTATTGAGCCCCGTGGGGAAATTGCTCTCTGCATTTAACCCATTCACTCAGTGAAGCAGTGGGCAGCCATTGGGCGCCCGGGGAGCAGTGTGTAGGGACGGTACCTTGCTCAGGGGTACCTCAGGGTAGCTGTTAAGGGGAATCGAACCCCCGACCTTCCGATCATGGGGCAACCACTCTACCTACTGAGCTATCCCTGCCCTAACACAAAGTGAGTAAAGAAGAAATACTCAATGCATCATGGGAATCCCCCAGCAGTCTACACCTATTGCAGCACAACTAAGGGAGGATTCAGGGTCACCTGGTCCAGCCCTAACTATATGCTTTACCAAAACGGAAAGTTTGAAGCCTAATCTTAAAAGTAGAGATAGTGTCTGTCTCCTGAATCCAAACTGGAAGCTGGTTCCACAGAAGAGGGGCCTGAAAACTGAAGGCTCTGCCTCCCATTCTACTTTTAAATACTCTAGGAACAACAAGTAGGCCTGCAGTGTGAGAGCGAAGTGTCATGGTCCTGAGTCTGAGGACTCAGTGTTTTGTGTTTCCTTGTGCTTTTGTTCATTCCGAGTGTGTATTCTTTTGTGATTTTGCCATTTGTTAGGTTTCTGTTCTTTGCCTGCCTGCTCCCACTTCTCTGTGTTCCCTCTGTCTGTCCATGGTGTTATTGTGTCTGCTCATCAGTCTGCCTGTCAAGTTCAGTGTCCTGTCTGGTTCTCTGTGTCTGTTAGTTTCCTGTTTTATTCTGGAAGTTCATGTCTCATGTCAGTGTGTTCAGTTTTACCTCTCCCCTGTCTCGTTAGCCTAATTGCTCCCAGCTGTGTCTCCCTCCTGTGGCCCATTCCCCTGATTACTGGTGTGTGTATTTAAGCTTTGTGTGTTCTCCTGCCTGTTGCCTGTTGTCTGTTGAGACTTTTTCTTCTGGGGTTGTTCGGGGTGTGTCAGTGGGAGCTAATTCGCAAAGCTTACCTACCTTCGTGGTAACCGATCTCTCCCAGGTTGGCATTTTTAAGACTTCAGTGAAAGCAAAGGGCTGTTGTTCTTCTGTTTCTTCTGAACCTGTTAAACCCATGTCAGCTAACCCAGGGTCTGCTAAAACTGTGGCATATATCCCAGAGACAATTAACACCAGCTCTGATAATACCAGGACTGTTTATTCTTTTGAACTGCAACCTGAAGCTCAGGTAGCCGCCCGGCCTCAAGCTCAGGTAGCCGCCCGGCCTCCAGCTCAGTCTCCAATTCCACCACCGTCGTCATCCCAACCATTGTTTCAGTCACCCTCAGTTCAGCCTCCTGTTCAGCAGCCACTAGCCCTGCATCCTGTGTCACTTGCTACTCCGGTACAACAAGCTCAGTCAAATCAATCTAAAAGGAACTGTGTTTCATCAGTTTGTTCTAAGCAGAGAGACAAACCTAATGATAATGTAATCATTCCTAAAAAGCTGGCCAGTTCAGAGACTGTGACGCGCTCCAGGGCCTCCCCAGAGGCTGAGTTTCAGCCCTCAGCCCACTCTGGACCCCTGGAGGCTAGGAACCCAGCTGAGGACTGCACCCGGCTGTCACTGCCTGAGCAGAGTCAATGCTCAGGGCAGCTTAAGTCTGCTATGTGTTTGCCAGGGGCCACTGTGCCTGCTGGCTCTGTTCTGTCACTGCCAGAGGTCTCCGCACCTGCTGGTCCTGTTCTGCCCCTGCCAGAGGTCCCCGCGCCTGCTGGTTCTGTTCCGTCTCTGCCAGAGGTCCCCGCGCCTGCTGGTTCTGTTCCGTCTCTGCCAGAGGTCTTCGCACCTGCTGGTTCTGTTCTGTCTCTGCCAGAGGTCCCCGCACCTGCTGGTTCTGAGACTGTCTTCGCTGGGGGGCCCGAGGAGCCCGTCCAGCTTCCTGCCTCGTCAGCTGGAGGGCCCGAGGAGCCCGCCCAGCTTCCTGTCTCGTCAGCTGGAGGGCCCGAGGAGCCCGTCCAGCCTCAAGACTCGTCAGCTGGAGGTTCAGGAGAACCTAGCCAGCTTCCTGCCTCGTCAGCTGGAGGGCCCAAGGGGCCCATCCAGCCTCAAGACTCGTCAGCTGGAGGTTCAGGAGAACCTAGCCAGCTTCCTGCCTCGTCAGCTGGAGGGCCCGAGGGGCCCGTCCAGCCCCAAGACTCGTCAGCTGGAGGTTCAGGAGAACCTAGCCAGCTTCCTGCCTCGTCAGCTGGTGGGCCCAAGGAGCCCGTCCAGCCCCAAGACTCGTCAGCTGGAGGTTCAGGAGAACCTAGCCAGCTTCTTGCCTCGTCAGCTGGAGGGCCCGAGGAGCCCGTCCAGCCCCAAGACTAATCATCCTCGCCAGCTGCAGTCTCATCATCCTCGCCAGCTGCAGTCTCATCATCCTCGCCAGCTGCAGTCTCATCATCCTCGCCCGCAGCAGCCTCCTCATCAGCTTCATCAGCTTCGCCTGGTCCAGCCTCCTCATCAGCTTCATCAGCTTCACCTGGTCCAGCTTCAGCTTTACCCTCGCCTGGTCCAGCTTCAGCTTCACCCTTGCCTGGTCCAGCTTCAGCTTCAACGTCGCCTGGTCCAGCCTCTGCGTCTGCCTCGTCTGGTCCAGCCTCTGCGTCTGCCTCGCCTGGTCCAGCCTCTGCTTCTGCCTCGCCTGGTCCAGCCTCCTTCTCACCTGGTACTGCGGGGGCCACGCAGCCTTCTGGTCCCCAGCTGCTGCCTCAACATCGTCGATCATCTGCCAGGCCGCATGTTGGGCATCTTCGCCACCGTGGCCGGCCTCTGGACTTGCATTGTCGCCACCGCTGTCATGAGCACGGTCGGCCCCGAGAACTGCTTTCACGCCGCTGTTGCCGTCCGCACGGTCAGCCCCGAGAACTGCTTTCACGCCGCTGTTGCCGTCCGCACGGTCGGCCCCCAGAACTGCTTTCATGCCGCTGTTGCCGTCCGCACGGTCGGCCCCCAGAACTGTTTCCACGCCACTGCCTACTGCGTGGCCGGCCCCCGGACCTGCCCCACTGCCGCTGCCTTTTACACGGTCGGCCCCCGGAACTGAACTGTTTTGCCCTCCGGTGCTGTCGGCCTCCGGGTCGGCCCCCTGAACTTGTCCGTCTGGGCCTTTTTGGACTATGTGTCCAACTCCACACGGCTCGCCCCGGCAGCCGTGACACGAAGTGCTCTAATAGGGTGATATGGTACTACAAGGTCATTAAGATAAGATGGGGCCTGATTATTTAAGACCTTGTATGTGAGGAGCAGGATTTTGAATTTAATTCTGGTCCAATTTTTTTACTGAGCTTTGGTCCTGGGACATCAGATGCTTTTTTGTTGTTAACATAAAAGTTACTTTTATACAATACAATTTTATTTATATGGCACATTTAAAACCAAAGGCATACCCAAGTGTTTCACAATAATCCAACAAGACATTGTTATAAAACATTAACAAAGTACAAAAAGCAAACACTACTACTGTGGAGATGATAAAGGAGGATCCATTTGCAGGCACTTGTAAAGGTGTGACGGTGGTTTATTTAATACACATCACAGGGAAAAAATGGCAAACGAAGATAAACTAAACTATACTGGACACAACTAAACTACAGAGCACGAACCTGAACGAGAATGAGAACGAGCAGAGGAGAATGACGATGGACAGCAGGGAGAACACACGGGTGAGACACGGTGGACACACAGACACACTTGGGGCAGGAACTCATCCCCGACCCGGAGTGGGCACTCCACCCTTTTCCGGCTGAGAACCATGGCCTCAGATTTGGAGGTGCTGATCCTCATTCCCGCTGCTTCACACTCGGCTGCGAACCTCTCCAGTGCGAGCTGGAGGCCCTCACCCGATGGAGCCAACAGAACCACATCATCCGCAAAAATCAGAGATGAGATTCTGAGGCCACCAAAGCGAAAGCCCTCCGCCACTTGGCTGCGCCTAGAAATCCTGTCCATAAAAATTATGAACAGAACCGGAGACAAAGGGCAGCCCTGGCGGAGCCCATCACCCACTGGAAACGAGTCCGACTTATTGCCGGCAATGCGAGCCAAGCTCTTGCAACGGTTGTATAGGGATCGAATGGCCCGTAGCAATGGGCCAGACACCCCATACTCCCGCAACACCTCCCACAGGACACCCCGGGGGACACGGTCGAATGCCTTCTCCACGTCCACAAAACACATGTAGACTGGTTGGGCAAACTCCCATGCACCCTCAAGTATCCTCGAGAGGATAAAGAGCTGGTCCAGTGTTCCGCGACCAGGACGAAAACCGCATTGTTCCTCCTGTATCCGAGGTTCGACTAGCGGACGAACTCTCCTTTCCAGCACCCTGGCATAGACTTTCCCAGGGAGGCTGAGGAGTGTGATCCCTCTGTAGTTGGAACACACCCTCCGGTCCCCCTTCTTAAAGATGGGGACCACCACCCCTGTCTGCCAGTCCACGGGTACTGCCCCTGATCTCCATGCAACATTGCAGAGGCGTGTCAACCAGGACAGCCCTACAATGTCCAGTGCCTTCAGGAACTCGGGGCGGACCTCATCAACACCAGGGGCTCTGCCACCAAGGAGTTGTTTAACTACCTCAGTGACCTCGCCCCCGGAAATTGGCGGGTCATTCCCCTCATCCCCAGACTCTGCTTCCTCCTCGGAAGACGTGTCAGTGGGATTAAGGAGGTCCTCGAAGTATTCCTTCCACCGCCTGACAATTTTCTCAGTCAACGTCAGCAGCGCTCCGCCAGCACTATACACAGTGCAGGTAGAGCACTGCTTTCCCCTCCTGAGACGCCTGACGGTTTGCCAGAATCTCTTCGAGGCAGTCCGAAAGTCTTTTTCCATGGCCTCTCCGAACTCCTCCCACACCCGAGTTTTTGCTTCAGCCACTGCCCGAGCCGCATTCCGCTTGGCCTGTCGATACCTGTCGGCTGCCTCCGAAGTCCCACAGGCTAACCAAGCCCGATAGGACTCCTTCTTCAGCCTGGTGGCTCCCTTCACCTCTGGTGTCCACCATTTAGTTCGGGGATTACCACCACGGCAGGCACCAACCACCTTACGGCCGCAGCTCAATGCAGCAGCTTCGGCAATGGAGACGTTGAACATGGTCCATTCGGACTCAATGTCCCCAGTCTCCCTCGGAATGCTGTTGAAGCTCTGCCGGAGGTGTGCGTTGAAGATCTCGCGGACTGGGGCCTCTGCTAGATGTTCCCAGCACACCCTCACTACGCGTTTAGGTGCACCAGGTCTGTCCAGCATCCTCCCCCGCCACCTGATCCAACTCACCACCAGGTGGTGATCAGTTGACAGCTCAGCCCCTCTCTTTACCTGAGTGTCCAGAACATATGGTCGCAGGTCTGGTAATACGATTACAAAATCGATCATTGACCTACGGCCTAGAGCGTCCTGGTGCCACGTGCACTTATGGACACTCTTATGTTCGAACAGGGTGTTCGTTATGGCCAAACTGTGATTAGCACAGAAGTCCAATAACAAAGCACCGCTCAGGTTCAGATCAGGGAGGCCGTTCCTCCCAATCATGCCCCTCCAGGCCTCGCTGTCATTACCCACATAAGCACTGAAGTCTCCCAGCAGGACAACAGAGTCTCCAGGTGGAGCACCTTCCAGCACCCCCTAGCCCAGGGACTCTAAGAAGGCTGTGTACTCCGAACTGCCACTCAGCGCACAAGCGCAGATGACAGTCAGGACCAGTTCCCCGACCCTAAGGCGCAGGGAACAAACCCTCTCATCCACCGGGAAAAACCCCAACGTACCGGCAGCAAGCTGAGAGGTTATTAGAATACCCACCCCAGCCCGCTGCCTCTCACCAGGGGCAACTCCAGACTGAGACAGAGTCCAGCCCCTCTCCAGGAGACTGGTTCCAGAGCCCAAGCCATGCGTAGAGGTGAGCCCGACTATATCTAGCCGGTACCTCTCAACCTCACTCACTAAGTCAGGCTCCTTCCCCACCACAGAGGTGACATTCCATGTCCCTATTGCCAGTCTTGGCAGCCGGGGGTCAGTCTGCCAGGGTCTCCGCTCCTGGCCGCCACCCGGCACACAATGCACCCGACCCCTATGGCGCCTCCTGCGGGTGGTGGGCCTGCGGGAGGATGGGCCCATGTCTCCTCTTCGGGCTGTGCCCGGCCGGGCCCCATGGACTAAGGCCCGGCCACCAGACGCTCGCCCTCGGGCACCCTCCCCGGGCCTGGCTCCAGGGCGGGGCCCCGGTAACCCTATCCCGGGCAGGGTAAACTGTTCCCTCGATGTTCTTTTCATAAGGATCTTCTAAATCGCTCTTTGTCTCGTCCCTCACCCAGGACCAATTTGCCATGGGAGACCCTACCAGGGGGCAAAAGCCCCCAGACAACATAGCCCCTGGGATCCCTGGGACACACAAACCCCTCCACCCCTCCAACTTTTAACATATGAACACAAAACCAGCAAGATGAAGCAAAGATGAAAACCAGCCTAGAGAAGCTGCAAAGCGATCACCACAATGGTTCTACTCTAAAAAACAGAAGCTTGAAGAAGCCTCAAGCTTGACTGCACATCACTGTCTTTGTTACCTGTTCAGGGTCTGGCTGCTGGGCAGGGGTCTGCATTGACTCACTGCACTGACTGATTTTTGGCTAGATTTGCATTAGTATACTGTCTCTGTAGATGGTTCAAAGTTCAAGGTTCTTTATTTGTCACATGCATAGTTATACAAGTATAACACACAGTGAAATGTAACCTGACACGCTCCTCGACATGTGCAAAAAAGAACGCTGGTTCAAAATGACCCAGGACCATAACAGAGAGATGTCATTACGAAGGCAGATAAAACAATTGTCTTGTACGATGTTACCACTCTCTTCAGTTTTTTTATCACAAAAAAAGCAAATGATAAAAAAAAACATTGAGTAAAAAAATTAATACAATATCAAAGAACAAAATGGTTATATTTATTAAAGAAGGAGCTCAAAAAATGATAATAAAAAAAAACAACCAACACAGCAAGCACTGCATAAATCAAATCTAAATATGACAAAATTTGTTAAAATATGGGTATTATGGTATTTTGAGATTTTGGTATGAGACGTGATGTGTTCAGGTCTGCTCCTCTTTGGATTGGAACATATTAATAATAAAATAAGGTTTTCTCACCGATTCACTTAGTAGCTGACTCCATGGCCCTAGGTACAAAGGCACGTGTTATACACATGTTAAGGACAACATCCTTACCTTCCAGCAGACAAAGGTAGTAGAACAGTTTTGTTAACCCTTTAGGACCTACCATAGAACCAAGTCCACCAGAGCTTATATTATATTTTTACATGCTGTGGAGCCATTTTTGGGAGCATTTCAAGTTGATATACATCAACAACCATTATAGCCCAAATTTTAATAATATGTCTGCATTAGGTGCATAGTAATTACATAAATTGCAAAAAAATTTAAAATACTTTTTGTTTTTTTAACATATATTTCTAGTTAGAGAAATTTAAGAGGCTTATCCCTCAAAACTGTAACTACAAAAAAGTTGCACAAAATAGTTTCCCACCACAGGAAATTTATTTTGAGTGTCTTCATAGTTTTATTTTTGAGATACACCAATTTTTATATACTGCAGGAAAAACGAAAATAAATATTATAATGTAAATTTGCAAAAAAACCAGCATATGCATCAAAATAAACTATTTCCAGCAGTGCAATATGAGTCCTAAGCATCCCAGAAACGACACAGAAAGTCATAAAGTCAAACATAACTTTTTTTTTTTTTTTTTTTCTAAATCAAACATAACTTTTAAAAACACCACTATAGGCTCATAAGGCCCTGATGGTAAAAAACTACATTTCTGCAAAATGGCGTCACTTCCGGTTTCAGGCAGGACATGGCGGACATGCGATAGTTCACGCTGATGGACGTAGGAAGTGTTACAAACAGCTGATCGGATCGGCAAAGCGTGTTTCTAGAATATTATGTTTTTGTTGCTGCAAGTGCTTTTTATTCAGTTTTTGCAAAGCTGTATGTGGAAGGAAACTGTGACCGAGGACAAGCTGATGGCATAAGATGTAAGTACAACTCCGGTTTCATATGCAAAAAAAATTATTGTGCTAGCTTATGTGGTTGCAGTACTACCGGGATTTAAAAATAGTTACACAAAACAGAGCGTGCCCACTCCAACCGGCTTTAAAGGGTTAAATTGCTGCTTCGAAATAAAGTCAGCCTTCTGGAGTTTAATTACCTGGATTACCGAGCATCAAAAAAATATGATGGAATGACGGAAATATACTAAATATTAAAGGAAAATGTTTTTGTATACCTGAACCAGTCATTTTGAACCAGCGTTCTTAGTTTTTTTTTTTTTTTTTAAATTTTGTTCATTATTTATCCCATGGTCCCTAGGTAGTTCAGTTTAGTTTTTTAGATTTCCCATCGTGTCTTTACACCCTGTGTCCCCCTCCGTGTATCTGTGAGTTCCCATGCCTCCTTTTTCCTCCTTGTGTTTTATTTCATATTTTCCCCAGCCCGTTATGTCTGTGCTCTCCACGTGTTCTCTCTTTTCCTCTGGTCTGTGTATCTTTGCCAGTGGCGGTCCTAGCCTGTTTGGCGCCCTGAGCGAACTCTCTCTCTCTGGCGTCACAGAAGCACGTTCAGTGAGAGACTGAGATTACCAAAAAGCGCTACTGAACAACGCAGGAAATCATTCCTGCCCGTGGTCATCTCCCTGTACAACTCCTCGATCTAATACACTGTAAAAACTGCAATAGTTACACCCTTTTTGCACACACTCTTTTCTACTCAGTAATATTCTTGTCAATTTTCTTGACATTTATTTAAAATCCTTTCTGTTCATCCTTGATATTTATAATTGAGTGATCTGTATATATTAGTGCTATTTCTTAAATGTGTAAAATCTGTAACATAATGTATTTGTGGAATACACCAGGCACAGACACACGCACACACAGGTAGGTACAGCCACCTTCCACATTTATTCAAGTGTTTGTTGTTTTGACAGCTGACTCAGTCACACAGTCTGACAGCTCACGAGCCCAGCTGATCTCTCTCCCGGCCGCTCCTCCTCGTCTCACTATAAACACAGCGGAGGGAGACCATCATCAGTCCATAAACAACATCAGCTGTTCTTACCGGCCTCGCAGCGCCGCCCTGATGAGCCTTCCGCTCCACTCCTCCCCTGCAGCTGCGCCCGGGGCCACGCCTCCGCCACACTCCCCCACCGCCCGTTCGAGGCCGGGGAGCCGTCCGGCCGAGCCAACTCCTCCCCCCGCGAGCGAGAGAGGAAATCGGCCACTGCCATCTGCGCCCCCGGCCTATGGATCACCTTGAACTTAAAGGGCTGCAACGCCAGATACCACCGGGTGATCCGGGCGTTGGCATCCTTCATGCGGTGGAGCCACTGCAGCGGGGCATGGTCCGAACAGAGGGTGAATGAGCGTCCCAGGAGGTAATAGCGCAGGGAGCCGACCGCCCACCGGATGGCCAGGCACTCCTTCTCCACGGTGCTGTACCGGCGCTCGCGCTCTGCTAGCTTCCGGCTGATGTATAGGACAGGGCGGTCGGCCCCCCTTACCTGCTGGGACAAAACGGCTCCCAGCCCTCTGTCCGAGGCGTCAGTCTGCAGAACAAAAGGGAGGGAAAAGTTAGGAGTGTGAAGCAGCGGCTCCCCACAGAGAGCCTTTTTCACCTGCACAAACGCCGCCTGGCACGGCCCCGTCCACTGGACCAGATCCGGGGCACCCTTTCGAGTGAGATCGGTCAGGGGGCTGGTTAGCTGCGCAAACCCCGGCACAAAGCGACGATAGTAACCCGCCAACCCCAAGAACCGTCTCACCTCCTTTTTCGTCCTGGGGCGCGGGCAGGATGCGATAGCCGCCGTCTTCTCCACCTGTGGACGCACCTGCCCGCCCCCCAGGTGGTACCCCAGATACTGCACCTCCCTCCGTCCAACCGCGCACTTCTTCGGATTGGCCGTGAGCCCCGCCCCCCTCAGGGACTCCAGGACCGCGGCCACCCGCAGCACATGCTCCGCCCAGGTGTCGCTGTGGATGATCACGTCATCCAGGTAGGCGGCAGCATACGCTGCGTGCGGACGCAGTACCCGGTCCATGAGACGCTGGAAAGTGGCCGGGGCCCCGAACAGGCCAAACGGAAGTGTCACGAACTGGTACAAACCGTACGGAGTGGAGAAGGCCGTTTTCTCCCTGGCCTCGGCAGACAAGGGAATCTGCCAATAGCCCTTGGTTAAGTCCAGTGTCGTGAAAAATCGGGCCGTGCCTAACCGGTCCAGGAGCTCGTCGACCCGAGGCATGGGGTAGGCATCAAAGCGTGACACTTCGTTCACCCTGCGATAGTCGACACAGAACCGTATAGACCCATCCTTCTTCGCCACCAGAACGATGGGGCTACACCAGGCGCTGTGCGACTCTTCTATTACTCCCATCCTCAGCATTTCCGCCAATTCCCTCTGCACGATTTTTCGCTTGTGCTCCGGGAGCCTGTAGGGCCGTGAACGCACCGTCACGCCAGGCTGCGTCACGAAATGGTGCTCGATGAGGGACGTCCGGCCGGGCAGGGGGGAGAACACGTCCGCAAAACGCTGTTGCAACGCGACAACATCCGCTCTCTGGGCCTGTGTGAGATGGTCATCACAAGGGAGGGAGGCGGGAATGATAGAATTTGGCACCTCAGGCCCCAACTCATCTCTCTCCTTCACCAAGCTCACCAGAAAAGTGGTTTCAACCTCTCGCCACAGTTTGAGGAGATTGAGGTGATAAATCTGCGTGGCTCCTCCCCTGTCCGACCGAGCGACCTCATAGTCCACGTCCCCGACTCGCCGTGTGACCACAAAGGGTCCTTGCCACTTGGCGAGCAACTTCGAGCTGGAAGTAGGGAGTAACACAAGCACTTTATCTCCCGGTGAAAATTGCCTGAGCCTAGCCCCTCTGTCATACAGGCGTTGCTGACGCTGCTGAGCCTGGAGCAAATTCTCCCGTGACAACCTCCCCAAAGTGTGGAGTTTTGCTCTCAGGTCCAACACGTACTGAATCTCATTTTTGGCGGGGCTCGGACCGTCCTCCCAGCTTTCTTTAATCAGGTCGAGCACCCCACGTGGCCTCCTGCCGAACAGCAGTTCAAAGGGAGAAAATCCCGTGGAGGCCTGGGGCACCTCCCGCACTGCGAATAACAGAGGGTCTAGCCAGTGATCCCAATTGCGTTCATCCTCGTTAATGAACTTCCGAATCATGGACTTTAAAGTCTTATTCAGCCGCTCCACCAGCCCGTCAGTCTGAGGGTGGTAGACGCTGGTCCGAATAGATTTAATGCCCAGTAATTCGTACAGTTCCCGCAGTGTACGAGACATAAACGACGTGCCCTGGTCAGTCAGTATCTCTTTCGGGATTCCGACTCGGGAGATGACCTGAAACAGTGCCTGCGCCACACTCTTTGCAGAGATGGTGCGCAGCGGAACTGCTTCCGGGTACCGCGTTGCGTAATCCACCAGGACTAACACAAAGCGGTAGCCGCGTGCACTCCGGTGAAACGGCCCGATGAGGTCCATGCCGATGCGCTCAAACGGGACCTCAATGAGGGGGAGAGGGCGCAGCGGCGCCTTCGGTATGGCCGGCTGGTTAACAAGTTGGCAGTCCGGGCAGGACGCGCACCAGCGGCGCACATCCGCTCGGATGCCCGGCCAATAAAATCGGGCCGTTATTCGCTCCAGAGTTTTCTCATAGCCCATATGCCCTGCCATGGGGTTATAGTGGGCCGCCTGGAAAAGCGGTGGCCCTGCGGCACCAACAACTGGGTGTGTGTTTCCTCTGTCTGAGTGTCACGACTCACTCGATATAATCGGTCGTTTAATAAGACGAAACGCGGGTAGGTCTGCGCGGCCTCAGGGCGCACCACGTGACCATCAATAGCCATCACTTGGTCAAAGGCTGAGCGTAGGGTGCCGTCACGAGACTGCTCCAGTGGGAAATCACCCATGGGGGACACTTCCGGGGCCGGCGGGACGTCCCGTGAGGGACCCGCCGGCTCCTCCCCCCCGGAGTCAGTGTCGGACGACCCCGCGTCACTGCTGAACGCCGCGCACACGCTACACCCCGCTTCCGGTCGTGATTGCACCCCCGCATACTGTCCCAGTAGCTGATGAAACCCCGGCCAATTGGTACCCAGAATCAGGGGGTGCGACAGGCGCGGGCTAACCGCCGCCGTTACTCTATGCGTTTTGCCCTTATACTTTAATAACAGCGGCACTATGGGATACCTGTGAACGTCACCATGCACACACCTCACCTCCACCCATTCTGCCTCCAGCAATGCCCCGGGGCGAACCAAGCTTTGGTGTACGAGGGTCTGCGTGCAGCCCGTGTCCACCAACGCCTGGCGTATACCCCCTCGAGTCCTTACCGGAATACTGTATGTCCCTCCTGGACCGGGGGAGGGTGCTGGGGCACCAGCAACACGAAACACCTGCCCCACTTCCATAAGCGGACAATCCCTCCTCAGGTGCCCCGGCTGCCCGCACTTCCAACACTCCGGCCCCGGCGTCTGTGCTGCTCTCCGTGGCTCGGGGGCGGCTCCACTTGGCTCGGCTGCCCTGGACGGCACCAACGCCGCGAAAGGGTTAGTGGGGCTCAGCGCCGGCAGCCGCTCTGCCTGCCCCGGTGCCGGCATACGGCACCTCGGGGCCGGCACCGGGGCCTGTTTGTTCGGCCTCCGTCCGGCGTCCCCGGGTTCCCCTGCTCCAGCGGCAAGGTGGTCCTCCGCCAGCGTCACCGCTACCTCCAAGCTTGCGGGCCGGTGGCACCGGACCCATCTCGCCGTCTCCGCTGGCAATCCCTCCGTGAACTGCTCCAGCACCACCTTGTCCACCAGCTTCGTCTCCCCCTCCGATGTTCCCAGTTGCAGCCAGCGTACCGCCGCGTCGCGCAGCTGCCGGGCCCAGGCGAATGGTCGGTCCGTTGTAGCCAGCCGACAGGCCCGGAACCGCCGGCGGTGGTCTTCGGCGGTGAGCCCTAGCCTGTCCACCACCGCCCGGCTCACGTCCGCGAAGCTGCTCCTCGACGCCGGAGGCAGACTCAGGGCCGCTGTTTGTGCCTCCCCGGACAGCAGGGGGAGCAGCCGCGGAGCCCACTCCTCCCGCGGCCATTGGCAAGCCTCCGCCGTGGCACGGAAGGTCTCCAAAAAAACCTGTGGGTCGTCCCCGTCCCCCATCCGGGGCACCGCCACCGACAGTGGCGAGGGCTTCGGCGTGGCAGCGGCCCCGACCAGGCGCTCCAGAACTTGCGTCTGCCGGTCCGTCTGCTCCCGCAGCGCGGCCAGGTGGGCACGCTGGTCGGCCGCCTGATCCCGGCTCATCGTCGCCATCTCCGCCAGCATCTGCGCCAAGAATTGCAGAGGCTGGGCGGGTGGCGCGGCCTGTGGGTCGGACATTTCCCCACCGGCACTTTCCTGGGTTTCGGCACCACTTGTGGAATACACCAGGCACAGACACACGCACACACAGGTAGGTACAGCCACCTTCCACATTTATTCAAGTGTTTGTTGTTTTGACAGCTGACTCAGTCACACAGTCTGACAGCTCACGAGCCCAGCTGATCTCTCTCCCGGCCGCTCCTCCTCGTCTCACTATAAACACAGCGGAGGGAGACCATCATCAGTCCATAAACAACATCAGCTGTTCTTACCGGCCTCGCAGCGCCGCCCTGATGAGCCTTCCGCTCCACTCCTCCCCTGCAGCTGCGCCCGGGGCCACGCCTCCGCCACAGTATTGTTTGGTGTTTAGTCTGTTACTGTTACTATTTTTACCATTTCTTCTTGGAGCAACTGTGACCCACATAATTTCCTTAGGGATTAATAAAGTATTCTGATTCTACACCTTAGTTCACAGATATGCTTTGTCTAGGGTTTATTTCTGGGATTTCACACAACCCAGAATTCAAATCATGAATACATAATGGAATTGGATTTACAACATTAGAAATTAAATGTGCTTGTGGTAGGACTTGACTTAAGCGGTCAAAGAAGTGCAGGAGACTGATGCTGTCCAGTGTAGCAAGTGATTTATTCACCATTTTGTGACCCAAATAATATTTACAAAGAAACAAATAAGAAACTCAACTCTATAATTAACTCAGTTCAAATAAACATAACTGAACTTAAATCAACAGAAATTAAGGTCAAACTGCACACAGCTACACTGACCTGAACCTTTCTCTTGAAACACCTGAGTTCTTCTGCTTAAATAGTCCACTTAATCAAACAATTTCTCCTCTGGACTATTCCATTCAGTAGGTAGGTAAGATGAACATGATTATAGTCAAACCTCTACTACTCCTCTTTACTGGCAACAAACTCTGTGGTGTAATCAATACATATCACAACAATAAATCTATTTCTTTATAAACCCTCTAAAATCAACTTTATTAAATTATAAGAGTTCTTCCCCTTCTGCACTTGGTCTCTTCCTGTGACCTCAGATGAACCCAGAAGGTATAAAGCAGGAAGTAAAACTACATTTCCTCCTTTTGTTTCTGCAAGACAGGTAGGTAAGGTAAGTTCTAAACAATACAAATTAACAGTTGAAATAAAGAACATGTTAACTTAACAAACTTGTAGGAATTGATTTGAACCAAGATGTTATATTATATAATCTGTAAAAGTGCAAAACATAAACAAACCCGGGATAGTAGATGTTTGCCTATTGCAGATTACATGTGAAATATGGTTAAATCAAAACAAGAATGTTAACTAAGAATATAGACAAATGGTCCTTTCACCCACTTTGTCACAGTGCTATATTTGGAAGCAGCCCCCCCCCCCCCCCTCCCTTTTCGACAGGTTGTGTGTGAGACTTTAAATCATCAAACTGTAATTATAAATTTTAAATTGTTATTGATCCCTTTACCCCTAGTACTAAAATGTACAGTGGGGCAAAAAAGTATTTAGTCAGCCACAGATTGTGCAAGTTCCCCCCCCCAAAATGATGACAGAGGTCAGTAATTTGCACCAGAGGTACACTTCAACTGTGAGAGACAGAGTGTGAAGAAAAAAATCCATGAATTCACATGGTAGGATTTGTAAAGAATTTATCCGTAAATCAGGGTGGCAAATAAGTATTTGGTCACCTCAAACACGGAAAATCTCTGGCTCTCACAGACCTGTAACGTCTTCTGTAAGACGCTTTTCTGTCCCCCACTCATTACCTGTATGAATGGCACCTGTTTGAACTCATCATCTGTATAAAAGACACCTGTCCACAGCCTCAAACAGACTCCAAACTCCGCCACGGCCAAGACCAAAGAGCTCTCGAAGGACACCAGGAACAGGATTGTAGACCTGCACCAGACTGGGAAGAGTGAATCTACAATAGGCAAGCAGCTTGGTGTGAAAAAATCAACTGTGGGAGCAATCATCAGAAAATGGAAGACATACAAGACCACTGATAATCTCCCACGATCTGGGGCTCCACGCAAGATCTCATCCCGTGGGGTCAAAATGATCATGAGAACGGTGAGCAAAGATCCCAGAACCACACGGGGGGACCTGGTGAATGACCTGCAGAGAGCTGGGACCAAAGTAACAAAGGTCACCATCAGTAACACACTACAACGGCAGGGAATCAAATCCCGCAGTGCCAGACGTGTTCCGCTGCTGAAGCCAGTGCATGTCCAGGCCCGTCTGAAGTTTGCCAGACAGCACATGGATGATACAGCAGAGGATTGGGAGAATGTCATGTGGTCAGATGAAACCAAAGTAGAACTTTTTGGTATAAACTCAACTCGTGTTTGGAGGACGAAGAATACTGAGTTGCATCCCAAGAACACCATACCTACTGTGAAGCATGGGGGTGGAAACATCATGCTATGGGGCTGTTTTTCTGCCAAGGGGACAGGACGACTGATCCGTGTTAAGGACAGAATGAATGGGGCCATGTATCGTGAGATTTTGAGCCAAAACCTCCTTCCATCAGTGAGAACTTTGAAGATGAAACGCGGCTGGGTCTTCCAACATGACAATGATCCAAAACACACCGCCCGGGCAACAAAGGAGTGGCTCCGTAAGAAGCATTTGAAAGTCCTGGAGTGGCCTAGCCAGTCTCCAGACCTCAACCCCATAGAAAATCTGTGGCGGGAGTTGAAAGTCCGTGTTGCTCGGCGACAGCCCCAAAACATCACTGCTCTCGAGAAGATCTGCATGGAGGAATGGGCCAAAATACCAGCTACTGTGTGTGCAAACCTGGTAAAGACCTATAGTAAACGTTTGACCTCTGTTATTGCCAACAAAGGTTATGTTACAAAGTATTGAGTTGTATTTTTGTTATTGACCAAATACTTATTTACCACCCTGATTTACGAATAAATTCTTTACAAATCCTACCATGTGGATTCATGGATTTTTTTTTCACATTCTGTCTCTCACAGTTGAAGTGTACCTCTGGTGCAAATTACTGACCTCTGTCATCATTTTAGGTGGGGGAACTTGCACAATCGGTGGCTGACTAAATACTTTTTTGCCCCACTGTATATTTATTTTCTTACTCTTCATATATTTATTGTTTGTTTACTTGCACTGCTGTAAATGGAGTCTTGTCGTCTTGTCTCTCTATATACTGTACTGTATATAGCGGAGATGATAAAGTTTACTTTGACTTCAGCACAGCAGCGAGCACGCGCTCACTTTTTGCCTATAGAATTTCGAAAAAACAATGGTGATAAATTCTTTATCATAATATCTGGTGTTTTCATGTTTATTGGTTTGTTTTTATTATGTTTTTATTTTGTTTTATTTTGCGAGTTGGCTATCAGATGCCGCTCCGGCCAGCCAGAGAATCCCCTGCCACCCCATCCTTTCCTCCCTGTGCCACAAGCAGAAGTTGCACCTCGCAAAAGGCTATAAGAACACCAATCGGTGCCTATGCCATCCCCAAAATGCACTGGTGTGATGTCGAGGCAGCATGAGTACGAGCAACTTTTTTTTTTGCTGATGCCCGTGATGCCGCCCCCTACCACGATGCCACCCTGGGCAACTGCCCGTGTCGCCTATATCAAAAACCACTACTGCTCTGTGTACTTCCTGTTTGACCCTAGAACTGAAGAAGCTTCTCGGATGAGAGGTGAAACGTCTTCAAGTAACTTAAAGAAGTCCAGATGCTTTTCTTTGCAAGCTCCTTGGACTATACTGAATAATAACACAATTTACATTAACTAATGCTAAAGATCTTAGCCATAACCAGTGTTGGGTGTAACATGTTACAAAGTATTGTTAATGTAATCACATTGCATTTTTTAGTAATGTAGTAATGTAACACATTACTGTGCGTAATTCCATTAAAATGACAATTATGTCATTACTCACATTCCAAAGGTTCTTTAGTTGTCTGTACACTGGCCTAATAAAAAGAAAAAGAAATCAAACAAACATGCCGTTGTATTTCGGCGCAGTTGTGCTCCAATCCACTGATTTCAGTGTGTGTGTGTGTCGAGTAAAATAGTGCACTTGTCTATAACTGCTGATGAGTGCCAATATGGACCTTACTTTTGCTTTTAATGAACAAAAAAAAAAAAACAAGTGCATGATGCAAACTCTGTATAGGACAGAAACAACTACATTATCCTGCTGATAGAACTTCACTTGTATAACTATGCATGTGACAAATAAAGGACCTTGAACCTTGAACCATCTACAGAGACAGTATACTAATGCAAATCTAGCCAAAAAACAGTCAGTGCAGTGAGTCAATGCAGACCCCTGCCCAGCAGCCAGACCCTGAACAGGTAACAAAGACAGTGATGTGCAGTCAAGCTTGAGGCTTCTTCAAGCTTCTGTTTTTTAGAGTAGAACCATTGTGGTGATCACTTTGCAGCTTCTCTAGGCTGGTTTTCATCTTTGCTTCATCTTGCTGGTTTTGTGTTCATATGTTAAAAGTTAAAAGAAAGATTTTATGTCTGTCTTCATTAAGGCAGGGAGTCATCTGGGTGTTTAGGAACGTCAGGTTTATATTATTAACTGGTAATTATAATTTTCCTCCTCCTCCTCTTCACTTCTTTTGCTGCAGACTTTTGTATAAACTGATTATCTTATCACATTAGAGTTTTTTTAATGTAGGCACATTACTTTTTTGTCTTTATTTCCAGCTATAAAGCTATATTCATACTGAATGCTGCTGTTTCTCAGAAACTGCAGCTTACATCCCTGCTCTCTGCGGAGACACATGAAAGAACACAACAGACAAGGATGGGGAGGAGCAATGTGTACACGCTGTCTATTTATGTACATGCGTGACAAGAGTGCTGTTTCCATTGACATGTCTCCTTTGTATGAAATTGAGTAACATACTGAAGATAAAGGAGAAACTCTGAAACTAAAATATAGTTCCTATAATGCTACTAGCAGTCTAATACATATACTAATGTTGGTTGCCAATGACATGAATAATATTTGTATCAGTCAAAATATTTCAGAAATGAAGTCCGTCAGTAGAGTTATTACAGTCTTTTCTTCCCCATCTCTAAACCACACGGGTTTCTGTTCTTTACTTATGGGTGTTACTTCTCTGTTAGTAACTTTTTTGTAATAGAAAACATAAAACAACAACAAAAAAACAATGGGGCTTTCATTCTCAGTCTTTCATTCTGTTTACATGATATTGGTGTCACAAGAGCCAGACTTCAATATTTTAAGTGTAACAATTTGTTTAACAGATTTTCTGAACCAGGGGTAAAATAAAGCATAGATTAGAGGGTTTAGACAGGAGTTTAAATAGAACAAACACATTACAAATGCAACAGATGAAGCACTGAGCATGGCATCTTGACCTGAGAGTGTGACACCAAAGTATGGGCAGAGACATATTAGAAACACAATGATAAGAACACTGATGGTCCTTACTGCTTTCATTTCAGATTTCTTAACATTTGTACTTACTGACCCCTCGTGTGTCAGAGCTGCAATATGTGACCGCAGGGCACGAGCTTGAGTCATAGCCACAACAAATACATTTAGATAAAGAACTACAATCACAATGACAGGACCAATAAAGGACAGCAATAGATCTGCAACTCCAAAAGCATGGCCAACAACAACCACACACTCCCCATAGCAGGAATTATACCTGCCAGGTTGCACCAGGTTGTCTTTTAGCAGGAGACATTGAAAGACTGAAGAACAAATCCAACACAGATAAACACATGCTTTTGTTCTTTTTGGGGTGACTTTGGTAGAGTAATGGAGAGGGTAACAAATAGCCACATAACGGTCAATTGATATGAGAACCATGGTTCCTATTGACGCAGAGGTAATAATGTAGTCCAAGAGAAAATACATACTACACATGAATTCACCAAGAAACCAGCAACCATCTATAATCATAATTTGAAATAAAATCAGGAGACCCACCAGGCAATCAGAGACAGCCAAAGAGAGGAGGAGGAGATTGGTGGGGGTGTGCAGCTTCCTGAAGACAAAAGACAGCGACACAGTTATTATTATTATTATTTGTAGCAACAAGTGCAATTTTATACAGATAAAAGGAAAAAGCATTTAGCTCAGACTCACTCAGATAGGATATCATATCATTTTCATCTTTTAGCCATAAAATCTTACTGTCTGCATATGTCTAACAAAATTATTACTTGAAATGTGAGATGGAGATGATGACCAGCAGATTAAGAGTCACAGTGAGCAAAGAAATGGAGGACAGGGTAATATAAATAAGGATAGAAAATGTATAAGGACGCATGGTCTTCCTGCAGGAGGAGTTGAGGAGTTGTGGAAAGCAGAGTTCAGTTTCTTCAAAGGTTTTCATCATTAGAAAAAGGAGGTTCCAGCTTTCTGCCTGAAGCTCTTTGTTCTGTACCTGATTTATTTTCTTTGCTCACATTGCTCCTCCCTCTTTCCCACTGGTGGCAGTTTTCTTTCAGTATGTTTACAACTATGTCAAATCCTGCATAGTTTCATTGTGTATTGAGGTTTTTAAACTTTTTCCAGTGAAGTTCATGTACTTGATAGATTGCATGCATTACCTACAATCGGCCAACCCTGTTCTTCGACCTCAAAACCCCGAAGTCTTCGACCCATTGCTATCAGCCGTACCCTTGCTGGAACTTAGGAGATGCTACTTTGTCATTTATTTACCCTTCCACTGGTGCACATCCTCTGCCTCTACCTTCCCTGCCTAAGAGGCGCTATAGGAAGCGGGGCAAACTGAGTGGGTTCCATGTTCGCTTTAAGGTAAGGCACATGCTGCGGCTAACTCCTATTCCACTTTGGATATTTTGCAACCTCCTTTCTCCATTCAGGACCAGTTGTCCTTCAGACTGATTAGCCACCGTTGGATTTGTCCAGTAGGACGACAATCTTACCCAGCTCGCCCAGTGGTTTGTTTGCCTGCTCGGACATGGATTGGGACTCCCTAAACGATCTTTTTCTCACCTTGTGGTTGGATTCTTTGTTCCTGATGGAAACTTGGATTCGCAGCATTCTTACACAGTGGGTGAGTGAAGCGACACATTTAAAGGGCCACTCGTTGGACTTGGTCATTTCATATGCTCAGGATATCTGTATTAAGAGCAATGATAATGTTGGCATCTCTGACCATTTTGTGTTTATGGTCGATGCTGAGTAAAATGCAATAGAACTGACTTCTGCGGGCCCTCGTCGCCCTGTATGTATATTTAATTCTGAGACTGTGCCTTTTTTGATCCTGATAGCACGGACACTAAGTCTTTTACTCCGTGATCAATCCTTGTCCTGGTAGGTCAGATTTGGCTTCCTCAGCTCTCTGTGAGCAATTTTTAAATCATTTTACAAGAAGAATTCTATCTCTTAAGCCTTCATTTTTACACCCCTCTGTGGTGAATCCTCTCCATGCTAAAGTAGGAAGAGGTAGGAAGTAGGAAGTAGTTCATTCTCCACCCTCAAGAGATTATTGGACAGGTGAGAAGTTCGAATTCTGGACGTGACATTTCTCCCATTATTAAGGATGGTTTTGATGTAATTGGCCTTATATTCTACCTTTGATGAACCTATCCGCTGTCCGGGCTGATTCCCTCTCCCACTGGCGGTGGGGGAGTAGGTTTGGCCGGATGGCTCCCCGGCCTCAATCGGGCGATGGGGGTATTTGGTGGGGCGTGGTCTGCGGATGCTGTGCAGGTGCGTCTGCCCTCCCTGCACGGCATCCTTAATCACCAAGAGGGGGCTGTACCTGCTGGAGGCGGAGGCGCAGCGCGGGGAGCAGCTCCAAACGGGAGTGGCGGAGGCGGTGGTGGAGCAGCTGTGCGAGGTGACAGAGGGGCCAATGTGGTGAGAATAAGGCACGGCGGGACCACGGAGTATCATTCAGAGCCATCTTTGTGGGCGATCGTGGCTCAAGAGTTGGGAGTTCGCCTTGTAATAGGAAGGTGGCCGGTTCGAGCCCCGGCTTGGACAGTCTCGGTTGTTGTGTCCTTGGGCAAGACACTTCACCCGTTGCCTACTGGTGGTGGTCAGAGGGCCCGGTGGCGCCAGTGTTCAGCAGCCTCACCTCTGTCAGTGCGCCCCAGGGTGGCTGTGGCTACAATGTAGCTGCCATCACCTGTGTGTGTGAATGGGTGGATGACTGGATATGTAAAGCGCTTTGGGGTCCTTAGGGACTAGTAAAGCGCTATATAAATACAGGCCATTTACAGGCCATCTTTATTGACATCTCACCACAACACCCACAAACCCCTGAGTCCCCGTGTTTTTAACTAGGCGGGCGTGATTAAGGATGCTGTGCAGGTACGTCCGCCCTCCCTGCACGGCACCGCAGACCACGCCCCACCACAGTCAGTTATACTGCTGAATTGCTCCAAAAAAGCCATCAAAGGCAAATTCCAGTGTAAACGCTGTCCCCACATGGAAAACTGGACTGACACACCTCTTGTTGTCAGACCTGCAGGGTTTAGGACTGTGCTGTTCTCCTCTGTATTATATTGGACACAAACTATTTTTTTGGACTGGCACAAATAATTTTTGTGCCTTCTTATTTGATGCAGCACACCTGATTGTTCAGTAAATAGTTTTAAATTGTTATATAAAAAACGCCTGAGGGCTTGGCTGTATTTTTAGGTAAATAGTACCATATAACTTTGTTGTTCGCAAAACTTGTGTATAATTTTTAGAAATGTACAATTTCTATTTGCATTTCAAGTTATGAAAATGATTCGTTAAACATGTTTTTTTGAATTTTTTGTCTCGATTTAGATCAATTGTGCTAATATAGTATGGCAAAATGAAAAAATAACTCAAATTTCAGATATTTGAGGTTATGCTGAAAATAATGATACCAAACAAGGCGAGATAAGCGGTTTTTAAAGGTGTAATATAGAGGCAAAATCAAAAGTAGTGAAAAACGGCCAATTATACCCTGGACCCCAGAGGGTTAAGATCATCTGGTCAATTACTTTTGGTCCAACCTAGGTCCCACCTGAAGACCAAGGGGGATTGTGCTGTTGTCTCAGCTGCACTGAACCTCTGGAATAGTCTTCCTGTTACTATTCGTGCCTCGGACTCTATTCAATCTTTCATAACACGGTTGAAAACATACTTATTTAATTTCTTTAATATCCCACTAACTAGTGCCCTTATTTCATCTATTTGAACCTTTTTACATTTGAACCTTCTTACTACATTTTGACTTTTTACTGCATTATTGCTGATTTTTGTAGATATTATTTTATATTTATGAATTGTCTCTCTCTCTTACCCGTGGCCTGACATCTATTTTATTTAGCCTATACTCCTGGTTTAATTAGTGCTTCCCATCTGTTAGTATTAGTAGCTGTCACGGTTCTGGGTTGGTTCGACTCAGCATTTTGGAGTTGTTATGTTTTGGCTTTGAATAATGGATTATTCCTGTATACTGGTGGTGGTGGTGATGATTATGATGATGATAGATTATTATTAGAGTTCCATGTTTCTGTTTATGTGTGTTTCAGGATTTTTGTCTCATGTTTAGCATTTAGGTTCCATGTGTTATATTCAGTCTGTCTCTCAGTGTCAAGTCTGCGTCTTTGTGTAGTGAGGTCTTGTTTCCTGTTTTATTGCGAAGGTCTGCGTCTCTTGTGAATGTGTTCAATTTTACCTCTTGTCTCGTCTCGTTAATTGCTCCCAGCTGTGTCCACCACCTGTGTGTAATCTCCCTGTGTTTCTCTGTGTGTATTTAATGTTTAAATTAGTTGAAATAAGGGTTTTCAAATGTCAAGCAATATGTTAAAAATAAAGCGAAAAGCACCTAAGTAAAACTCTTTGTGACTGAAACCAGTTCACTTTGTTCATTAGAAAAATTGAATAATTTATTTTTAATATAGGATGTTTACTAACAAATTTCTGTATATGAAATATTAGACATCGATTAAATATGAAGCACAAACCTGTTTTAAGTCAGCTTGAAAAAAGATTTAAAATGACATGCAATCTATTAAGATTAAGATTAAAACTCATTTTAGTTAAAGGTTCAGTAAAGCACACTGCAGAAAGCACTTTCTGACTGTGATCAGATCATTTTGTGCATTAGAATAAAGAAAGAGCTTATTCCTATTCCACTGTTCAGGCCAGTCTGTAACATCATCAATGATTTGGTAACTTCCTCAACAACAAACTAGAAGAGATAGACTCTAATTCTCTGGGAAACACTGTAAGGAGTGGAGTGACATTGTCCACCGGTGGGGAATGTTTGTGTTTTTATTCTGTTCTTATGTTGTGGAGATATTAATTTAAACAATTAAATATGTAGATACTTACGTTATTATATATATTCCCTGTGCAGGTACCTCTTTAACTCGCTCTTTTTTCTTTTTTCTTGTTATTCTAAAAGGATTTTAATGTAAAAATCTACATGCTGCTAACAGAGAAATGCCAAACTGCATTTCATTGTTGTTGTAACAGTGACAATAAAGATGTATTCTATTCTATTCTGTGTAAATTTCAGTGTTTCAGTAAGAATGGTTGTTAATTTATTAACACATCTATACATTATCTTATAAGACAAGCATTTTTTACAGCTGTAGGCTGTAGATGTAAATTAGGCTCCCATGTAAAACTAGCATATTACACATCTTCATTTAGTTTAGTTTAGTTAGTGATGGTTTTCAGAATTTGTGATGGATTCACATTCATTTAAATTAGAGAAACGAACACCTGATTTTGTCATGGTGTAACAGAGGATTAGAATACTAGCCCTGAAAATCGAAATGTAAAGCAACCTCTAGCAGATATTTGTTTCATCACACTTGAAATAAATAATAATTTATCAGTTTTTCAGTGTCAAAGACTGTATGGCTTGCTCATTACTAAAATCACTTTTCCCTATAGTATACTGGCCTCACTGGAGCCATGCCTAAATATCTTAAATGTCACAATGAGCTTGATAGATTTCAGAAACCAGGGGTAGCAAAAAGTGTAGATTAATGGGTTCAGACAAGAGTTAAAATAGAACAGCAAGCGCTCAAAAGGTACAGATCTAATATCAAAGAAACTATTCTGGCCTACCATTGAGGAACAGAAAAATGGGAAAAGACATATCAGAAAGGCAATAACAAGTACACCGAGAGTCCTGGCAGCTTTCAGCTCAGATTTCTTAGCATGCACCGTCTCTGACCCCTGGAGTCTGAGAGCAGTGATATGAGAGCGCATTGCCCGAGCCTGAGACACAGCCACCGCAAATACTCTTAGATACAGAACTATGATGACAATCACAGGGCCGACAAAGGTCAAAACAAAGTCAAAAATTCCCACAAAGTAATCAATGACAACTACACAATCACCAGAACAAGAATTATACCTCCCTGGCTGCTTCAAATTATCCTTCATGATAAGACTGTTATACAGAATTGAACAAGCCCAGCAAGTACAAATAGAGACTGAGACTCTTTTTATAGTGATTTTGGTGGGATAATGCAGAGGGTCACAAATGGCTACATAGCGGTCAGCTGATATGAGTACCATAGTTCCTACTGAAGCAGAAGTAGCAATGTAATCTAAACTGCTATACAGAGCACACATGTGGTCACCAAGAAACCAGCAGCCATCTAGGAGGCTAATCTGACAAGCCATGATGAGGCCCACGAAGAAATCTGAGATGGCCAGAGAGAGGAGGAGGAGGTTGGTTGGGGTGTGCAGCTGCCTGGATTAAAATAGGAGCATCAAAGGTTGTTCTACAGCAGTAATTGCAACTCCACTGTAACATATAGAACAAAGCAACACATTTTCTAATTAAATTCACAAAAAACATAATTTTTCTATAATTTGTTAAGTATTCAAATATGTCAGTACTTGAAGTGAGCGATGGAGATGATCACAAGCAGGTTCAGAATTGTAGTAAGCACAGAGATGGAAGACAGTGGAGTGTAAATAAACACAGCCTCAATTTGTGAATGCTTTTGCCGCACACAAGAGGAGTTGAATAGTTGTGGAAAGCAGAGTTCAGTTTCTTCCATTGTTAGAGAAAGACAGCAGTGGCTGTTCAGCACAAACAGCTTTGTGACTGAGCCCCTTTTTTGTATCACCACCCTTCCTCCCACAATTGCCTTCTGACGTAACTCATTCTCTGATATTTTTTCCCTCTGCGAATAAGTCAAAATGTGATGTTAATAATATAAAGTACAAGAAAACCAATTCAATACAAGTGAACTTCTTTTAAATGTTAAATTAATCATTTTGATGTGTTTTTTTAATAGTAACCTAGTTTTATGTTAAACCTTTAGGGAGTTAAAGTTTAAATCGCTGTAAACCGTTTAAACGTTTTTAAAAAGCACCCAGTAGCTGTTTTTTAAAGTTACCTAGTACTTTTGACACTGCTTAGTATTAACTCATTCACTGCCAGCCATTTTCAAATCAGGTAACTCCCCACTGCAATTGACGTCTATAGACGTCAATGGCAGTGAATGAGTTAATTTAATACTCAAAAGAGTGGACACACATAGACGCTTTTCTAGTGTAGTTTAACACTGGTAATTTTGCAGTCTACTTTTAAGTGAAAAAGCTAATGGACAATAATTTCTTTAAATATGGAAGTGTCATGGTCCGGGTGAGCATCCAGTGTTTTTCAACTGTTTGCCAAGGTTCTTCAGTACCTTCCCTTGGTTCAGGTTTTGAGTTTTATTGTCACAGTTCGGCTGTGTGGCAGGCAGGAGAGGACCCAAACGCAAACTCACAGAGACAAAAGGTAAACTCAAAAAACACAGCTTTATTGCTGGCGTGAAGTGGGACACGAAAAAACAATACAAAATAAACTAAACTGGGAAAACTAAAGCACAAAGAACCACAGGGAAAAAAAAAATCACACAGCTATGATGGGGGACGCAACACTGACAAAGAGAAACATGGGGCTTAAATACACTGAGGGATAACGAGGGGGAATGAGCCACAGGAGGAGAGCACAGCTGAGAGTAATTGAGCAGGACGAGGCAAGGGAAGCAAAACTAGAAACATTAACATAGAACAGACTGTGAAAGTAAAACAGGAAACACACTGACGGAACTCAAGACATGTGGACTTAACAGACTGGGGGAGACAGAACATAGGGATCTGAAACATGGAACAGAAAGGCACAGTAGATCAACATGAACATAACAACGCCACAGGGGAAGAGTAAAACTGAACACAGAAACACCAGACCTCTTCACAATAAAACAGGAAACATAATGAGACGTAGACATGACAACCCAAACTTCACAATGTAAGACACAGACATGAAACACATGAAAAGCAGGGGAGATTTACCATAGTTGGAAACACGAGGGGGAAATAATAAGAACTAGAAACACTTAAGCATGATAACAAATGAACTTAGGAACCTGAAGGGCTACATAAACTAAAACATCAAAATGAACTAAAACTCAAAACACTGGGTCATAAGACCCAGGACCGTGACAGAGCCCCCCCTTCAAGGGCGGATTCCAGACGCCCGAAACCATGAAAAACAAAAACAAAAACAACCCACCAAGGGCGGGCGGCGGGGGTCCAGGACGGAGGGCCCGGAACAAAGCCACAAAAACAAAACGTCCATCAAAATCACAGGAGCACAGGGAACAGTTCATGACTCCTCAGGGGGCCGACCCGGAGGGTGACGGTCCAGAAAATCATAGTTCGTGTGATCAGGGGGCCGGCCCGGAGGCCGACGGCACAGAAGTCCATGGTCGAACAGTTCCGGGGGCCGTCCATGCGGACGGCAACGGCGTAGAAAACAGTTCAGGTGGCCGACCTCGACGGGCAAACAGTTCAGGAGGCCGACCGTGCACACGGCAACGGCGGCGACGGGCAAACAGTTCAGGAGGCCGACCGTGCACACGGCAACGGCGGCGCGAACGCAGTTCTGGAGGCCGGCAATGCGGAAGGCAGTGGCGAAGCAAGCATGGCTGGCCACACTCGGGTGGCTTGGCTGGCGGCCGGCGGCAGCGTGGATGTGGACAAGACCTGTCGGGTGGCTTGGCTGGCGGCCGGCGGTAGCGTGGACGTGGACGTGACCCCTCGGGTGGCTTGGCTGGCGGCCGGCGGTAGTGTGGACGTGACCCGTCGGGTGGCTTGGCTGGCGGCCGGCGGTAGTGTGGACGTTGACGTGACCTGTCGGGTGGCTTGGCTGGCGGGACGAGCAGAGGCGTGGCGTCGACCACAGGCTGGGTCGTGGCAGGCGAGACGAGCACAGGCGTGGCGTCGACCACAGGCTGGGTCGTGGCGTCGACCACTGGCTGGGTCGTGGCGTCGACCACTGGCTGGGTCGTGGCAGGCGAGACGAGCACAGGCGTGGCTGGACCAGATAATGGCGCTGCAGGCGATGGCGTGGAGGGATGCTGGACTGGCTTGGCTGAACCTCCAGCTGGCGCAACAGGACCAGGTGACGCTGAAGCACAGGCAGAGGCCGGACCAGGCGTAGCAGAAGCACAGGCAGAGGCCGGACCAGGCGTAGCAGAAGCACAGGCAGAGGCCGGACCCGACGAGGCTGAAGACTCTGACGAGGCTGAAGACTCTGACGAGGCCGGACCCGACGAGGCTGAAGACTCTGACGAAGCCGGACCAGACGAGGACGAAGACTCTGACGAAGCTGGACCAGACGATGACGAGGCGTGAGGCTGGACGGGCTCCTCGGGCCCTCCAGCTGACGAGGCAGGTTGCTTTTCAAGTTGCAGCAACACACAGTCTATAGTGGGTGAAATGAGTTTGTGTGAGTTCTCAGACTGAGGTGTGGCAGAACCAGGTGAGGCGTCGTCCTCAGGCTGAGGCGTAGAAGCAGCAAGCAGTAGCGCAGCAGGTGGTGGTCCTGCAGGCGGCGGCACGGGAGCCGCAGGAGGTGGCGCTGCAGCCACAGGTGGTGAAGCAGAAGGTGGCCAGACGGGCTCCTCAGGCCCTCCAGCTGACGAAGCATGAGGCTGAATGGGCTCCTCGGGCCCCCCAGCTGACGTGGCGTGGTGCTGGACGGGCTCCTCGGGCCCCCCAGCTGACGTGGCGTGAGGCTGGACGTGGCGAGGCTGATGTGGTTCTCCTGAACCTTCAGCAGACGAAACATGAAGCTGGCTGGGTTCTCCCGAACCTCCAGCAGACGAGACATGAAGCTGGCTGGGTTCTCCTGAACCTCCAGCAAACGAAACATGAGGCTGGCTGGGTTCTCCTGAACCTCCAGCAGATGAAGCATGAAGCTGGCTGGGTTCTCCTGAACCTCCAGCAGACGAAACATGAAGCTGGCTGGGTTCTCCCGAACCTCCAGCAGACGAGACATGAAGCTGGCTGGGTTCTCCTGAACCTCCAGCAGATGAAGCATGAAGCTGGCTGGGTTCTCCTGAACCTCCAGCAGACGAAACATGAGGCTGGCTGGGTTCTCCTGAACCTCCAGCAGACAGAACATGAAGCTGGCTGGGTTCTCCTGAACCTCCAGCAAATAAAGCATGAAGCTGGCTGGGTTCTCCTGAACCTCCAGCAGACGAAACATGAGGCCGGACGGGCTCCCCGGGCCCCCCAGCAGACGTGGCATGAGGCCGGAAGGGCTCCTCGAGCCCCCCAGCAGACGTGGCATGAGGCCGGAAGGGCTCCTCGAGCCCCCCAGCAGACGTGGCATGAGGCCGGAAGGGCTCCTCGAGCCCCCCAGCAGACGTGGCATGAGGCCGGAAGGGCTCCTCGAGCCCCCCAGCAGACGTGGCATGAGGCTGGTGCGGTTCTCCTGAACCCCCAGCTGACGTGGCATGAGGCTGGATGGGCTCCTCGGGCCCTCCAGCTGATGAGGCATGAGGCTGGATGGGCTCCCCGGGCCCTCCAGCTGACGTGACTTGAGGCTGGACGGGCTCCTCGGGCCCTCCAGCTGACGTGGCATGAAGCTGGACGGGCTCCTCGGGCCCGCCAGCAGTGGAAGAAAACTGCTCCGCTGCTCGGGATCGCTGACGGCGTGAACGCCGTTTTCTCCGGGAAGGAGGGGGAGGAGACGTGCCAGCCCGCGAATCCTCCAGCGGACCGGGCTGAACCTCCTCCGAGTCTTCATAGTGGAGAGGCCGATCCGGGCGGATGTGTACGGTGGAAATGAGGAAGTCCTGGATGAGAGGGTTTAGCGTGCCAAATAGCCAGGGAAGTCCAGAAACCATCCTCTGCAGACGGATGGCTAACTCCTCCTGGTACTCTTCAAAGGGCAGCGCAAACCATTCCTGGCATAGAAACTCCACCGCATAGATCATGTCCTCCCGGAGCTCAGCGGAGGGATTATGAGTTGCTGGGTCCATTGTCTGGTTGCGTCCTTCTGTCACAGTTCGGCTGTGTGGCAGGCAGGAGAGGACCCAAACGCAAACTCACAGAGACAAAAGGTAAACTCAAAAAACACAGCTTTATTGCTGGCGTGAAGTGGGACACGAAAAAACAATACAAAATAAACTAAACTGGGAAAACTAAAGCACAAAGAACCACAGGGAAAAAATCACACAGCTATGATGGGGGACGCAACACTGACAAAGAGAAACATGGGGCTTAAATACACTGAGGGATAACGAGGGGGAATGAGCCACAGGAGGCGAACACAGCTGAGAGTAATTGAGCAGGACGAGGCAAGGGAAGCAAAACTAGAAACATTAACATAGAACAGACTGTGAAAGTAAAACAGGAAACACACTGACGGAACTCAAGACATGTGGACTTAACAGACTGGGGGAGACAGAACATAGGGATCTGAAACATGGAACAGAAAGGCACAGTAGATCAACATGAACATAACAACGCCACAGGGGAAGAGTAAAACTGAACACAGAAACACCAGACCTCTTCACAATAAAACAGGAAACATAATGAGACGTAGACATGACAACCCAAACTTCACAATGTAAGACACAGACATGAAACACATGAAAAGCAGGGGAGATTTACCATAGTTGGAAACACGAGGGGGAAATAATAAGAACTAGAAACACTTAAGCATGATAACAAATGAACTTAGGAACCTGAAGGGCTACATAAACTAAAACATCAAAATGAACTAAAACTCAAAACACTGGGTCATAAGACCCAGGACCGTGACATTTATTGTCATATACAGATAAACAATGTAGCAACATTTACCTGTGATGAAATTCTTAGGCTCGTGTTCCTCCACTTTACATGAACATATAGAAAGCATACAGGTATATTAAGAAAACAAAATAACAACAATAATAATGAAATACTAAAGTATTAAATCACGGCCCTGTTTTAGGAAGCCGGTTTAGTGGAAAAACTGAGTAAGTATACCCTGAGTTAACGAAAACTCTGGGTTTTCGGTTTCACAAAGCGAGTTCAGCTGCAGCCTGAGTGAGTCACTATGACGACACACTCCGTGAAGCTAACCTGCCCCCTAGCAGGTTTACTACAACTAACCCTGACTGTCTCCGCCCCTTTGTCGGAAACCTGACAGTAGGAAGTGTCGGACATGGCGTGCCACTTCCTTGAAGAGCCAGTAGATCGTGAAGCCCAAATTCTCCGCAGAGCTCTCCGCCGGGAGAGAGTGATCAGAGCGCGTTTGGACATTTTATCATTTCCTGATGATTTTCTGTGCGAACGTTACCGTTTCTCAGCACAATCTATAATTTATTTGGATAACATCCTCAGGCCATATATTACGCATGTGACACATCGCGGACATGCTCTCAGTTCATTGCATATTATTTGTATTGCACTTCGGTTTCTTGCAAACGGGAGCTTTCTGTATAATATTGGTGACGCTGAGCACGTTTCCAAGGCTACCGTCTGTCGGGCAGTCAGGAATGTTACAGTTGCACTGAAACGTCTCCTGTACTCGTCTGTGGTGTTCCCCGGTCACAGACCCACAAGATTTATCAAAGAGGGATGCCACAAAATTGCAGGTATCAGGATGACCAAAACTTAATGTATGATGTGGTGATACTTGGACTACTACTTAAATTGCACATTTATTTTCAGGGTTCCCAGGCGTGATTGGCTGTACAGATGGCACTCACATTCCAATCATTGCTCCTTCAATAAATGAAGGAGACTATGTGAACAGGAAGTCTTTCCACAGCATTAATGTACAGGTACATAGTTCCCTGTAGCATGTCAAACTAACAAATTATTTCATTATAGTAATGGATGCTAATTTGTGTTCTCTGCACTGTGAAGATCATATGTGATGCTGCCAACATTATCACAAATGTGGAAGCCAAGTGGCCAGGCTCTGTCCATGACTCACAAATATTCCGTGAATGTACACTGAGCACAAAATTTGGACATGGTGAGTTGAGAATACTTTAAAATATATAAAGACCAATTGCTTCAGGGACATTTGAACTGAAGTGTACCCTTCTGTCTTAGGAGAGTTCACTGGCTACTTGCTTGGTGATAGGGGGTATCCATGTTTACCCTATTTGCTTACCCCTTACCCTGACCCTGAACCGGGCCCACAGCAGCGATATAATCTGGCTAATTGCAGGACAAGAGCCAGAATTGAAATGACTATCGGAATGCTTAAGGCCCGGTTCCAGTGCCTGCAAAGACTCAGGGTCACCCCAGAAAGGGCATGTGACATTATTGTGGCATGTGTGATTCTTCACAACATTGCCACAATTAGAGGAGAACACTGTCCTTCTGAACCAAACATCAGCAGTGATCCAAACCATGAACATCCTGACCCTCCCACGGACATACAAGATGGAAGAGCAGTCAGAGACACCATATGTCACAATCATTTCTTTTGACCCATCACCTCAACATGTTGAAAGAAGAATAAACAGATTTTTTGTTCAACTGGCTTTATTGGTCGCCTGTATTTCCTGTACACAAAGTATTAAAAGATGTAAACCTCATAAAGTGTCTCTGTTGCTTCCTCCTCTGTAACAGCTGTCAATGTTTCTTCATTATTTTCCTGTAGTAAAGAAATAGACAACATTGCTGTTCTACTGTAAACTCATATAATCTGTGGAGTATTACTCACAACTGCATGTTGGTCTGGCTCAACAGGAGGCTGCACCAGATGCAGTACACCATCACCATCAACTGATAGAATATGAGGTTTATACAGGTCACTTATAACTTACAAGGGACCAAATGGCAATTAACAAACATATACCAATCACCTTACACTTCATTGTCATTATGCTCTCAAAGACAACCAAGGCTGAGGGAAGGCAAAATCAGTCGGAAAATAACTTCACTACAAAATAATTCATTATGGTAAAGAGTTTATCAAATGAATGTGTCGCACTGCAAAGGTGACTGTGAAGAAAGGATGTATGCACATCATGTATTATTTTGAATTTACCCCTTATGTAGGCACTTGTGTCTTGCGGGGTTATTGCCTCAGAGGATGTCCCCGCAGAGATGCCTTTGGCCACAGGGCGCCCACTGTTTTGGCTGAGGGCCAACTGCTCAGCCTCTGTGAGTGGTGGTGGTGGAGGACCCCCACCTGTTTTTTGGGCCTCCGTTTTTTTTCTGTTGGCTATAACGGGCCACATTTGAGCATACAGAGTAAGCAAATATGTACTTGTAATGTGCTCAGATAATTTCAATAAGTGCTTACAGAAAGAAAATTAATGTAGCCTCTAACTGCAATTGATTTACATGGGACAAACAGACCAAGCACTATGGCTCATAATACAATTACACCTTACCTGTTTGGACTATATTTTTATATTTCATTTTTACTTGCTGCCAGGCACGTTTGGGGCCTGTTGGGTTGCACCTGCGCTCACATCACATCACAAAATAAAATGTATAAAATAACAAATAAAATAACATATGATAAAATAACGTGTTAAATGGGTGGAAATCCCTCGATCAATGTTTAAATTAACACTCACGCATTGACTCTGTCGGCTATGTTTTGCCATGCATGCTTTTGCAGCTGTGGCTGTGTTACTTTTTTCCGCGGAATTTGCATGTTATCGGCATATGCTGCCATCAGAATTTCGGCCTCAAGCGCTGTGAAATACATTGACCGCACCTTCTTTCCCTCCGTCTCCATGGTGACTCGCTTAATCTGTGCTCCGCTTATCAGGGCTTTATGTATCCTCGTCCGCGCGCTTCACTTGGGGTTAAAGCAACTCCGCGTTGACTGAACTAATTGTTATCAGCCTTTCTGAAACGGAATATTCCGAGTTGGACAGTTCGGGGTTACTCAACCGTGAGTGTCGTTTTTCACTCTGAGTTTTCCAAACCGGCTTCCTGAAACAGGGCCCACGTCTCAAAACCCATCTATTCAGAATTGCATACACCTGATTCCGTCTTAGTCCATTTTTACCTTGCTCAGCTTTCATACTTTCATGCTTGTTTTGTTTCATATTTCCCTTATGTTGAAATTTCATTTTGCCATGTTTTATTATATTGTATTGTTGCTACTGTTCTGTACTATTGTAAAGTGACTTCAAGGGTATTAAAGGTGCCTACAAATAAAATGTATTATTATTAGTATTATTATTATTATTATTACGTCCCCACGAAGAAGGTCTAGGAGTGTGAGTGTGAGGACCAGTAACAAATGGGTCTAGAACGGAATAAAAGGAAAACAGACAGGTGTTTAGCAAATATTTTTTATTATAGATAATCTTAACATAAAGAGCCGGCAACGCTGTTTTACCAATAACACTAGAAAAAGAAAAAGGTTGCAACAACAAAGAACACAACAACCTAACAAAAAACTCCACACCACGAGGAGGCACTTCCAGGGGCACACAAGCCCACCCTGTCAATAGCAGCAGCAAGTCCCACTGCTGCTGCTGTTGAGACCCACAAGCCCACACTACTCACATGAACCAGCTACTCTCCCCACTGCTCCGACAACTCCACACCACAGGCAGGACAATCACACAATAGGACCTCTTTCAACACCTAAAACACAATAAAGAAACACCAGAGAAATCACCTTCCCTCATCCAGTTCATCCCCAGCTTATATGACCTCAGAGAGGTGATTGCTGACTGGGCCCAGGTGGTAAATGAGGCCAATGAATAGCAGCTGTGTCCTGGGGAGAGAGAAGAGCAAGAGAGACAGAGGGGTAGAGCAAGACAGGAGAAGGCGGAGAGCGAACACCACACCCATACAAGAGTAGTTTCAGGAGGCCCTGCTAGGGCCGTAACAATTATTATTATTATTATTACTCCAGTTTTGGCCTACCTTCACTGGTTGTGTGGAAATAAAAGAAAATACATAATTGCTAACATTGCTTTTATTAGTGGCATTTTATTAAAACTTTTATTAAATGTGTAGTTGTAGTTATTTTTATACACACATTGCAAATGTGCTCATTAAGAGTTGGCGCTCAGTCCTTTTAAGGTCATAAGGTGTAAGGTGACTCAGAGCGCAGAAAGGTCAATGCAAACACGCTTACAGACACAAATAACAGTAGATGAGTTTTAGGTCAGAGGTGAGATATATTTTTGCTTGTAACTGCATTTGTGCCTGCATAGCAACAGTTGGTACAGAATCTGCTAAAGATAAGCATAAGAAGTGCAAATCAACAGGAAACATCTGTAGGGTAAGATGGTTGAAAACGCCATGTATGGTAAAAATGTTGCTGATAATGGAAACATGTTTAACTGTCACTCACTGTAACTAATGCATGTTATATTATTTGCTGACGCAAGGGGCTGAACCCTAACATATCAAAACCATTTTGAAGTGTGCTTTCTAGCAAGGATCTATGCTAATGATGCTACTGTATACATCTCCCCACGCGTGTGTTCAATAAAATCATTGTTTGACTGAACTCATCAAGACCAGTGTTTGTTTGTTCTCATCCTCAAGTATCAAATCAAATCAAATCAAATCAAATCACTTTTATTGTCACATCACATGTGCAGGCACACTGGCACAGCACATGCGAGTGAAATTCTTGTGTGCGAGCCCCACAAGCAACAGAGATGTGCAAACACAACAACACAAACGAGCAAAATACAAGAATGGCCAACCTGAAACTAATAAATATATGTACAATATATAATAGTGTATGCATTTCTGGATGTGTATACTAAATATTTTCCTACGTGTGTGTGTGTGTGTGTGTGTGTGTGTGTGTGTGTGTGTGTATACACATTTTTACAAATTAAATAGTAAAAAAATAATAATAATAAAATATATAAAATATACAGAGTTGAATATGTGCAAAACAAGTGGCATTTATATACAGTGTGGAGTGCATAATGTTGAAGTTCCAGTAGTGAAGCTGAGGTGTCTATGAAGTGTTCAGCAGTCTGATGGCCTGATGGAAAAAGCTGTCTCTCAGTCTGCTGGTACGGGACCGGATGCTGCAGAACCTCCTTCCTGATGGAAGCAGTCTGAACAGTTTATGGCTGGGGTGACTGGAGTCCTTGATGATCCTCCCCGCTTTCCTCAGGCAGCGCTTCCTGTAGATGTCTTGGAGGGAGGGAAGCTCACCTCCAATTATCCGTTCAGAGCACCGCACTACTCGCTGGAGAGCTTTGCAGTTGTAGGCGGTGCTGTTGCCATACCAGGTGGTGATGCATCCAGTGAGGATGCTCTCAATGGCACAGTGATAGAAGGTCCTGAGGATGCGGGGGCTCATGCCGAATCTTTTCAGTCTCCTGAGAAAGAAGAGGCGCTAAGAGGCGTAAAGAATAAGGACAGTTGCCTGTAAGTTTTAGGTTTCATTTTAAAATTTTAGTTCTAACCTTTAGGGCCCTACATAGCCAAGCTCCCCAATATTTATCTGACCTGCTGAAACCGCATTCATTTTTCCAAACTTTTCCAAACATTGTTTGGAGCATGGTTCCAAATCAATCCGAAAACACACAAATACAGTTCAACACAAAACTAGATGCATCACGAGTCCACAAATCAAAAGTTCAGGGAGGCAACGGCTCAAAAATCCAAAGACCCAGTTCTGGGCCGGTTGCCTGAAGGCAGTAGCGGCGCGGACACAGTTCAGGTGGCTGACCGTGCGGACAGCAATGGCGGCAGTGACACAGACGAGCCAAATCAGGAGGCCGGCCATGCGGAAGGCAGTGGCGGCGACAGAGCAGGTCCGGAGGCCGGCCGCGAGGCCAGCGGCGGTGACGACCTCGTTCAGGAGGCCGACCTCGATGCCCATGATGCCCAACTAGAGGCCTGGACCCCCCAGCTGATGAGGCGTGAAGCTAGCTGGGTTCTCCTGAACCCCCAGCTAATGTGGCTTGAGGCTGGACGTGCTCCTCAGAACCTCCAGCTAACTTGGCTTGAGGCTGGACGGGCACCTCGGGCCCGCTGGCTGGGTTCTCATGAGCAGCAGAGACATCACAAGGCCCCATAATTGCTGAGGGCTCGATTTCATTTCCCCCTCTTTCCCCTGTACCCCCTAGGAGGTCACAAGTGAGCCCAGACAGAGGTGTGAAAACAGCTCAAACTGAGGCCCCTAGGAGCTCAGACTCGGATGCAAAACAACACATAGAGGAGGAAGAGGAGGAAGAGGAGACCCAGTGGACTGACGAGGAATCGGAGGATGATGACCCCGGACCGCAGTTCCAGGGTCTGCCCACTCCCATGAGGGAGAGGAATCCAGAGATATGGATAGACAGTAAGCCTATGGGAGACCAATGGGTAGGGAAAGTCATTGGAAAGTCTCATGAGGACCGAGACGCCACGTCAGAGATAGGTTGAAGGCAGTGGAGCAGGGACTGCTGGAGGAAGAGATGGAAAGAGAGGTGCTGGCGCTGGAACCTAGGAAAGGGAAGACAAAGACAGTAGGTGCAAAACCAGGTCTCAGGTTACGGTCGGGGAAGATGTTGGCTGATGACAGAGGGAAAAGACAGTCAGTTTTCCGAAAGAACTAAAAGCTGAGACGCCTTCCCTCTTTGCTGAGCACTGCAGGGACACAAAATAAAGGGGTGGTCTTGGACTCAGGAAACGACCAGCAGCTCTGTCTGCCGTTGATGATGGGTCCGGAGTGTCAACCAGTGTATTGTCACGATCAGAGATTTGGAAGCGTTAGTCAAGCAACTCCCACCTATCACAGAGGGAGGAGTGGCTTGGCTAAGGAAACTGAGAACCCTGACGGAGGGAGAGGAACTGGCCATAGGAGATTTTTGAGCGATAGGAGCCAAATGTATGTTGGGTGGAGGTCTAGGGTGACATGGAGCAAATCACTAACACCACCAGTGACACCAATGACACCCCATACTCGGATGTGGAAAATGTGCTATCTAGCGCAGTACGTGAGAAGTACCCGACCCCAAATGCTGGTTCCATACCAAAAATTACCTGGGAGCCTAAACACACTCCCAGGGAATTTTTAGAAAGAGCTAAAGAGCAGTGGATGTCACAGACAGGTATACACCCAGGCCAGGGAGGTGAGGACAGGGCATGGTTCCGCGCAGCGGTGTTGGTAGGTCTACCAGAGCGAGTGAGAACCGACCTAGAAAAGAATCCAGATTTTGCGGTCGCTGACTCTACTCAATGGGAGAGACACGTTGTGCATCGGCTCCAGCTAGAGCTGGACGAGGCGAACAAGCAGAAAAAGAAGCTTGAGGAAGCGCAGGCGCAGCTGTTGAAGTTACAGCTGTGGAGAAAAGATATTTTAATTTGTATTCTTATGGTGACATTATATAATCATAACTATCATTGATTAATCATTTATCATTGTTGAATTTGTTGACAGAATAACCTTTTATTTAGATCTATGTTAATCTGAGTAAAATATTAATGTACACATATTCCCATTACTTTAATCAGTCTATGGTTGTTCTGCTTAAGCTGTTGCACCACATCAGTGTGTTCACTCTACTCGAATAGGTGGGTCCTGTTGGACCTTGGCCGTCTACATTCAGCTTTGCACGTACTCAGGCCTTTAATAACACGCACAGAGAGTCATGTAACCCACGCACGGTCACATACACACATATTAAGAAAAGGAGGTCGTCTCAGGACATCCTCTCTATAAGGACACACAGCCTCACAAGATACACACCAATAATACACATAACACACTTGTTTTTCTCTAAAAGTTATCATCCGATGTCTATATAAGGAAGACTTTTGGAATTGTGGTGAACTGATATCATTTCCAGTAAGGTCTGTGTGATGTCATCATGGATAATATAAAAGATATGGGAGAGCCGCCTCCCGGCGGAGATGATTGTTGCAAGTTTCTTCCCACACTTAGTGCACAAAGTGTGTAATAAAAGATCACTATTTTTTGCCACCTACCTGGACTCGGCCTGCTTTCTTCTCTTACCCAAATCGAACGAATCTTAACAATTCTTGGTGCCGAAAACCCGGTTGGGGAGGAGAGGAGCGTGCGGCGTGAGAGGTTTGCTTCTTGGAGGTGACAAAAAGACGAAGGCCAGCAGCTTTATCTGAGTGACAGATGCCAGGCAAATAAGAAGGTGAGTGCCATCTGTTGTTTATCCAAAAGGCGCTAAATTGGAAGTTAAAACTAAATTTATTAAATAATATTCACTCAGTATAGGCTTCTGGTGTTTGTCCATAGTGATTTTGGGGTAATTAGTGTTAAAGGCAGGGAATAGTGGCCTGACTAAATTTATTGCTGTTTATTTTGGGGGTGAATTTTGAGTTAAGAGGTTATGTGTTTAAGTTAATACGGTTTAAAGAGTTTAAAGGAAAGTTGACTGGGTGCCAGCCAGATCAGCAGGTAGTGTAGGGTATTTGATTTTATTGATAAGCAGAGACGCGGTCTCGGGCCTCAGGTAATTAAACTGGGGGGCAGGGTGCCCACAGTGAGGCTTTTAAAACAAGTAAACGTAATTAGAACGGGGGCGCGGCCCCTAAGAATGCAATTGTTCAGCAGGTGGCACTGACCCCTAATCGCGGACGCGTGGTTAGGTTTTAGCCCGGATTGGCCTTCCGTTGGGGACTTGGGACGCCCAGGTAACAGGCTAGGTAATCCATGGGGGATTGCCTTCTACTGCATTGATTGATCGACAGAGTCGGGGACTCGACTGTGACCATCCAACGTTGGGGACTTGTGAACTTTAAGTAAAGCCAAAAGCGTGATCTGGGATATTTCACGCCGCAGGTGGAGGTCCTAGTCTCCTGACGGGAAGCAGTTATAAATTAATTAGAGCTTAGGAATTAGGAACTTCGGGAGGGCGTTCCCGAAGCGTGTATTGATCAGAAAGGGCGCAGCCCTGGGCTTAGAGGCTTTTAAATTACTCAAAAGTTTAGGAACACCGCTAGAGACATAAACGAGATAAGTGGTTCTGGCATGCGGTGTGTTTATGTCTATACGGGCCCGTGTATGTAAATAGAATATAAATTACCTGTGTGTGTGTGAATCTAAGTGTAAATTACTTATATAGACTGCATAAACTGTCTGTGTGCTTCCAGAGTGACAACAGGAAAAACTCCTTTCTTTTCTCTCTAGCAGAGGAGCAGTGTGGTTATATTTAAAAAAAAGAGAAGTCGCGGGCACGCGCTCCTCTGTGAAGAGAAAGAAAAGGTGGGGGCCGAGCCAAGTGCTCAGGCTGTGTGTGTGTGTATTTCTTCTTAGGAGAAGGAGGGGCGGTGTGTGTGTGTGGCAGCTGGCTGTGTTTCGTCTCCCTATTTATCCATTTCTATGCTTCTTAGTTTCGTTTGGGTTAGGTGAAGGGATGTTTCAGAAGTGTGGTTAAAAGATTTCAGTATATTAAATAAATTAAACCTTGTAATCTTGTGAGTGTGTGTTCCCTAAAGTGAGTATGGTTTGATAGGATCTAATGTGTAATGATCTCTCGTGTAAAACTCCTGTGAAACAGGAGGACTGCTAAGGATATTGGCGAAAATTGAGTATTTTGTGTGATTGCTGGGAGACGTTCTGGTTGGGTTATATTTCCTCCTCGGCCTGGAGAAAGGCAGAGATGTGTGCGTTATTCTTGATGTTGTGTATATAAAGTTTGTAAAGATTGGTTGAGTCTCTCGCTATAAGGAGAGAAACGGCGTGCATAAGTAGAGTGACTGGATTATTTTCACGTGTGTAAACGTTGTAGTTGTTAGGGAAGTGAATGTGAGAGTGAATTTTCGCTGGGTTTGGGTGCTTAAAACTGTTGCAGTAGACTTTTGTGCAGTTTTTGTTGTGAAAGGAGAAGTAGAGAGTGTGTGCGTGTGTGTATGTGTGTCTGTGGGCGGTTTCTCTCCAACTGGAGCTTAGCGGAAGTTAAGCTTGACCAGCTGGTGGGATTTTGACTGCCAAAAGGGGAAGTACAGTGGGCCAACCCCAAAAGGAGGAGCCTAGGAGCGGCCATTTTGGTAAGGTAAGTGAGGTCGAAAAACAAAATGGCTGAAGAGGAAAAGGCGACCCCTGGTGGGGGAAAGAGATATAAGCCATTGAAGGAGCAAATACAGCAATTGAAGAAAGCAATTAAAATTACTGCTGAAGGGACTTCAAAGGAAATTGCCCGCCAGTGCCAAGATCTGGAAAAAGAAGTAAAGGAATTATGTGAAAATCAACAGAAGACGTTTGAGGACAGAACCCCTCTTCATTCCATCTTCCAAGTTGAGGGTGAGAAATGTGAGAAGAGGATTAAAGAGCTTGAAGAGGAACACTTAGGACGTTTTCAGGGGAGGAAAGTAAAGGCTGAAAAGAAGCTCATGATTGAAAAACAAAGTAAGTATTGCAAGCTTATGATTGTCTCCCAAGGCGTTTCTCATTGGATGCAAGAGGAAGTGAACGACACCAAACCAGTCTTGACAAAGGAAGCCGAGGCTGAGGGAACATTATATCCCAGCCTGAAGGATTTCCTGTGTGCCCCACCCCCTCCTTATATCTGTCCAGTGGTGACTTTAGAGGGTGGCACCTTGCGGGGGCTGGGAGGAAAAACAGGTACAGTCAGAGGTGGAATTGTCGATGTACAGGAGAATCCTATACCATCGACATCTGCTCAGAGCACAGAGGAGGCAGACACAAGAGTGGTGCAGGCCCAATCAGCGGCAGCTGCGTTAGAGGTAAGTCAGTCCCACCCAGCTGCTGGGACATCACAAGGAATCACCACACGGGGGGTGATCTTGATCCCTCCCTCTATTTTCAGCCCAGATGGAGCGACCGGAGAAGCTCAACCTGTGGCTTCCACGAGTACGGGTCAGGCAACAGCCCGGCCAGGGAAATGCATCCCAGGAGGTCTGGACTTCAGAGGAAGATTCACCCTCACTGCAGTTTCGGAAGCAGCCATCGAAGGCGACCCAAAAAACCGGTCAGAGGTCGGAGGTTGATAACCTGGAGAAAGAACAGTGGCAAGGCCATGTCTTTGGAAATGTATCTGACAATCGGGAGGTCGTGATAAAACTGGAACGGGTCATGAGAAGACTGGAGGAAGAAGGTGTAGCAACACCACGTAGCGTAGCACAAACGCTGGAGGCATTGGAAAAGGACTTGGCGGCCTCAGTAAATAAAGCACGAAAATCTAGAGAAGTGTCAAACCTGGAAAGGGGAGGACTCGCCCCAAAGTTTCCGGGTCCCCCAGGAGCGAAGACGCTTCGATCTGGGAGGGTTCTGGATGAAGTAAGAGATAAAAGACAGTCGATCTTTGAAAAGAATCGGAGGCAGAACGCTGCATTGCAAACCGGAGAAGGGCAGTGTGACACAGAGGAGGAATTGCCCCTCACTATGCCTTTACTGACGGGTTTACAGGGCGAACCAGTCTACCACCCCTATAATATAAGAGATCTTGAGGCTCTGGTGAAGCAGCTGCCCCCGATCACAGAGGGAGGAGCGGCTTGGTTGAGAAGACTAGGATCTCTCACAGAAGGAGAGGAACTTGCCCTGGGTGATTTTAGAGCTATCGGTGGGAGGACTTTCAGAGGTGGGGGCCTCGCAGATGTGGAAGAGATAGCAAGAACCACCTGCCAACCAAATGATGTCCCCTATGCAAGGGTGCGAAATGCTCTCTCTGATGCAGTGCGTGAGAAGTATCCGACCCATAATATGGGCACTACACCTAGGATTGCTTGGAGCCCAGAACATTCCCCTAGAGAATTTATAGAGCACGCAAAAGAACAGTGGATTCTCCAAACTGGAGAGCATCCTGGGCAAGATGGGGAACCCAGGGCGTGGTTCCGCTGTGCAGTGTTAGCAGGTCTGCCAGAACGAGTGAGAACAGATCTACAGAAGAATCCAGACTTTGCGGTGGCGGATTCAGTAAAATGGGAGAGGCATGTCATACATCGACTTGAGCTGGAAAGAGACGAGGCGAACAAGAAAAAACAGGAGCTGGAGGAGGCGCAAGGGCAGTTAGTAAAATTGAAATTGGTTGAGGCGAGAGAAAAACTAAGCGAAAAGAGAAAGGAAAACAAAGATGGAGCTAAAAAGATGCTGGTGGCCCAGCCACAGGGCAATCCGGGGCCTGATTGGCCAGATTTGGATCCGGTTCTGTACCCTGATGACCGATGGCCCGCCAATGGATCAAGGCAAGCCAGACCCGCGGGGAATTGGGGGGCTAATAGGTCGTTGAGGGGACGTGGTGGAGCCCAAAGGGGAGGCGGACCAAGCTGCCGACAACCAATCCAGCCCTGACGGTGCTGGGAAAACAGACATTGAAGCACAGTTATGTGGTGTCTCCCCATGTGCCTGTGAACTTGATGGGCAGGGATCTGCTCATTAAACTGGGGGCCACTATCATGTGTTCAGCTGATGGATTAACAGTTACACTTCCAGGAGGAAAAGAGTTTCCGTGCCTGGGGACTTTTTCAAAGAACCAGTACTTGCTGAAAGACTGTGGACAAACGACAGCTGACATTTACTGGGGTCGTGTGGTGGAAGAAGGCATTCTAAGACAGTATCAGCTGTGGAAACCTTGGATTATGGCCTTGGCGGTCTATTCTTCCCCCCGGGATCCATACCATGTTACCCTCTATTATGATCGGAATGATAATGAAATTTATAGGGACCTGTTCCAGTCTGACCTTGAAGGTCAGACTTGGAATGTGCGTTCTCAGAACATCTATGTCGGTCCTGAAGGCGTCGCTGCAGCAGTAAATTTATCCGAAGAACAACGGCCTTGGTTCAAAATGGGACCTGATTCAGTGCCCCACATTACATTGGCGGTCCATGATGGTCACCAGGCGAAGGAGCTGGGAACAATGGTCAAGAGAGCCCTCGATGAACCAGGCTGGCAAGCTACTCAGATTCCAGACGTTTGGTACTCGCCAAAATGCAAAATTTACCGTATCACTTGTCTATCAGAGGACACAGTGATGTTGGAGCATGAACAAATCTCAAGAATCCATGGGAGAGAAAGAATAGACCATGCAGATGCAGTTGCCGCACTTGCAACTCTTCCTGACACCTTATGGTCATCAGGGCCTACGGATGTGGGCCAGGCAACTTGTTCGCCGGTTCTGTTCCAGCTGAAGTCGGAGACGCCAATTTGGAAACCGCAGTATAGGCAAAAGAGAGAAGCTGAGGAGGGAATTGCAGAAACCATTGAAGGCCTATTGAAAGTAGGGGTCCTTGAGTCCTCTCAATCCTACTGGAACACTCCTATTTTGCCAGTAGAGAAGCACGGGACAGGAAAGTACAGGATGGCACATGACTTAAGAGCCATTAATGCCATTTTACGTACTGACACGGTGCCTGTTCCAAATCCATACACAGCATTGACGGCATTAACACCAGAACAGAAGTGGTTTACATGTATTGATCTAGCGAATGCATTTTTCTGTCTCCCGTTGCATGAGTCTCTGAGGGACATTTTTTCATTCACATATAGGGGGCAACAGTACAGATACACACGGTTGCCACAAGGGTTTGCACTCTCCCCTGGCATTTTCAACCAAGTGTTGAAAGAAGCTTTATCGTCATGCCACCTACCAGAGGGGTGTTCACTGGTGCAATATGTTGATGATTTGCTCATTGCGGCTCCGTCTGCTTCGGCATGTACGGCAGCCTCACTTACCATACTGAAGAGACTCGCTGAGTGCGGGTTTAAAGTCAGTAAAGAAAAGTTGCAGTTGGTCCGACCAGAAGTAACATTTCTGGGCCGTGTCATTGCTCACAAATCAGTGGGTTTGCTAAACACCCATCGCGATCAGATTTTGACACATCCAAAACCGCATACGGTTAAGGAGTTGCTCTCATTCTTAGGTTTAACAGGATACAGCCGTCACTTCATTCCAAATTATGCAGGGAAAACAGCCCTTTTGAGGGATTTGGTAAAAACGGTAGGTGTCCGAAACCTTAAGGCTGAACTGCCATGGACATCGGCCACTGAGTCGGCGTTCATTGCATTGAAACAGGATTTGTCGAGATCGGCTGATCTTGCCATTCCTAATTATGATAACCCTTTCTATCTTGATGTTTCAGAAACACACGGGATAGTCAATGGGGTGTTGTTTCAGAAAAAAGGGGGAGGGAGAGATGTACTTATGTACGTCAGCGTCAGACTGAATCCATTAGAGACAAGGCACCCGAGATGCACACAGCATGCCATTGGGGTGTCAAAGATTATACAAAAGGCAGCACATATAGTGAGGGACCATCCGTTGAAGGTGCTGACCACCCACAGTGTGGTGGCATATGTTAATTCACAAGCCTTCACCATGACACCACTCACACAACAGAGAGTGTCTAAAGTTTTAGACGCTCCCAACTTGACCTTCACACATGAAGGAATTAACATGGCAGATTTAATGGGAGCAGGAGAACCCCATGATTGCACAAAGAGAGCTGAAGTCGACGAGAAGATAAGAGAAGACTTGAAAGCAGAACCTCTGACAGGAGCTGAAGATTGGTTCACGGATGGATGCTGCTACAGAGATGAGGAAGGATTGAAAGCAGGCTACGCGGTGGTTTGCAGAAAAGAGGCTGAATTTGAAGTGAAGGAGGCGGGAAGACTTGAAGGGCAGCAGTCAGCCCAAAGAGAAGAAGTAATTGCTCTAAGTCGAGCTCTAAGACTTGCAAAAGGAAAAAGGGTCAACATCTACACGGACTCAGCTTATGCCTTTGGAGCAGCTCATGTGGAGCTGGCCCAATGGAGAAGAGCTGGATTCAGGACAGCAGATAATGCACCAATCTGCCACAAGAAGGAAATGGAGGAACTTGAGCAGGCATTGGGAGATCCAGAGGAGGTGAGTATCATAAAATGCAAAGGTCACTCCTCAGGGACTGGCATGGTGGCCAGAGGAAATCAGGAAGCCGATCGAGCTGCGAAAGAGGCAGCGGGCTATAAAGCACTACGACAGATGGTGCAAATAACCGTGGAGGAAGAACAAGGAGTCAACATGTTAGAGGAGGCCAGGAAGTCCCAAGAGGAAGCGGCCCCGGAAGAGAAGGGGGTCTGGAAGAGTCGAGGAGCCTGGGAAGAAGGAGGTCTCTGGCGAGGACCTGACGGACGACCAGTGTTGACGGCCAACCTGGCAAAACAGAAGATTGCCGAAGCGCATGGGCTTGGTCATGTAGGTGTGGCCCAGATGGGGCGACATCTGTGCCATTGGTGGCATCCCTTTTTGAAGGATATGATTAAGGAGAAAGCCAGGACGTGCCTGATTTGTGGGAGGCACAATCCAAAGCCAGTGATTAAACCAGAGGCAGGTAAGTTCCCCATTCCAGAAAGACCAGGTGAAGAGATTGTCATTGATTTCACTGACATGATCGACGTGGGACCAGGAGAAGTCCGGTATTTGCTGGTAAGTGTGGATGCTCTGACGGGATGGCCCGAAGCGTGGCCAACAAAGAGGGAGGATGCAAAAAGTGTGATTAAGTGTTTAATCAATCATTACATCCCCCGCCACGGTTTTCCTAAAAGAATTAGGTCAGACAATGGGACTCATTTCAAAAATAAAGATTTGGCAGAGGTAGAACAGAAGCTGGGATTGCAACACAGATTTGGCTCTGTATATCATCCCCAGTCTCAGGGGAAGGTAGAAAGAATGAATCTAAACCTGAAGAATAAAATTGCTAAAATTTCTGCTCAGACGGGGCTAAATTGGGTGGCAGCTTTGCCAATTGCATTGATGATAATAAGATGTTGTGTTAATCAATCTACAGGTTTCACACCATATGAGCTGTTGGACGACAGTTTCCAGGTCCTTGGACAACAGTCCCGACGGAAGAAAGTATGAAAACTAATAGAAAACATGCTGAATGTTGGAAAGAATTAAAAGCTCTTGTGTCTAGTGTCACTTTAGCCAGTTTCTCCCCGGCTCTTTTCTTCGTCGAAACTTCCAGAGATGGCACCGGAACTCAGTAGTCATTTTCACAAAACTTTATTCATCTTCATTTAAGCATGCACTTCTAGAAGGGAAGACGAGGCCGGTGTCCCTCTCCTAAAATCTTCAACCCTTTGTTCGTTGCAGCTAGCTTTATAGAGTCCCCTATCATAAAACCCCCGCTACGGTGTGCTGCAAACTCTTTGTCCGTGTCTATGTGCACGAGCACATGAATGCCTACCTGTGCGCGCTCCCTTGTGTCTATGTGAGTGCTCGTGTGTGACTGTGTGCGCATACCTGTGTGTATGTGTGAGTGCTCATGAGTGAGTGTGCGTGTGGATGTGTGTGCGTGACAGTTAAAACACGGTGGGGGTAGATGACTCCCTAGAGGTCATAAACCCCTCTCCCTTCTAGACCACAGTTACGGGTATCATAAATGTTGTGACCTCCACCCTAAAGCTTCCTCTGGGGAATTTCCACTCAGTGGGGGAGAGGTCCTACTCTTTGTTTTACTTTCACAGTTCAAGTGGGGGAGGGGTCTCCTAGAATCTACTCCTCGACACAGTTAGGCCTTTATTATATTGAGGGCAGTGTCTCTACATTCTATGTTAACACATTTCTAAACTCTAAATCAGCTAAATATTTAACACTAGTTTCACACAACAGGTTGGAGAGGGGGTGAATGCGGAGGACCGGTCCGTCCTCGACGCTAAGGCGGTGTGGCTGAAGGTCATCAAGCGGAAGTGGAGAGATCCAAGGTGGACCGGACCATTCGAAGTAACGGCCCGAACCACCAGTGTGGTCCGTCTGAAGGGGAAAGGGGAGACCTGGTTTCATTGGTCTCCCGGCTCCCCTCAGGGCTGTGTTCTTTCTCCCCTGCTCTTCTCCCTGTACACCAACTGCTGCACCTCCACCCACCAGTCTGTCAAGCTAATCAAGTTTGCAGATGACACCACCGTTATTGGGCTCATCGCGGACGGGGATGAGTCTGCCTACAGGAGGGAGGTTGAACGTCTGGTGTCCTGGTGCAGCCACAACAACCTGGTGCTGAATGCCCAGAAGACAGTGGAGATTATTGTGGACTTCAGGAAGCACACAGCCCCACTCCCCCCCATCATCCTGACTGACACCCCCATCACCTCTGTGGACTCATTCCGCTTCCTGGGTACCACCATCACCCAGGACCTGAAGTGGGAGCCTACCATCACCTCCGTCATCAAGAAAGCCCAGCAGAGGATGTACTTCCTGAGGCAGCTGAAGAAATTCAACCTGCCAACACGGACGATGATGCAGTTCTACACTGCAATCATCGAGTCCATCCTCACCTCCTTCATCACCGTGTGGTACGCTGGAGCCACTATCAGGGACAAACAGAGACTGCAGCGTGTTGTGCGTTCTGCTGAGAAGGTGATTGGCTGCAGACTCCCATCTCTGCAGGACCTGTACACCTCCAGGACACTGGGGCGTGCAGCTCGGATCTCAGCTGACCCTTCTCACCCTGGACACAGTCTGTTTGACCTGCTCCCCTCAGGCAGGAGGCTCCGGTCCATTCGCACCAGAACCTCTCGCCATAAGAACAGTTTCTTCCCCTCTGCTGTTGGACACATGAACAATAACCATATGACTGTCCCCTCCACTAACACATGACCCTACGCTGTGTCACTGCACCATTCCATGTTTGGCACTGATCACCACCTGCACTCATGTATATATCTTTCCACGTAGCACTCTTATTCTTATTCTCATGTATATATCTCATGTATATCTCATGCACATATCTTTCTACGTAGCACTTTTAATTCTTATTCCTACTTTTATTTTTTCATGTCTATTTAAGTGCTATTTATGACACTATGTTTGCACTGAAGCACCGCAGCAATTTCCTAATGTTGTAAACCTGCTCAACATTTGGCAATAAACCCCTTTCTGATTCTGATTCTGATTCTGATTCTCAATGTGCCGTGGCCGATGAGAGCTTACTTGAGATGAGCTCCACCCAAAGTAACACGGAGGAAATATAGAGGCAGAATAATCCTCTACTCCGCTGCACCGGTCCTCACCAGTAGTCTAACCTGGTGGAGGCGAAGAAAGAAGAGGAGCATCACACGCCAAGAAGTAATCCATTCCAGGCTCTTAATAGGCTAGGGCTCTAGTCTAAAGTATTTGATAGTGTAAAGGAATCGTAATAGTTTTGTATGTTAATCGCATATTTTTATACTCATAACTTTATACTCTTCTTCTTGTAACCTTATCTTCTTATTACAAAGTAAAAGTAAAAGAGCCTGGGAACAGTGACCATGAAACTGTGGGAAAATTGGAAAATAACGGGGATATTGGGGTTAATATGTGTTATAACGTGTTTGTTTGTTTATTGGCAGACAGGTGAATTGCCCAGAGGCAGAGGTCTATCCGCTCCAGAGTCCAAACCAATTAAGTCGTCAAGAAAATTCAAGCGGGAGGTTGGTTCAGGTGGGAACGATGACTGTCTCAAGGCCAGGGGCGGTGTCGAGTTTGGGTATGTTAATGGGTCCACGACGGCGTTCACATTCGATTTGTGTGAGGTAATTAAATGCCCAGAAGACGGTAGCAGCTGGAGGACATATGCTGTGTGGGTTTGTTATCACCCAATGGTGTGCTACCCTCAGCCGTTGTGGGGCCCATCCATGGAAGGAAACGTTTACATTTATATAACAGATCAGTGGTGTGCTTGGCAGGATGTGGTTGCGTGGACAGGAATAGGATGGGAGCCAACAGTGCCAAAGGCCCTTGAAGGGATAGCTATTCAAAGAGATTATTCTGTTACGAATAACCCTGTCACTCTTTCCCTAGGACCATGGATCAAACTCCCTGAAGCGGGGTATGACGGGGGTGTATTTTATCTAGTCATAGGGATAGATAAAATAGGAACAGATCCATTCGGGGTAATTCGGGTGAATTTATTTAATCCAGGATCTAAACGGATAGGAAACGACACGGTAATGAATCTCACGGAGCAAATGGATCCCATAGAGACAGTTACTTACAAGGACTCGGGAGAGAACTGGTTTGTGGCCACTGATTACACTAGATTAAAACCTCAAGAGTTAATAGAGCGCGCCACGGGTTTCGGTAATAGGAATCTTTGGTTAGATTGGGTGGCTCAAAGTGCTAAAGAGCAGGAAGTGGTTGATTGTGTTGCTTGTGCTACCGCTAGACCTCGTCTGTTTACTGAACCCGCTCCTTTGTATCCAGAGGATAAGTGGGGATATGATTGTATGTTGAGATTAACTAGAGAGGCGGCGAACACAGGTAATTGCACTACTTTGTCAAGTTTATATCCGCCAATTGATAAACGTACACAACCAGGTTCATTCACACCTAAACGGGATAATTATACATGTTTTGAGTTCTCTACAGACAGAGTGAGATATACGGTAGGGAGGATTGATCCAAGCTGGTGTCAGAGGACGATTCCAGGCAGGACTACCAATAATGTAAGTGACGCAAACACAAGTATAGGCACCTGGGCAAGGGGTGGGCTATATTATTATTGTGGGCAGTATACCCTTTTGGTGCAGGTTCCCCTGGGGAGTGTGGGGACCTGTGCTTTGGTGCGCTTAGGTGCACCATTGATGCTTATTGGGAGTAGACTAGGAACCCTTCCACAGCAGGGCACGAATGTGTCGACGCCCAGACGAAGGAGAAGTACAAGGGGTATGCACAGGTATGATCCAAGATGGGACTCGCCCACCTGGATTGACTCAATAGGAGTTCCCAGGGGAGTTCCAGATGAATATAAGTTAGTTAATCAGATAGCGGCCGGCTTTGAAAGTGTGTTTTTATGGATAACTCCGAATAAAAATGTTGATCGCATTAACTATGTCCATTATAATGTGTTGAGGCTTTCTAATCTCACTAGGGACACAGTGGAAGGCCTTGCGGAACAATTAGGTCCGACATCGTTAATGGGAGTCCAAAATCGAATGGCTCTGGACATGTTGTTGGCTGAGAAAGGGGGCGTATGCGCAATGTTTGCTGACATGTGTTGCACCTTTATTCCCAACAATACTGCTCCGGACGGAACGGTCACTCGGGCGCTTGAGAATCTGAGAACATTATCCAGGACCATGCATGAGCAATCAGGCGTGAACACGGGGCTGGGAGACTGGATCACGTCTGTCTTTGGGCAATGGAAGGGTGTGTTTATGTCTGCCATGTTTTCTCTTATAGTTTTTCTAGGTATATTGATGATCGGATGTTGTCTCATTCCTCTGGTAAGGCGTGTGTTGGTAAAACTGGTAAGCAGGGCCCTAGACTCTGGTTCAGCTGCTTCAGCTGGTCCGGGGTATATGATGCCGTTGCGAGAGGCCGCCTGGACGGAGGAGTGAAACAAATCTTGGTAAAGGTTGGCCGATGGCCAAAGAGGAGGAGTGTGGAGAAAAGATATTTTAATTTGTATTCTTATGGTGACATTATATAATCATAACTATCATTGATTAATCATTTATCATTGTTGAATTTGTTGACAGAATAACCTTTTAATTAGATCTATGTTAATCTGAGTAAAATATTAATGTACACATATTCCCATTACTTTAATCAGTCTATGGTTGTTCTGCTTAAGCTGTTGCACCACATCAGTGTGTTCACTCCACTCGAATAGGTGGGTCCTGTTGGACCTTGGCCGTCTACATTCAGCTCTGCACGTACTCAGGCCTTTAATAACACGCACAGAGAGTCATGTAACCCACGCACGGTCACATACACACATATTAAGAAAAGGAGGTCGTCTCAGGACATCCTCTCTATAAGGACACACAGCCTCACAAGATACACACCAATAATACACATAACACACTTGTTTTTCTCTAAAAGTTATCATCCGATGTCTATATAAGGAAGACTTTTGGAATTGTGGTGAACTGATATCATTTCCAGTAAGGTCTGTGTGATGTCATCATGGATAATATAAAAGATATGGGAGAGCCGCCGCCCGGCGGAGATGATTGTTGCAAGTTTCTTCCCACACTTAGTGCACAAAGTGTGTAATAAAAGATCACTATTTTTTGCCACCTACCTGGACTCGGCCTGCTTTCCTCTCTTACCCAAATCGAACGAATCTTAACACAGCTGACCGAGGCCCGAAATAAACTAAATGACAAGAAAAAGGAGATGAACAAGGCTAAGGAGGGGACCAAGAAAATGATGGTGATGAGGTCCCAAGCTGATCTGATGCCTGATTGGCCGGATCTCGATCCGAACCTGTACCCTGATGACCGGTGGCCCGCTAGTGGCCCAAGGCAGAGGTGACCCGTGGGGAATTGGGGGGCCAGCATATCGCAGAGAGGGCGTGGTGGATACAGAAGGGGAGGGCCAAGGGCTTGCGGTTCGGGGACTCCCAGAACTATGTTTTGAAATGCCTGTTTAAGATGTGGAGGTGAAGAACACTGGGCTCGGCACTGCACTGAGTCGGCCAGGGACCACAAGAACAAGACTATGGACCCCAGGCACGTGGAGGTTTCAGAGGCAGAGGAGTCTACAGGGGCAGACACCAGGCCCCAAATCCAGGTGCAGCGCCCTTCACTCAGTAACTAGTGGTTGACTGGGGCTGGGGGAGGAGTAGTACTGAAGGGACCCAGAGAGACAAGACAACATAGGAATGGCAGATCCTCTGTTATCCATGACAGTGGAAGGCACAGAGATGACCTTCCTGGTGGATTAATAAAGTATTCTGATTCTGATGATTCTGACACTGGAGCGACTTACTCAATGCTGAAAGCTACACCAAGCAGCCCACACAGTGTGTGTGGTGGGTTTCTCTGGGGTTCCAATGACTGCCAGTAACCGATCCAGCTCTGATCAAGCTGGGGAAACAGACTTTGAAACACAGATATGTGGTGTCTCCTCAAGTGCCTGTAAATCTGATGGGCAGGGATCTGCTCATTAAGCTGGGAGCTACTATCATGTGCTCTGCAGATGGACTAACTGTTACCCTTCCAAGAGGAACACAGTTCCTGTGCTTGGGGATGTACTCAAAAAACCAATACCTGGTACAAGACTGTGCACAACCTACAGCCGATATATACTGGGGACAGCTGGTGGAGGAAGGCATTTTGAGACAATACCAGCTGTGGAGGCCTTGGATCAAGAGTCTGGCCATCTACTCCCCACCCCGCGATTTTGCTCTCTTTTACGATAGGGACGATGATTATGGAACGCCAGGACTGCCATAATGAATTAATTAAATACACCATTAAATAATTAATTAAATGTGGCAATAATTAATTAAAATTGGAATTAATTAATTAAATAAATAGTTATGACACATGTAATTAATTAATTATTGACACATTTAATTAATTATTTATGTATTTCACATTTTAATTAATTATTGACACATGTAATTAATTAATTATTGACACATTTAATTAATTATTGACACATTTAATTAATTATTTAATGATATATTTATTTATTTCATTTTGGCAGTCCTGACGCCTGGCTCTCGTCATGAAATAATTTTATCTGTCAGCCTCACCCATCAAACTCAGGGGGCGGGGTTAACGCTGCCCATGCAGCTTCTCTAACATTTGATTGGTTGCCGTGCAAAGTAAGTCAAAACAGGTCGATCCTAGAAAATCGATTGCTTGTGTAGACTTGGGGCAGCCAGTTATCCCAGAATGCAGATCAAATCACAAGCAGCAATGGTGGTGGTGTAGTTTTAAAATACCCCGTTTTTCTGTCACCAGCTACACTTTTAACAGTGTTTTAGCCGCGAATGTCGCGACGTATGTCTGGTCAGGTTGTCAACATAGAACATGTTTGCAAAAGTGCTCAGATGTTTTCAGAGATTTCACTAGCTCTGCTAACAATTAGCATGCAGAGTGCACCGAGGGGGTTACGTTAACCGGTTTGTTTACATATTCCACTCTCCGTGTTCCACATGTTGCATTCGCAGATTCTCATTTTCACCGAACGATCGTCTCTTTCCGCCTGGTCTTGTGTCTCTGTGCTTCTGTAACATAAAGAACGAGCTGACATTTTTCTCACGAAACCAGCGATCAGCTCAACAGACCCTCAGTTTACCTGCATGCATCCTCCTCCTCATCTGTCAGCTGTTTAACACCTGCTGCTAATTCAAGAAACACGCCTAGTTACCTGGTGATAGTCACAGTTTAACTGGGCAGCCGGTGCTCGATATAACGCAATGTCAGCGCATTTTTCTGCACAAGATAAGTAAATATAGTGTTTTCCCCGAGCGCAGAGCTGCTGGAGCTCGTTTCCTTACAGAGCACTTTATAGGCGAACAGCTTTATCAGCGGCTGATGTCCAATCACCGGCACACAGCTTTCAAACCTCAGCTGAGTTTTAGCTCTCAGTGGTTAAACGCTGGACTTCATTCACTCAGGTTCTGTCTGTCGGGTCACGTTTACTTCGCTGTTTTATTTACAACTGAGCAAATCGGTTTGGCTGAGGTTAAAGTTACGTTTCATAACTGCATAGTTTCACAGACGTTTAATGGTTCACTGGCACATGTGTTAGACTGAACTATCATCTAAATATCATCTGTTTTTTAATAGTTATTCAACTGTATTCTAAGCACCAGCTGTCTGTTAGAATGTGATTTTTTTTCTCTCTCTGTTGGCAGAGGTATAAAAATGCGCAGGAAAATCTGACATGCATGGCGAACTTCACCGACAATATTTAGGGAGGAATAAACACACATCAAACATAAATGAACCATTTGTCTGTCTCCATAATTGAGAGAATTTTCTCTTCTTATGTCAACACTCTCTCTCTTTTTTTTTGCTTTTTTTTTGCTTTTTCGGTCATGTTATGTTTACCTGTCAAAGGCTTGTTACAAACTATGAAACACATTGTGCAGACTTCTGGATGTTAGAAGAAAACTAATACTGCTCATGAATGAGACTAAGGGCAGGAAGGTGTCCTTTAAAACTAAACATGTTAATAGGACCTCCCTGTTTATATCATAGTTTATGATATAGCACGTGTATTTCAGTAATAGCCTGCTGAGGCCACTATACGTGCTGGCCTCATATCAAATGTGAAGGCAGACTGAGTCTATGTTTGACGTTTTTTATATCTAATCTTCCTTTTCAAACATTTAAACAGCAGCGAGTCTGCAGCTGAGGGAATACAAATTCAAATTGTCGGAACAGGTTTGCTCGTTTCTTGGATTCATTTGGTGATTTATTAAATGTATAACTGTTATTCTAATCTGCTGCTGAGTCTCTTACACTTTTCTTTATGCTGTATATTTTCACGTCTCTGGAATAGTTGGCAGTTAGATAGTCAGCTGGGAAACTTTGTGTTAACTCATGGAGCTGAGGATATCGTGGATATGCTGACCTCGCTGCGTGGTGTACAGAGCGAGGTCAGCATGATTAATATTCACAATAAAAATATTAGCCGAACATCATGAAGTCTGTATGTGTTTCATAGTGTCGAACAACCTTTGTACAGTTAAAGCCAGCAGTTACTACATGACGGAAACACCAACGTTATCTCTTTTATGTGTTTATACACAGGTCACGCTGATTACTGAACAAAAACCCAAAGATCAGATGTTAAACAGATTTATTTGCTCTCTCTCCTCCTTAAACATCAGAATCAGAATCAGAATCAGAATACTTTATTGATCCCTGGGGGAAATTATTTTTTGTTACAGTGCTCCATTTTAAACCAACATTAAGACAAGACAGACAATACGCTAACTAAGAATAGTACAATATATACATATATATACATACATACATACATAAGTCACTTATAAATAAATATTTGGAAAAGAAACATGTGTAGTTGTAGCAGCAAACAGTGTGTTAAGTGGATGCGTTGTACAAAACATGTAAACATGTTTTTAATGTTAGTTATAATTCAGAATTGGCGACTGAAACACGTAGGACACATAAGAACATCAGGAAATAAAACATCGATAAATATAACCTCAGTAAAAGAAGTCAGCGGGGGTTACTACAGCTGTGTACCGGGGCCTGCGCTTTGTCGGTGCGATTGCTTGCGAGGCGAGCGGGTCTATCCCACGCTTTGCCGTGAGACTGGGCAGACATCTCCGAAATCATCGAAACACTTTTGCAAAGAGGCTGTATCTTGACAAACCGACCAGACACATGAAGATTAAACCACTACATTCTCGGCTAAAAAAATATTAAAACGGTATTTGGTAACACACAAACAGGGTTTTTCAAAGCTCAGTTCTGTTAGCTTCCACATGCTGGTTGTTGTGTGCTAGAAACAATGGCCACCAGGCCAAAGCAATAGTTTTGACTCGATCAGCGTTAACCCCGCCCCCTGAGTTTGATGGGTGAGGCTGACAGATAAAATTATTTCATGATGAGAGCCAGGCGTCAGGACTGCCAAAATGAAATAAATAAATATATCATTAAATAATTAATTAAATGTGTCAATAATTAATGAAATGTGTCAATAATTAATTAAAATGTGAAATACATAAATAATTAATTAAATGTGTCAATAATTAATTAATTAAATGTGTCAATAATTAATTAAAATGTGAAATACATAAACAATTAATTAAATGTGTCAATAATTAATTAATTACATGTGTCATAACTATTTATTTAATTAATTAATTCCAATTTTAATTAATTATTGCCACATTTAATTAATTATTTAATGGTGTATTTAATTAATTCATTATGGCAGTCCTGGCGTTCCATAGATGATGACATCTACCGAGAACAATTCTCGTCTGTTCTTGAAAGTCAGACCTGGAATGTATGTTCACACAACATCTATGTAGGCCCAGAGGTGGTCGCGGTAGCAGTAAAATTTACGGACGAACAACTGCCTTGGTACAAAATAATAATAATAATAAACTTTATTTATAAAGCACACTTAAAAACCAAGGGTATGCCAAGGTGCTTAACAAGTAAGATAGAGTATAGGAGGAGGATAATAGAAATAGGACCAAAGCAAGTACTAAGTATGCAAGCAGATAACTGTCACTGATACATAGGAAAGCAACAGGTACAGAGCAAACAAGAATTTAAATGAGCATAAAAGTGCATGATATAAAATCATAAAAGAAATATTAACTAGAGGGAAAGGCAAGATTGAATAAGTGGGTTTTTAATCGTGATTTGAAAAGTGCAATGGAATCAGATGCGCGGAGGTCGAGAGGAAGGGTATTCCACAGTACAGGGGCAGCCAGAGCAAACGCACGGTCACCCGGGACTTCAGTCGAGATATGGGTTGGGTCAGAAGTAGTTGAGTAGCAGATCTGAGTGTTCTAGCAGGAGTATGTGGTTTGAGAAGTTCAATAAGATAACTTGGCGCTAATTTATTAATAGTTTTGAAAGTAAGGAGTAATATTTTAAATTGAATACGGTACTTTATGGGCAGCCAATGCAGGCTAGCTAGGACAGGAGAAATATGGCAAAATTTCCTGGTACCAGTCAGAAGGCGGGCTGCTGCATTTTGGACTGTTTGCAGTCTAAGAAGAAGAGAAGAGGGAAGACCATAGTACAAAGAGTTACAATAATCCAACCTGGAGGTCAACCAGGTTTATTTTTACAAAATGGGGTCTGATTCTGCACCCCATATCACATTGGCGGTCCATGAAGGTCATCAGGCGAAGGAGATGGGGTCAATGGTCAAGTGAGCATTGGACAGTGCTTGGTGGCAGGCCACACAGATTCCAAATGTTTGGTACGTACCTACATGTAAAATATATTGTATCACCTATCTTTCAAACAGTGGTACTAGAACATCAGCAAATTTTAAGAACACATGGCAGGGAGAGAACTGATCATCCTGATGCAGTGGCCGCACTCTCAACACTCCCTGACACTCTGTGGTCCGCGGAGCCCACTCACGTGGGCCTGGCGACCTGTTTGCGCGTGCTGTTCCAGCTGAAGTCTGAGGCACCAATCTGGAGACCACAGTACAGACACAAGCCAGAAGCAGAGGGGATTGCAGAAACCATTGAAGGGCTACTGAAAGTACGAGTGCTTGAGCCCTCACAATCATTTTGGAACACACCCTTTTTGCTAGTGGAGAAGCATCGGAAAGGGAAGTGCAGATGGTGTATGACCTCAGGGCCATTAACGCCATTCTCCGTACTGACACTGTACCTGTTCCAAATCCCTATACAGCGCTGACGGCAATAACAACGGACCAGAAGTGGTTCACGTGCATCGAGCTTGCTAACGTGTTTTTCTGTCTCGCTTTACACGAGTCCCTGAGGGACATCTTTTCATTTACGTATAAGGCCAGTAACTCAGGTACACGCGCCTACCGTAAGGCTTTGCTCTGTCTCCTGGCATTTTTAACCAAGTGGTGAAAGACGCTCTGTCACCGTGTCTGTGAAGGTTCTCAGTCATCCAGGTCATCGTAGTCAAAGGAGCTTGCAAAGAAAAGCGTCTGGACTTCTTTAAGTTACTTGAAGACGTTTCACCTCTCATCCGAGAAGCTTCTTCAGTTCTAAGGTCAAATGGGGGAGAGTCCCAGATTTAAACCTAGTGGGAGTATCCCCCCACAGAGGGACAAAAGGACCGCCTGGTGATCCTCTAATCGCCTGAGCCAGGGTGTGAAACTGGGTCCCAATCAACCAGGGTTTCGGGTGAGCTCATTGTGAAACCTGGCCCCACCTTATCATGCGAATTCCTGAGGTCAGATGGCCCAGGATGTGAGTGGGCGTTAAGGCGTCTGGGGAGGGAACTCAAAACTGGATTATACAGTGGGGCAAAAAAGTATTTAGTCAGCCACCGATTGTGCAAGTTCCCCCACTTAAAATGATGACAGAGGTCAGTAATTTGCACCAGAGGTACACGTCAACTGTGAGAGACAGAATGTGAAGAAAAAATCCATGAATTCACATGGTAGGATTTGTAAAGAATTTATTCGTAAATCACGGTGGCAAATAAGTATGTGGTCAATAACAAAAATACAACTCAATACTTTGTAACATAACCTTTGTTGGCAATAACAGAGGTCAAACGTTTACTATAGGTCTTTACCAGGTTTGCACACACAGTAGCTGGTATTTTGGCCCATTCCTCCATGCAGATCTTCTCGAGAGCAGTGATGTTTTGGGGCTGTCGCTGAGCAACACGGACTTTCAACTCCCGCCACAGATTTTCTATGGGGTTGAGGTCTGGAGACTGGCTAGGCCACTCCAGGACTTTCAAATGCTTCTTACGGAGCCACTCCTTTGTTGCCCGGGCGGTGTGTTTTGGATCATTGTCATGTTGGAAGACCCAGCCGCGTTTCATCTTCAAAGTTCTCACTGATGGAAGGAGGTTTTGGCTCAAAATCTCACGATACATGGCCCCATTCATTCTGTCCTTAACACGGATCAGTCGTCCTGTCCCCTTGGCAGAAAAACAGCCCCATAGCATGATGTTTCCACCCCCATGCTTCACAGTAGGTATGGTGTTCTTGGGATGCAACTCGGTATTCTTCGTCCTCCAAACACGACGAGTTGAGTTTATACCAAAAAGTTCTACTTTGGTTTCATCTGACCACATGACATTCTCCCAATCCTCTGCTGTATCATCCATGTGCTCTCTGGCAAACTTCAGACGGGCCTGGACATGCACTGGCTTCAGCAGCGGAACACGTCTGGCACTGCGGGATTTGATTCCCTGCCGTTTTAGTGTGTTACTGATGGTGACCTTTGTTACTTTGGTCCCAGCTCTCTGCAGGTCATTCACCAGGTCCCCCCGTGTGGTTCTGGGATCTTTGCTCACCGTTCTCATGATCATTTTGACCCCACGGGATGAGATCTTGCGTGGAGCCCCAGATCGTGGGAGATTATCAGTGGTCTTGTATGTCTTCCATTTTCTGATGGTTGCTCCCACAGTTGATTTTTTCACACCAAGCTGCTTGCCTATTGTAGATTCACTCTTCCCAGTCTGGTGCAGGTCTGCAATACTTTTCCTGGTGTCCTTCGAGAGCTCTTTGGTCTTGGCCATGGCGGAGTTTGGAGTCTGACTGTTTGAGGCTGTGGACAGGTGTCTTTTATACAGATGATGAGTTCAAACAGGTGCCATTCATACAGGTAACGAGTGGGGGACAGAAAAGCGTCTTACAGAAGACGTTACAGGTCTGTGAGAGCCAGAGATTTTCCATGTTTGAGGTGACCAAATACTTATTTGCCACCCTGATTTACGGTTAAATTCTTTACAAATCCTACCATGTGAATTCATGGATTTTTTTTTCACATTCTGTCTCTCACAGTTGAAGTGTACCTCTGGTGCAAATTACTGACTTCTGTCATCATTTTAAGTGGGGGAACTTGCACAATCGGTGGCTGACTAAATACTTTTTTGCCCCACTGTAGATGGCAGACAGTTGGTGCCGTAAACCACCGCCTCTGTTCAAAGATGGTCGCTCACAGTGGACATAGATGGCTTCTTTCACTCCTCTTTCAAACCATCTGTCCTCTCTGTCCAAAATGTGAACATTGGCATCCTCGAAAGAGTGTCCTTTATCCTTAAGATGCAGATGGACTGCTGAGTCTTGTCCTGTGGAGGTGGCTCTTCTATGTTGTGCCATGCGCTTGTGAAGTGGTTGTTTGGTCTCTCCAATGTAGAGGTCTGGGCATTCCTAGCTGCACTGTACAGCATACATACATGCTAACTGGGGACAAAATGTAAAAGCCATACCACAAGGGATTTAGGGGCAGGGATAGCTCAGTATGTAGAAGGATTGCCCCATGATTGGATGGTCGGGGGTTTGACTCCACTGAACGCCTACCCTGAGGTACCCCTGAGCAAGGTACTGTCCCTACACACTGCTCCCCGGGCGCTGCATTGGTGGCTACCCACTGCTTCACTGGTTAAATGCAGAGGAGTAATTTCCCTACGGGGACTAACAAGGAACACATGCTTATGACCCTAGAACCGACTCGCCTATCTAGATCGACTCAATAGGAGTGCCAAGGGGAGTTCCGAACGAGTATAAACTAGTGGATCAAATAGCTGCAGGGTTTGAAAGTATATTCATATGGATAACTCCAAATAAAAATGTTGACTGCATAAATGATGTCCATTACAATGTGCTGAGACTCTCAAACTTAACCAGCGACGTCATGGAGCGGTTCGCAGAGCAGCTGGGGCCAACCTCGTTGATGGGAGTGCAAAATCAAATGGCTCTGGACATGTTGTTGGCGGAGAAAGGGGGTGTGTCTGCCATGTTTGGAGACTTGTGTTGTATCTTTATCCCCAACAACACCGCTCCAGATGGCTCCGTAAATCGAGCTCTGACGGGGCTGAAAACTTTATCTATAACCATGCACGAACATTCAAGAATTGACAACCCGCTGGAGAGCTGGATGACTTCTCTCTTTGGGCAATGGAAGGGTTTTTTTATGTCTGCAATGCTTGGAAGCGGCCAAATGGATTGAGGAGTTACACAATGGAAAGTGTGGTGACCTTTTTTCCAAAGGTCAAGAGAGGGAATGTGGAAATAAAAGAAAATACATAATTGCTAACATGGCTTTTATTAGTGGCATTTTATTAAAACTTTTATTAAATGTGTAGTTGTAGTTATTTTTATACACACATTGCAAATGTTCTCATTAAGAGTTGGCGCTCAGTCCTTTTAAGGTCATAAGGTGTAAGGTGACTCAGAGTGCAGAAAGTTCAATCCAAACACGCTTACAGACACAAATAACAGTTGATGAGTTTTAGTTCAGAGGTGAGATATATTTTTGCTTGTAACTGCATTTGTGCCTGCATAGCAACAGTTGGTACAGGATTTGCTAAAGATAAGCATAAGAAGTGCAAATCAACAGGAAACATCTGGAGGGTAAGACGGTTGAAAACGCCATGTATGGTAAAAATGTTGCTGATAACGAAAACTTGTTTAACTGTCACTAACTGTAACTAATGCATGTTATATTATTTGCTGACACAAGCGGCTGAACCCTGACATATCAAAACCATTTTGAAGTGTGCTTTCTAGCAAGGATCTATGCTGATGATGCTACTGTATACATCTCCCCACGTGTGTGTTCAATAAAATCATTGTTTGACTGAACTCATCAAGACCAGTGTTTGTTTGTTCTCATCCTCAAGTAAAGAATAAGGACAGTTGCCTGTAAGTTTTAGGTTTCATTTTAAAATTTTAGTTCTAACCTTTAGGGCCCTACATAGTCAAGCTCCCCAATATTTATCTGACCTGCTGAAACCGCATTCATTTTTCCAAACTCTAAGGTCATCAGTTCAGAGACTGCTGGTGGCCCCACACACTCGATTTAAAACCTGCCTTTCAGGCAGTGGCACCACGGTTGTGGAATTCTCTTCCACCATTTTTGCACACCACCAGCACACATCCGCCTGTCTAGAGTTTTATCATATCCCGTGAGACCAGCCATCAGGTATAATAAGCCAGCTGGTTGTCCTCTTTCTGTGTGTTGTGACTCACTGGATATAACATTTCCCTAATCATCAAAAAATGTGAAAATATCGATGCTATGTCAGGACACACCATTTGACCATTATTTTTATTCACTTGGTCAAAGGACGAACGTAGAGTGTTGTCACATCTTCTCTAGTAAAAAATCTTTCATGGAGTGAATTACTGGAATTAATGACTTCACGTGGAATAGTTGCAGATTGCTCTATGCACACACCTAACCTCCACACTCTGCTTCCAACAATGCCCCCGGGCATACAGCTCAAGTCCATCATAGCCCTGCATATGCCCCCTTGGCACCATGCCGGCACACTGTACATATCTCTCGCTGGTTAGTGGCAGAAGACACGCCTCCGCCGTTCCTGCCCCTCCATGAACTGCTCGAGCATCGAGGCTCAGTAACAAGCTTCTCCCTCTTTGGGGCTGGGCTGCAGTCACATTATCATTGTGTAATGCAGCCTCCTAGCACAAGCGAAAGGTCGATCCTCTAGCCCCATTTGACCTCCCTGGAAGTGTCATCAGTGGTCCTCCCGCACAAGCCCCAGCTAGTCTATGATCACCAGGCGAACATCACTGAAGTGGCTCCTTGCTACCACCAGAGGGCTCAGCACCACAGCTTCGGCATCCCCCTGTTCCCATTGCATCGCAGCTAGCTCCGTCACCATCTATGCCTGTACCTCCGCTGGTTGTTTGCTTTGTGGGTTTGGCATGTTTTACTAGACAGTTAGGCGCCACTATAACACATAGAGGGTGTGGGGAGCCATAGCCCAGCTGCGCCGGAGTGGACTAAGCCCCAGGACCAGAGGCCTGAGGGCCCCCCCACCCCCCGAAGGGGTTCGACCGAGCCATGGATGCCAGGCCCAGCCAAGCAGCCACTGGGAGTGAGCCAGTACATACCTGAGCGCCCAGCCCTGGACACCAAAAACCACCAAAGCATCGATGCCTGAGGGCATTAGCCACCCGCAGGGAGTGTGGTGAGGGAAGAAAGGCCTCCATACTTGTGTTATTGACTTTTGACATTCTTGCCAGCTGTTTCACACTGTTCTTTCACACAAACTGTTTACATGCAGACTGTAGGCAGACAGTTGTCTCTCATCTCCTCTTCAATTCTCCTTCCTCTGAGTCCCAGCGCACTTTCTAAGTATGAGGGGCATGATTAAACAATAATCACCAATTGTCAACCATCCTCTCCTGGCACTGTCCCCTGAAATCACTGTCCTATCTCTCCTCTGCAGCTGAGCCACAAGCCACACCCATTGCCCAACTTAGGTTAGGGAGCCATTTGGCTTAGCTTAATTCCCCCATGAAATGAGCCATGACCATTTGGACCCCTGGGCTACCCACTGCCCCATCCTTCCTTTGCAGCCTAGTAACAAATCACACGCTTCCAAGGTCAGGTTTATGTTATTCACCTCTGTCATACAGCGGTGGAAAAACCCCTGGACTCACTGCCTAATCCCCAGTGGTCCAGGGCTTTTGGTGCCCTGAGCAAACACTCCCTCTGCCCCCCAACACACACACACACACACACACACACACACACACACACACACACACACACACACACGAAATATATTAAGGATTGTACAGATTCAGATTCGGATTCAGAAGACTTTATTCATACCAGAGGGGCTATTGAGAGACTGACCTTGCCGACCATACATACAATACACAAACATCACATTGGGGAGACAGATCAGGCTGGGTAGCTGGCCGGTCAGCCGCACGAGCAGCGACCCGGAACGGAACAACGGAAAATAAACATCAGGAAAGACAAGGAAAAAAAGAACTCCCCCCAGACTGAGCTCCAACAGGGAGATCAGTTTGAGAACAGAAAAAACCCCACCTCTGCGCATAGCATGTGAAAAACTCTTAATACACCATTGAAACACATGACAAGCAACAGGGAAAGGTAAAAGGTGAGAGACAGCCTCACTTTCTGATTGTGTCCCAAATAAATGACTTTCTCCAGAGCCCATGTTAATGTGGAGAAGCTTACTTTGCGACCATTCCTCCGACAACATGTTGTGTAGCTCTTTCAGTTCCAATCATGCAGATCTGCTTAAATAACAGAGATCATCAAAGAAAACTTTTAGTGTAACATGAAAGTAAAAAGGTTCAACTTTGCAACAAAAGAAAAATGCATCAGCCAGATTAATCCCCAAAACATTTATCCATCCATCAGCCACACACACCACACAACCCTGTTGTTCTCTTACACAATGAGTTTCTTCGCATGTTACCAGATGCGTGCTATGTTAAAACTTTCGCCACACATGAGAAACAAGAAACTCAATGATCTATTAGTTTCACTCATTCAGAACCCCTCTCCAGCATTCTGTTCACCCCTACTATAATTCAGTCATTTTTACTAATATAATACTAGTCCACTAGTCTACATATCACTTTTCATCTCACTACGTGAACCGGACAAGATGATAAAACAGAAACACATGCTTATGATGCTGTCTGGTCTACATGAGCTTTATTGTATGTGTGTATGTGTTAGTAGGATTAATGCATTTTCTGTTTGTGTGTGTGACTTTCTGTACCTTTCTCTTTGCAGTGCTTCAGACACCTTCTCAATTTTCCCACTTACAGCAGTCAGTTTTTCTCCCAGGTTTGCTAACCCAATTTTGATTTCCCACACTAAACAACCTCACCTGCTCCTTCCACTCTGGTTTCCTCTCCCCCTTGCAGCAGTCTTGTGGCAGTTCTCCTCTTCAGCTTGGTCCTGTGCAATCCTGGCCACAAATTCATATTCCGGGGCTTTCATCAGGCGCCCTGGGTGTCCTGGCTGTCGACAGACTTTGGTGTGTCCTCCCCCCTCCTCGGTGGAAGGCCAGTTCTTGGGATCCAGCTCTGAAGGACCAAATAAATGTTGGGTCTGCACTCGCAGGCCCCGCTGTTTCAGAGACTTATCACCGTGAACAAAGCAAGACAATTCTTCTCAGTCAGTTTACACTTGCTGCACAAGGGAAGCCTGGTCAGCTCTTGGACCTGAAAGCTCCTCACCTGATCCCAGTCAACTTCAACTACCAGTGTCCCCATGCTGCCTCTTATTCAGTGACAAACAGTTACACAAACACCCATTGCAAAACCATAGATGGTGTGTATCATAACAGTTAAAAGCACTGCGTGTGGTGTGTGTGTATACATGTGCGAGCATGTGTGTGTGTGTGTGGGTGCGTGCGTGTGTATACGTGTGTGCGTGCGTGTGTGTGTGTGTGTGTGTGTGTGTGTGTGTGTATAGGTGTGTGTGTGTGTGTGTGTGTGTGTGTGTGTGTGTATGCATGTGTGTGTATACGTGACTTCTTGCTGGTCATAAAAGGGTCATCTCCCCTCACCCCTGTATATGGCTCATCTCCTTTAACGGTCCACCATATACAAACACAGGTGAGGCCATAAAGGGCAGGAAGTAAACATTCCTCACTAAATAAGGAAACCAGAACCTTACTTAGAATGTGCCTGCAGTTAAACACTATAGCTATAGCTATAGCATCAGCTATACAGAAAAACATTTAAACATGCAGTTTAAGACAAGGTGTACAAATTTAAACACAACAATGACAACATTTAGCTATTCACTCCAACAACAGCTACCACCAGAGGTAAGGGAGGAGGAGCAATGTGAAGCAGGAAAGTAAATAAGTCAGGATATGGCAAAGAGCTTCAGACAGAAAGGTGGTGGAACTCCACAGCAAGCTATCGCTTCCTTTTTACTAATGATGGAAATGTTTGAAGAAACTGAACTCTGCTTTCCACAGCTTCTTAACTTCTCCTGCAGGAAGCCCATACGACCTCACTCAGTATCTATACTCATTTATATTACATTGTCCTCCATCTCTTTACTGACTGTGACTCTTAATCTGCTGGTCATCATCTCCATCTCACATTTCAAGTAATAATTTTGTCATAGATAAGGTTATCAGGTTTTGTGGATCAGTAAAATGAAGATAACATATTAGAGTATAAGTGAAATGTGTGTCGGTAGTAATGTCTGTTTTTCTCTTATATATATATCTGTATAAAATTGCACTTGTTGCTACAAATAATAATAATAATAACTGTGTCGCTGTCTTTTGTCTTCAGGAAGCTGCACACCCCCACCAATCTCCTCCTCCTCTCTTTGGCTGTCTCTGATTGCCTGGTGGGTCTCCTGATTTTATTTCAAATTATAATTATAGATGGTTGCTGGTTTCTTGGTGAATTCATGTGTAGTATGTATTTTCTCTTGGACTACATTATTACCTCTGCGTCAGTAGGAACCATGGTTCTCATATCAATTGACCGTTATGTGGCTATTTGTTACCCTCTCCATTACTCTACCAAAGTCACCCCAAAAAGAACAAAAGCATGTGTTTATCTGTGTTGGATTTGTTCTTCAGTCTTCCACTGTCTTGTGCTAAAAGAAAACCTGGTGCAACCTGGCAGGTATAATTCCTGCTATGGGGAGTGTGTGGTTGTTGTTGGCCATGCTTTTGGAGTTGCAGATCTATTGTTGTCCTTTATTGGTCCTGTCATTGTGATTGTAGTTCTTTATCTAAACATATTTGTTGTGGCTATGACTCAAGCTCGTGCCCTGCGGTCACATATTGCAGCTCTGACACACGAGGGGTCAGTAAGTACAAATGTTAAGAAGTCTGAAATGAAAGCAGTAAGGACCATCAGTGTTGTTATCATTGTGTTTCTAATATGTCTCTGCCCATATTACTGTGTCACACTCTCAGGTCAAGATGCCATGCTCAGTGCTTCATCTGTTGCATTTGTAATGTGTTTGTTCTATTTAAACTCCTGTCTAAACCCTCTAATCTATGCTTTATTTTACCCCTGGTTCAGAAAATCTGTTAAACAAATTGTTACACTTAAAATATTGAAGTCTGGCTCCTGTGACACCAATATCATGTAAACAGAATGAAAGAAATGACACACTACCAAAATGTTTACCAACTAAAAAAAGGGACAGTCAATTCAAACATACGCTTGGTGTAACTGAAATACAGTGGGGCAAAAAAGTATTTAGTCAGCCACCGATTGTGCAAGTTGCCCCACTTAAAATGATGACAGAGGTCAGTAATTTGCACCAGAGGTACACTTCAACTGTGAGAGACAGAATGTGAAGAAAAAATCCATGAATTCACATGGTAGGATTTGTAAAGAATTTATTCGTAAATTAGGGTGGCAAATAAGTATTTGGTCAATAACAAAAATACAACTCAATACTTTGTAACATAACCTTTGTTGGCAATAACAGAGGTCAAACGTTTACTATAGGTCTTTACCAGGTTTGCACACACAGTAGCTGGTATTTTGGCCCATTCCTCCATGCAGATCTTCTCGAGAGCAGTGATGTTTTGGGGCTGTCGCCGAGCAACATGGACTATCAACTCCCGCCACAGATTTTCTATGGGGTTGAGGTCTGGAGACTGGCTAGGCCACTCCAGGACTTTCAAATGCTTCTTACGGAGCCACTCCTTTGTTGCCCGGGCAGTGTGTTTTGGATCATTGTCATGTTGGAAGACCCAGCCGCGTTTCATCTTCAAAGTTCTCACTGATGGAAGGAGGTTTTGGCTCAAAATCTCACGATACATGGCCCCATTCATTCTGTCCTTAACACGGATCAGTCGTCCTGTCCCCTTGGCAGAAAAACAGCCCCATAGCATGATGTTTCCACCCCCATGCTTCACAGTAGGTATGGTGTTCTTGGGATGCAACTCGGTATTCTTCGTCCTCCAAACACGACGAGTTGAGTTTATACCAAAAAGTTCTACTTTGGTTTCATCTGACCACATGACATTCTCCCAATCCTCTGCTGTATCATCCATGTGCTCTCTGGCAAACTTCAGACGGGCCTGGACATGCACTGGCTTCAGCAGCGGAACACGTCTGGCACTGCGGGATTTGATTCCCTGCCGTTTTAGTGTGTTACTGATGGTGACCTTTGTTACTTTGGTCCCAGCTCTCTGCAGGTCATTCACCAGGTCCCCCCGTGTGGTTCTGGGATCTTTGCTCACCGTTCTCATGATCATTTTGACCCCACGGGATGAGATCTTGCGTGGAGCCCCAGATCGTGAGAGATTATCAGTGGTCTTGTATGTCTTCCATTTTCTGATGATTGCTCCCACAGTTGATTTTTTCACACCAAGCTGCTTGCCTATTGTAGATTCACTCTTCCCAGTCTGGTGCAGGTCTACAATACTTTTCCTGGTGTCCTTCGAGAGCTCTTTGGTCTTGGCCATGGCGGAGTTTGGAGTCTGACTGTTTGAGGCTGTGGACAGGTGTCTTTTATACAGATGATGAGTTCAAACAGGTGCCATTCATACAGGTAACGAGTGGGAGACAGAAAAGCGTCTTACAGAAGACGTTACAGGTCTGTGAGAGCCAGAGATTTTCCATGTTTGAGGTGACCAAATACTTATTTGCCACCCTGATTTACGGTTAAATTCTTTACAAATCCTACCATGTGAATTCATGGATTTTTTTTTCACATTCTGTCTCTCACAGTTGAAGTGTACCTCTGGTGCAAATTACTGACCTCTGTCATCATTTTAAGTGGGGGAACTTGCACAATCGGTGGCTGACTAAATACTTTTTTGCCCCACTCTATGTAATGAAAAAAGTGGCACCTACAAGTAAAGAAATGAAACACAAATCGGGGAGAAATGTACTGCACATGTATGTTCATTCTTCTTATACATTCAGGAACACAAATCATAGAACAAGAATTTAAATTAGAAATACCATTTTGTTATGTACACATATTCCACTGCTTACTAAGGCAACTATCTTATAAGCCAACTACATGGCATCAGCTCAGTGCATTTGGGCATGTGGAGATGGTGAAGATGACCTGCTAAAGTTAAAACTGAGCACCAGAAGGGGAAGGGGAAACGTGTTACCCTGAATTTGGTTTTAGGTGCCAGACAGGCTGGTGGTCTGCATGGATTTTTTCCAGACAGCTGTCTCTAGGTTTTTATAGGAAATGTCTAAACAAAAAAAGAAGAAAAGAAAAGAATTCAATACCCAGTGACTTCTGAATGTACACGTGATCATTGTTATTATTAGACTAAGCTGAAATGTGTATCTTTAAATCTTCTCACACTTCTGGTACAATAATGGATAAAAACATAGAGAAATGAAGTCATCTTCATAGCCTCAGGATGTACTGTGCAAACCTTTAACTAGGAATTACTTCTGGCCTATGTCGCTCCACACATCTCTCCACTCCACATCAGGTGGCTGTAACTCAGGAAGTAGAACAGATAGTCTACTCATCAGAAGGTTCGATGTTTGATCTCATGCTGCCCCAGACTGCATGCCAAATATCACTGGGCAAGATATACTGAACCCCCAGTTGCTGACTTTATGGTAGTATGAATTTGTGTGAATGTTAGATAGTAATGACACAATTCTTTTGTCCTCAGGCTTGTCAGAGAAGACTCAAACTCAGTGTATTCAAAATACAGCAAATCCAATGCATTACCGACAGGATGTGTGTGATATACGCTACAGCCCCACTCCTCACGTCTGGCTTCCACAACCATAATGATTTTACTTAATGATTATCAATTTCATTCAATTCAATTCAGTTCAGTTCAATTCAATTCAATTTATTTATTGTCCCACAAGGGGAAATTAGTTTAGCAGCAGGATAAAAATAAACAGAACAATAATATAAAATAATAATGGCAATAATAGTGATACAAAGTCCAAGAACGGTTATTTGCCATTAAGGAGACAAAATGCAGTATGGAGAAAAGAAACCTGGAGTCTTTTAGTCTTCCTCACAGGCACTCTAAAACGGCGGCCGGAAGGCAACAACTCAAACTACAAAGTAAAAATTTGCCTGTGGGACGGGTCACATTACATGGGACTCCTAAAGTCCTTTTAATTTAAACGGGTTTTACACTTTATGGCCAGCAAGCATCAACCTGCAGTTCTTAGCAAACGTCTCTTGCTCTGCACTATTCTAGAATGGTTTGGGTGTCCTCAGTTCTCAGGTTATAAACCTAGACCTCCAGACGCCGCTGGTCCAACGCTGCATCCAGACGCCGGGGGGGGGGGGGGGGGGAACCAGGACAAACTCGACACGTTAGACATCAACTTGCAAAAAAACCCCAAACCAAACCAAAACAAAAAATAAAGTATCTTGCTCTAAAGTCCAGACACTGGAAGAATTTTTCACGAATGTAATTTAACTTGCCAACTAGCCAACAGATAATCGTTAGTTCATCCAAATTGCACCCTGTTTTGGATCCGGGTCACGGCACCAATTATTGACCCGATTCTTTTTTCCTCAGGCTTGTCAGAGAAGACGCAAACTCAGTGTATTCAAAATATATGCTTTATTCAACAAAACCTGATTGCAAATGTGCACAATGGAAGGGAGATGTGCACCGCACAAAGCCTCCTGCAAATCTAATGCATTACCGACAGGATGTGTGTGATATACCCTACACCCCCGCTCCTCACGTCTCGCTTCCACCACCCGAAGGTTGTCTCCTGTTGTTATCATCTAGCAGCACAAACATAGGTAACACTCTCTGGGAAGTCTGCACTAAAAGATCCTGTTTATCACAGTTTAATGTTGCCAAGCAGTCTAATGACCTAGAGCACAGAATATAAACCCTCAAATCTGGCCTTTAACATTACTCTTTAATATTACACTAAACTTGAAGAAGCTTCTCGGATGAGAGGTGAAACATCTTCAAGCAACTTAAAGAAGTCCAGACGGTTTTCTTTCCAAGCACCTTGGATTGCAATGACCTGGAATACTGAGAACCTTCACAGACATTACACTTTAATATATACTTTAATATATACTCAGCAAATAGGCTCTTCAATTATATTTCATAACAATAGAAAGCACAGGATAGCATACAAGCTTAGAAAAACGTGCTTGTATGAATGGGTGAATATGGCATTTTGTATAAAGTGCTTTGAGTGGTCCAAAAGAGTAGAAAATCGCTAAATAAGAATCAGTCCATTTACATATTCTGTCATGTCTTTAACTCAATGATTCTATGATTAATCTGAGTTTTTCTGTCACTCATCCCCTCTTGCTCCACCTGAACCAGCTGACTGCCACTACTTCAGTTCTTTATTTGTACACTGTCATGGTCCTGGGCCATGTTGGCCCAGTATTCTTAGTTTTTGTGTGTTTTGTATTTTGTTCCCTATTTATGCCTTGGTTCCTAGGTTATTTAGTTAAGATGTTCCTTATTTGGTTACCTCCTGTGTGCCCCTGTGTATCTGTGAGCCCTCGTCTCTCCTTGTGTTTTATTCCGTTTTTTCCCCAGCCCGTTATGTCTGTGTTCTCCCCGTGCTCTCTCTCCTCCTGTCTGAACCTCCGTGTACTTCCTGTTTTACTTTGACAGTCTCTCGTCAGTATGCGTCATGTTGTGTTCACTCCTGCCCTGTCTCGTTATGGTTATCTGTGTCAGCTGTGTTCCCCGTGTGTTCCCACTTCCCTCGTTAACCCTCTGTGTATTTCTGTCTGCGTCTCCCTCAGTTCGGTGTCGCGTTCTCCCTCATGCTGTGTGTGATTCTCCCTGTGTTTCTTGGTGAGCTTTATATTTAGTTTTTCCCAGTTTAGTTTTGTATTACCCGTGATCTGCCTTTCCAGCAATAAAGCTGTGCTCTCTGAGTTTATTCCCCGTGTCCCCGTGAGTGTGCGTTTGGGTCCTCTCCTGCCTGCCACACAGCCGAATCATGACAGAAGAACGCGACCACGACATGGACCCAGCAGCTCACAACCCCTCCGCTGAGCTCCGTGAGGATCTAATCTATACAGTGGAGTATCACTGTCAGGAGTGGGTAGCGCTGCCAGGGGAAGAATACCGGGAGACCGTAGCCATCCGTCTACAGAGGATGGTGTCCGGACTCCCATGGCTATTCGGTGCACTACACCCCCACATCCAGGACTTCCTCGTCTCCACCGTACGCATCTGCCCGGAGCTGCCTCTCCAGTACGAAGAGTCGGAGGGCGTTCAGCCCGGTCCGCTGGAGGATTCGCGGCCCGGCTCGTCTCCTCCCCCTTCCCGGAGAAAACGGCGTTCACGTCGCCGGCGTTCCCGAGCAGCGGAGCAGCTTTCATCCGTTGGCGAGAGCGACTGTCTTTTTCTCGTTCCGCTCGAGCGTTCAGATCCCAGACATCATGATAACATACCCATCGAGAGTAAAGCCGTATTTTCCTCTGTGGATTACAATCTGCCCTCAGCTCAGCCATTAGCCTCACCAACCCCTGCTCAGCCATTAGCTTCGCCAGCCCAGTCAGTTAACTCTCCTACTGTTCAGTTTGCAGTCCAGTCCTCCACTCCCCTGTGATTCAGTCTCCTGTTCTCCAGTCCTCTGTAGCTCCGTCGCCCTCAGTTCAGTGTGCCACTCTGTCGCCAATAGCCCAGTCTCCTCCCGTCCGGTCAGCCCAGTCTCCTCTCTCACCACCACCACCACTAGCTCAGTTTCCTGTGTCCCAGCTCCCTGTAGCACAGCCATTTGCTCCATCAGCAGCAGCTACGTTTGCAACAGAACCATTAGCTCGGTTTCCTGCGCAGTCACCTCTAGTTCATTCTCCTGTGCAGTCACCTACTCCACTCTCACCACAACCATTGCTACAGCCATCAGTGCAGCCCCCTGTGCAGACTTCAGTGCAGCCCCCTGTGCAGACTTCAGTGCAGTCCCCTGTAGTGGTTCAGCGCCGCAGTACAGCTGAGCTGGCTGCACCCGTGGGAGAGAGTGACTGTGAGCCACACACTCAGCCCAAGTTGCCTGATCCCGGACCCCATGACTGTTCCACCACTGTGAGTAACTCTGTTTTGCCTGCCATTGTGTTGCCTGACTTGGATAACTCCGCCACTGTGTGTTTGGACTCTGAAGACGTTATTCCGAGTGACACCTCGGTGCCAAGTTATTCACCGACCGTCCTACCTAGCGATCTTTGTGTTCCAGAGCAATCAGATTCTTGTAACGCTCGCAGCATTTCCTCTGAGTTAGCCAGTATGAATGTTTCACCCGTAGAGTTAGCGGAACCAAAGACTGTTATTCTACACCAGACTCACCGACATACTGCTACCAGCATTGCAGCACCGCAGAACCGTTTTACTCAGCCTGTAGGTTCTGAGGTTTCTCAGTCTGAGCTCAGCCACACACCACCATCATCAGCTCAGGATGTAAGAGTGCATGCTGAGGAGCACAAACCCCCTGAAACTGTGTGTTCCATAGCTGATGCTCCTTCTAGTGACTGTTTCATGTTCCAGCCTGTTTTGTCTTTAGACATTTCTGATGTTTCCCAGCCAACTCCTCAACCATCCATTGCTCTCTCAGCTTCTCAAATAGTTACTGAGAACGAGACCTGTGTTGCTGAGCAAGCCAATGTAACATCCACTCCTAGTGTTCTGCCTGAGCCAGGCGACACAGAGACCATTATCCATTCCTCTGCTATGAACAGTTTACTCATTACACCAGCCCTGTATCTGTGACTCCCAATGTTGCTTCGTCACTTTCTCAGGCTGTGGTTTTTTCTGTGCCACAACTCGAAAAAGCTAACTCAGACGCTGCCTGTGTAAACTCCGCTTCGCTCTTGCCTGCTAAGCATAAGACTGTTTGCCCTGCACAGCCCCAGCCGTTGCATCCCAAGCCGACTGCGTGCCCTGTGCAGCTACAGTTAGCGTCCCCTCAGCCAGAAGTCTCTGCACCTACTGGTCCTGCCACTGCTCCAGCTGGAGGGCCCGAGGAGCCCGTTCAGCCTCACGCCACATCAGCTGGAGGGCCCGAGGAGCCCGTCCAGCCTCACGCCACGTCAGCTGGAGGGCCCGAGGAGCCCGTCCAGCCTCACGCCACGTCAGCTGGAGGGCCCGAGGAGCCCGTTCAGCCTCACGCCACATCAGCTGGAGGGCCCGAGGAGCCCGTCCAGCCTCACGCCACGTCAGCTGGGGGTTCAGGAGAACCGCACCAGCCTCACGCCTCGTCAGCTGGAGGGCCCGAGGAGCCCGTCCAGCCTCACGCCACGTCAGCTGGGGGTTCAGGAGAACCGCACCAGCCTCACGCCTCGTCAGCTGGAGGGCCCGAGGAGCCCGTCCAGCCTCACGCCACGTCAGCTGGGGGTTCTGGCGAGCCCGTTCAGCCTCCTGTCTCCGCTGGAGGGTCCGAGGGGCCCGTTCAGCCTCATGCCACGTCAACTGGAGGGCCCGAGGAGCCCGTTCAGCCTCACGCCTCTTCCGCTGGGGGTTCTGACGAGCCCGTTCAGCCACCTGTCTCCGCTGGAGGGTCCGAGGGGCCCGTTCAGCCACCTGTCTCCGCTGGAGGGTCCGAGGGGCCCGTTCAGCCACCAGTCTCCGCTGGAGGGTCCGAGGGGCCCGTTCAGCCTCACGCCACGTCAACTGGAGGGCCCGAGGAGCCCGTTCAGCCTCACGCCTCTTCCGCTGGGGGTTCTGGCGAGCCCGTTCAGCCACCTGTCTCCGCTGGAGGGTCCCCGGAACAGCCGAACTGTGAACTTTTGTGCTGTCGCTTCTCCGGGTCGACCTGACCTCTTTGGACATTTATCTCCCTGTTTTGAACTGTTTTTGTGTCTTTGTGGACTCAGTTTCGGTTCATGCTCCTCGTCTTTTGTTTGGTTTCGTTCCCTCCGTCCGGGTCCCCCGCCTCCCACCCTGGGTGGGTTGTTTTCTGTTTGTCTTGTTTTGGTTCTCGGGTTTGGGCTGTCGGGAGCCAGCCCTTGAGGGGGGGGTGATGTCATGGTCCTGGGCCATGTTGGCCCAGTATTCTTAGTTTTTGTGTGTTTTGTGTTTTGTTCCCTATTTATGCCTTGGTTCCTAGGTTATTTAGTTAAGATGTTCCTTATTTGGTTACCTCCTGTGTGCCCCTGTGTATCTGTGAGCCCTCGTCTCTCCTTGTGTTTTATTCCGTTTTTTCCCCAGCCCGTTATGTCTGTGTTCTCCCCGTGCTCTCTCTCCTCCTGTCTGAACCTCCGTGTACTTACTGTTTTACTTTGACAGTCTCTCGTCAGTATGCGTCATGTTGTGTTCACTCCTGCCCTGTCTCGTTATGGTTATCTGTGTCAGCTGTGTTCCCCGTGTGTTCCCACTTCCCTCGTTAACCCTCTGTGTATTTCTGTCTGTGTCTCCCTCAGTTCGGTGTCGCGTTCTCCCTCATGCTGTGTGTGATTCTCCCTGTGTTTCTTGGTGAGCTTTATATTTAGTTTTTCCCAGTTTAGTTTTGTATTACCCGTGATCTGCCTTTCCAGCAATAAAGCTGTGCTCTCTGAGTTTATTCCCCGTGTCCCCGTGAGTGTGCGTTTGGGTCCTCTCCTGCCTGCCACACAGCCGAATCGTGACATACACAGGTGCAGGGTTGGGGATTTTTTATTTGCAGTCAGTTGTTTTTAGTCTGTTTTGTGCAACTTTTCAACTGTTTAGCTTCCAGCACAGCTTTCTTCTCTGGTCCCTGCCACTTCTTGATATAGGTGAAAGCCTGATTATCCAATCAGCCCAATCTGCCCTGTCGCCTCCCTAGCACTACCACCTGTACCTACTTCACAACTGCACCTACTACTGCAAGAAGTCTTCAAGTTCTTGCAGCTAAAGATGGTTCTGCAGAGATGCCTGTAGATAGGTAGGTCAGTCACCAGGTCATCTACTAATAGAAAAGTTGGTGGCTTGATCCTTAGTTGCTACAGTCTACAAGATACTGAACCCCAAGTTGCTCTCTTGTGTTCACTGGATTATGAATGCAAGTTCATTTTAAATAGAAAGCACTTAGGTAGAAAAGCATTAAAAAATGCCTTTACGACTGGCTGTGAAAGGGTGAATAAGACATGTTGTATACAACCAATCGAAAGCTCAAGTACAGTAGAAAAGCGCTATATAAAGCTAAAGTCAAATTTATTTATACAGCACATTTAAAACAACAACTGTTGACTGAAGTGCTGTACATTTAAAACAATCAAAAGAGAAAAAAACATAAGAAGACATGACAAAATTTAAGAAAAGAAGCATAAAATGAGAAAGTCTGAGTAATAAAAAAGACAAATGTAGTACAAACTCATTCTGATTTAAAATCCAAGGAATTAAAGTGGGTTTTCAAACAGGTTGTGAAAGTGTTTAATGTTGGGGTGGTCCTGATTTGAAGGAGCAGTCACAGCAAAGGTCCGATTTCCTCTGTGCTTGAATCTGGACCTCAGGACAGCCAGGAGCAATTGATCTGCAGACCTCATTGATCATGCAAGAGTGTTTCCATTCAAAAGAGCAGAAAGGTATGTGGGTGCTAACCTGCGCAATGCCTTAAAAATGAATAACAAAAGCTTAAAATCAATTGGAAAACTAACTGGCAGCCAGTGTAAGGATGCCAGTATGGGGGATATGTGGTGTCACTTGTGTGTGCCAGTTAGTAACCGTGCTGCAGCATTTTGGACCAGTTACAGTTGACTATGATGACAGACTGACACCTGAGTAAAGACTATTACAAAAATTGAGGCGAGATAAAATGAAGGCATGGATAGCTGTCTCAAAGTCTCTGAAACAGTGAGTTTCAGAGACACAATGAGTTTCTTCCCATGTTACCAGATGCGTGCTATGTTAAAACTTTCGCCACACATGAGAAACAAGAAACTCAATGATCTATTAGTTTCACTCATTCAGAACCCCTCTCCAGCATTCTGTTCACCCCTACTATAATTCAGTCATTTTTACTAATATAATACTAGTCCACTAGTCTACATATCACTTTTCATCTCACTACGTGAACCGGACAAGATGATAAAACAGAAACACATGCTTATGATGCTGTCTGGTCTTCATGAGCTTTATTGTATGTGTGTATGTGTTAGTAGGATTAATGCATTTTCTGTTTGTGTGTGTGACTTTCTGTACCTTTCTCTTTGCAGTGCTTCAGACACCTTCTCAATTTTCCCACTTACAGCAGTCAGTTTTTCTCCCAGGTTTGCTAACCCAATTTTGATTTCCCACACTAAACAACCTCACCTGCTCCTTCCACTCTGGTTTCCTCTCCACCTTGCAGCAGTCTTGTGGCAGTTCTCCTCTTCAGCTTGGTCCTGTGCAATCCTGGCCACAAATTCATATTCCGGGGCTTTCATCAGGCGCCCTGGGTGTCCTGGCTGTCGACAGACTTTGGTGTGTCCTCCCCCCTCCTCGGTGGAAGGCCAGTTCTTGGGATCCAGCTCTGAAGGACCAAATAAATGTTGGGTCTGCACTCGCAGGCCCCGCTGTTTCAGAGACTTATCACCGTGAACAAAGCAAGACAATTCTTCTCAGTCAGTTTACACTTGCTGCACAAGGGAAGCCTGGTCAGCTCTTGGACCTGAAAGCTCCTCACCTGATCCCAGTCAACTTCAACTACCAGTGTCCCCATGCTGCCTCTTATTCAGTGACAAACAGTTACACAAACACCCATTGCAAAACCATAGATGGTGTGTATCATAACAGTTAAAAGCACTGCGTGTGGTGTGTGTGTATACATGTGCGAGCATGTGTGTGTGTGTGTGGGTGTGTGTGTGTGTGCAATGGAGGTTGATGAGGCCTTGAAAGCTGCTGCTACTAACTCCAACAGGTATTCCAACTTTTCTGGATGACTTACAGCCCCCTCTGTCTGCATAAAAGCAGTGCTGGAACACACTGTGGTACCATACCCTTGTCAGCATCAGTTGAACAGTATTGTACTGCAGAAAGTAGTGTTTTGCAAGAAAAATCCAATTAACAAGGGAAGAGAGACGGACCATCATAACACTTATAAATGTAGGTCTGTCCTACAGAGAAATTGCAAAGAAAATAAAGGTGCTGGTGAGTACAGTTTCCTTCACCATCCAAAGTCTCAGAAACAAACTTTGACAGGAAGAGGTCTGCAGACCCAAAGACACAACTGAATCAGAGGACAGTTTCAGAGAGCTAACAGCTTGTTTGATGGCGTCTCACAGAACAACAGCTTCAAGCACAGCTTAATAGTGGTCGTAGTGAGTGCTGCGAAATCGATCAACTTTAGACCAGACAACAAACGACGGAGGCTCCGGAAAAGTGCAATCAAACGATGAGTTTTATTATTACAGGAGAACAACCAACCATCAGCATACGGAATGGGTTGCTCTGACAAGAATACAATGGGTTCTGGTTTTATAGGATAAAATATCACACCTACGTCAATACAGTTCAAAAATACATGGTGACAGACGGGCAAAAGTTCAACTTGTACAGACAAGGGTACATCACGTACACTTCTAATAACCATAAACCGACATATAACTTCTCTTTTCTACATTGCTTGCCTTTTAAGGTAATAACTTCAGGTCTTAGCATCTCTGAGAGCTAATAATGGACCCTCGTCATTAATCACTAAGTAGAGTACTTTGCAGCCAGTCTCAAACTGAAGTAGAAGACGCTTAGGCCTTAACTCAGACCTGCTACTAGATTAATATGTGTATTGTAAGCGTGCATGCAATTAACCTGCTATGTTCTCATCTCCTCTCAACATGTATCATCTGGACAGTCATGCCAGTGAAGCTTAAAACCTTCTAGAATGGAACATCAACTCTAACCAAGCACATTTATGCATTGTGTATAAAATAAACTCAACCTGTAAGAATAGAAAGGTCAATGTGATGACAGACATATTCAATGCAATATAAACCCTGTAGGAAATATTACTGATAAATGATACTGTGAAACATGTTATTAATACATTCTTCATAAGGCAAATTATATGGTAGCAATAAAAGAATCTCTGAATCCCAACATGAGCAAGTCTCAGTTTCAACTGTGAAGAGAAGACTGAGCTGCAGATTTGACAGGACAAGTTGCAGCAAGAAAACCACTGGTATGATGTCAGGATAAGACAAAGAGGCTTGTCTCAGCCATGAAACACCACCGTTGGAATGCTGCAAATGGATGGTTTGGGGCTATTTGCTCCATCTAGGGTTGGTGATTTACAGAGTGAGAAGCACCCTGAACCAAAACAGCTACCACAGCATTCTGCAGCGCCATGCAATACCCGCAATATACACCTAGTTAATCGGGGTTTCATCCTACAGCAACGGGTGTGTTCAGCTGTTATATTTGCCAAAGGGGGGTACTTTAATGAGTCAAAAGTTTAGAATACATTTTGGTCTATAAACTAATTCCATGATTTCTTTTTTAATCCCAATAACTTAGTTGTACCATGCTTTCATTTCAGAGTGCAATGAGACATTAAACTGCATAATATTCAATAACAAAAAAGGAAAAATTATGTGCAAAAACTTTTGACCGGCAGTGAGCAGGCAAAAGTGGCTATTTTTAAGAATCTAAAATGCAAGAAATGCAAGAAAAAACATTGTTTAACTGTTTTTTTTTTTACTTGTTTTTTAAAACATTACTTCCTAATATTGTTGATGGCTGTCCTTCAAGCCTATGAAAACATTACAAAATAAAATGTATATGCTAATGTCTGCGGTCACAGAAAGTGCTCGAGAAAGTATTTTATCTTAATTTAGAGTACAAAGTACCAGGAAACTGTTTTTTTGTAATTGCAAGTACTCATGTGGAAGCAGATACATATATAAATATGTTTGCCAACATATTGCTTTATCTGAACTTTCAAGTCTTCATTGTGACTAAGTACATTGTCCTGTTTATGGGTACGGTTTTAAAAAGTGTTCTTAATGCATGTTAGTCTCACGGGAGTCAGGCTGCAGTATTTGAAGAGTAGAAATAAGTTTGATTGACTTTCTGAACCAGGGATAAAAAAAGACATAAATGATAGGGTTTAGGCAAGAGTTAAAGTACACCAAACAAATTACAAAGGCAGCAGATGAAGCATTTAGGAAGTTATCTTGGCCTGTGAGAGCAACGCAGTAATATGGGCACATGCATATAAGAAACACAACTACAACAACACCAAGAGTCCAGGCTGCTTTCAGCTCCGATTTCGTAACAGTTACTGTAACTGATCGCTGGTGAGTGACTGCAAGTTGACACCTCATGGCACGAGCCTGAGACACAGCCACCACAAACACTCTCAGATACAGAACTACAATCACAGTAATGGGAACAATGAAGGAAAACAAAAGATCAAAAAGCCCAGCAATGTAGTTAACGACAAAGACACACTCTCCAATGCAGGAGTTATACCTTCCTGGTTGTTTCAAGTTATCCTTCACAATCAAACTCTGAAAGATCACAGAAAAAAACCAACACAAACTTATACATATATTAACTCTTTGTTGCGTGATTTGGGTGGAGTAATGCAGAGGGTAACAAATAGCCAAATACCTATCAGCAGATATGATCACCATGGTTCCTACTGAGGCTGAAGTAATAATGAATGCTAGATACTGATACAGAGTGCACATGATGTCACCGAGGAACCAGCATCCATCGATGAGCACTATTTGAAAGAACATAAGGAGACCTACAAAGAAATCAGCGACAGCCAGAGAGAGAAGGAGGAAGTTGGTGGGGGTGTGGAGCTGCCTGGAGAGAAAAAGGAGCATCATATTTAGTTTCCTGCATCAAAAAATGCATGTGGATGCACATACAAGGAAAACTGAAATAGAAATGCACTTCATTAAAAAAAGGTCTACTCTTACTTGTAGATACAGATCATATTATGGTTTTAATTACTATTACTGCTATGTTGCTACACAGCACAATTAACTAAACTATTAAAATAATTATTCAATATTTGGAGATAATGAAACATTTTCATACCTGAAGTGTGAGATGGAGATAATGACCAGCAGGTTAAGAATCACAGTAAGCAAAGAAATGAAGGAGAGCAGAATGTAAGTTAGCATGATCTCAAAGTGAGGACGCTTTGGCCTCCTGCAGGAGATATTAAGGAGTTTTGGAAAGCAGAGTTCAGGTTCCTCCATCATCACAGTGAGGCGAGCTGCTAATCATATTCTGTGTCATACAGCATATATCTTTGTCCTCCCCTTTTTATTAAATGCCACACCTTCAGAAGCAGAAATAGTACTAAGTGATAGAAATATGTAAAAAGCAGGGGTGGGACTCAATTAAAAAACAATCTTATTAATTACAGGCTTCGTAATGAATTAATCTTGATTAATCGCAGTTAATCGCTCAAAAAAAATTGCCTCAAAGCACAAATCCTTTTTTTTTTTATTCAAAAGGATTTTAGTGGGTGACAGAATCAAATAATAGACATGGACATGGGGGGTGGGACAACTCCAAGGTGTGATGCAGGTGGCAGAAAGCAGGTAAGACCACTGAATATGAAAAGTATGTCTCACCTCCAAGAAGCTCAGTCACAAACCTGTAGTAGACAGTTCAGGAAAGTCTATATTAATCTCCACAATAATTGTCAACTATAGAGCTTTTTGAAGAAACAGTAACAATAAGTTAAAAAATAGTTTTATTTACCTGCATGGGTCAAGGACAGTGGCCAGCTTTTGGAGTTTCGCCAAGCTAACTTGTACTTACTTTTCCCTGGAACACTCTCTCACAGTCTGTTCTCTAAAACCTAAAAGAGGAATTATGGATTTGATCAACTGGTCCCTAAATGCAATTGACACCCCCTTCTCAACGAGAAGTCGGGGCTCGGGTGAGCCTGAGCGCTGAAGATATCTACCTATTCAGAACCATGGTAACAGGGTTCTTGCTGATCGGCGCTGGCTTGGCCCTGACTTATCAAAGAATTAATCAAGTGGAACCGGCTGTTCAAACCCCCCACAAGGCTGCCCGCTGGGATTGAAATGATGGGATGAGGCGTGCAGCACGGAGAAGATCTTGGAGAACGCACAGTTGCCGTGAATACTCAGAACAAGACCTCTGAGTGAAAAACTGGATTACATCTGGAGGGGCTCGCTGGAACAACACCTTTGAGTGCAAATTCGATCACATCTTGGGGAAGTGCACTGCGGTCGTGAATTCTCAGAACCTGCTCTTTGGGCAAAAAGAATGACAACATCACAGAACGTAAGTTTGGATAACATCATAGAAAGCTGGCGGCTCTCCAACGGGAGATTGAGAGACCAGTGTTGGACTGTTAGAACAGCTTTGAAATTCATATGAGTTGTTCGCACTAAAGTAAAAGCCATCATCACTTCATGCGGAGACCCCTTCGGCGCCAGCTGCGGCCTCAAGGCTGGAGCTGAACAACAACACCCTGATAACGACTGTGTTTAGACTGTTCCCCCCATTCCATGCAAGGCCACCTGGGTTGGCTGGCAGAGTGTTTACCTAGCCTGGCAGGGCGAAGGACACTGTCTCAGCTGCACTCTGGACACACACACACATACACTGATATGCACACACTCATCCCCCCTCCCTTTCCAAACGCCTTCGATGCTTGTCCCCTCCCGGGGAAGATGGCGGTCGACTGGACCAGCGCAGACATGCTGCAGGACCGGATGCGCTGTCTACACCGGCTCTATCTTACCCTTTACCCGCCCCTGTTGCTTGTCTTGTGTTTCTATGGTGTATTGATAGTCATGTGCTTTTTGTGCTGAGGTGTTTTTTCTGTTATCAAACTGTTCTCCCACTAGGAGCTCAGTCTGAGTGGAGTTTTTGTTCTCCTCCTCTCACCTCATGTTATGTATTTTCGTCATTTTTTTCCTATCAGCCTACCTTTCTGACATGTCTCCCCAATGTGATGTTTGTGTAAAGTTGGTCAGAAGGTTCCTTTGTGAGTGCGCATGCGCCATTAGCGTGCTCAGAGTAAATTATATCACAGAATATGATGAGCGTATGTTGAGGTGAACTGAACAGGAGGAGAGGGACAGGTGCTGCTACGGCGAGACAGACGTCTCTCACGGAGTCCTTTAGTGCTGCAGGCAGGAAACGTGTTCAAATAGCGCACACCTTCAGGTTTTTTATTTCTATATGATTATTCTGCATTATTAAGCAATAAGAACAAGTAGTCTGATGTCCTGTAATCATTATAAAGCTATATTATTATATTATTATTACAATTACATAATGCAATTATATATGAAATACAATGAAATATTAAGGTTTTTGTACAAAGTATTGGTATCGGATCAGTATCGTCAATACCACCCTGAATATTACTTGGTATCGAATCAGGAAATCAGTGGTATCGCACATCACTACTGGTTCTCAATCTCATGTCTCATAATGACATGAATATATATATATATATATATATATATATATATATATATATATATATATATATATATATATATGTGTGTGTGTGTGTGTGTGTGTGTGTGTGTGTGTGTGTGTGTGTGTGTGTGTGTACCTCGTCAATCTCTAGCTGTGATAGCAGTCCCTTCTTTCTTTCTTTTTTTTTTTTTTCTTTTGTATAGAAAACAGAGATCTGTAGTACCAAATCCCTGGGACAGAAGCAAGGAAGTACAGTCATGGAGATTAAAGTGAATCTTCCTCATTCCTCTGCTACAGAAAGTCCTCATTTGTGTATAGGCTTTTAGCTGTCAATTGGGGTGCAACACATAGCACTGCACTGCAATCAAAAAATGACTGAACATGTTAAATTGGAATTTAAAGCTATGCTAGATGACTTCAGGTTGTCAGAGGTTGTGTGTGGAGGCGTGGAAGAGATGACCCAAACGCTGGACTCACGGTGCAGAAATGAAGAAGATTTATTGGAGGGTGAATGAATAAAGCAGGAACGATGGAGTGGCTGGCTGGCTGAAAAACTGGAAGAATGGCTGGCTGACTAGCTGAACATACAGACGGAGACGACGACATAACATCAATGACACGACAGAGAACTGGTGAAACTGAGGAACTTAAATACACAGGTTGAATGATGACAATGATTGGAAACAGGTGAGTACAGGGCTGAACATAATCTGACTAATGACATGGGAGACAAGCTGACACGGGGGAAAAACAGGAAGTGAGAACATTAATGTGGCGAACTAAACTGAACATGAACAAACTGAAATCACTGGGTCAACGACCCAGGAACCCTGACACAGGTTAGAGTTTAATAATTTCAGAATGCCCTTTGGTGAAGCAGGCATGTTTCTTTCTTGTATACCTTCGAGCCCTGCAGCCTACGGCCCTCAACTGACCCCTGGTCCAAGTTTAAGCTTTAGGGAAGTGTGTATTACAACTCTCAGGTTGGCTAATGGATCCTTTTAGGGAAAGTAAATATGGACCTCTTTTGCAATTTCTTTAAAGACGTTTTTGTTTGCAAACCTCTGGACACTGGATGGAGGCCAGGCAAAGTTTGAAAATTCAGTGTACAAAAAAAAAACTCTCACAGTTTTCACATTGTAGAGAGTGTTTATAGGTTTGGGTCCATACTGTGAATCTATGTCAAAGACTTATAAACAAACATAAAAAGACAAATGACAACTGTTCTTCCTCATATACACATAAGAGTTCATCAAGAGTGCTTGCATTTGTCTCAGGCTTTTGTTTTATACTTTCAAGTCACTTTCAGGGAATTGTTGCACTGTTTCAGGGAACGGTTGGACTTTGGATGGACTTTGCTCTAATTACATGCAAATCATGAAAATGCATTTATAACACTTGTGTTTGTTAATATGTCACAGCTTAAAAATGTACAAACTTTTAAATCAAAGGAACTGACAGAATCCATGGATGGCAGGCTTTTGAGTGTCCTTGCAAAGAAAGGTGGCTATATTGGTCGCTGATTTGTTTTTTTGTTTTTTAATGTCAGAAATGTATATTTGTGAATGTGGAGATGTTATATTGGTTTCACTGGTAAAATTAAATAATTGAAATGGGTATATATTTGTTTTTTGTTAAGTTGCCTAATAATTATGCAAAGTAATAGTCAACTGCACACACAGATATCCCCCTAAAATAGCTAAAACTAAAAACAAACTAAAAACTACTTCCAAGAACATTCAGCTTTGATATTAATGAGTTTTTTGGGTTCACTGAGAACATGGTTGTTGTTCAATAATAAAATTATTCCTCAAAAATACAACTTGCCTAATAATTCTGCACTCCCTGTATTTTGTGTCACCTTAATACTATGTTAAAGGTGATACAAATTTCTTTTCGTGTCTTATAATTTTACAAAGTCTCATAATGCAAGTCAGCAAAGAAACAGCAGAAATAGAAGCTTGCGATTTAAAATATTTTCTATGTTCCCCGTTTAATTTTTTTGAACTAGATTTAGAGTAGACACGCTACATTCACCATTTCTGGTGTTTTATGAAGACTAAAGAGAAAATCACTGGCATGGTCCATAGAGATAAGTGGTGTGATGACTCTCCATATCATTTCAGAGATAAAGAACAAGACATTAGAATTTAAATCAATGTAGTTTGAGGTACCATGTCAACATTTGCATCAGTCTTACATTTTCCATGCAATCACACCACTAACATCCCTGGGAGCATTCTCAGCCCTACTCACAATTCTCCTATAACATAAATGAAGACACAGGATCAGTCCAATCACAAACATCTCAAAATCTGAGGCTACGTGTTAACTTATTACAACAGCAAGTGTAACAACAGCTGACTCGTTAAACTTTAAACTGTGTTTAAAGACCACGGTGTATGATAAACTACTTTTCCTATGAGTAATCGTGAATGTTACTTCCAAACAACCTTAAGTGGTACACATAGGATAATAACTCTTCCAGCTTCTTTGGTATAATGATAGCAGTTAGCTGTTATCTAGAAAACACAGTATGTGCAATAGTACTACATGAAAATGTATTGTAAAAGCTGCCTGTGTCACAAACTAACATAATGGCTGCTCAGTACCTTTGAAAATGAATGTGTAAATAGGCTATATGTCCCCAGGAAACATTAGCATATTAGCTGATGCTATGTAACAATACATAACTGCACATTTTATTCAAGTTTCTTTTCAGTTTGACGTGGGAGCTAAGAAGAGGTAGCTTCCACTCTAGCTCGACAGCCTGCGTCAGTGGCTGTTAAAGTCGTCTGGACGTCTGGTCCAATCAATACTCAGCGACAAGCATCTGCCCAGGTCTCCTGTTACTGTACCTCTGTCTTCATAGCTGTCTCAGGCTGTTTTCCAGACGACCATGTGCTGCTGGCTCGGCAATGAGACTTATCACAGAATAACACAGGTAATGTGATGCCACACAGGCCGGCCGCTGACACTTTAATTTGTCACTGGCGATAGGGTTTGTCAAACTATTCCTGGAGTTCATCAGCCACCTGGCCTTATTTGCTCACTCTGTAGATGACTTTTCAGCCCTCTTGAGAAATCCTATTCGACAATGACCTTGATGCTCAACTGCTGCATATTTTTCATTATGTACGAGCCTCTGCGGAGTGAGTGCCATGTTGTTCTTCAATTGAAGAATATGTGCTGGGTACTGATGAAGCAGTATGAGAGCTATAAAATCTGATCCTCTTTCAGTAACTGACATCATTGCTTGCCTCAAAAAGAAGAACAGCAATGAGACTGTTCAGATCTCAGAGGGGTAAACTCTCGGAAGATGAAAGCAGAGAAAAATTTGAACTCTGATTCAAACATTCAGGCAAGTCAAAATGAAAAAAAAATTAAAGGTAAATAAAGAGACAGGTAGACTATTTCGAGTCTAGGAGAAACTCACTGAGATAACTATAAAGTTTCTCACAAATATGCATGAGCTAATTTAAACGCAAACCTGCACACCTCCAGAGGGACAGTGAAAGTGTTCGCAGGTTATCACTAGAGGAATATATCTGCATTATTTCTGAATCTTTGGTGCTTTTAACTTCATAATTTTTACAGTTCCTTTGATTTAAAAGCAGTCCCTTCTTTCAAGCTGATCTACATTACGGCAGCAGTGATCTGTGAGATGCTTGGCTACAAGTTGAACAGCCACAAGGGGCAGTACCCTCCATGGAGAAGGAGGCTAGAGGGGAAGATCAAAGTAGCACGGAGGGAGGTTAGCCAACTAACGGAGTTGCAGAAAGGTGCGGCAAAGAAGGTGCATAAGAAATACAGCAAACTGTCCATACCTGAGGCCTTGGAAACTGCCAAGCAAAGACTCACAGCCTTGGCCAGCCGCTTGAGGAGGTACACCAGAGAGATAGAAGGCAGGAGAATAAACCAGCTGTTCTCCACAGAACCAGCAAAGGTGTACTCTCAGTGGCAAGGGAACAATAAGAGCACCACCAAGGCTGGAGACGGAGCAATACTGGAAGAGCATATGGGAGAAGGACGCAACCCATAACGGCAATGCTCAGTGGCTAGTGGATCTGAGGGCAGACCATAGCGACCTCCCTGAACAGGGTCCAGTAACCATCACAGTGGCAGATATCCAAGAAAGGGTCTCCAGTATGAAGAGTTGTACAAGATCAACAGGACCCTAAGAGCCTTCATCAGGAACTCAATGGGGATGTGGCGTACAACACTAGAGGCCAACTCCAAGCCCATAGCACAAGTCACCATCAAGTGCGGGATCTACCAAGGAGATGCTCTGTCCCCACTGCTGTTCTGCATAGGCCTGAACCCCCTCAGTGAGATCATTAACAAGACTGGCTACGGATACCGACTACGGAATGGAGCAGTTGTCAGCCACCTCCTGTACATGGATGACATAAAGCTGTATGCCAAGAGTGAACGAGACATCGATTCACTGATCCACACTACCAGGCTATACAGCAATGACATTGGAATGTCGTTCGGACTGGAGAAGTGTAGTCGAATGGTAACAAAGAGAGGGAAGGTAGTCAGAACTGAGGGGATTGTACTACCAGAAGGCAACATTGCAGACATAGAGGACAGTTACAAGTACCTGTGGATCCCGCAGGCAAATGGGAACCATGAAGAGGCCGCTAGAAAGGCTGCAACCACCAAGTACCTGCAGAGGGTCAGGCAAGTCCTGAGGAGTCAGCTGAATGGTAAGAACAAGATCCGGGCCATCAACACGTACGCCCTGCCCGTGATCAGGTACCCTGCTGGGGTAATAGGCTGGCCAAAGGAGGAGATAGAAGCCACTGACATAAAGACAAGAAAGCTCCTTACCATGCATGGAGGGTTTCACCCCAAGTCCAGCACCCTGAGGCTGTACGCTAAGCGGAAGGAAGGGGGCCGGGGACTGGTGAGTGTCAGCACCACAGTCCAGGATGAGACAACGAACATCCAAGAATACATTGGGAAGATGGCCCCAACTGACCGAGTGCTCAGTGAATACCTCAGGCAGCAGAAACCCAAGAAAGAGGGAGACGAGGAACCATCATGGAAGGACAGGCCCCTGCACGGTATGTACCACCGGCAGATAGAGGAGGTGGCTGATATCCAGAAATCCTACCAGTGGCTGGACAAAGCTGGACTGAAAGACAGCACAGAGGCACTAATCATGGCAGCACAAGAACAAGCTCTGAGTACAAGATCCATAGAGGCTGGGGTCTATCACACCAGGCAAGACCCCAGGTGCAGGCTGTGTAAAGATGCCCCAGAGACAATCCAACACATAACAGCAGGGTGCAAGATGCTAGCAGGCAAGGCATACATGGAACGCCATAACCACGTGGCCGGCATAGTGTACAGGAACATCTGTGCCGAGTATAACCTGGAAGTCCCAAGGTCAAAATGGGAGATGCCCCCAAGGGTGATGGAGAATGACCAAGCTAAGATCCTGTGGGACTTCCGGATACAGACGGACAAAATGGTGGTGGCTAACCAACCGGACATAGTGGTGGTAGACAAACAGAAGAAGACGGCCGTAGTGATCGATGTAGCGGTTCCGAATGACAGCAATATCAGGAAGAAGGAACACGAGAAGCTGGAGAAATACCAAGGGCTCAGAGAAGAGCTCGAGAGGATGTGGAGGGTGAAGGTAACGGTGGTCCCCATGGTAATCGGAGCACTAGGTGCGGTGACTCCCAAGCTAGGTGAGTGGCTCCAGCAGATCCCGGGAATAACATCGGAGATCTCTGTCCAGAAGAGCGCAGTCCTGGGAACAGCTAAGATACTGCGCAGGACCCTCAAGCTCCCAGGCCTCTGGTAGAGGACCCGAGCTTGAAGGATAAACCGCCCGCAGGGGCGTGCTGGGTGGTTTTTTTTATGTGTATATATATATATATGAATGAATATTCTTTATTGTCATTGTCACAAGTACAATGAAATTGAAAGATGTCTCTGGTCAATGCAACATCACGAAAGATAGATACTTAAAAACTATAATAGATAGGATATAAAAGATAAAAATACATATGTATATATAAAAAAATACAGTATTCTCATGAATACACCCAAGCAATCCAGGCCTCAGGCCCCATACATACACTCAACATACAACCTAGTTGATGTATCACTCAGACAATCAATCACTCAGTCAATCTGTTAGGGCATCCAACAAAACATGTTTGAAAACATTCCAACATCAAGGGCACAAATGACAGCAGGGGCAATGAAAGTCATCTACTTTTAGTAGCATTGAGACATGATATTGCAATTGGGTAGAAACTGTGTTTGAGTCTGTTAGTCCTTGTGTATGTTGTTCTATACCGTTTACCTGAAGGCAGCAGTTCGAACATGGAGTGTCCAGGGTGTGTGGTGTCCTTTATGATGTTATGGGCTCTTTTGAGGCAGCGGGAACTGTGTAGGTCTTTCAGTTTGAGGAGAGGGCAACCGATTGTCCTTTGGGCAGCGTTGATTACCCCCTGGAGTGCTTTCCTCTGAGCCACTGTGCAGCTAGCGTACCATATGCCTATGCAGTACGTTAGTATACTTTCGATGGAGGCTCTATAGAAAGACACCATCAGTCTCTGTGTGATGTTGTTCTTCCTAAGCACTCTCAAAAAGTACAGTCTCTGTTGTGTCTTTTTCAGTAGCTCAGAGGTATTCACACTCCAGGATAGGTTTCCCTCTATGCTGACTCCCAAGAAGCGGAAGTCCGCCACCCTCTCCACATAGTCGTCGCTGATGATTAGTGGTTGGATTTCTGTCTTATGTCTTCTGTAGTCAATTATGAGTTCTTTAGTCTTTTTCGTGTTTAGGAGAAGGTTGTTATCCTTGCACCATGAAGACAGCCTCTCCACCTCATCTCTGTAGGCAGACTCATCACCCCCAGATATGAGCCCCACCACAGTAGTGTCATCTGCGAACTTTACAATGGTGTTGCTCTGGTGGGCGGGGGTGCAGTCGTGTGTATAAAGCGAGTAGAGCAGTGGACTAAGCACGCAGCCCTGTGGCGACCCAGTGCTTAGATTTAGGGCTGGAGATGTATAACGTCCCACTCTCACTCTCTGTCTGCGGTCGGTGAGGAAGCTATTAATCCACTTACAAGTGCTGTGAGGAAGCCCCAGGTCTTTTAGCTTGGCGTCCAGTTTGTATGGAAGAATGGTGTTAAATACCGAGCTATAATCCACAAAGAGCATGCGCACATAGCTTCCTTGTCTCTCCAGATGTGTTAATGCTACATTGAGTGCTGTTGCTATGGCGTCCTCTGTCGATCGATTTGCTCTGTAGGCAAACTGGTGTGGGTCAAGGCTGCTGGGTAGGGCTGCTGTGATGTGGTAACGCACCAGTTTCTCAAAGCACTTCATCACAACCGGGGTTAATGCCACTGGTCTATAGTCATTTAGGCTAGAGATATGAGATTTCTTGGGCAAGGGTATTATGGTGGAGGTCTTGAGGCAAGGTGGGACGTTTGACTGTTCAAGGGATTGGTTAAAAATCCTGGTGAAAATATAGGCAAGCTGGTCTGCGCAGTCTCTCAGCACACGTCCTGGTACACCATCTGGGCCAGCTGCCTTCCTCGGGTTAACAGCCCCCAGGGTGCGCCTCACTTCATGCTCCTCCAGAGTGAAGATGGTACTGCTGCTGTGGGCTGTATGATCCAGCTGTTCCTCTGAGACATAGGGTGCAGTGGCCTCAAAGCGTGTGAAGAAGATGTTCAGCTCCTCCGCCAACGCTGGGTCACCTTCAGCCATACCTGATTTGGACTTGTAGTTTGTCAGCTGCTGAACACCCTGTCACACCAGCCGGCTGTTCTTACTCTTAATGCCTTTTCTCAGGTTGGCTCTAGCTCTGCTGTAGCTCTCCCTGCTTCCGGACCTGAAGGCGCTGTTCCTCTCTTTTAACAGCTGCTGGACTTCCCGGGTCATCCATGGCTTTTGGTTGGTGTAAACCCGGATCTGCTTGTCCACTGTGACAGTATCTATACAGTGTTTGATGTAACAGAGAACACTGTTTGTGAACATTTCCAGGTCTTGATGTTGGAAGATATTCCAGTTGGTTCTGTCAAAGCAGTCCTGTAGCTGTTGAGGAGCGCCCTCTGGCCATGTTGTTACAGTTTTAGTGATGGCCAACGCAGTTTTCCTGATTGGGGCATATGCAGGAATTAGGAGCAGGGATAAATGGTCAGATTGGCCCAGATGTGGTAAGGGTCTTGCCCTGTAGCCCTTCTTGATGTTGGAATAGACTTTATCTAAGGTGTTAGCCCCTCTCGTGGCACACTTCACATGCTGGTGAAAATTAGGGATAGCTGTTTTTAAATCCACCTGATTAAAATCACCCGCTATAATGTGCACTGCGTCAGGGTATTTATTGAGTCTATTGTTGATGTTCGTGTGCAAAAGCGCTAGTGCCACATTAGTATTTGCATCTGGCGGTATGTAAACAGTTGTTATTACCACAACAGTGAACTCCCGTGGAAGATAGATGGGCCTGCATTTGATAGTCAGATATTCTATGTCCGGAGAACAGTGACGGTCTATGATCACTGTATTAGTACACCAGCTGTTATTCACGTATATACAGATTCCCCCTCCTTTTCTCTTACCGGAATTGTTTGTTGTGTCCTGGCGCTGTGCGGTGTAGCCTGCTAGCTCAATAGCAGAGTCCGGAATGGACTGATGCAGCCAGGACTCAGTGATCAGAAGAATACATGAGTTTTTGATGTGATTGTCCATTGTTATTTGTAACCTTAGTTCGTCCATCTTGTTCGCCAAGGATCTGACATTCGAGAGATATAGACTCGGGAGTGGTGGTCTAAAAGGCTTCCTCCTTAGCCTGGTTAGCACGCCAGCCCGGCATCCTCGCTTCCTCCTTCTCTCTCGTCGCCGTCTGCGTCTTCCTCCCGCCGGGATAGTAATCCAAGGAGCACCCGGTCTCCTCGCTACTTCCTCTGGTATTTTGTGTGAGTGGATAAATTCCATGGTCACGCTCACACGGTAACTCACTCCGATCTTAAGAAGATCATGTCTGCTGAAGATGCTATTCGCTTGACTGATCGCACACAAAACAAAACACAAAACGTACAAAGATAACCAAACACCACACCGACCAGTGGTACATCGAGCTGCTGCAACTGTGTGCGCCGCCATCTTGACGCCAATCAGTCATATATATATATATATATATATATATATATATATATATATATATATATATATATATATATATATATATGTGTGTATAATATTTTTTTTTAAATGATTTAATATGAAGGCAACAGGCAGAGTGTTACATGCACAGCCGTAAAGAATGTAGCCTCATGGGCAGTGTATTCTGTGCTGCAAGGAGAATGGACTGACATACCCGTTATGTGTCTGTGAGCGAGAAAGAGGGGAGTGGAAAATTACGAGCTGTCACCGAGCTGAAACGGGAGCTGGAAGCATGCAAATATAATAATAACCACTGCAGCACTCTTTTTGCTGCAGCTACGGTGGCTCTTACATCCCACCTGATGAAGACCCTGGAGCGGTTGGTCCTGGTTCAGCTTTGGCCCCTGGTGAGCTCATCACTGGACCCACTTCCTACCAGCCTGCAATTGGAGTGGATAATGCCGTCATTCACCTCGTGCATCGTTCCCTCTCTCACCTGGAGACCGCCGGGAGCACTGTGAGAATCATGTGTTTTGATTTCTCCAGTGCCTTTAACACCATTCTTCCCACAGTCCTGAAGGACAAGCTGGAGAACTCAGGAGTGGACCATCACCTCACAGCATGGATACTGGACACCTCAAAAACCAACCACAGTATGTGAGAACTCAGGGCTGTGTGTCGCACAGGGTCGTCTGCAGTACGGGGGCCCCACAGGGAACGGTTCTGGCTCCATTCCTCTTCACCATCTACACTGCAGACTTCTCCCACAACTCCACCCAGTGGTTCCTGCAGAAGTTCTCTTACAACTCTGCAATAGTCGGCTTCATCATTGATGGGGACGATCGGGAGTACAGAGAACTGACCCATGACTTTGTGGACTGGTGCCAGCTGAACTACCTGCAGATCAACACTAGTAAAACCAAGGAGCTGGTGATAGACTTCCACAGGCACAAACATCCTCCAAGGAACCACTAAACATTCAAGGTATGGACATTGAGACTGTGGACAGCTACAGGTACCTTGGTGTTCATCTGAACAATAAACTGGACTGGACTCACAATTCGGACGCCCACTACAGGAAAGGGCAGAGCAGGCTTTACTTGCTGCAGAGACTCAGGTGTTTTGGAGTGAAGTGGTCTGCTGGGGCGGCAGCATCTCTGCTGGGGACAGAAAGAGACTTAACAGGCTGATCCGGAGGGCCAGATCTGTTCTAGGATGCCCTCTGGACCCAGTGGAGGTGGTGAGTGACAGGAGAATGGTGGCTAAGCTGTAATCCGTGTTGGACAACAACAACTCTCACCCCATGCAGGAGACTCTGACAGCACTGAGCTGCTCCTGCAGTGGCAGGCTGCGGCACCCACGATGTGGGACAGACAGATTACACAGGTCTTTCCTTCCAACTGCTGTCAGACTCCACAACAAAGACTTTACAGATGACTGCAGACAGACACTCACACACATCTAATACACCAACACACATCTAATACACCATGGTAACCTTGATCCTGTCTCCCTGATGTGCAATCAATTCAAAAGTCTTCTCAAGATACAAGACAAGATGGCGCCCTTGTTCGGCAATGCTGCTGTCAGGGTCTCTATTCTTCTGTTTTGTGTTGTATTACCTATTCTTCTGCTCTCTGTGGATGACATTATAGCTACCTACGTTTATGATCGAAACACCTTATTTCAGATCAAATCAGCAATAAAGTCGATGGATAAATATGGGAAACACTTTGGAGGCTTCCCTCCACCACTTGGGCAATCAGCTGTGTGTGAGAAACCAAAGCCACCATTCCCCGACAAAAAGTCACTGGAGGAAGCAAGGTAGTGGGCATCTGAGTGAGATTATGGAAATTTAGGAATAACGCTGATTTAGCATCCTGCTTGTGGCTCCCAACATTGGATGTTTTAGCTAAAACAGACTTCTAGCTGAACGCATGGCTTCTCCTCACGAGTTTCATAAGGATGCCGTGTTTGAGACCAGTTTTCCCAGCCCATGTTAGTGACCGTCTTACTGTCCCACGGCAAGTCCTCGGGAGTGTGCAGGGCAAACCTGCACCAGGCCCCTGAGCCCCAACCAGAGATGTTTCAGCCTCGCCAATTAAGATGACCCTATTAAAGTGTTCAATCTCAAACAAGGCATTTGTTCTTAATGATCTTTTTATTAGGAATAACCTGGATTTTATGTTCCTAACTTAAACCTGGTAGCGAAGTATGGAATTTGCTCATTTTAATCAACTGTGCCCTGCAGATTGTATTTGTCTGACCACACCACAACTTTCTGGACGTGGAGGTGGGCTGGCTGTTATTGCTGGAAACTCCTTTTTCTGTCATCTTGTGAAGACCCCTTCTTTCAACTATAATTAACTAACTCTTCTGAGATTCAGATGATGAATCTTTTTTTTTGTTTTGTTTTTTTTGTTGTTGTCCCGTTTGGATCTTTAGCCATCAGAATTGTTGTCTTAAGGCCAAAAAAGATGCCAAGCGGATTTATTTTACCAAGTGGATCATCATGGCCTTGCCATATTGGTCCATTTGATTGACCTTTATTATAATTATGTATAATTACGGGCCACAGCCCCGTCCTCCAGGGCATGAAGCAGGTATGGAGGAGATCAAGACTCCAGACATGCAGAGGCCCCCAGAACACAAGAGACCAAGGAAGACCAACAGAGGGGCAGCCGCGCCACTATCCCAGAAAGAGCTGAGGAGAGTCCCAGATGAGGGGTCACTCAGCAGCTGCGGAGCAGAAGCCAGGGGGGGTTGCAGTGACGTGCCCGTGAGCTCCACCGGCAGCCAGCTGTGCCAGAGTGACCGAGCCCCAGGCCGAGAGGCTGAGGGCACCCCACCCCCGAAGTGGCCCGAGCGAGCCCCAGGCTCCAGGCCCCGATAAGCAGCCACCAGGAGTGAGCCGGTGTGTACCTGGACGCCCATCCCCAGACACAAAGAACCACCAACGCACCGATGTCTGAGGGCGTCTGCCACTGGCAGGGGGAGTGGTGGGGGAGATAGGCCTCCAAACCTTGGAGGGCCTGAGATGTCCCCAGAGAGGTGGTGTTTGGTACCCAACCTGACATATAGACACAGACATACAGGCACACACAGATACAGACATCCATTCTCACCCTCATGCTCTCATATGCACTTACTCCACACTCAACCAACGTGGAGACAGACATAGAGAGACACTGTACACACAATCACAGTACCCAAGCGTACTCTAAGCTCCGGGTCTAGGTACCCTTGCCCCTGGAGGGGGAAACTGCACCCAAACCCAGGTAGTGTTACCCTTTTCCCTGCGGTGGGGAGAAGCAGACCGCCCCGACTCCGCAGCAGCAGGGAGGCCCCACACTCCAGACCCCAGTCGGACGGCCAACTCCTCCTCCTAGCCCCCCCGCTCCAGCAGGTCACAGAGAACGGGGGTGAGAGAAGACTCCAAACCTCCCTCCGCCCGCTCATATGTAGTGTTGATGCATGTGTGTTCTAAGGTGCATTTCAAACCCAGGAGGGCATGGAGCTACCTGCCAGAGAGCAGCAGGTAAGCACATAGCCCCTCCTGATAGCCCTCAGTGTCTACGTGTATTTAAAATTGAGAGGTTATGCATTAATCACCTATGACCGGGATACTTTGTTAAATCTTCATTTCCCCCGTATGCTGGGTTGGATCAAGGCTGGAATTTTGGAGATGTATCTTTCCACGTATCATTTCTTCTACTGGTTCATACGGTTCCCCTCTCTGCTACCCGCCTAAGAAGCGCTATAGGAAGAGGGGCAAACGGAGTGGGTTTCAGGTTCGCTTAAAGGCTTACCTTAAAGCATCAGCTGCAGCTAATTCCCTCACCACCGCGGGGATTATACGACTTCCATCTGCTCGGGATCCATCATCCTTCAGGCTGCTCAACCATCGCTGGATCTGTCCGGTCGGTAAACAAGCCTGTCCAGTTTCTCCGGTAGTCTCTCTGCCTGTTCGTGTTTGGATTGGGTCACCCAGTGATGGTGTACGGCTCAGGCATTTAAGCCAGCTAAGACGTGCTTCCAGCAGAGATACGATGCCGATCTCTCGGATGGCTTTATTAAACGCAAGATCGCTGGTGAATAAAACCTTCATCTTAAATGACCTCTTCCTCACCTCTTGGCTTGATGCTCTGTTATTGACTGAAACTTGGATTCGTCCTGGTGAGTCCTCTTCTTTTTCAGAGCTACTACCCCCGGACTGTGCATTCTTCAGTTCACCGAGGCCCTCGGGAAGAGGTGGAGGCGTGGCCTCTGTTTTTAAAAACAAACTTAAAGTTCGGCAACTGCCTTCTCCTACCTATTCTAGTTTTGAGGTTCAACTTTTGGAGCTTGCCGGACCCCCAACGATTCTATGTGCTGTGATTTATTGACCACCTAAATATAATAGGTATTTTATTTGTGAATTTGCTGACTTCTTAGGTTCATTTTTATTAAGTTATGATCAAGCTCTTATCACTGGAGATTTTAACATACATATTTGTTGTGCTGATGACCCCCTAGCCAAGGATTTTCTTGCCCTAATTGACTCTTTTAACCTTACACAGTGGGTCAGGGAACCAACTCATCTTAAAGGTCATACCTTGGATTTGGTCCTCTCATATGCTTTGGATATTTGTACTATGGACATTGATAATGCTGATATTTCTGACCATTTGTTGGTTGTGTTTGATGTTGAGCTATGTGCAATTGATTTAAATTCTAAAGGCTGTCATCGCCCTGTACGTATCATTAACTCTGAGACAGTGGCTAACTTCATTACGGCCTTTCTAAACTTTGCCTTTTTTGATCCAGACTTCACTGATACAAACTGTTACACACCTCCATTGGTTGATGATTTTGCCAATGCTATGCTATCCACCTGTTGTTCCATCTTAGATACTGTGGCCCCTATAAAGATGAAACGTCCCAGAACTTCTCATAAACCATGGCTAAATGACACTATACGAGCCTTACGTCGTGCCTGCCGTCAATCTGAAAGGAGGTGGAAAAAAGACAGGCTTCAGATATCCTATGACATTCTTTGTAGGAGCCGCTTTCTCTACCAGAACTCTGTAAAGGCAGCTAAAGCAGCTTTCCTATCAAACATTATTGAGACTAATAGCCACAATCCCCGAATGTTATTCACAATTTTTAATTCAGTGATAAATCCCTGTCCGGACTCTTCGAGTTCGGCCTCTCAGGCTCTCTGTGAGCAATTTCTTAATCATTTTAGTGGAAAGGTTTTATTACTGAAGGCTTCACACTCTCACTCTCTTGTGCTGAATCCTGTTCTGGTTTTAGGATGCATGTCCACCTTTTCTCACTTTGAGCTGTTATCACTCCCCACTCGGGAATAATTGAACAACTGAGAAACTCAAACTCTGTGCACGATATCCTTCCATCCCGAATTATCAAGGAAGGTTTTGAGGAAATTGGGCCTTGCATCTTATTCTTAATGAATTTATCATTGTTAGTGGACTGTGTCCCGACTGCCTTTTAACATGCGGTAGTGCACCCCGTTCTAAAAAAAAGTAATTTTGATCAGAAAGACCCTACCAATTATAGGCCAATCTCGAAGCTTCCGTTTTTATCAAAAATTTTAGAGAATGCCGTCGCTTATTTTTTTTAAAGGCTTTAAAACCAAGTTAGTACAAACATCGGTAATGTCACATAACTTTTCCGACATGTGGCCAACAGTAATGTTTTAATGTTCTTCGTTATTAAACATTCGCACATAAATAAGTAACATAATATTCAGTACTTACTTTTAAAAGTTTACTCTTCAGCCGCCCCTCTTCCGCTGTTTTTTTCCGGCAAAATTATCCACACCCATTGCCGCACTATGCATTCTGGGATATGTTGGGCCACGAAGTCTACACCGCCACATCCTTACAACTCAATGAAATGAAGGACACATTTGAGGGCCGCATTTCGAGCAGCCTTTGAATTGGGACAGCCTTCGTCGCGTCGCTGTGAAGTAATTGGCCTTAAAATGCGGCCTTTAAGGCTGCAGACCCTGAATTGGGATACAGCCAGTGGGTGTTTCTGAGTAGCTTATCTGCTTAGCAATTTAATTAAAAAACTTTTAAATACATTCTTTTTTCATATAATCTTAACGTGCTTCATCCGAAGCACACTTTCCGTGTACTCACTACCTAATTTATAGCCAAAGTATTTACTCACTGTCTGTCATGAGATTTATTTCAAGAGACACTTCTTCAGCTGAAAGTCAGAGAGTGGAGACACACACGCTGCAGATTTTACTTGCAAGGGCGGTCACAGAGTGCTCACATCAGAGTGGAGGCCCTGTGAAGTGCGCGCTCTGTTCTTGCACTTGTCTTTATTTATACACAAGAAAAATGAAAACATTTGTTCAGTGGAATGTTGATACGTGAGCATATGCATATGTGATTGTGTGTGTGTGTGTGTGCGAGGTCAGAACTGCTTGTTCAACTTCTTACTATCGCTGTGGGAAGATTCAGATAAAAATATCAGAACACGTTTTATAAAGAACAATCAGTTCTAAACAATGAAAAGAGCAATCAGTTCTAAGCAAGGAAAAGGTCATCATGCAGTATTCTATCACATGTAAACTTATATCATTAAAAGCTTATACTGACTACTAAGTGCAATTTTCCATTTCCATTGTCTCTGTACTGTTTCACTAGCTTAGCTTAGCTCGTAGCCGACTCGTGAGCAGCATGGCTACTTCACCTGTCCCTCCTGCACTTTCTTCCTCATTGTGTCAGATGTTTAGTTACTCCTCGGCCTCCTTTAGCAGTAACGATACTTGTAACAAATGTAGCATATTTGCAGCTCTGGAGGTCAGGATTACTGAATTGGACATGTGAAGCTAGAGACACCAGCAACTAGGGATGGGTATCGAAACCCGGTTCTTGTTGAGAACCGGTTCCCACTGTTTCAATTCCTTAGAATTGTTTGCCATTTTTGCAAACGATTCCCTTATCGATTCCAGTCGACCGGAATGACGTGACCACGTTGCGGAGCGTCATTTACCTGGCAGGAAACACGGCGCCTAAGCGGCTCAAATGCTCAAAAGTTTGGTTATACTTTACGAGAACGGATGACAACAGGGCAACTTGCAATACTTGCAAAGTAGATATTTCATTTAAGGGAGGAAACACTACGAATATGCAAAAGCATTTGCTCACAAAACACGTGATAACCTTAAATGAATGTCGTATTTTTCATTCCGCTCCGGACTCGTGAATCTCAACCCAGCAGTAGCGCTAACGTTTGCACGTTTGCCAGGATAGACGAATGTCACCGAGCAGTGACTAAGTTTGTGGTCAAAGGCTGCCACAGCAGATGCCCCGATTTTTGGTAGGTGAATGTGTTTAATTGTAGGCAGGGACAGAGTCCAAAAAGGCCCAGACGGACAAGTTCGGGGGCCCGACCCGGAGGCCGACGGCGCCGGAGGCCAAAACAGCACAGTTCCGGGGGCCGACCGCGTAAAAGGCAGCGGCAGTGGGGCAGGTCCAGAGGCCGGCCACGCAGTAGGCAGTGGCGTGGAAACAGTTCCGGGGGCCGACCGTGCGGACGGCAACAGCGGCGTGGAAACAGTTCCGGGGGCCGACCGTGCGGATGGCAACAGCGGCGTGGAAACAGTTCTGGGGGCCGACCGTGCGCACAACAGCGGCGGTGACAATGCAAGTCCGGAGGCCGGCCATGGTGGCGAAGACGCCCAACATGCGGCCTGGCAGATGACCGACGAAGTTGAGGCGGCAGTTGGGGACCTGACGGCTGCGTGGCCCCTGCAGCACCAGGTGAGACGGAGGCTGGACCAGACGAGGCTGAAGCGGAGGCTGGGCCAGGCGAGGCTGAAGCAGAGGCTGGGCCAGGCGACGCTGATGATGCTGAATCTGGACCAGGCGACGGCGTGGGTGAAGCAGAGGCTGGACCAGGCGAAGCTGATGATGCTGGAGCTGGACCAGGCGACGGCGTGGGTGAAGACACGGAGGCTGCAGCTGGCGAGGATGAAGACACGGAGGCTGCAGCTGGCGAGGATGAAGACACGGAGGCTGCAGCTGGCGGCGGTGTGGAAGCTAGAGACGGAGGCGCTGCAGCAGGCGGCGGCGTGGATGAAACTGCTGCTGCAAGCGTGGATGAGGCTGCTGGTGGAGCAGCTGGTGGCTGGACGGGCTCTTCGGGCCCTCCGGCTGACGAGGAAGAGGAAGAAGGCTGGACGGGCTCCTCGGGCCATCCAGCTGACCAGGAAGCGGAAGGAGGCTTGACGTGCTCCTCGGGCCCTCCAGCTGACGAGGAAGCAGAAGGAGGCTGGACGGGCTCCTCGGGCCCTCCAGCTGACGAGGAAGCGGATGGAGGCTGGACCGGATCCTCGGGCCCTCCAGCTGACGAGGAAGCGGAAGGAGGCTGGACGGGCTCCTCGGGCCCTCCAGCTGACGAGGAAGAGGAAGGAGGCTGGACGGGCTCCTCGGGCCCTCCAGCTGACGAGGAAACGGAAGGAGGCTGGATGGGCTCCTCGGGCCCTCCAGCATGGGCCTCTGGCAGGGACAGAACAAAACCAGCAGGCACACGGGCCTCTGGCAGGTACAGATCAGAACCAGCAGGCACGGTGGCCTCTGGCAAACACATAGCAGACTGCAGCTGCTCAGGCAGCGACAGCCGGGTGCAGTCCTCAGCTGGCTTCTTGACCTCCAGGGGTCCAGAGTCTGCTGGGGGCTTAAACCCAGCCTCTGGGGAGGCCCTGGAGTGCATCTCAGTCTCAGAACTAGCCCGCTCTTGAGGAAAGTTTGCAAGATTGTTTGGTTTGTATCTCTGCCTGGAACGAATGGGTGAACAATAGTTTCTTTCGGATTGAACTGGCCTAGCTGGTTGTACAGGAGGAGTTGGTGAAGATGATGGCTGAACAGGTGGCTGTGCTGAGGGTGACTGAAGTAAAGGTTGAGACAATAATGGTGGGGAAGTTGGAGACTGAACGGAGGATAAGGCTAATGATTCTTCTGCCAACTGGGCTACTGACTGGGCTATGGATTGTAACATGGTTTGTAATAAGTCTGGCTGTGACTGTAATTGAGCTGTGGATTGTGAGGCTGAATGTGGTGAAGGTGGCAACTGGGCTTCTGGCCGGGCGGCTAACTGGGCTTCTGGCCGGGTGGCTAACTGAGCTTGAGGCGATAAACAGTCTTTGTCCTGTGCCGTACATAACATTACCCCTGAGTAAACAGTCCCACAGTTCAGACCAATAATATTGTCCTGTCCACTCACCACAGCCAGCCGCTCAGAAATCCCCAGGTCCGACTGTGGCGAGGAGCGTCGGTAGCGTGAGCGCCGTTTCCCCCTTAAAGGCTGGACCGACGGGCCGGGCAGAACATCCTCTGTCGGACCGGGCAGTGAAGCATGAGTTGCAGGGTGGGTGGTAGCAGCCGGGGGGTGAAGACGGAGCTCGTTCAGAATGAAATTCTGTGCGAGTGGGTGAAGTGAGCTGAGCAGCCAGGGGAGACCAGAAACCAAGCGCTGTAGCCGATTAGCCACGGCTTGGCGAAATTCTCTCCCCTCGTGCTCCAGCCAAACGTTAATTAATTTGTCCACAGAGTAAACAATATCCTCCCGGAGCTCCTTGGGCGGGTTGAATGCTGCTGGGTCCATAGTGGCCGGTTCGTACTGTCACGGCTGGGAAGGCGAGCCGTGTGGTGTGGAGGAAGGAGGACCCAAGATGCAGGCAGTGGATGAAAATGCTAGTGAAGTTTATTTACAAGGTCTAGTGGCAAACAAGCAGTGGGGCATGACAAATAACTGAAGACACCTAAACTGGGAGAACTAAAAATAACAGACCTGGGAGCATACGACAAAGGGATGAGAAGCAGAGAGACGCAGATGAGGAACAGGACACTGTGGAACACAGGGTAACACAGACTGATACGGAGTAACACAGACGAACCGGCAACAGGCAGGAGAACACACAGGGCTTAAATAAACACACCAGCAATCAGGGGATGAGAGACAGGAGGGCAACACGGCTGGGAGGAATCAGAGCTGACGGGACAGGGGAAACGTAAACTGAACACACTCACATCAGACAGAGACCTTCACAATAAAGCAGGAAACTAACAGACAGAGAACCAGACAGGACACTGAACTTGACAGGCGGACTCATAAGTAGACACAATAACACCATGGACAGACAGAGGGAACACAGAGAAGTGGGAGCCGGCAGGCAAAGAACAGAAACCTAACAAATGGCAAAATCACAACAGAATACATACTCGGAATGAACAAAAGCATAAGGAAACACAAAACACTGAGTCCTCAGACTCAGGACCATGACAGTTGTGTAATTGCTACAGAATAATTTATGTTATACTTTGTTATTGCTACAGAAGAATATTTATTTTATTATTTTACATTTACAAGTTTTTTTTCCTGGGGACCCTGTGACACCCCATTGAAGAGCCGTAGGCTGGATCTCTTAAGATCTCACTGCTGGGTTTGTAAGGCCATGTTACTCCTAAATTTCTATCTTGTTCAAAGAGAAGATATAAAACAAAGTTCTAAGCTAATCAACCTTAGTGTTCTCCTTTTTTAAAAAGAAACGATAAGAGAATCGATAAAGAATCGAATCGTTAAACAGAATCGAAAATGAAATCGGAATCATGAAAATCTTATCAATACCCATCCCTACCGGCAACCATAGTCAATTGTCTTCCAGGGGCCAGAGCAGGCGACATTGAGGGAAATTTAAAACTGCTGGCTAAGGGTAAAAGTAAATTCAGTAAAATCATAATTCACGTCGGCACTAATGACACCCGGTTACGCCAATCGGAGGTTACTAAAATCAATATTGAATCGGTGTGTAACTTTGCCAAAACAATGTGGGACTCTGTAGTTTTCTCTGGTCCCCTCCCCAATCAGACCAGGAGTGACATGTTTAGCCGCATGTTCTCCTTAAATTGCTGGCTGTCTGAGTGGTGTCCCAGAAATGATGTGGGCTTCATAGATAATTGGCAAACCTTCTGGAGGAAACCTGGTCTTGTTAGGAGAGACGGCATCCATCCCACTTTGGATGGAGCAGCTCTCATTTCTAGAAATATGGACAAATTTATTAAAATTTATTTATTATTTGGGACCAGGAAGCAGAGTTGCAGTCTTACACGCCTCTCTGCAGCTTCTCTCCTCCTGCTACCCCCCCCAAAACCCATCTCCATAGAGACTGTGTCAAATTCAAATTCAAATTCAAATTCAAATTTTTATTTGTCACGTACACAGTCATACACAGTACGATATGTAGTGAAATACTTGGACAACTGCTCGTGACCTAAAGAAAACAAAAAAGGAAAAGGCTATGAATAAGATAGGAAATAAATATGAAAAATTAAAAAGGGTAAATTTAACTAGGAAAGAATAAAATATAAATTAAGGTTAAAAATGAAATAACTGTACAACACACTGGGAAAGAATAAGATAAAATATATAAATTAAATTGAAAATAAAATAACTGTACAACAAAATACACAATATAGAACTATATAAGAATGTATGAACAAAATACACAAGAAGTATAAATAAATATATACACAATAACAGCAGCAGTGATTTAAGTGATGAAGTGAAAACAATGTCCAGAATGTCCAGTGTGTGTGTAAGAACTATATGTGTGGGTCAGTACTGTGTGGTGGTGTGATTGTGACTGAGAGACCGTATCGCCTGCGGGAAGAAGCTCCTCCTCAGTCTCTCTGTGTTGGTCTTCAGGGAGCGGAATCGCTTTCCTGACCTCAGCAGAGAGAACAGTCTGTTGTTGGGATGGCTGAGGTCCTTCACGATCTTCCTGGCCTTGGTCCAGCACCGCCTGCTGTAGATTGAGTGCAGGTCAGGGAGCTCGGAGCGGATGGTGCGCTCAGCTGATCGCACAACCCTCTGTAGAGCTCGTCTGTCCTGCATGGTGCTGTTCCCGAACCAGGTTAAGATGTTTCCCGTCAGGATGCTCTCTATGGTGCACGAGTAAAAGTTCCTGAGCACCTTGGAGGGCAGTTGGAAGTCTCTCAAGCGTCTGAGGTGGTAGAGACGCTGAAGAGCCTTTTTCACCACGGAGTTGATGTGACAGGACCATGACAGGTCCTGCGTGATGTGAACTCCGAGGTATTTGAAGCTGTCCACTCTCTCCACTGGGCACTCGTTGATGACGGGGGTCTGGTAGTTCCTCTCCTGCTTAGTGCTGAAGTCCACTATCAGCTCCTTTGTCTTACTGACGTTTAGAAGGAGGTTGTTCCTCTGGCACCAGTTCTCCAGATTCCTAATCTCCTTCAGGTAGGCCGTCTCGTTGTTATCAGAGATCAGGCCCACCACGACGGTGTCGTCAGCAAACTTGATGATGGTGGTGGAGCTGGTAGTGGCCACGCAGTCATATGTGTACAGAGAGTACAGCAGGGGGCTCAGAACACACCCCTGGGGGGCTCCAGTGCTGAGAGTGGTGGAGGCTGAGACATGTCCGCCCATCCTTACTGCCTGTGGTCTGCCAGTTAGGAAGTTGGAGATCCACTGACACATAGATGAGCTGAGTCCCAGATGCTCCAGCTTGGTGGTGAGTGTGGAGGGAATTATGGTGTTAAATGCAGAGCTGTAGTCTATGAAGAGCATTTTAACATAATTCCCCCTTCTAATGTCCAAGTGAGTGAGTGATGTGTGGAGGAGATGAGAGATGGCATCGTCTGTGGAACGATTTGGACGGTAAGCGAACTGTAGTGGGTCCAGTGTGTCTGGTAGTGAAGAAATGATGAAGTCTCTGACCAGGCGTTCAAAACACTTCATCACTACTGAGGTGAGGGCTACAGGGCGATAGTCATTGAGAGAAGCAGGGTGGGGTTTCTTCGGGACAGGAACAATGATGGACTCTTTGAAGCATGTGGGGATCACCGACTGAGATAAAGAGATGTTGAATATCTCCGTGAACACAGGAGCTAGCTGGTATGCGCAGTCTCTTAGGATACGACCTGGGATGCCGTCTGGTCCTGCTGCTTTCCTGGTGTTCACTCTCTTGAAGGCTCTCCTTACTTCATGCTCGGAGATGACGAGCACGTTTCCGGTGCTGGCAGTATCTTCCTGTCTGCAGCCGTTAGCGCCGCTAGCACTAGCATCGTTGGAGTCCTTAGCTGCAGCCTCGAAGCGAGCATAGAAAGTGTTCAGCTCGTCTGCCAGAGTCACGGCCGCGTTCGTCATACCGGTTGTTGGTGCTTTATAGTCCGTTATTGTCCTTAGTCCCCGCCACAGGCTCCTAGAGTCACTCTGTTGGAGTTGTGACTCTAGTTTCCTCCCGTAGCGCTGCTTTGCCTCTTTTACCGCCCTCCGCACGTTATATGACGCAGCTTTGTACGGGTCCATGTCCCCCGTCGTGAGTCCCGTGTTGTAGGCAGCGGTGCGGGATCTCAGAGCGTCGCGGATGGTTTTATCCACCCACGGCTTCTGGTTGGGAAACGTTGTGATAGTCTTTGTCTCCACGGTATCATCCGCTAGTTTCCCGATGAATCCCACAACCGCTTCCGTAAACACGTTGACATCATCATCGGAGCTGTTTCTGAACATGCCCCAGTCTGCGTCATCGAGTGCGTCCTGTAACGCGGCCACTGATTGATGCGTCCAGCGCGCGACCTTCCTCTGAACCGGAACTTCCTGTTTCAGCCTTTGTTTGTATTTTGGCATGAGGAAGATGGCGGCGTGATCAGATTTGCCAAACGGAGGGCGGGATTGTGCCTTGTAGCCATCCTCGACCGTAGTGTAGCAGTGGTCCAGTGTCCTTTCACCTCTGGTGGGGCAGGTGATGTGTTGATAAAAGTTCGGCGCTGCGCGTTTGAGGTTGGCGCTATTAAAGTCCCCCGTCACAATAAGCGCAGCGTCCCGGTGTTGTGTCTGGTGCTGTGTGAGTGCCTCATGCAGCTCGCATAAGGCGGTGACCGTGTCCGCTTGTGGTGGAATATAAACGGCACTTATAATGACCGATGTAAATTCCCGAGGTAGATAAAAGGGACGACACATGATGGACAGTAGTTCCAGATTTGGTGTGCAGGAGCGTGTGAGAGGAACAACGTTCGCACTGTTGCACCAGTTGTTGTTCACCATTAAACACGCGCCGCCTCCCCTTGACTTCCCCGAGTCCCGTGTCCTGTCCATGCGGTGAACCGAGAAGAACTCGGCCGGCTGGATGGCGTGGTCCGGCACCGCTGGGTTCAGCCATGTCTTGGTGAAGCAGAGGAGATTGCAGTCCCGAATGTCTCTCTGGAACTTTATCCTGGCCCTGAGGTCGTCAAGCTTGTTCTCCTGTTCCTGACGCCGGCTCGCTTCCCTCTAGGCCGCCGCTGCTTCCCTTTGTTCTCCCTCAAGATCTCACTCGGCCAGCTCGGATCCGGAGTTAAAAACTTCGAATTGTGAGTACATTGTATACCAATAGAAACAAGAGTGTCACTGTCATACCTAATGTACCCAATGGTGATGATTTTGCCGATTTAGAAATGCTGAAAACTAACTTAAAAAGCAAAGACAAAGAAAAAGTGGTCGGAGCGGTCGTGACGGCAGCCGACCTCACCGGCGCCATCTTCTTAAATTCTTCAGCTCCCAAACAGACAAAAGACAAAATAAAAACCACCAATAAACAACTTAAACTTAAAAAATCACAAAGAAAGAACAATACAGTATCCACATCTTAACCAAAGAGTAAAACAGTGAAATGTGGATTATTAAATATTAGGTCTCTCTCCTCCAAGTCTCTGTCAGTACATGACTTAATAATTGATCAACAAATCGATTCACTCTGCCTTACAGAAACCTGGTTGCAGCAGGATGATTATGTTAGTTTAAATGAATCAACACCCCCGAGTCATTCTAACTACCAGAAATCTCAAAGCACTGGCCGAGGGGGCGGTGTGGCAGCAATTTTTCACACCAGCCTATTAATCAACCAAAGACCCAGACAGACTTTTAATTCATTTGAAAGCCTGATGCCTCGTCCACCCAAGTTGTAAAACTCAGAAACCAGTCTTACTTGTTATCATCTATCGTCCACCTGGGCCTTACACAGAGTTTCTCTCTGATTTCGCAGACTTTTTATCTAATTTAGTTCTGAGCTCAGATAAAATAATTATTGTGGGTGATTTTAACATCCATGTAGATGCTAAAAATGACAGCCTCAACATGGCATTTAATCTGTTATTAGACTCAATTGGCTTCTCTCAAAATGTAAAAGAACCCACCCACCACTTTAATCACACTCTAGATCTTGTTTTAACATATGGCATAGAAACTGAACATTTAACAGTGTTTCCTGAAAACCCTCTCCTGTCTGATCATTTCCTGATAACATTTACATTTACAATAATTGATTACACAGCGGTGGAGAGTAGACTTTATCAAAGTAGATGTCTTTCTGAAAGCGCTGTAACTAAGTTTAAGAATATAATCCACCCACTGTTATCATCTTCAATGCCCTGTACCAACACAGAGCAGAGCAGCTATCTGAACGCTACCCCAACAGAGGTCGATTATCTTGTTAATAATTTTTACCTCCTCACTACGTACGACTCTGGATACTGTAGCTCCTGTGAAAACTAAGGCCTCAAATCAGAAGTACCTGACTCCGTGGTATAATTCTCAAACACGTAGCCTAAAGCAGATGACTCGTAAGCTGGAGAGGAAATGACGTGTCACAAACTTAGAGGATCATCATTTAGCCTGGAGAAATAGTTTGTTGCTTTATAAGAAAGCCCTCCGCAAAGCCGGAACATCTTACTATTCATCACTGATTGAAGAAAATAAGAACAACCCCAGGGTTCTCTTCAGCTCTGTAGCCAGGCTGACAAACAGTCAGAGCTCTGTTGAGCCAACCATCCCTTTAACGTTAACTAGTAATGACTTCATGAACTTCTTCACAAATAACATTTTTATCATTAGAGAAAAACTTACCAATAATCATCCCACAGATGTAATATTATCTACAGCTACTCTTAGTACCATTGATGTTAAGTTAGACTCTTTCTCTCCAATTGATCTTTCTGAGTTAACTTCAATAATTACTTCCTCCAAACCATCAACGTGTCTTTTAGACCCCATTGTAACGCAAAGTTATTTAAGGGCTAGTTTTATTGCAATGGGAGAGTTTACTGACTGACGCGCAGAAGAAATAGTTCTTTATGCAGCCTAGATGGTGTGAATGACGAGACCAGAGACTGCAATATCTTGTTGAGGAAAAACCAAAAATATATTGAATAAATGGGGGAAAGGGGAGATGGAACAAAATAATTAAAACAACACACAACATAAATAAATGCCCACAATTAATTAATAAATTAATTCTGTGATTTTTTTCTGTGCAAGAGTCCTTTTGTTAAGTGTCCTTTTGGTCCTTTGTTAAAGTTTCTTTTTTAAAGTTTGCTTTTAAGGAATTCCTCCTTAGGGTCCAGCTTCATGTAATGGGGAAATATGTCCGTAATCCAAAGACTGCAAAGTGGGGGAAAAGAGGGGAAAAAAGAATGGCCCATCCGGCTCGCCACTTCAATATGAAGAAGATCAATTCAAGGTGGGAAAAAAAACCCTGACCTGTAGGCCAGAAAAATGTCCATTAGCACAGCGGTCTCCAACCTTTTTTGCACCACGGACCGGTTTATGCCCGACAATATTTTCACGGACCGGCCTTTAAGGTGTCGCGGAAAATAAAACTAGTACCGGTACCGAAAAAAAGAAGATTTATTCATAACACACGTGAAAAAACCCAGGAAAACCGAGTTAACGATAAAAACGATAACAAAATAACGCTGAAAACCGATAAAAACCCTGAAAACTATACATTTCACACATGAGCCTCAACTCTCTCGGCCCGGTACCAAACGACTCACGGACCGGTACCGGTTCGAGGCCCGGGGGTAGGGGACCACTGCATTAGCACATCAAGTTCAATTCAGTTTACCGGTAAACAAATACATTTTTCTGCAAGTCTATGCAACAATACGAATCATGAATTATCATCATCATCATCAGTCACAAATGTACAACAGTTAAATTATTAATCATCTTGGCTACGTAACTTAATCCATACATTCCAGTAGCGTTCACTACAAACAAATACAGAAACAACATTAAAGAAAAACAACTGTCTAACAGACAGCATAGCCGAATTCAAGGCAACATATAACAATAATCAGTCAATTGCAATTTGTTTCATAGAAAACCCATTTAAGTGCTTAAATAAATAAAAGTGTTAAAAAAAAACCAGTTTTCGAACCGGAGTTCTACTTGCGGTGAGAACGCCGCCGAACAAAGTAATTTTTTAATCGCGGAAACGATCGACTCGTTACTGACAACTAAAAGGTTGCTTTTGGTAGATGTTAAGGACACTTACTGCTGAGGTGATACAATTTTATAGACGAATGGAGGGGAGAAAACGCTTTGTTTTCCAACGCCGTTCTAAACGCCATCAGCTTACAGCCACAGAAGAGGTCGAACCCGAAAGTATCCCTCCACAGCCAGTTTTCATACTTGCCACGACGTGGAAGGAGCAAATCAGGAGAGGGGCCTCAAATCAGCTGACGTGGGTCATGTGACAATGCGTAGGTGATATGGGTTACACCATTCCTACAAAACTGCTCAAAGAAATCCTGCCATTAATTAATTCTTCGACCTTAAATATGATCAATCTATCGCTAATAATCAGCTATGTACCACAGGCCTTCAAGCTGGCTGTAGTTAAACCTTTACTCAAAAAGCATCTCTAGACCCAGCAGTCTTAGCTAATTATAGGCCAATCTCCAACCTTCCTTTCATATCAAACATCCTTGAAAGAGTAGTTGTCAAACACCTAACAGATCATCTGCAGAGGAATGGCTTATTTGAAGAGTTTCAGTCAGGTTTCAGAGCTCATCACAGCACAGAAACAGCTTTAGTGAAGGTTACAAATGATCTTCTTATGGCCTCTGACAGTGGACTCATCTCTGTGCTTGTCCTGCTAGACCTCAGTGCAGCGTTCGATACTGTCGACCATAATATCCTATTAGAGCGATTAGAACATGCTGTAGGTATTACAGGTACTGTGCTGCAGTGGTTTGTATCATATCTATCTATTAGACTCCAGTTTGTCATGTAAATGGAGAGTCCTCTTCACACACTGAGGTTAATTATGGAGTTCCACAGGGTTCAGTGCTAGGACCAATTCTGTTTACATTATACATGCTTTCCTTAGGCAGTATCATTAGAAGACATAGCATACATTTTCACTGCTATGCAGATGACACCCAGCTCTATCTGTCCATGAAGCCAGATAACACACACCAATGAGTTAAACTGCAGGAATGTCTTAAAGACATAAAGACCTGGATGGCCGCTAACTTTCTGCTTCTTAATTCAGATAAAACTGAGGTTATTGTACTCGGCCCTGAAAAGCTTAGAAATATGGTATCTAAGCAGATTCTTACTCTGGATGGCATTACCTTGGCCTCCAGTAACACTGTGAGGAACCTTGGAGTCATTTTTGACCAGGACATGTCCTTCAACGCATATATTAAACAAATATGTAAGACTGCTTTCTTCCATTTGTGCAACATCTCTAAAATATCCTGTCTCTTAGTGACGCTGAAAAACTAGTTCATGCATTTATTACTTCCAGGCTGGACGACTGTAATTCATTATTATCAGGATGTCCTAAAAACTCACTGAAAAGCCTTCAGTTAATTCAAAATCCTGCTCCTCACATACAAGGTCTTACATAATCGGGCCCCATCTTATCTTAATGACCTTATTGTACTATATCACCTTATTAGAGCACTTCGCTCTCGCTCTGCAGGCCTACTTGTTGTTCCTAGAGTATTTAAATAGACGTAGGCTGCCGGGGATTCCCATGACGCATTGAGTTTTTCCTTTCCAGTCACCTTTCTCACTCACTATGTATTAATAGATCTCTTTGCATTGAATCATACCTGTTATTAATCTGTGTCTCTCTTCCACAGCATGTCTTTATCCTGTCTTCCTTCTCTCACCCCAACCAATCACAGCAGATGGCCCCGCCCCTCCCTGAGCCTGGTTCTGCTGGAGGTTTTTTACTGTTAAAAGGGAGTTTTTCCTTCCAACTGTCGCCAAAGTGCTTGCTCATAGGGGGCAGTGTTGGTCAAGTTACTTGAAAAAAGTAATCAGTAACTAATTACTGATTACCTCCCCAAAAAAGTAATCCCGTTACTTTACTGATTACTTATTTTCAAAAGTAATTAATTACTTAGTTACTTAGTTACTTTTTAAAAACACGATTTACAACCTGAAGAGGTGATAAAGTGATAGATCTTTCAGCCCAATTCTACTTTTTCTGCATAATCCATCATACAAAATGTAATCAAATGGAAAAGTCTCTTTTTTAACTTGTTTTATCAGTTTTAATCTTTTAACTTTATGCATCAAGCAAAAATTTAATTATATGCAACATTCTCTTACTTGAATAAATTAGTTTAACATTTAAACCTATTTTCTACACATTCCAGCACATAAAATAAAATATTTTTTGTGTTTACACTCACTCTTTCAAATAGATGCAAGTAAAACACAGCAGAAAATAAATAAAGTCAAAGACTCAGCGGTCCTGTTGCTCTATTTTCACCTGTAAAGCAGGACTGGCGTAGGCGGAGGTTTACCCTTGTGCAGGTGTGCCGCGGTCAGTTGAAGAATCCACGTGTTTCTCTGTGAATTTCCCATTATGTCGTTGCGCACTCAGTGCTTGCTTGGAAGTTTAGGGGGGTTTTTCATGCACGTTGGACGCTAATGTTTTTGTCACTTTTTATGGAATCAAACTCAAAATAAGGTCAGTACTTCCACGCTTTAAACGCTGCACGCTCATACTCTCTCCCACAATCGATATGTGATCCATTGTTGATCTGCACACAGCTGTTGTCACTAACGGCGCACTCGCTTACGTCATTGTCGTGAGACATTCTCGCAAAAAATCACGGTTTTAGTAATGCAGTGAGGCAGCGTTCCTACGGGAAAGTAACGGTAATCTAATTACCGTTTTTGCAATAGTAATCCCTTACTTTACTCGTTACTTGAAAAAAGTAATCAGATTACAGTAACGCGTTACAAGTAACGCATTACTGCCCATCTCTGATAGGGGGTCATGTGATTGTTGGGTTTTTCTCTGTATCTATTATTGTAGGGTCTACTGTACAATATAAAGTGTCTTGAGGCGACTGCTGTTGTGATTTGGTGCTATATAAATAAAACTGAATTGAATGTCTGCCACGGATGTGTATAGGCACTGCTAATGTTAGCATGAACAGATAAGTCCTGCAAGCTTGGAAGTTGTAGTGGGCTGAGCTAACTCTTGTCCCACCTGTTTATATTTCGTTATGGGAGCTGGAGTGGGCAAGTTATTTGCTTGGAGGTCTATCTTTTTGCTTTTCACTGTCAGACACAACGCAGCAACACACTACTTATATGTGCATACATTTTTTTCTACGGTGACTACAAAAAATAGTGCACAGTAAAAGAGTAAAAATGTGTTAACTACACATTAATTAAACATTTTGTGCTTTGGGCAAACAAGTGAAAATGAACAGTACTCTATGTTTGTTAGCCTAACATAAAAATGTAAAGACATACTACATATGCACTACAAAGGCTTTTTTCCACTCTGTTCACATTACTTCATCTATTATTTAAAGAATCATCAACAAGAAAAAATGCAGCTGTCATTGTAAAGGACTTCGGCTTTGGGTCTTTTCAAAACATATAAGAAAACCAATGAGTACTTTATTAGTTGTGAGTAGTTTATTTATTTGTGTGTGTGTTTGTGTGTGCGCGCGCGTGCATGTGTGTGTGTGTGTGTGTGTGTGTGCGCATGTGTGTGTGTGTGTGTTTGTTTGTGTGTGATGAAGAGTTTCAAAATCTTGGTCTAACGCATGGTGACTTTAGAAGAGTCAGGCTGCAGTATCTGAAGAGTAACAATGACTTTTATAGATTTTCTGAACCAGGGGTAGAAAAAGACATATATAATGGGGTTCAGACATGAGTTAAAGTAGGCTAAGCATAGAACAAATGTCAGTGATGAAGCACTTGGCAAGCTGTCTTGGCCTGTGAGAGCCACACAGTAATATGGACACATACATATAAGAAACACAACAACAACAATACCAAGAGTCCAGGCTGCTTTCAGCTCCGATTTCTTTGCAGTTACTGTTACTGATCGCTGGTGAGTGACTGCAAGCTGAGACCTCATGGCACGAGCCTGAGACACAGCCACCACAAACACTCTCAGATACAAAACTACAATCACAGTAAAGGGAACAATAAAGGAAAAAGTAACATCAACAAGTCCTGCGATGTAATTAATGACAAAGACACACTCTCCAATGCAAGAGTTATACCTGCCTGGTTGCTCCAGGTTATCCATCAGAATCAGACTTTGAAAGATGACAGAACAGATCCAACACAAACAGACAACAATTTTAACTCTTTGTTGTGTGATCTTGGTGGAGTAATGCAGAGGGTAACAAATAGCCAAATATCGATCAACAGATATGATCACCATGGTTCCTATGGAGGCCGAGGTGATGACATATGCTAGGTATTGATACAGAGTGCACATGATGTCACCGAGGAACCAGCAGCCATCTATCAGCACAATTTGGAAGAACAAGAGGAGGCCCACACAGAAATCAGCGACAGCCAGAGAAAGGAGCAGGAGGTTGGTGGGGCTGTGGAGCTGCCTGAATAGGGAGAGAAAACACAATATTTTATATTTAGTTTTCTCTATCAAGTGTTATTCAAATTGAAGTATATAGTGCAGAGGCTTAAAAAGAAAAGAAATACTATCTGTGAAAAGAAATGTCTTTCTTACTGCTTGAGATCAATTCAGTTTGATACCTTTCTACCTGAAATGTGAGACGGAGATGATGACCAACAGGTTAAGAATCACAGTAAGCAGAGAAATGAAGGACAGCAAAATATAAGTCAGCATGATCTCAAAGTGTGGACGCCTGGGCCTCATGCAGGAGGTGTTAAAGAGTTGTTGAAAGCAGAGTTCAGTTTCCTCCATCACTGCTGGAAGAACGGCAAACTGAACTAAAATGTGTCTGTCGTCTTTATATTCATCCTCCCCTCCTTCTTCCACACCTCTGTTGTTGTTGCTGGTGTGGTTTTTCTATTCCTGTAATATACTGTGTGACAGCATACTGTCACCTCATAGTAAAACAGTTCTCAATTTCTGGTCCACTGGGGCTTTTCTGTGGTGCTTTTCCCCCCCACGTGTTCTTACTTACTTCCATAGTCCAGTGATATGAATATTAGGTGAGTACCATTGAGTGGATGATGGCAAACTGTCATTTATCCTGAAAGGGAAGGCTGAGTGGTTAAGGATTGACAGTTGGACCTAATCGGCTCCCTTGACCTGCTCTGAAGGTCCTCTGAGAGCTGGAAGGTCACTGCAACCAGGGTGACAAAGCCCTAAAACTGGCTAAGAAGTTATAATGTGCTGCCTCTCTGTTTGCTTTGTGAGGGTTCAGAGGAGATTCGGGAGTTTACAATACGGCTGCCCCTCCCCAAGCCTAGTTCTACTGGAGGTTTTTTCGAATTAAATTGAGTTTTTTCTTCCCATTGTAGGCACGTGCTTGCACATAGGTGTTTGTGTGATTGGTGGGCCTTATGTGTATCGTTATAGGGTCTTTATCTTGAAAGTCAAGAAGGCTCAGCAGCGGCTGTAATACGTGAGGAGGCAGAGGAAATTCTGCATGTCGGCCAAAATCCTCAGCAGGTTCTACAGCTGTATTGTGGAGCCCACACTGACCAGCTGCATCACTGCATGGTACAGCAGCACTACTGACATTGACCGCAAATGCCTGCAGAGAGTGATAACAACTGCAGAGAAGATCACCAGAAGTACGCTGCCCTCTCTCCAGAGCATCTACCATTGCAGAGTCCAGAGGAGAGCTGCCTCCACCCTCAAAGACCCCACACACCCCAACATGGACTGTTCCAACACGTTCTCACTCCCAACTCGTCAAACGTGTGACGCATGGTCAGGCTCCCTCTGCTGCACTTATGGACGCGCAGGTACCCCCCTTGCGTCGGGAATTGACGTGAAGGGTCCTCCGATTGAAGAGATTGCCGCGGAAGTGCCTGTTGTCGGTATATTTAGACATTTTCCAAATCACATTGTAGTGACGTATACAGAACACAATAAATTATATAATGTAAACAACTACCTGAAAAACAGGTAGAATGATACTTTTGTATCGTTTGTTGCATTTATGGAGGGAGTGATGTATGCTGGGTAATGGCACAGCTAGCTACTGGGTGACTTTATTCACCCGCTTCGGCTGTTATCAGTCCATACAATGGGCGTTATTAGCACAAATCAGTCCCATAGATATGGGCCATCTCCTGCTAGATTGTTCAGAAGGTTGTTCTCATCCATCCAGATGGAGGATCACTAACAGGAGCGTGGAAGACTCCAGAATCCACTCTGGCTGCAATCCGGTGGATATGCAGTGTGTACAGGTAAGACCATTTAAACGGACAGCATTTATAGACTGACTATTAAAAGTCAGCGAGTGTCAGTAATGTTAATGTGGTTATGTTAGTAATACACAGAGTGCTAATATAACAGCTTTAAGATGCATTTGTAGATATTATTACGTGTTTTACCGTCTTTATGGTGCTAGCTTAAAGTTACGGTGTAAACGTTAGCTTATATTGGAGGAAAGCTGTTACTGGTTAAACGATGTTAGCACAGAAATATTAGCTTCTATCATGACTGATGAAGTTACTAGTTCATAAAGTTTCCAGTAAAGTGTTTAATCGCAGCCACAGACTGACAGCAAATATCTCGATTAGCTTCAGTGCATCTATAATAAATATGTGCAAGTTTCAGTGCTTCGTTTAAACTGTATGATACTTATACTGACCCAGGGTCAGTGTAAAATACAATCCTAGCTGTGTGAACAAAGCCTGGCTCCTTTAATCCTGCATGACAAACCTCAGGATGCAGGTTATTATTACTCTTTCCTGCTGGCACACCTGTCACACCAGAGAGTCAGCTAGAAACGTACAGTGACGTGGACATCATGCAAAGACTGCCAGACTCTGTAATACTGCAAATGATCAGTGACTCAGGTTATCACTGAACTTTAAACGGCACCTCTGTGTCTCTGTGTGCTGAACATCTAGGATTGAGTCAGGCTGCATTGACTGTGGGAGTTTAATGTTTTAAAAGCAGGTTGAAGACGGCTCAGAAACATTTGAAGATTAAAATTCAGCATTATGGCTGCTGGTGGTTTGTAAAGCCTCTACTCAGCTGTATTTTTGTTACTAATTCATGTTTGTTGTTGTTTAACACAGATTTCAGAAGAGCAAAGATGCTTAATAGTTTAACTAGATTTCATTTGTCAGTGTGGGACTGCTGAGTCACCTGAAGAACTCATTTCATTCATTCTCCACATGATGTTCATTTACAGAAATGTTTCACAGGAGCTGATTCCTCCCAAAGGGTGAACTAGTGTGTTTCCATAGATTACCCCTGTATGAATGTACTTTTAAATGAAGGCAAGTGTTTGTCCTTTTTTGTTCCTCAGGTACAGTACGTGATATCAAGGGCAGGCGGTCAACACTGGGGGTAGAAAAGAAGCAGACGTACTTCCAAGAGGGAGCTGCAGTGAGGTCAGAGGTCAGAATCTGAAACAGCTCAGGTTTATATTTTAGAGGTTATAAAAAATCAAAATGTATTTATGAAGAAACCTTTAAATAATAGTCATAATTCTGATTATTATAAGAAATATCAAACATGTAAGTGGATTTTCTGTTACACATATTGTGTTAGACCTGCAATAAACTGGCAGCCTGTCTTTGTCCTGTATCAGCTGGGATAGGCTTCATCCTCCCGCAACCCTGAATTGGATACATTGTATTCCAATTATGTAATCTGATCATTTACAAACTCAAGGTATCGAATCAAAATGTAAGTAATAATTATAAAATGGGAAAGCAGAAATAAGTGTGTCATAAATGTAAATGTGTGAGCTGACATAGAGGACAGCTACATGTAGTCTGAAAAACCTTTGTTGTCAAGTTTGCAGGTATATCAGCACGAGACATTCTTACATAGAAGAGACGTTAAAGTCTCTAACTCAGTGAAGCATTATTGGTCCCGTCTGTTTGGATAAATATAGTAAGTTGATGTTTGTCCATTTATTGACACATTTTCTTAAGTGCTTATCCAGCTCAGGATCACAGTGGAGCTGCAGCTGGATATGTTCACTAAATAAACCTTACAAAAGTTAACAATAAACCTGCATCCATGTACGTTGTTGTCCACAGGATGTGGAACATGTTAATAAATGTTTGTGTTTATGCCTGTGTCTTTCACAGGAGGCGCTGGAAGGTTTCCCTAATAGTTCCTGGTGAATCAAAGCAGAACCATAAAGGTTGCTGGACTGCATGATGGCCTTACCCCTGAGCAGTCATCCTGTTAAAGGAGGAACCAGTTAGAAGCTGTTTTCAAAGTAGCTGAGCAGATTTCATCTCAAGTAAGCAATTAACTGTTTGTTCATCTGTTCTGCCACTTAAAGAGCGTTTAAGGACGTCTTTTGAGTGTCCAGTTGAATTCATTCTACTGGCTCTCATGGTCATTTGTTATTATAGACATATTTTTCATGTTCATCCAGCTATTTAGTAAATTCTATCTATTTAGTAATATCCGTCAGCTATAAAATGTAATATAAATATAAAAATATCTAAATATCTCCTGTCTTTTATGTTTTAATGATGTAAGTCTGTTATCGTGTTACATTAGCATTCCTCACATATCAATGAGATGCTGTACAGTACAATCCTACTGACACAGCAGAGGGATAACGACGGCTATTCAACATCGTTACACGACACATTCGAGCTGCATGACGCAGACAAAGTGGCTAAATCATCTTTTTGTGGTTTATTGTCTTCAAACCAGCAGACAAAGCCGATTGCAGAAGATGTCAGAGAAGAACTTCTGGCCGTGGACTGAAAAGGTATTTTTTTCTTGTTATCAAAAGACATTTGGAGAGGCAGCTTCTACAACTGGTTGCGCTAAAGTAAAGCTTACAGTCTAAGAAATCACAGTGTTGATATTCAGCACAAAGAGAAAAGCTCACTTGTTTGAATTTATTTACAATCATAGTTTTATAAATTGTGACTGTAAACAGCTTTTACAGCTGTGATATTGTTTGACACTCGATATCAGGTGATGGGTTTAATTTAAAGGTTTCTGTGTCCCAATGAGCCATTTACACTGACCAGTGTCAGTTTAACTGTAACACATTCATTATTTAGATTCAACAAAGAAATAACTGAATGTAAAAATGGCAGCCCTCAGGCAGGTTTATAGAGATACATGCATGCATTATGAAATTTATGTATCCCAGATAATTGTTATTCATCTAGTCATGGCAGACCTACCTCTTCCTCCCAAGTTAACTGCAACCCAAAAGAACTAGTGGGGCTATTTACACACTCACAACCAGTGTGGGGTAAAAAGAGCCACCAAAAAGCTGTCAGCCACAGATGTGCTAGAAGAGTTAGAAACTCTACTTATGGAGAAACTTTCTAAGTCTAACAGGGGACAGGTACTCCTGCCCAAATAACATGATATAACCCCACATACAGCCCAGCCATAAAGTGAACCAAGTCATTTAGTTAAAGACAGCATGGGACCAAATGCATGTAACCAGCCTGCACCAACCTGACATTTCTTCCTTCTGAATTAAATGAATGGATGGATGAAAGTTAAATGACTACAAACCTAAAGCCACTAGTTCCCACACTGGAGCTCCCTGACACTGTGTGTTAACCGTATTTAGCTTGTATCAACAGTTGTAACAGGCTAAGCCACCTGAGACACTGCATTGAATGATTGTTCCTGTCTTAATGGTTTCAGCTGACTGGTTTCAGCTCAGATGTTCTGCTTTTTCCTTTCAGTAGATCAAAGCAGCTCCTTCTGCTTCCAATTTAGAAGAAGAAGAAGAAGAAGAAGAAGAAGGCGAAGGCTTCAGCGAAGTGGCGTTCATGGTCTCAGTGAACAGTCACGGTCACACACTGCATGTGGTTTTAAAAGCAACATGTCTGTTCACCACAACACTGGAGATGTGTAATATTAGTGCAGCTACGGTTTGTTCTTGAACATCAGTTCTGTTTTCTACTTTGATCACTTAGACCAAAAGTGTTGTTTTCAGATTCTTTCTTTTACATCTATAAAGCACCTGCTCATTTTTTATTACAATTAGTTTCACATAAATGTTAGTGTTTCCTTTATGATCTTTTAATGCTTACACTACACTGTACATGTCTACATTAGAGACATTTCTGTTTCCTGTTTCTGTTGACTCAGAGTTGTGAAATGTTCTTTTATTTGATGCACAATATGAAGCTCATAATTTTCTTACAAATAAAACTCTAATGACAAACATGAACAGCTGTGCTTATTTCTGTGACATAAGTTTTTGAATGTGTTCATATTTAGACAGTGTGCATCTGTATGCTGAAACTGTGATGGTGAACCTGAGGTGATGGTCAACAGAAGGCAAATATATATCAATATAAAACAATATTGAAGTAATGTCTTTACCCTCTGCAGCGTGTGCACGCAATCACCTTATTTACTGTAGTAAACGTGCACCGCTAGCTCACGTGACTGACTGTCTCCATGGTTACATCGTATATTATTAGCTATGTAAACAGCTTCCAAAGATACCGCCACAGCTCTCTGCAGCTGTAACACTTAAACACTTTGCAAGTCATTTCACGTGTTTGATAGTTATGAAGACAGAATATGTTTTTAAGGTCATGCTAGGCGGTTGCTATGGTGGTTGCTGTGGACTTGGGTGGACCGCGTCCGATTCCTGTTATTAGCTGTCCGCCGTAGGAAGGCTGCGTTCCATTTACAAGTAGTGACAGTCTGCCGCAACTCTAACTCAAACCCCGCTTTGTTCTTTAATTATAGGCCTTTTATAGCCGTTCATGACACGCACACACACATAAAGCACTTTGCCTCACCATGAGAATGCAAGTTTACCTAACCTAACCTTAAAGTATCTGATAGAGGATAGAAAAATGAAGCAACCAGAGATTTAATGATGAAGACTCTGGGTTCTGTAGTTCACGTTTTACAGTCCTGAATGACTCTTTGCATATGATTTATTGAAGAGGAGTTTAGAATGCACTTTACATTTAGACTGTTGCTGTTTCATTTTTTACATTGTTGCCGTGTTATGTCATGAATAAGGTTCACCTGCTGGGGGTTTGATGGATCAGCTGGACAATACAGTCAAAGACAGACTTCATTCATCATATGCAAGAATCCTAGTTGGATTTTTGTTGTCACTCATGTTTTTGAACCAAATATTGAAAACAATTCTGACAGCCTGGGTACCTGGTCAGGTGTACATTACCTTGTACTCAAGCATCCCAGGACAGAGCCCTGCCCCACCATGAGCCTGGGGGGATACGTGGTTATTAATATAAAAGGACCGATACTGAATATGAATATTTCATGAAAATTGAATTATAATACAAATTAGTAATAAGGGTTTCTCTGCGCCCTTCTCCACCCCATACTCAAAGAGCTGCGGGCAGAGAGGGTGACAGGCGAGGATGGCACTGAAGAGAAGATGCTGGGTTTCTGGAGTCTCCTGGTCCTGTCAGTATTAGTAGGATGTATCTGCTGTGTCTTCTCGTGGATGCTCACCTACCTTGACTCGTTCCAGCCTGGTATGGACTTCCCAACACTGCGGACAGTGGCCCACATCAGAGACGTTTAATATTGATTACATATGTCTGAATTGCTAACCCTAACCCTAGCTCAACAGACCACAATGCCCTGGACTGTCAGTATTATTACATGCTGTGAACATCCTTGATCACAGTTTATGTTGTAAAAGAGAAGGAATATTGGAAAGAAAGATCAACATTGTGATATTATTTCTTCCAAACTGAGCAGAAACATGCTTGTCAGACTCTCACAGCAAAGGATCAGACTCACTGTGCATGACAGCTCGGGCTGTGTTTAATCTTTGATTAAACACAGCCCGAGCTGACTGATTGTCAGTTGTTTAGTGCTTCTGTACAGTTAAGGTCACGTCTCTATTTCAGAATAATTAATAAGCAGAATACACTAAAAGTTGATTGTCTTCCAATATTCTAGCATAATTAAAAAACTTTGACTTTGTAAGTACATATTATTAGTCCTAATGCCAGCATGATTCTTCATAACTCCTGCTTTGAAATACTGAACTTTAAAATGTACCTGATGAAAGATCATTTACAGTGGCACTCTGTCAGGATCATTCTGACTGTAAGATCACTGTATTAATCTGAATCCTTCTGAAATGTGCTGTGAATGAATGCTGATGCAACTCACTGTGGGAAAGCTGTTAATAAAATGAATCTGTGACACATGCAACACATTCACAGAGGAAGAGGACACAAAGGGAGGACACGCAGAGGCTGTGTTGAAGTCAGAAATCCAAATCTTTATTAAAAAACAGGCGGCGGTAACAAACAGGAAGACAAGCAGTCCATCAAACAGTCTACAGGGTCAAACATACAGAGAATTCAAACAGCAGTAAAAAATAACCGGACACTGAAAAACTTAAAGCAATGTGTGACGCAATAAAAGGAAGCAGCGCAGTATATTCACTGAATTATCATCAATTACAAAAGAGAAAAACGATGATTTCTAAGGATCATTTTCTTAAATGCAGTTAGAGTGGTAAAGATGGAAACATACAGCATGTAAACTGTGTGAGTTTGTGAACTTTGTTAGTAACAAATGAGGTAAAAAAAACAAAACAGACAAAACACAGAAAGAGGCTCTCAGTATTCATTAATAATTAGAAAGAAACATTCTGGTCGTGGATTTTTACAGTCTCAGTTGCACTCGCTGTCATCATTATAATCATCATGACCAATGGCGAGGTCCTGAGGTGGGCGGGGCTGTCTCTGGTGATGTCACCATGAAGGAACAGCATCTGGCACGTGTTGCTGAAACATTACAAAAACAGCAAAAACATCTCCCTTTGATTCTATTTCTCCATTCCTGCTGAACATCAGGCAAGAAATATCTCAATAAATCACAGTAAAATGTAAAGCACATATTTTCTCTGCTTTGTCTAACCTCTGCAGAGCCTCTGTCAAGAAAAACATAACTGTAAGCATAAAACAAATATACATTTCATAACACGTCACTGGACAAACCTCGGTCAGCTGATTTCCTCTGTGCAGTGGAGACGAGCATCAGTCCGCAAGTCAAGGTGGTGAGATGGACTGGTGTCCTTTGTGACTCTGCTGGTTCTTCTGAGGAAACACCACCGTCTCTCCACACCGTCACCATCTGTGAGCACAAACTGCTGCTCTGCCAGCATGTAGGAATCACATATCACACACAGGGGTGAAGAAACATCAGAGCTCAACTTTGGATACTTTAGATCTAAACAGATCAAAGTAGCTCTTAGTTTCAGCAATCAGTGAGCAGACAAACATGATACCAAACTGATTCTGTATGAATACAATATGGTATTTTCAATACAGGTGTCAAATTAATTTATTAAAACTAATACAGGTATATGTATATTTTTTTTTGATAAATTAGTTTGCTAAATTATAAGAATATATATATATTTTTTTTCATTTAACAATTGCAACTGAAAGAAATTAAATATTGAACAAAAATATATTGTCACATTCTGAGCATGCTCAGCACGCTGACAGACTTGAAGTTGCTACAGATTTTAAGAAGTGATAATTACAGGGAAGAAACTTCTCTTTTTCATCCGTTTAATCAAACATTTGATGCCTCAGCTGTCTCAGTCTATAGCGTTCTGCAACTACAACTAACCTGAGGCTTGGATTTGGCTGCAGGTGCCCCTGTACATCCTTCTCAGCCGCACACATGCGAGTACCATTTAATCCCACTTCTTCCTGAGCTTTGCTTCATCACAAGACCAAAGGTGGCGTCCCGTGTCACAGTCTTATCATCATCCAGAAGAAACATTTGAAGAAACATCATGGAGAAGAAACATTTACACGCCTCCTGGTTTTGTTTTCTGAACCTGCAAAAAGACTGAGGACAACAAAGCCCAGAGAACACGAGATACACAACATCCAACATTCAGACTCAATGAAGAGCACCAGGTTGGTTCAGTTACAGTAGATATGAGCATACTTCACATCATATTTCAATTAAATATGAACAGGTTCCTCAAGGTTCATCAGAGTAACAAATCTATTTAAAATTAATGTAAGTTTGCTGCAGCTGTATGTATGAACATGTGTTTCTGTGCTCACAGTCCACCTCTCAGGAACCTGCAGTTCATTTTTAGTCTACTTTAAACAGACCTCACAAAAGGCTGATGTGGCTGGATCAGTAGTCTGATTTAAGTACGATACCTTTGGCCAGGGATTCATCTGGTGCATCGCTTCACTGCAGTCTTACGTATTTTCCCCACACCTGAATAAAAAATACTGATATATACAAATAACAGCTTCAGCTGATGCAGCCTGACTCAATCCTAGATGTTCAGCACACAGAGACACAGAGGTGCCGTTTAAAGTTTAGTGTTAACCTGAGTCACTGATCATTTGCAGTATTACAGAGTCTGGAAGTCTTTGCATGATGTCCACGTCACTGTAAGTTTCTAGCTGACTCTCAGGTGTGACAGGTGTGCCAGCAGGAAAGAGTAATAATAACCTGCATCCTGAGGTTTGTCATGCAGGATTAAAGGAGCCAGGCTTTGTTCACACAGCTAGGATTGTATTTTACACTGACCCTGGGTCGGTATAAGTATCATACAGTTTAAACGAAGCACTGAAACTTGCACATATTTATTATAGATGCACTGAAGCTAATCGAGATATTTGCTGTCAGTCTGTGGCTGCGATTAAACATTTTACTGGAAACTTTATTAACTAGTAACTTCATCAGTCATGACAGAAGCTAATATTTCTGTGCTAACATCGTTTAACCAGTAACAGCTTTCCTCCAATATAAGCTAACGTTTACACCGTAACTTTAAGCTAGCACCATAAAGACGGTAAAACACGTAATAATATCTACAAATGCATCTTAAAGCTGTTATATTAGCACTCGGTGTATTACTAACATAACCACATTAACATTACTGACACTCGCTGACTTTTAATAGTCATTCTATAAATGCTGTCTGTTTAAACGGTCTTACCTGTACACACTGCATATCCACCGGATTGCAGCCAGAGTGGATTCTGGAGTCTTCCACGCTCCTGTTAGTGATCCTCCATCTGGATGGATGAGAACAACCTTCTGAACAATCTAGCAGGAGATGGCCCATATCTATGGGACTGATTTGTGCTAATAACGCCCATTGTATGGACTGATAACAGCCGAAGCGGGTGAATAAAGTCACCCAGTAGCTAGCTGTGCCATTACCCAGCATACATCACTCCCTCCATAAATGCAACAAACGATACAAAAGCATCGTTCTACCTGTTTTTCAGGTAGTTGTTTACATTATATAATTTATTGTGTTCTGTATACGTCACTACAATGTGATTTGGAAAATGTCTAAATATACCGACAACAGGCACTTCCGCGGCAATCTCTTCAATCGGAGGACCCTTCACGTCAATTCCCGACGCGAGGGGGGTACCTGCGCGTCCATAAGTGCAGCAGAGGGAGCCTGACCATGCGTCACATGTTTGACGAGTTGGGAGTGAGAACGTGTTGCACTGTTCACACTTCTGCCCTCGGGACAGAGATTCAGAAGTGTGAAATCCAGAACATCCAGACTCAACAACTCCTTCTTCCCCACTGCCATCAGACTCTTGAACAGCTGACCTATTTTTGAACAGTAATAACAATTTTTTTGATTTAAGTTTCTTGAAGATGTTTCGCCTCTCATCCAAGATGTTTCTTCAATTCTAAACCAAATGGTGGCGAGTCACTTTTCTTTCCATCTTCTTAGTTTAGTAGATGAAAGTGAAAATTTGAAAAATTTATGCAGATAATTAATTTACATTTTAAACTTATATTGTACCGTAATTGTCATAAAGATCATGAACTGGATATTTATTGATTCTACCCTCCCAAGCACCAACTAAAAGAGCAACCCAAATTCCAGAACTCTAATCCATCACTAGACCTATGGTAAATGGACTGATTCTTACATAGCACTGTTCTACTCTCCTAGAGTACTCAAAGCGCTCTATACAACACACCGCATTCACACAAGCACTGATGTCTCTGTGTTCTCACTGCTTTCTAACTAACATACACTCATACTCAGATGGATGCATCGGAGAGCAAGTGGGGGTTAGTATCTTGCCCCAGGGGCAATTCTAGGATCAGAGCTTTGGGGGTGCTGAGCACCCAGAGAGCTGCCCAGCCAGGCAAGATAAACCTGTCTCTGTCAGTCCCTGCATCCTTAAATGTTGTCCCGAGTTCTCTCTGACTGTCTCTTTGGTACATTTAAACCCCTGTTCCTCCCTGTCCTCATTGTCTGTTGTCTTCGTCTCTGTTATCAGTCATCATAATTTTACCATCTCCGTGCAAGTCTGCAAATTTCTTTACTAAATCATAAGATTCTTGAATTCATCAAGTCTCTCTGTGCCTGGGTCCTCGTCACAAAACATGACATCACTGTTTTGTACATTTTAACACAATTTAATCCCACATTTGTGAAAGAAAAGCAAAACACTTTTTTGAAAAGTCTGTAAAAAAAACCATCAAATCTGATAAAGGTTATTTAAATGCTGCAAACGAAGAATGGATTGGAATAAAAAAATACATATCCTAACCTTAATTACTGGGGAGATTAATGAATGATGCTCATAGTGAGTAAAAAGTAAACTGACTGCATTTTTTGGAAAGAGATTCACTTTTAATGTGTATGTATAATATAATACAGATGCATAAAAAACACTTCCAAAACAGAATAAATTATTACAAATATATTAGAAAATATTTAAAAATATATATATAAAAATGGAGGCAACTTTGCCTGTGTCAGGAGTAGTGTCGTGGATGAGAGAGGGAGGACCCAAATGCTGGACTCACAGGTAGGTAGGTGAAGGTGGGTGTTTATTGCCGATGGAGAGAACAAACAGAACAGAGGTAGGAAATGGCTGGCTGGACGGCTGACTGAATGAACAAAGGACTGACTGAATGGCTGGCTGACTGAACGCAGGCAGAAACGACAACATAACATCAATGACACGACAGTGAATGAGTAGGTAACAGAGGGCTTAAATACACTGACTGATGAGGATGACAATGAGAGACCGGTGAGTACACAGCTGAACATAATCTGGCTAATGACACAAGACGAGCTGACACAGGAAAAGCAGGAAGTGAGCACATGGAAGTGGAAAAATAAACTGAACATGAACAAAACTGAAAACACTGGGTCACCGACCCAGGAACCCTGACAGCCTGTGGTAGAATGTATACAATCTATGAAAAAATCTTTACTGCAAACAATAATTTTACTAATTTAAAAATAATAATTTTGTGTTTTAGATTTATGAGTTTCATGCTTTCATAGTGGTCCTTAGGAGAGCTTGACATTTTCTCAGGTGGTCCACACTGTAAAAAGTTTGAGAAACACTGATAAGTGTGTGTGTGCTTTTGGAAAACATTTAAAGCTGCTGTACAGAATCTTTGAAACAAGCTTAAAACATGTTTAGAATATAAACAGAGCATCTGCTTCTCTTTACAGCTCCTCACTCCACCAGGGCTGTTTGGCACTGATAGTGTGCAAATGTGATGTACGTACTGCAGCAGTCATACAGACAACTGGACGGTCCAAAAGTTGGCCGACCTATTACTGGCTGAGGTTTCAGTAGAGTTGTGGCTGAACCACATAAAAATCTCCCCGATCAATGATAATGTTATGTTGGAATTTTGTTAAAGACGGTCAAAATGTTTCAACCCAGTTTGTTTAGCAGACTCTGTACAGCAGCTTTAATACAGGGAGGACACAACTTCCAGATTGTGAGTAAAATCAGGTTTTTTCTCTTTGTCAGTTTAACAGTTTGTTGTGCCTGTCACTGTTACCTGCTTCTTCCTGACCTTGTACTTTCTCCTCACGTTCCCTCTTTCCTCTCTCCCTCTTTGGACTGACAATCATACACAAATAGATTGTATTCAATTAGATGATAAATTACATTAATATGAAAAAAATTATATTAAGATCACTAACAAAAAGTCCTCTCTCAGTGTACTTTCAACCAAAAGGCAAATAACCAAACCACATGAACATCTAATAAAAGATATAAACATTGAAACACTGATCCAATATTATTCTTGATTCACAGATCATTTGATTTTACACTTTTACCTGAATGTGGCTCCTTTTTTTCAAAAAACTTCCTTATATCCATTATGAACCTGGCTTTCTCTCTGTACACACACACACACACAACAGGAGTTATAAGGTTAATGGGCATCCAGTTAGTTAGCTAGTTAGTATCCATTACAAACAGGACAGTGGTAACCAACAGTAGGCTATGGACAATTATAAGTTTTAGATTTTAAATAGGCTGTATACATTTCAATGGGAGCAACAGGACAGTCAGATGTCGCTGAATTTACTACAGAGCAGGACGGATTGTAGGTGTCATGAAACGCTGTGTGGCAGGCAGGAGATGAGGACTCAAAGTGCAGGACTCACAGACTCAGGGGATGAACTCAAAATCACAGCTTTATTTGCTGGTCACATAAAAAACGAGCAGACAAAGTAAACGAAGCTAAACTGGGGAAACAATGAACTAAAACTCACAGGGAGATCCACACAGCAAGAGAGACGACGCAACAGTGACTCAGAGAAACACAGGGTTTAAATACACTGGGAAGTAACAAGGGGAATGAGACACAGGAGGACACAGCTGGGAGAAATCAGGACTGACGAGACAAGGAAGCAAAGCAGGACACATTCACATAAGACACGGACCTTCAAAGTAAAACAGGAAGTATGACACAGAGACGTGAACTTGGCACAGTGGAGACAGCAACTAAGGCTCTGTCCCAATTCAGAGTCTGCACGCTTGAAGTACGCATTTTAAGTGCGGTTACGTCACCGCCACGCGACGACGGCTGTCCCAATTCGAAGTGTACTTCAAATGCATACTCCAAATGCGCCGTTGATTTCCCCAAATATCAAGCGTGGTCCGGTGCACGCTTCGTGGTCCCATATATCCCACAATTCATAGCGCGGCGGTGGGTGTGGAGAATTTTGCCGCAAAATACGGCAGAAGGGAGCGGCCGAAGAGGGTTTTTTTTTTCAAACTTTATTGAAATTATAAAGCGAACAGTCAGTCATTCCAGTTCAGTTTGTACAGTAGACATACAAGGCAAATAAGAGTAACAATATACAGTACAATGAAATAAGAAGGATAAATAAATAAAGGGAAAAAAAAGAAAAAAGGGGGGGAATGTGACAGACTTCATAACAACTTTGTATTTGAAAGTTGTGACAGCTCATTCGTTAAACATTTCTGAATGAATTTCAATCAATGATAAACCTTTTTTATTGGAAGTTAATTTAAGAGAGTTTAAGTAATATTCAATTTCAATCAAAAACAAATTAAATGATGGGATTGAGTTTTGAAATTTACATTTATGTATATGGAATTTCCCTAATAAGATGGAGCGGCCAAAGAGTGAACTGTCAAAAGTACTGAATATGACGTCACTTATTTATGTGCGAATGTTTAATAATTAAAGTCAGTCATATATCCACAAACACAACAAGCTGAAAGTCAGTGATATATGTATATGTGTGTGTGTATATAAAAACACCCAGCACGCCCCTGCGGGCGGTTTATCCTTCAAGCTCGGGTCCTCTACCAGAGGCCTGGGAGCTTGAGGGTCCTGCGCAGTATCTTAGCTGTTCCCAGGACTGCGCTCTTCTGGACAGAGATCGCCGATGTTGTTCCCGGGATCTGCTGGAGCCACTCGCCTAGCTTGGGAGTCACCGCACCTAGTGCTCCGATTACCACGGGGACCACCGTTACCTTCACCCTCCACATCCTCTCGAGCTCTTCTCTGAGCCCTTGGTATTTCTCCAGCTTCTCGTGTTCCTTCTTCCTGATGTTGCTGTCATTCGGAACCGCTACATCGATCACTACGGCCGTCTTCTTCTGTTTGTCTACCACCACTATGTCCGGTTGGTTAGCCACCACCATTTTGTCCGTCTGTATCTGGAAGTCCCACAGGATCTTAGCTCGGTCATTCTCCACCACCCTTGGGGGCATCTCCCATTTTGATCTCGGGACTTCCAGAGGGTCCCGGTGATGTGGAAGACATCATGCCTCGTCCCTGTACCAAAGACGCCACATCCCAGTGGCCCCCAGGATTACAGGCCCGTGGCACTGACCTCCCACATCATGAAGACCCTGGAAAGGCTCATCCTGGACCAGCTGCGACCCATAGTAAGACCACATCTGGATCCCCTTCAGTTCGCTTATCAGCCTCGTCTCGGAACTGAGGACGCCATCATCTACCTGCTCAATCGTGTCTACACCCATCTGGACCAGCCGGCGAGCACTGTGAGGGTCATGTTTTTTGACTTTTCCAGTGCTTTCAACACCATCAGGCCGACCCTCCTGGGTGATAAGTTAGCAGCGATGCAGGTGGATGCTTCTCTGGTGTCCTGGATTGTTGATTACCTGACAGGAAGACCACAATATGTACGTCTCCCACAGTGTGTGTCTGACAAGGTGATCAGCAACACAGGGGCACCACAGGGGACTGTCCTCTCCCCCTTCCTCTTCACCCTCTACACCACAGACTTCAGCCACTGCACAGAGACCTGCCATCTTCAGAAGTTTTCTGATGACTCTGCGGTGGTTGGATGCATCAGCAGGGATGATGAGGCAGAGTACCGGGCTGTGGTCGACTCCTTTGTCACGTGGTGTGAGCAGAATCATCTGCAGCTCAACGTGGCAAAGACCAAGGAACTGATCGTGGACTTCAGGAAGACCAGGAAACACTTGACCCCTGTTTCAATCCAGGGGGTCAGTGTTGACATTGTGGAGGACTATAAATACCTTTTATAGTCGCCTCTGTCAGTGCGCCGCAGGGTGGCTGTGGCTACAATGTAGCTTGCCATCACCAGTGTGTGAATGTGTGTGTGAATGGGTGGATGACAGGTTGTGTAAAGCGCTTTGGGGTCCTTAGGGACTAGAAAAGCGCTATACAAATACAGGCCATTTACCTTGGAGTACACATTGACAATAAACTGGACTGGGCTAAAAACACCACAGCACTTTACAGGAAGGGCCAGAGTCGTCTCTATTTTTTGAGGTGACTGAGGTCCTTCAACATATGCCAGAAAATGCTGAGGATTTTTTACGAGTCTGTTGTGGCCAGTGCGATCCTCTATGCTGTTGCATGCTGGGGGAGCAGGCTGAGGGTCGCAGATGCCAACAGACTCAATAAACTGATCCGTAAGGCCAGCAATGTTGTGGGGATGGAGCTGGACTCCCTCAAGGTGGTGTCGGAGAGGCGGATGCTGTCCAAGATAAAGACAATGTTGGATAACACCTCCCACCCACTCCATGACATGCTGGTCAGTCACAGGAGCACGTTCAGTGAGAGACTGAGATTACCCAAAAACACCACTGAACGACACAGGAAATCTTTCCTGCCTGTGGCCATCTCCCTGTACAACGCATCCACTTAACACACTATTTACTGCTTCAACTACACATGTTTCTTTTCCAGCTATTTATTTATGAGTGACTTATGTATGTATGTATATATATGTATATATTGTACTATTCTTAGTTAGTGTATTGTCTGTCTTGTCTTAATGTTGGTTATAATGGAGCACTGTAACAAAAAATAATTTCCCCCAGGGATCAATAAAGTATTCTGATTCTGATTCTGATTCTGATACTCGGCACAGATGTTCCTGTACACTATGCCGGCCACTTGGTTATGGCGTTCCATGTATGCCTTGCCTGCTAGCATCTTGCACCCTGCTGTTATGTGCTGGATTGTCTCTGGGGCATCTTTACACAGCCTGCACCTGGGGTCTTGCCTGGTGTGATAGACCCCAGCCTCTATGGATCTTGTACTCAGAGCTTGTTCTTGTGCTGCCATGATTAGTGCCTCTGTGCTGTCTTTCAGTCCAGCTTTGTCCAGCCACTGGTAGGATTTCTGGACATCAGCCACCTCCTCTATCTGCCGGTGGTACATACCGTGCAGGGGCCTGTCCTTCCATGATGGTTCCTCGTCTCCCTCCTCTTTCTTGGGTTTCTGCTGCCTGAGGTATTCACTGAGCACTCGGTCAGTTGGGGCCATCTTCCCAATGTATTCTTGGATGTTCATTGTCTCATCCTGGACTGTGGTGCTGACACTCACCAGTCCCCGGCCCCCTTCCTTCCGCTTAGCGTACAGCCTCAGGGTGCTGGACTTGGGGTGAAACCCTCCATGCATGGTAAGGAGCTTTCTTGTCTTTATGTCAGTGGCTTCTATCTCCTCCTTTGGCCAGCCTATTACCCCAGCAGGGTACCTGATCACGGGCAGGGCATACGTGTTGATGGCCCGGATCTTGTTCTTACCATTCAGCTGACTCCTCAGGACTTGCCTGACCCTCTGCAGGTACTTGGTGGTTGCAGCCTTTCTAGCGGCCTCTTCATGGTTCCCATTTGCCTGCGGGATCCCCAGGTACTTTTAACTGTCCTCTATGTCTGCAATGTTGCCTTCTGGTAGTACAATCCCCTCAGTTCTGACTCATCTCTATGCTTGTCCTGCTAGACCTCAGTGCAGCGTTCGATACTGTCAACCATAATATCCTATTAGAGCGATTAGAACATGCTGTAGGTATTACAGGTACTGTGCTGCAGTGGTTTGTATCAAGGTTCAAGGTTCAAGGTTCTTTATTTGTCACATGAATAGTTATACAAGTATAACACACAGTGAAATGTAGCCTGACACGCTCCTCGACATGTGCAAAAATTGGGGGGGGGGGGGGGTGTAGAGGAAGAACATTATATATATACACATATAGTATATACACTGGGTGAATGTGCAGTAGTAGCAGCAAGCAGGTGAATTCTGTACATTAATATGAATAGACATCTGACTATTTTACAGGATAGACAATATAAACATATTTAAAATTAAAGGAATTTGAAATGTACATTGTGCCTTGGTTTAGAGTGTCTGGAAGAGAGTCCTGTCTCAGTCAATTATAGATGATGTGAGAGGGCGGGTGTGTGTGTTTAGGGCACGGATGGCTTGGGGATAGAAGCTCCTCTTGAGTCTCTCTGTCCTTGCCCGGATGATGCGGAACCTTCTACCAGATTGCAGAAGTTGGAACAGTTTGTTGCCAGGATGGGACGGGTCCTTCAGTATCTGCGCTGCTCTAGTCCGGCATCTCCTGGTGTAGGTGTCCTGAAGCGGGGGGAGAGCAATCCTGCAGCAGCGCTCTGCTGTACGGATCACTCTCTGGAGAGCTTTTTGGTCCTTCACACAGCTGTTCCCGAACCACGATGTCATGTTCTGTGTGAGGATGCTCTCCACAGTGCCTGTATAGAAAATCCTGAGGATCTTTGGAGAGACCCTGAACTTCCTCAGTTGTCGTAGGTGATACAGGCGCTGCCTAACCTTTTTGGTCTGGATCTGAATGTGGGCAGCCCATGTCAGGTCTGAGGAGATGTGGACACCAAGATACTTGAAGGACTGCACCCTCTCCACTGGAGCTCCATTGATGATAATGGGCTTGTAGTCTCTGTGCTGACCCCTTCTGAAGTCCACCACCAGCTCCTTGGTCTTGCTGACGTTCAGCTGGAGGTGGTTGTCCTGGCACCACGATGCCAGATTCTTCACTTCATCCATGTAGGCCGCCTCATCGTTGTTGGAGATGGCACCCAACACCACTGTGTCGTCAGCAAACTTCACAATGGTGTTGGAGCCATGGGTGGCCACACAGTCTGAAGTGTAGAGGGAGTAGAGCAGTGGCGAGAGGACACATCCCTGAGGTGCTCCTGTGTTGATGGTGATGCTGTTGGAGAAGCACCTGCCCACCCTCACCACCTGAGTTCTGCCAGTGAGGAAGTCCAACACCCATGCACACAGACGGCTGTTAAGTCCCAGATCCCTCAGCTTTGTGAACAGTCTGCAGGGAACTATTGTGTTAAACGCTGAACTGTAATCAACAAACAGCATTCGCACATAGTTACCCTGTTTCTTGTCCACGTGGCTGAGAGTGGTGTGTAGGACGTGAGCGATGGCATCCTCTGTGGATCTGTTGGATCTGTAGGTGAACTGCAGCGGATCTGTGGTGTCTGGGATGGAGGAGGAGATGATGTTCTTCAGCAGCCTCTCAAACACCTTCATTACTACCGAGGTCAGTGCAACTGGCCGGTAATCGTTCAGGGATGATGGTTTGCTGTTCTTGGGCACAGGGATGATGGTGGATCTTTTGAAGCATGTGGGGACCACAGACTTCGCCAGGGACTCGTTGAAGATGTAAGTGAACACACCTGCTAGCTGGTCAGCACAGCAGCGCAGCAGACGGCCGGTGATGCCGTCTGGCCCCGCCGCTTTCCTTGTGTTCACTCTCCTCAGTGCCGCTCGGACGTCATGCTCCGCGATGCTGGTCACCGGTCTCTCGCTGATGACGTCACTGTCCTCGGTAGTCAGGCGGTAGATAGCATTAGCCGCCTGGCTAACCTCGAAACGGGCGTAGAACTGATTCAGCTCGTTGGTGAATGCAGAGTCGGCGTTGATCGGCGTAGTGTCCCTGGCTTTGTAGTCCGTAATGGTGCGTAGTCCGTGCCACATACTCCGTGTGTCGCCCTGGTGGAAGCGGGACTCCACACGTTCCCGGTACCGGCGTTTGGCATCTCTCACTGCGCGCCGCACGCCGTATGAGGCCGCTTTGTAGGCGCTCATATCGCCAGTGGCGAGACCCGCGTTGTAGGAGGCGGTCCTGGCGTTTACTGCAGTGCGGATCGATCTGTCCATCCACGGTTTCTGGTTTGGGAATGTGGTGACTCTCGCAGTGGGGATAATCTCCTCCGCTAGCATATTGACGAAGCATACTGCTACTTCCGTAAACTCGTTGATGTCGACTGCGCATGCTCTGAACATGTCCCAGTCGACGTCGTTGAGTGCGTCCTGTAGCGTAGCTTCTGATTGGGCAGTATCATATCTATCTAATAGACTCCAGTTTGTGCATGTAAATGGAGGTTAATTATGGAGTTCCACAGGGTTCAGTGCTAGGACCAATTCTGTTTACATTATACATGCTTCCCTTAGGCAGCATCATTAGAAGACATAGCATACATTTACACTGCTATGCAGATGACACCCAGCTCTATCTGTCCATGAAGCCAGATAACACACACCAATGAGTTAAACTGCAGGAATGTCTTAAAGACATAAAGACCTGGATGGCCGCTAACTTTCTGCTTCTTAATTCAGATCAAACTGAGGTTATTGTACTCGGCCCTGAAAAGCTTAGAAATATGGTATCTAAGCAGATTCTTACTCTGGATGGCATTACCTTGGCCTCCAGTAACACTGTGAGGAACCTTGGAGTCATTTTTGACCAGGACATGTCCTTCAATGCACATATTAAACAAATATGTAAGACTGCTTTCTTCCATTTGTGCAACATCTCTAAAGTTAGAAATATCCTGTCTCTTAGTGACGCTGAAAAACTAGTTCATGCATTTATTACTTCCAGGCTGGACGACTGTAATTCATTATTATCAGGAAGTCCTGGGTTTTTCTCTGTATTTTTCATTGTATGATCTACTGTACATTATAAAGCACCTTGAGGTGACTGTTATTGTGATTTGGCGCTATGGACCAATATTCATGAATATTGGTTTTCAGAAGAGCCACTGAATCAAGAGTCATACAGAGTGAGGATGTGACACTATTAATAAGATAATAAACCTCTGTGAGAGTAGAGTTTAGGTAGCTGTTCTGCACTGTGTTAGTACATGTCACTGAAGAAGATAACAGTGGACAAATTATATCCTGAAACTTAGTTATATCACTTTCAGAAAGACTTCTACTAAATGCATTCTTTCTTTCTTGAAAGAATATATACTAGAAAATATGGTGAAGCCTATCTTGCTTTTGGCTTCACCTGCAAAAGTGCCGAGGTAGGTCTCCCTGCAGAATTGGATTTTCCTGCGTTGGGAACACGCACTAGGCTGTCCAAATTATGGACAAGCAGTATTCCACATTCTTGATTTTTAGTTCACAAACACTTCTTATAATGACTAACTACTTCTGAAATTTTGGAGATATTTGCTCTTTATCCAATAAAGTTACCATGGGATACAAATAATATCAGGGTGATCCTGCCACAACTTGTTCCCCCGGTTCAAATCACAGACAAACAGTATCCCACAGTTATTTGATGTTTTTGAACCCATTTTGCACAGAGAGGCTTTTGTTGAAAGAAGTATTGATAGCAATGTTGAATATTATTACACAGGAAAAAACAACTACATGTTAAATAATAATACTCTGATACCTCTGCTTTTCTAAATGGAGGGACAGTAACTGTGTGTAAGCGTGTAAAAACTGCAGATAGTAAGATTAACAGTAGCAATATTTTGTCTCTGTTCGCCATTGTAGAAATTCATCTCATGTAAACAATAACGTGGCGCACAGCGTGAAAAAAGGCACTTTGATGTTGCTTGATCTATATAGGTTCATATTACTCTTTATAGCCTATTAGTTTGGTTTTTTTTTCAATGCTCTCTGAGGTCATAGCAAATTAGAACAAACATCCTAATGAGTAATTTTGTAGAACTATGTTCTATTTATAGAGTTGCTAATTGTTTTTCATTATTGTAGCAAACCAGCCTATGAAATGAATGAAACAAATCCTGACTGGGTTCCAACGCTACACAAATCCCTGCTTCAAACTACATGCTACATGCCACTATGCCAATCAGATTACTTCTTCCATGTGAGGGTGAACATGTGCCCCAGAGTGGTAGTAAAACCAGGGAAAATGCTCTTGTTAAATACTCTTAAAAGTCTTGTGCTGTATATGTAGTGATACGTTTTCAAAAGAGACAGTAAATTACAGAATGCTAGTAGAGGGTGATATTATTTAAATGCTGTCATGATTTTATGTGAACATTTTGTCACTTGTAAACTATAAACGACATGGATTGTACATTGTTACTGATGTTATGTTCTACAAAGCGGTTTTAATAAAAAAAAAAAAGGCAAAAATTAGTTTCTTTCTTTATTCAACTTTTGAACAGTGTTACTTAGTAAGTACATATTCAGTAAATGCAAATTATTTACATGGCAATTCACTTCAGGCATAAATATAGACCCCCTAAATAAAACATTATGGGTTATTCAGAACAGAACTATGCTTGATCCCTATATATTAGGGGACCAGAGGACACCCCCAGCACTTGTTTCCCCTCTGCTGTTGCTCTGCTGTCTGTGCTTAAGGCTGTACACCCCGGGATTTTGCTTTGCTTGCTTTCTGCTATGTAATTCTCTTGCTAAATGTCTGTATGTATTTTTCCTGCTGTTCATATGATTCAGTGTATTAAACTCTGTTCCAAGAATTCTACTCTTTTCCAGAGCATCTTTTTGAGTGTCTTGATTTTAATTGGATCTAAAGAGGTTGGATCTCCACATCCTTGGTGGGAGAAGGTTATCAGGATGGCTTCAAAATTTACGACAACAAGTGCAGTACCTGAAACACACACAGACAAAGTTCATGTAAAGACAAGAACTTTAATGGGCCAAGGCTGACACACATGTGTTTACTCTACTTTCAAATCCTGACCTCAGGAAATCACATGATAAGGTGGGGCCAGGTTTCACAATGAGCTCCCCCGAAACCCTGGCTGATTGGGACCCCCACCCAGTTTCACACCTTGGCTCAGACGATTAGAGGATCATGAAGGGGTCCTTTTGTCCCTCTATGGGGGGATACTCCCACTAAGTTTAAATCTGGGACTCTCCACCATTTGACCTTAGAACTGAAGAAGCTTCTCAGATGAGAGGTGAAACGTCTTCAAGCAACTTAAAGAAGTCCAGACGCTTTTCTTTGCAAGCTCCTTTGACTACAATGACCTGGATGACTGAGAACCTTCACAGACATACTTTCAAATCCATTCATCATAAATGTAACAAATAAAGTGTTTAGAAAGTTAGCACATACATGTTATTTTTCTTCTTCTTATGTATCCATCTATAGAACGCTGCATGTTATATTCTGAATCTGCCTCTTTTCTTTTTTGTTGTTTTTTTTAATCTGCCAGCAAAAAAATGAACCTAAAGTATGTAATGCAAGGATGTAACCACTTTCAAGAGGGAGAAAGCATAAAGTTCGACTTGTATGGATCACTTAATATGATAAGGAGATTCTGCAGGTCATTGATCAACGTATAAAACCAAAATAGAATGTATTTTTAGCGACACACGACACAAACACGTAAGCAAGATGTATAATTAGGATTATTTATAATAAATATGAATTCATTAGTGAAATTTCTTTAACCATAGAGAATGACTAAATCCTTTATGTCTGTGAAGGTTCTCAGTAGTCTAAGGAGCTTGGAAAGAAAAGCGTCTGGACTTCTTTAGGTTGCTTGAAGACGTTTCACCTCTCATCCGAGAAGCTTATTCAGTTCTAGGGTCTGTTGAGACAACGCCGGTCTCTGCAATTCTTTTGGTCCTGGTAGAGATCACGCTGAGATGTTTCCATGTTTTACACAATCATTTTATTACCCATTATTCTTACAGATGCATCTGGAGATCGGCACACTGCATTCCTATGCAGTCCTATGCTAAAGGCTGATCTAAAGAACTCCACACAACAGTTACAGTTATAACCTCTGGTCTCCTCCCGCCTACAGTAAACACCCCCACAATGGAAATACACTAGTACAGTGGCCAAGGGTACTGACACTCTGACCCCCATCTCCTTTTAAGGTAGTGTCCATTTGCCCTCTGTCTGCTCCTCAGCCTCAGTAACTCTTGCTTCATGCCCTGGGGGTGGGGGTTGATTGTCCTCCTGCCCTGAACCTCAGTTCTTTGTCCCCATCCCAGGCCTATTTTCTATTTTGTATTCTTACACCCATTAACCGCAATATTATAATGTTGAAAGAAATTACAAACTATATTCTCTTTAGCTCTGATCTATATGAAGGAATCTATTCTCAACAGGTCAAATGGTGGAGAGTCCAAGATTTAAACCCCGTGGGAGTATCCCCCCAAAGAGGGACAAAAGAACCCCCTGATGATCCTCTACCTAATAAAGGTAGGTAGATTTTCTTGTAAAACAAAGGTGGTCCTAGTGAAAATAGTTTGAGAAGCACTGTTATAAAAGTGTCAGAACAGACAATGTGGCAGATCAGATTTTTAAAGTCATTTGGTAGCTTTTACAGAGGAAAAAAAATTATGTTATCTGTAGGGATGGGTATCGTTTAGGTCTTATCCGATACCGGTGCCAAATCGGTACTTTTGAAACGGTGCCGGTGCTCAAACGGTGCTCAAACCGGTGCTTAAAGAATGGAGAACACAAACTTTGTCCAAAACCTCTCATGTTTAACTGTTTTCCACTTTTTCTTTGGTCATTTTAGCCTTTTTGGCCAGGGTGAAGGGAGTATCTGCCATCAAACAAGAGGACAGCCACATGTAGCTATGATGGTGTTTGCTAGTTCACCTTACATGCATTAATGTAATAACGTGGTTAGCCTACTCAATGTAAATTACACACGAACAACATTAAGCTACTCACGCAGAGAAGAACGGCTGCTGCCATCATCATCCGTCATCATTTCTGCTACACTGACAGGGCTAGGGGCCAGGACTCTCCTCTTCGGGTTTTTGGGGGATGTTGCTAACTCCGGGTCCGATAACAGGCACCACACCCGCAGTAGATGTGCTCGGTGTGAGGTCTCGCAGCAAGCTATCAAATACGGCGCATTTCTGGGCTTTTAAAAAAAACACTATGTGTCGCCAGGTGTTTCATCGGATTTGAGGTGTTACCTCCTTTGACAGGATCACAGTATCAGCTTAAAGCACTTGTTGCTGCTGAGTTTGCATATTTTGCTGTGAAGTACAGCCAGACTTTGACCGCTTCGCCTTGGTCATTTTTAATCTGTAGCTCTGCTCTAAAAGAACGTATGTACCTGGGCCCGCCTACTATCCTCGGAAACGTAAAATGATTGGCTAGAAGTGTATCACAGCTCAGGAAAAAAAAGCACCGAAATAAAGCACCGAAATAAAGCAACGAAATGTGCGCTGCTTTTCGGTCTGGTTACTACCGTTTCTGTCAGAACCGGTGTCATCCCTAGTTATCTGTTATGTAGCCAAGGATTCATGTCATCATTCATATCAATGCACTCTGTAAGTGTATGTGTATGCACACACACACACACACAGGTACATTATTCTCCCAGTTCATGCAAATGGATTCATGTCAAGAACTTGACACAGGCACGAAACAAACATGCTATATGTAATTGGTCTGAATCACTGTCATCGAACATTCACACCTTCTTATATTATTTCCAGATGGCCACACACTCCCATCTCAGGGGAGTCGTTCTAATCAAAGGTGTTAACAAAAACATGTGTGTGCCAAAGTAAACACACATTGTGAAATCACACAGGAAACTTCACAAGGAGACAAAAAACAACATAATGCAACCTTTCATAGCAGTCTAAACTTTGTGGTTCGCTTGGAAATGAAAAACAATTGTCCGATTTCAATGACAATGCTTGTTCAGTAGGACACTGTTCACCTTAAAGTACTGTAACTGAATATTACAAATACATAATGCATGCTCATACTCGTGGGTGGCTCAGGTGGTAGAGCAGATCAGCTACTGATTGGAAGGTTGGTGGATCAATTCCTGGCTCCCCCAGTCTGCATGCCAAATTTCATTGGGCAAGATATTAACCCCAAATTGCCCTCTGATACGTTCATCGGAGTGTGAATGCTTATTAGTTGCACTGGACTATAGGAATGGGTGAATGCAGCATGTTGTATAGAGCACTTTGAGTACTCCGGGAGAGTAGAAAAGCGCTATATAAGAATCAGTCCATTTACCATACTTTTGTAATAATATTGTAAAAATCTTTCAGAAGGCCAAGCTGTTATTAACTATATGAGGAATGCCACTGATAGGTTTGTAGCTTGAACCTATTCGCTGGAACGTTGAGGACAATATAATTACACATCAAGCAAGACACGAAGTAGGCAAAGTTCTTCTTGTTACTCATGCATGAGGGAGACCTGCCTGGAGCCAAGTGTCGTTCCACCACTTGACCTCCATCAGACTCTCAGCCAGGTTCCCCATAGCACTCCTTTTATTGTTGTTACATGAATATGCATAGGGTCATTAACATATGATGTCTACATACACACAAAGAGTACCTTGCCTGTGTGTGTGTGTGTGTGTGTCGTACTGCTGATCAAAGGGTCCTATAACATGAAAGCACAAAAGCAAACATCCTTGGTCAGGAAGAGGGTAGTCTCCCCCTCACCCTAGATGCTTCACCCTATAACACTGTGAGGAAGTCCAGCAGTTCATCTAAACAAAAAGCACTTAGACTAGAACAGACGTAGCTACGTTAATCCTACCATAAAACAATAAAACAAGGTACGACCTCTTCTCATGCTCCCAGGATGTGGGTGTGCATTCTAGTGCAGCCTTTGCAGCCTGTTAAAGATCACACATCCTATCACTACACAATTGATTATACACCTCTAAGCATATATGGTTAAATGTTTCTAAGCATAAATGACAATCAACTATACAAAACCTAACATGCCCCCCTTTTTGACCTTTATGCTGGAAAAGTTCCCAGTTATGATCACTTCATGTCTGACAGTTTCAATGCAAACATTTTTATACTCAGCATATGTCAAATCACCCTAAATTACTGTAAAAGTACACAGTTTGACAAATGTATTAGCAGTTATCCCATTCCTCATTGATCTCATCCAATGGCAAACTGCATCCTACAAGCAAACAAATGAATTGTTAATTTAATAGTTAAAATAAAAAAGTAACATTTTCAAAAACATCTCAGCTTGGTGGTGCTTCCTCCGGGTGTGCAAATCACATGTCTCTCTGCAGAGTGGTTTAAGTTCTGCAGGGCGTCATGAATGTCTCTTCCAATTGTTTCCATCACTGTCCATAGGACCAGAGTCCAAATGTATGTAGAATAAACATTCAAACATACCAGTTGGTTTTATTGTTTGTCAACATGGGTCTCAGCTATCTCCAAAGCTGCAGATCTCTTCAGCACTCTAGTTTTATGGCCTCTACCAACCCCCATTACCTCACTTCAGGCCTTCGTCCTGCGAGGGGGATATTTATGACTCCTCCATTGTCCACGCTCTGCAGAAAAACCCCTCTGTGGAAAGGGTGCTGGGTTCAGTTATCTTATTGCTGTTATGATCCCAGCAGCCTTCAGAGTGTCATCGTATGCACAGTACAGTGACACAGCATTAGGTGATGTTCATAGGAAACTGCTGTCATCACCACCATAGCTCCTGGTTCCTGTGCTTTTCACAGAATCATGATGTCATCCTTAGACTCCCTCTGCGCTGTCGATGGAGCTTGGTACGCTCCCCTCATCCTTCAGGTGCCCATCTGTTGTCCACAATCTCCTCTGTTGGCCTCTGGAAATCCCCCTTGGCACAGCTCTCATTCCCACGCAGTTTCATGGTCCTTGCTGTGGCTCCAAAGTCTGATCTCATGATGGGCCCCAACCAGCTCGACCTTTGACCTCAACCACTGCCTGGGCTGTCAGCTATGCCTGGAATGGTTCTTGCTTCTCACTGGGCCTCTGAAGATTTCTCAGGAGATCCCTTTCAGCAGACTGCTGCACCTGTATTTCCTTGCTAGGAGGAAAAACTTCTATTTGGAGAGCATGTCAACAATCATCAAACCACATTTTGTGTTCAGTGAACTTCACTTATAGGCCATCAAAGCCTCATCTGAACATGGATGCACTGCTTGCATAGGTTTAATACCTGTAAATAAACTGTTAATCAAACACAAATCACTGCAACAATCATAAAAAACTTTGTTTCATGTTAATCCTGGACTCCTCTTCTTGACGCATGGACACTCCCATGAGTCAACTCATCAAACCTAGATTCCTGTCTTTAAAGAAATATGGTTAGCTAGATCATGTCCCAGGCAACATCAGGGTGTCGCCTCTGGAGTAGCTCCGTAACCCTGCAATAAAAGATGTTAGCATGTTTTGCATATTAAGTTTGCTTAACACCTGGCTCCGCCAGGAACCTGCATACACACCATCATGGCCTGGAAAACAAGATCTGGAAGTGAAATCAAACTTCACACTTGTAAACAATTGTATCAGAAGAGTAATAAAGCATTCAGCATCAGCAAGACAAGTGTCATGTGCAGGTTTTTTCAAATCAGTAAACTACAATTAGTACCACAATTCGCCTCAGACATGGATCATCCCATGTACTCAGTTAACATTAATGTAATCAGTGACTTCCCTTAAGCAAAGTCACTCAACTCATATATTACTATGGGTTCAAAAAGTGGCCAGCTAATGAGCACCATATTAAACTATTCCATAAACACTGCATCTCTTATTTGTTTTCTCATGTCACTTGTCCGCTTCTGCCGAATCCTCCATATGCACTCTTAGAAAAACAAACAATAGTAATACACATTGACCGTGGTCAGACGGTGGTCAGACGCAAGTCGACAGGTTCCAGAGGTGCCATAAAAACACCATAAAGTCCATCCATCCATAGCTGTGGGCAGAATGTTATTCACATCATCAAAGTAACCTTCACATTTTCCCAAAAACACAGTGTAACAGCATCACCAACTTATAACCTGTAGTAGAGAAACAAACATCCACCAATTGTTCTGTTAGAAATCACATCATCAATTCACATGAAGAACTGTAATGCTGTAGAAAAGAAAATGCAAATGTTAGCGCTGCGCAGGTGTACACACTTTCTCACAGTTTCCTCTGTGAGCAACACAAGGTAGTGAATAACACCCCTGATAGATGCACAGACACAGAAAGTGGCATTTAAAAGGTTAAATCATCATGCAACCTCGAATGTTGCTGTTATCTTTCTGCTCCTGTAAAAGGAAACACACATAGATTCATCTGCACCTTTGTCAGGTGGGGGTTAACTTCGCACAGTCGTGTTACATCAGTAAAGTCTTGTCAGCTTTTACCAGTCAGTCAGTTTTTTTTTCTTTCACTCATTCATTCATACATTCATTCTTTCTTTCTTTGCTGATAGTGGAACCTATCGTCGCATTTAGTTTCCACTCTCAGCAAAATGATGTTATTTCAAAAGAAAAAGAAGAACTTTAGCTTGGATTACATCGCTGAATCCTTTTTGGGCTGGGACTGTCATTTTCTAATTGTCCCAAATAAGTGACTTTCTCCAGAGCCCATTTTAATGTGGAGAAACTCACTTGTAACGGTTTTCTCGACGACGTGTCGTACAGCGCTTTCTGTTCTAATCGTGCAGATCTGCTCAAACGACAGAGATTATCGAACAAAACTTTCAGTGCACTGTTAAAGTATCAAAATAAAAAGGCCTCGTTAAGTCATGACACAAGCTCCTCATCTCAGGAGGGTAAATCATACCATTAGCATGGTTCATCATACCATCATACTAATTGGCAGGCTCAACTTCACAACAAAAGAAAAATCATCAGCTAGATTCACTCCAAACCAACCATCAGCTGCACAACCAACACACAACATAATCCTAATGTCCTATTAGCTATGAGTTTAATCCCCAGGACTGTGCTCTTCACTCATTTAGGCCACACACCCATTTTATTCAGTTTTCCTTTTTCTCTTCATCATAAAACATGTGACATGTTGTCATGCACTTCACAAAAGAAGTTTGTTCTGACGTATTCAGAGTTGTGTATCTAGGTATAGGATTCACTCGCACATCAAAACAGGAAACTCAGTGTTTTAGAGTCTCCACTCAACACACAACAAACTCCAAACATCTCATTCACTCGTGCTAGAATTCAATCACCTTTCATTAATCTAAGGATGATCAACTAATTTGCATATCAGCTATTAACCCACTAAGATGACAGGACAACAGAAATGCATGTTCAAAATGTTATCACAAAAGACAATTTCCCTCATACAGTAAATTACTTGTGCTGCATCAATCAAGCAGGAAGCATCTCCCAATTTACTATATTAACAACTAAATTTGTCTGATCACTGGTTGGTCAAACCAGAATCTTTTTTCCCACAAAGTTAAACTGTTGTCCTGCAACCTAGAGAGTTAATTGTCAGCATTGGATAAATTCAGTTTTTGATAACAAGTGTCTGCTAAATTGACACTATTTTAACACTGATGAGAGATAACAAACTGATCTTCATTGCATGTGTGTTTGTGTTATTAGGCAGGTTTAATGCATGTCTGTGGAGCTGCATATCCAGCAGGGCATGTTCTTAAAGCTGCCTTTCTTACACACTTCTCTACTATTATTTGATCATTGCTTAACTAATGTGCTATGAGTCCACTGGTCTTTGCATCACACTAAGTGACTTGGACAAGATGATAAACAGACTCACATGCTTAAGATGGTGTCTAATCTTCATGAGCTCTCTTGTGTTTGTGTTAGTAGGGTTAATGCATATTCTGCTTGTGTGTGTGATTTTGTATATGTTTCTATTTTGCAGTGTTTCAGACTCCTTCACAATTTTCCAACTTAAGCAGTCAGTTTTGTTTTTCCCAGGTTTACTAACCCAAATTTTGATTTCCCACATTAAATAATTCCTATGTGTTCTCACCACTCCTCTCACTCTGTTGTCCTCTCACTCTGTTGTCCTCTCCCACTTCAACAGTCCAATAGCCGGCAGTTCTCCTTCAGCTTTGTCCTGTGTTCCACTGTCTCTTTTTGCCATTTTATTCCAAAGGTGGCAAATGTCAAACTCCAACAGTCTCCTCAGTTCTCCTCAAAAGTTTTCTTCACATGCACAGTGAAGTTGCAGCTTGTTGGAAACAGTGCCATTCATCCAATCAGGCAGGATGATGGGTTTGCTCTTCTTCTCTGATGCTGTTCGTCCACACTGCTGCTGCTTGTTGGGACTCTTTGCTCAGGACTTTGCTGCTGTCTCTTTTTCTGCCATGTTATTGCTCTTTGGAGCTGCATTCCTTGTCTTCAGGGAGGAGTGAGAGCTCGCTTGTGAGGTTGAGAGACACATGGAGCTGTAAACAAGTCAGCCAGAAACTTGGCCTGACTGTTTCCAATGATGTTAAACTATAACTTTCTTCCAACCGCTGCATGTGGAAAATTGATTCAGGTCTGCTTTTCATCTGAAAGTAACAAACTAAGAAATTTTCATTATTATCATCACTGCTTAATCAACACACATCTCTCTCTCTCTGTTTTTGTGAACAGCCCTTTCTTAAAAGCAGAAAATGAGATTGTAGTTGTTTTTGCCTGATCAACACAAAACCTTTTTCCTATGATTATTTTCATCTACAATGTAAATTTTGTCTCTTTTTCACCCTTTTTTTTTTTTTTTTTTTTTTTTTTTACAATAGCTGGTGACCTGCAGAATCACCGCTCTCACAATTGGAGGCAATTACTTTTACACAGTGCACAAAGACACTATGACGTCAAACACATTCACACTCACTTTTTTCATCTGCATAAATAAATCATATGGCTGGTGATATGTGCCATGGTGATCCATAGGCATGATCACAAGTTTATTTAATTATTTTCAACCCAACAAAACAAACCAACTTACTTGGTGTTGCTTAGCGTGTAATATCAGCCTCGGATCCCGCCGATCGTCATTCATCGAGGAGAAAAGACAGACAGTTAATCCACAGGAACTTCCTGGCTGACGTTAGTCTTTCAGCGTGTCTCTTCTCCCCTCGGTGAATGCCGACTCCAGGGCTCCGGCATCGAAGGACCAATTAATGATAGGTTTGTAGCTTGAACCTATTCGCTGGAACGTTGAGGACAATATAATTACACAGCAAGCAAGACACGAAGTAGGCAAAGTTCTTCTTGTTACTCATGCATGAGGGAGACCTGCCTGGAGCCAAGTGTTGTTCCACCACTTGACCTCCATCAGACTCTCAGCCAGGTTCCCCATAGCACGCCTTTTATTGTGGTTACATGAATATGCATAGGGTCATTAACATATGATGTCTACATACACACAAAGAGTACCTTGTCTGTGTGTGTGTGTGTGTGTGTGTGTGTGTCGTACTGCTGATCAAAGGGTCCTATAACATGAAAGCACAAAAGCAAACATCCTTGGTCAGGAAGAGGGTAGTCTCCCCCTCACCCTAGATGCTTCACCCTATAACACTGTGAGGAAGTCCAGCAGTTCATCTAAACAAAAAGCACTTAGACTAGAACAGACGTAGCTACGTTAATCCTACCATAAAACAATAAAACAAGGTACGACCTCTCTCATGCTCCCAGGATGTGGGTGTGCATTCTAGTGTGGAATACACACCAAGCCTTTGCAGCCTGTTAAAGATCACACATCCTATCACTACACAATTGATTATACACCTCTAAGCATATATGGTTAAATGTTTCTAAGCATAAATGACAATCAACTACACAAAACCTAACAGCCACATCCTTCACACACAGTATAATGTTATTCAATTCAATTCAAATCAATTCAATTTTATTTATATAGAGCCAAATCACAACAAAAGTCCCCTCAAGGCGCTTCATTGATACAGAGAAAAACCCAACAATCATATGACCCCCTATGAGCAAGCACTTTGGCGACAGTGGGAAGGAAAAACTCCCTTTTAACAGGAAGAAACCTCTGGCAGAACCAGGCTCAGGGAGGGGCGGGGCCATCTGCTGTGATTGGTTGGGGTGAGAGAAGGAAGACAGGATAAAGACATGCTGTGGAAGAGAGACAGAGATTAATGATAAGTATGATTCAATGCAAAGAGGTCTATTAATACATAGTGAGTGAGAAAGGTGACTGGAAAGGAAAAACTCAATGCATCATGGGAATCCCCTGGCAGCCTATGTCTATTGCAGCATAACTAAGGGAGGATTCAGGGTCACCTGGTCCAGCCCTAACTATATGCTTTAGCAAAAAGGAAAGTTTGAAGCCTAATCTTGAAAGTAGAGATAGTGTCTGTCTCCCGAATCCAAACTGGAAGCTGGTTCCACAGAAGAGGGGCCTGAAAACTGAAGGCTCTGCCTCCCATTCTACTTTTAAATACTCTAGGAACAACAAGTAGGCCTGCAGAGCGAGAGCGAAGTGCTCTAAAAGGGTGATATGGTACTACAAGGTCATTAAGATAAGATGGGGCCTGATTATTTAAGACCTTGTATGTGAGGAGCAGGATTTTGAATTCTGGATTCAACAGGAAGCCAATGAAGGGAAGCCAAAACAGGAGAAATCTGCTCTCTCTTTCTAGTCCGTGTCAGGACTCTTGCTGCAGCATTTTGGATTAACTGAAGGCTTTTTCAGGGAGTTTTTAGGACATCCTGATAATAATGAATTACAGTCGTCCAGCCTGGAAGTAATAAATGCATGAACTAGTTTTTCAGCGTCACTCTGAGACAGGATATTTCTAACTTTAGAGATGTTGCACAAATGGAAGAAAGCAGTCTTACATATTTGTTTAATATGTGCATTGAAGGACATGTCCTGGTCAAAAATGACTCCAAGGTTCCTCACAGCGTTACTGGAGGCCAAGGTAATGTCATCCAGAGGAAGAATCTGCTTAGATACCATATTTCTAAGCTTTTCAGGGCCGAGTACAATAACCTCAGTTTTATCTGAATTAAGAAGCAGAAAGTTAGCGGCCATCCAGGTCTTTATGTCTTTAAGACATTCCTGCAGTTTAACTAATTGGTGTGTGTTATCTGGCTTCATGGACAGATAGAGCTGGGTATCATCAGCATAGCAGTGAAAATGTATGCTATGTCTTCTAATGATACTGCCTAAGGGAAGCATGTATAATGTAAACAGAATTGGTCCTAGCACTGAACCCTGTGGAACTCCATAATTAACCTCAGTGTGTGAAGAGGACTCTCCATTTACATGCACAAATTGGAGTCTATTAGATAGATATGATACAAACCACTGCAGCACAGTACCTGTAATACCTACAGCATGTTCTAATCGCTCTAATAGGATATTACGGTCGACAGTATCGAACGCTGCACTGAGGTCTAGCAGGACAAGCACAGAGATGAGTCCACTGTCAGAGGCCATAAGAAGATCATTTGTAACCTTCACTAAAGCTGTTTCTGTGCTGTGATGAGCTCTGAAACCTGACTGAAACTCTTCAAATAAACCATTCCTCTGCAGATGATCTGTTAGCTGTTTGACAACTACTCTTTCAAGGATGTTTGACATGACAGGAAGGTTGGAGATTGGCCTATAATTAGCTAAGACTGCTGGGTCTAGAGATGCTTTTTGAGTAAAGGTTTAACTACAGCTAGCTTGAAGGCCTGTGGTACATAGCCGATTATTAGAGATAGGTTGATCATATTTAAGATCGAAGAATTAATTAATTAATTAATGGCAGGACTTCTTTGAGCAGTTTTGTAGTAATGGGGTCTAAAAGACACGTTGATGGTTTGGAGGAAGTAATTATTGAAGTTAACTCAGAAAAATCAATTAGAGAAAAAGAGTCTAACTTAACATCAATGGTACTAAGAGTAGCTGTAGATAATATTACATCTGTGGGATGATTATTGGTAATTTTTTCTCTAATGATAAAGATTTTATTTGTGAAGAAGTTCATGAAGTCATTACTAGTTAACGTTAAAGGGATGGTTGGCTCAAAAGAGCTCTGACTTTTTGTCAGCCTGGCTACAGTGCTGAAGAGAAACCTGGGGTTGTTCTTATTTTCTTCAATCAGTGATGATTAGTAAGATGTTCTGGCTTTGCGGAGGGCTTTCTTATAAAGCAGCAAACTATTTCTCCAGGCTAAATAATGATCCTCTAAATTTGTGACACGCCATTTCCTCTCCAGATTACAAGTCATCTGCTTTAGGGTACGTGTTTGAGAATTATACCACGGAGTCAGGTACTTCTGATTTGAGGCCTTAGTTTTCACAGGAGCTACAGTATCCAGAGTCGTACGTAGTGAGGAGGTAAAAATTATTAACAAGATAATCGACCTCGGTTGGGGTAGCGTTCAGATAGCTGCTCTGCTCTATGTTGGTACAGAGCAGAGCTGCTACAGCTACAGGCCAGTGAAGATGATAACAGTGGGTGGATTATATTCTTAAACTTATACAACAGTATAATGTTATGATACTGCAGGAAGCAAGAAATACATGCAGTATCACGTACAGCAACGCGATCAGCTTTGTTGTTTTTAAATGTGCTTTATCAACACGTCTGGATTGGACTGTATATTATTTGCAATGTTTGTTTTCTTTTTTACTGTTCACAGTGTGTTCACATTGTGTCGCCTGACCAGCGAGAAACAAGTACAGCATACTCAGAACACACATTGCTCTTACTTAAATTAGAATTACTTTTATTGTTAGTGCTAACAGTAGGAATGTGACTAAATGAAGTCAGTTCAGATTAGTCATCTATACTGACATGGACAGTAGAGTAAAATAAACAACCTAAAACCCCACACCAAATTGCTGTGATTGGACCAGCTTTTCATTTATCTATTGCTAAGCAAAACACAAAACCCTTAAACCTTTTTTATTACTTAATAAGTACTAATTTTAACTAACATTAAACTAGTGCTTTTCCATATTAGACATAACCATAATCATTCTAATAAAGAGCACTACAGATGCAGTGTTTGCTTTGAGAATGTGTTGAAGAAGTGTAGAAAGGGTCAGAAGGAATTGTACTGTCATTTTGGAACTAGAGAAAGAATATGTGCGGTGCTGGAAAAAAGTGATTCAGACAAACAGAACAAAAAAGTTGAGTAAAAGAAATAAAGATCAATGCTCCAGTATACCCTCCACAAGACTGTCGGATTAGATGGTGGGGGAGGATGCCAGACAGATCTGGCACACAAAAATGTATAGTGGAGGTAGACTGAGAGGTACAGAAGATCTTCAACTTACACCTACGACACAACATCATCAGCATTCTTAGACAGGCAAGGGATATGGACCATGCCAAATGGACCATGCTATCCACCTTGCTCCTTGCAGCTGCAAGGAGCACATGGTGGTTGGTGTCTGTCATGGTGCTAATCACCGGTGAAGGGAGCCATAAAGCTGGACCAGGAGACCTGGTTAACAATAGTGACTTCAGAGGGAACTGATTGGTACTGGCAGGCCTGTCATGGTCCGGGTGAGTGCGGGGTTTTTCCACTCTGCTGGGCTCCACCTTCAGGCAGAGACTCCAATCAGCTTTCACACCTGATTCCAATCAAGTCACCAGTATATAAGACCAGCGCTCACAACAGACCTCTGCCAGATCTACTGCTAACTCACGTTAGTGCTAGGCCACCAAGCCCTTGTGAGAGCCTCTTAACAATTGCATTTCTCCTCACTGTGTTTTCTTTGTCATAGGACCCACCTGGCCGTCACGCTTCACAAGCTGAACTACACACATCTCCGCCTGGACGCTGGTTCTCTGTCATCTGGTTGCTTCCTTATCATCATAAGACTCCACCTGCCTGCCTACCTGCCAGGTCCCTTGCTCCAAGTATATTCTGGACCGTCTCTGGACCGTCTCTGGACACTCCTCACACGGACCCCCTTGGACACCCCCTCCTCGCATGACACTTTCACCTACAACGCGTAAGCCCTAACCACCACAGTCTAATCCTTCGGCTATGATTCACTAGACTGCCACTGACTGCCTGTATTTTGTCATTATAGTGACTGTGTACCTGCACCCAAGCCGCTGCCCCTTTTTCCATTCCCAGGATCCGTCCATGAAATCTTGCACCTAGTCATAGCACTCAGTCAGAGTTTCATGTTCATAGTTTGGCCTCATAGTTCTCAGTTCATAGCTTCCTCAGTTCATAGCATTCATAGTTTCCTGCTTTGTAATTTAACATTAAGGCATTTAACTTTAAGGCACTGTAAATAAAGCACTGTGTTCACGCCTGTTTTGCCTCCCTCCGTGTCTGCATTTGAGTCCACACCCACAGCCTGGCCCTCTCGGCCGTAACAGTTAGATATGGCCACAATATGGACTCAGCAGACGCAGAGCGGACAGCCATCCAAAGACAAGGTGCCATCCTAGGTCAACACGAGCAATCCATTCAATATCTCTTAGCTTCACAGAAAGACCTTGGTGAGGGACAGGCTAAGATCTTTGCTGCCTTAGAGGCTCTACAAACTAACCTCGCCCCGCCGCCACGTCCTGCACCTGAACCTGCGGCCCCCGTACAAGACACACAGCCATCCACTTTGTCCCCCGCCTCGGCTTCCGCGCCCCAAAGTGGGCCAATTTTTCGCGATGCATCATCCCCGGAGCCCGAACCTTTTTCTGGGTATCCAGGGAGCTGCACGGGTTTCCTACTTCAGTGCGATCTAGTATTTGGCTGCTCACCGCGGACCTTCATTGACGACGCCACTCTGGTTTCTTATTTTATAGGGAAATTACGGGACAGTGCTCTAAAATGGGCAGAGGCAAACCTGTCAAGGTGAGTTTAAATAGACATTCGTTCATCCTGTCTCTGAGGGCAGTTCGGCCCGTAAGTTGTTATGGTTGCGCCAGGGTCGCCGTAGTGTTGCTGATTACCTCATAGACTTCCGAACTGCCGCAGCAGAAACTGTCACGGCCTGAGGGATCGGCGAGACGCTGATCAGCCTTTTCTGTCTTTTTCTCTCTTGTGCTCACTCTCTTTCCTGCTCCTCTCTGTCGCCGGGGCGGAACTCATTTTGGGTTCACGCCCACGCCCACGGAAAAGAACACACCTGATGCCCAACAAGGTGAACGGCATTTAAGCCAGGAGGTGACTGCTGGTCTTCGCTGGATCGTTGTCTGCCACGCGTCAGTGAAAGTCGAACTTCAGCTCAAGATAAGTCAAGTGTCTTCTATGAATATCGTTCTCATTCCTGTCTTCTTATCTGCAGACCCCCTGGATTACCCTTCCCGTGTGAATCTGTGCCTCAAGTGTGAAAGAAGAGGACTGCCGTTGTGTATGTGGAGAGCTGGAGAGCGAGCGATTCCCCTCCCTTGAATTTCTCTGGAACCTGTCACTCACATTTCTGTATATAGCACTACCCCGCACTCTCTGTATATACACCTTGGTGAACTCTGTTAATAAACCCTTGAATTCAGCTGATTCAGGAGTCCCGCGTTTGAGTCCCCTGCATTGAACCTTAGCATAACGATCCAGCCAGAACATGGACTCAGCGGACTCTGCCGCCCAGCAGCACGTCCTCACGGACGGGGAAGTTTTGGAATGCCACGAGCAAATGCTGCAGCTCATCAATCAGCAGTTGGCTGCTCTAACGCAGGCCCTCGCTCAGCGCGTACCTCTGGTAAGCCCAACAGCCTCTCCTCCCTCTGTCTCCTCACAGTTACCGGCTTCTGAGCTTCCTACACCCGGGCTGTCGGCTCAGCCTCATCCCACTCCTTCGGAGCCCCCGGAGCCCCCGGAGCGAGCTTTGCCAACACCGGAGCCCTTTGCGGGTGAGTTTCACAAGTGTGCCGGTTTTCTGACCCAAATAACAATGCAGTTCAGACAGTTGCGGAGGACATATGAAACTGATGAGGCAAAAATTGCCTTTTTTGGCAATTTGTCTTAAGGCCAAGAAAGATGCCAAGCGGATTTACTGTACCAAGTGGATCATCATGGCCTTGTCATATTGGTCCATTTGATTGACCTTTATTATAATTATGTATTTAGTTTATTTTCGGTTGCTACAAATGGGACAGACATGACTGGGGGATAGGACAGGGAGAAAGAATGAAAGAAAGAGAGGGAGAGAAAGAAAACCAAAGGGGAGAAGAGACGGTGAGAAAGGGGAGAAAAAAGAAAGAAAAACAAACACATGGACCATGGCACGGTGCGGGCATTCCACAAGGCCCATCCTGACAAGCCTGGGGGTCGCAGGGAGGCTCCCGTTGGGGGGGGGGGGGGGGGGTACTGTCACGGCCTAAGGGACCGGCGAGACGCTGATCGGCCTTTTCTGTCTTTTTCTCTCTTGTGCTCTCTCTCTCTCTCCTCCTCTCTGTCGCCGAGGCGGAACTCATTGTGGGTTCACGCCCTCGGCCCACGCCCACGGACCTGATGCCCATCAAGGTGAACGGCATTTAAGCCAGAAGGTGACTGCTGGTCTTCACCGGATCGTTTTCTTCCACGCGTCAGTGAAAGTCGAACTTCAGCTCAAGATAAGTCAAGTGTCTTCTATGAATATCGTTCTCATTCCTGTCTTGTTATCTGCAGACCCCCTGGATTACCCTTCCCGTGTGAATCTGTGCGTCAAGTGTGAAAGAAGAGGACTGCCGTCGTGTATGTGGAGAGCTGGAGAGCAAGCGATTCTCCCCCTTGGATTTCCCTGGAATCTGTCCCTCACATTTCTGTATATAGCATTCACTCACGCGCGTGTTTTTATTGTGGGTCAACGGAGCATTTAATCGCAGCATGTCCTAAGAGAGTAAAAGGGTCAGCCCGCCAGTAAATTCGGGGATACGGGTGGGCGGTTCTCATAGTGATGATAAACCCTGTTTGCTTCTCACAGTCATTTTAGTTATCAACCGTGCCACGCACTCCCTTCAGGCCCTGGTTGACTCCGGTTCAGAGCAAAACGTCATCAGTTTTGACCACGCTACACAGTTAGGATTGCACCTTGTGCCTTTAGACCCACCTATTTCAGCAAGAGCACTGAATAACCAGGTTTTTGCACAAATACCTCACCACACAGAGCCAGTGACTGTAATCACTTCAGGAAATCATAGGGCGGACCTCACTTTCTTCGCCCTCTCGTCGCCTGACAATCCCCTCACATTTGGCTACTCTTGGTTAAAGCTACACAATCCACACATTGATTGGTCTGGACAAAAGATAATCAGCTGGAGTGTATTCTGCCATTCTAACTGTTTGATGTCGGCATGTCCCCCGGTCCCTGAGGAGCCCTCATAGTCACCCATTCATAGTCTGGACAGACCATAAAAACTTAACATACCTACGGAATGCAAAGAGACTAAATGCACGCCAAACCCGTTGGTCACTGTTTTTTGCCCGTTTCAACTTTTCTATCTCATATCGTCCAGGTACCCGGAATATTAAGCCAGATGCTCTCCCCCACCAGTTCGAAGCTGCCTCGGAGCAGTCAGAAGTACCTTCCATACTCCCTGCCAGCTGTCGTATAGGGGCTGTCACATGGGAGATAGACTGTCTGAGCTCTGCTGGGCTCCACCTTCAGGCAGAGACTCCACATGTTAAATAACTTATAAGTAGGAGAGAGGAAGGATTTTTATACTTTCATACACATAATTTTTTTGGCTGTAGCTCAGGTGGCAGCCACTAACCAGAAGGTCGGTGGTTCGATCCTAGGCGAACACCAAGTGGCGCTGTCACTTGGCGTTCGCTCGCTCTGTGGTAGAGTATCACTTCCTGTTCCTGCTCAAACACAGTGGTGTTTCTGAGTAGCTTATTTGCTTAGCGATTTAATTAACAACTTTTAAATACATTCTTCTTTCATAGTATAATCTTCACGTGCTTCCTCCGAAGCACACTTTCTGTGTACTCACTACCTAATTTATAGCCAAAGTATTCACTCACTGTCTCTGTACTGTCTCGCTAGCCTAGCTTAGCTCGTAGCCGACTCATTAGCACCATGGCTACTTCACCTGTCCCTCCTGCACTTTCTTGCTCATTGTGTCAGATGTTTAGTTACTCCTCGGCCTCCTTTAGCAGTAATGATATCTGTAACAAATGTAGCATATTTGCAGCCCTGGAGGCCAGGATTACTGAATTGGAGACTCGGCTTCGCACCCTTCATTCACCCGCAGCTAGCCAGGCCCCTGTAGCTGGTGCAGCCGAAAATAGCGTAGGCCCCGCTAGCTGTTCCCCGGCAGGTCCCAAGCAGCTGGGGAATCAGGGCGGCTGGGTCACGGTGAGGAGGAAGCATAGTCCTAAACAGAAGCCCCAGGTACACCACCAACCCGTTCATGTGTCTAACCGTTTTTCCCCACTCGGCGACACACCCGCCGGGGGTCAAACTCTGGTAATTGGCGATTCTGTTCTCAGACATGTGAAGCTAGAGACACCGGCAACCATAGTCAATTGTCTTCCAGGGGCCAGAGCAGGCGACATTGAAGGAAATTTAAAACTGCTGGCTAAGGGTAAACGTAAATTCAGTAAAATCATAATTCACGTCGGCAGTAATGACACCCGGTTACGCCAATCGGAGGTCACTAAAATCAATATTGAATCGGTGTGCAACTTTGCCAAAACAATGTCGGACTCTGTAGTTTTCTCTGGTCCCCTCCCCAATCAGACCAGGAGTGACATGTTTAGCCGCATGTTCTCCTTAAATTGCTGGCTGTCTGAGTGGTGTCCCAGAAACGATGTGGGCTTCATAGATAATTGGCAAACCTTCTGGAGGAAACCTGGTCTTGTTAGGAGAGACGGCATCCATCCCACTTTGGATGGAGCAGCTCTCATTTCTAGAAATATGGACAAATTTATTAAACCCCCCAAAATATGACTATCCAGAGTTGGGACCAGGAAGCAGAGTTGCAGTCTTACACGCTTCTCTGCAGCTTCTCTCCTCCTGCTACCCCCCCAAAAACCCATCTCCATAGAGACTGTGTCAGCTTCCAAAAAGACAAAAAACAAACTAAAAACCAGCAACAAACAACTTAAACATAAACAATCACAAAGAAAGAACAATACAGTATCCACATCTGAACCAAAGAGTAAAACAGTGAAATGTGGATTATTAAATATTAGGTCTCTCTCCTCCAAGTCTCTGTTAGTACATGACTTAATAATTGATCAACAAATTGATTTACTCTGCCTTACAGAAACCTGGTTGCAGCAGGATGATTATGTTAGTTTAAATGAATCAACACCCCCGAGCCATTCTAACTACCAGAAATCTCGAAGCACAGGCCGAGGGGGCGGTGTGGCAGCAATTTTTCACACCAGCCTATTAATTAATGAAAGACCAAGACAGACTTTTAATTCATTTGAAAGCCTGATGCTTAAAATTGTCCACCCCAGCTGTGAAACTCAGAAACCAGTCTTACTTGTTATCATCTATCGTCCACCTGGGCCTTACACAGAGTTTCTGTCTGATTTCTCAGAGTTTTTATCTGATTTAGTTCTGAGCTCAGATAAAATAATTATTGTGGGTGATTTTAACATCCATGTAGATGCTAAAAATGACAGCCTCAACATGGCATTTAATCTGTTATTAGACTCAATTGGTTTCTCTCAAAATGTAAAAACCCACCCACCACTTTAATCACACTCTAGATCTTGTTTTAACATATGGCATCGAACCTGAACATTTAACAGTGTTTCCTGAAAACCCTCTCCTGTCTGATCATTTCCTGATAACATTTACTTTTACAATAATTGATTACACAGCGGTGAAGAGTAGACTTTATCAAAGTAGATGTCTTTCTGAAAGCACTGTAACTAAGTTTAAGAATATAATCCACCCACTGTTATCATCTCCAATGCCCTGTACCAACACAGAGCAAAGCAGCTATCTGAACGCTACCCCAACAGAGGTCGATTATCTTGTTAATAATTTCCCCTCCTCACTACGTACGACTCTGGATACTGTAGCTCCTGTGAAAACTAAGGCCTCAAATCAGAAGTACCTGACTCCGTGGTATAATTCTGAAACACGTACCCTAAAGCAGATGACTCGTAATCTGGAGAGGAAATGGCGTGTCACAAATCTAGAGGATCATCATTTAGCCTGGAGAAATAGTTTGCTGCTTTATAAGAAAGCCCTCCGCAAAGCCAGAACATCTTACTATTCATCACTGATTGAAGAAAATAAGAACAACCCTAGGTTTCTCTTCAGCACTGTAGCCAGGCTGACAAAAAGTCAGAGCTCTTTTGAGCCAACCATCCCTTTAACGTTAACTAGTAATGACTTCATGAACTTCTTCACAAATAAAATTTTTATCATTAGAGAAAAAATTACCAATAATCATCCCACAGATGTAATATTATCTACAGCTACTCTTAGTACCATTGATATTAAGTTAGACTCTTTTTCTCCAATTGATCTTTCTGAGTTAACTTCAATAATTACTTCCTCCAAACCATCAACGTGTCTTTTAGACCCCATTACTACAAAACTGCTCAAAGAAGTCCTGCCATTAATTAATTCTTCGATCTTAAATATGATCAACCTATCTCTAATAATCGGCTATGTACCACAGGCCTTCAAGCTGGCTGTAGTTAAACCTTTACTCAAAAAGCCATCTCTAGACCCAGCAGTCTTAGCTAATTATAGGCCAATCTCCAACCTTCCTTTCATATCAAAAATCCTTGAAAGAGTAGTTGTCAAACAGCTAACAGATCATCTGCAGAGGAATGGTTTATTTGAAGAGTTTCAGTCAGGTTTCAGAGCTCAGCACAGCACAGAAACAGCTTTAGTGAAGGTTACAAATGATCTTCTTATGGCCTCTGACAGTGGACTCATCTCTGTGCTTGTCCTGCTAGACCTCAGTGCAGCGTTCGATACTGTTGATCATAATATCCTATTAGAGCGATTAGAACATGCTGTAGGTATTACAAGTACTGCGCTGCAGTGGTTTGTATCATATCTATCTAATAGACTCCAATTCGTGCATGTAAATGGAGAGTCCTCTTCACACACTGAGGTTAATTATGGAGTTCCACAGGGTTCAGTGCTAGGACCAATTCTGTTTACATTATACATGCTTCCCTTAGGCAGTATCATTAGAAGACATAGCATACATTTTCACTGCTATGCAGATGACACCCAGCTCTATCTGTCCATGAAGCCAGATAACACACACCAATTAGTTAAACTGCAGGAATGTCTTAAAGACATAAAGACCTGGATGGCCGCTAACTTTCTGCTTCTTAATTCAGATAAAACTGAGGTTATTGTACTCGGCCCTGAAAATCTTAGAAATATGGTATCTAATCAGATTCTTACTCTGGATGGCATTACCTTGGCCTCCAGTAACGCTGTGAGGAACCTTGGAGTCATTTTTGACCAGGACATGTCCTTCAACGCACATATTAAACAAATATGTAAGACTGCTTTCTTCCATTTGCGCAACATCTCTAAAATTAGAAATATCCTGTCTCAGAGTGACGCTGAAAAACTAGTTCATGCATTTATTACTTCCAGGCTGGACTACTGTAATTCATTATTATCAGGATGTCCAAAAAACTCACTGAAAAGCCTTCAGCTAATCCAAAATGCTGCAGCAAGAGTCCTGACAGGGACTAGAAAGAGAGAGCATATTTCTCCTGTTTTGGCTTCCCTTCATTGGCTTCCTGTTAAATCCAGAATTGAATTCAAAATCCTGCTCCTCACATACAAGGTCTTAAATAATCAGGCCCAATCTTATCTTAATGACCTTGTAGTACCATATCACCCTATTAGAGCGCTCCGCTCTCGCTCTGCAGGCCTACTTGTTGTTCCTAGAGTATTTAAAAGTAGAATGGGAGGCAGAGCCTTCAGTTTTCAGGCCCCTCTTCTGTGGAACCAGCTTCCAGTTTGGATTCGGGAGACAGACACTATCTCTACTTTTAAGATTAGGCTTAAAACTTTCCTTTTTGCTAAAGCATATAGTTAGGGCTGGACCAGGTGACCCTGAATCCTCCCTTTGTTATGCTGCAATAGATGTAGGCTGCTGGGGGATTCCCATGATGCATTGAGTTTTTCCTTTCCAGTCACCTTTCTCACTCACTATGTATTAATAGACCTCTCTGCATTGAATCATATCTGTTATTAACCTCTGTCTCTCTTCCACAGCATGTCTTTATCCTGTCTTCCTTCTCTCACCCCAACCGGTCGCAGCAGATGGCCGCCCCTCCCTGAGCCTGGTTCTGCCGGAGGTTTCTTCCTGTTAAAAGGGAGTTTTTCCTTCCCACTGTCGCCAAAGTGCTTGCTCATAGGGGGTCATATGATTGTTGGGTTTTTCTCTGTATCTATGAAGCGCCTTGAGGCGACTTTTGTTGTGATTTGGCGCTATATAAATAAAATTGAATTGAATTGAATAGGCTGCTCCAGTCTGCATGCCAAATATCCTTGGGCAAGATACTAACCCCATGTTGCTCTCCGATGCATCCATCGGAGTGTGAATGTGTATGAATGGTAGACTACGTAGCACTTACGTCAGAAAAAAGTGCTTGTGTGAATGGGTGTGATTGGGTGAATGAATTAGTTGTATAAAGCGCTTTGAGTGCTCAGACCGAGTAGAAAAGCGCTATATAAGAACAAGTCCATTTACCATTTACCATTTACTAGCAGAACCTGATCCAGGCTCCGGTCCAGCTAACAAGCGCTATGTACCCACAGCAGCCCACTCCAAGGTTTTGGAATGGGTTCACATGGCCAAGTTCACAGGTCACCCAGGCCGAGGTAGGACAGCTATGCTACTTAAGAGCAGTGTTGGTCAAGTTACTTGAAAAAAGTAATCAGTAACTAATTATTGATTACTTCCCCAAAAAAGTAATCCCGTTACTTTACTGATTACTTATTTTCAAAAGTAATTAATTACTTAGTTACTTAGTTACTTTTTAAAAACACGATTTACAACCTGAATAGGTGATAAAGCGATAGATCTTTCAGCCCAATTCTACTTTTTCTACATAATCCATCATACAAAATGTAATCAAATGGAAAAGTCTCTTTTTTTAACTTGTTTTATCAGTTTTAATCTTTTAACTTTATGCATCAAGCAAAAATTTAATTATATGCAACATTCTCTGACTTGAATGAATTAGTTTAACCTTTAAACCTATTTTCTGCACATTCCAGCACATATAATAAAATATTTTTTGTGTTTACACTCACTCTTTCAAATAGATGCAAGTAAAACACAGCAGAAAATAAATAAAGTCAAAGACTCAGCGGTCCTGTTGCTCTATTTTCACCTGTAAAGCAGGACTGGCGTAGGCGGAGGTTTACCCTGGTGCAGGTGTGCCGCGGTCAGTTGAAGAATCCGCGAGTTTCTCTGTGAATTTCCCATTACGTCGTTGCGCACTCGGTGCTTGCTTGGAAGTTTAGGGGTTTTTTCACTGTAAAAAGAAGTTTTCTTCCCACGCACGATGGATGCTAATGTTTTTGTCACTTTTATGGAATCAAACTCAAAGTAAGGTCAGTACTTCCACGCTTTAAACGTTGCACGCTCATACTCTCTCCCACAATCGATATGTGATCCATTGTTGATCTGCACACAGCTGTTGTCACCAACGGCGCACTCGCTTACGTCACTGTCGTGAGACATTCTCGCAAAAAAATCACGGTTTTAGTAATGCAGTAAGGCAGCGTTCCTACGGGAAAGTAACGGTAATCTAATTACTGATTTTGCAATAGTAATCCCTTACTTTACTCGTTACTTGAAAAAAGTAATCAGATTACAGTAACGCGTTACAAGTAACGCGTTACTGCCCATCTCTGCTTAAGAGACACTTTTGGTGGGAGACGTTGGACAAAGATGTACGGGAATACGTAGCTGCATGCACAGTTTGTGCTCGTAATAAGTCCAAAAATCAGTGCCCTACAGGACTGCTTCAACCGCTATCCACCCCACACCGGCCATGGTCACATATTGCATTAGATTTTGTTACAGGACTCCCAGACTTAGCAGGAAAGACTACTATACTTACCATAGTTCACAGATTTTCCAAGGCAGCACATTTCATAGCTCTAGATAAACTGCCCACTGCTTCAGAAACAGCTAAACTGTTGGTTGAACATGTTTTCAGACCCATTGGGATACCAATGGAAATAGTGTCTGACAGGGGTCCCCAGTTTGCTTCTCAGGCCTGGAGAGCCTTTTGTACGGCCCTGGGGGCCAAGCCCTGTTTGAGCTCAGAGACCACTCTTCGCTGCGTTACTGCTCATAATCCAGCCTCTTGGTCCACATTCTTACCGTGGGTTGAATATGCCCATACCACATTCACCACCTCAGCCACAGGTCTTTCACCTTTTGAAGCATCCTTAGGTTACCAGCCACCACGCTGTGAGGAACCTTGGAGTCATTTTTGACCAGGACATGTCCTTCAATGCACATATTAAACAAATATGTAAGACTGCTTTCTTCCATTTGTGCAACATCTCTAAAGTTAGAAATATCCTGTCTCAGAGTGACGCTGAAAAACTAGTTCATGCATTTATTACTTCCAGGCTGGACGACTGTAATTCATTATTATCAGGATGTCCTAAAAACTCCCTGAAAAGCCTTCAGCTAATCCAAAATGCTGCAGCAAGAGTCCTGACAGGGACTAGAAAGAGAGAGCAGATTTCTCCTGTTTTGGCTTCCCTTCATTGGCTTCCTGTTGAATCCAGAATTCAAAATCCTGCTCCTCACATACAAGGTCTTAAATAATCAGGCCCAATCTTATCTTAAGGACCTCGTAGTACCATATCACCCTATTAGAGCACTTCGCTCTCGCTCTGCAGGCCTACTTGTTGTTCCTAGAGTATTTAAAAGTAGAATGGGAGGCAGAGCCTTCAGTTTTCAGGCCCCTCTTCTGTGGAACCAGCTTCCAGTTTGGATTCGGGAGACAGACACTATCTCTACTTTCAAGACTAGGCTTCAAACTTTCCTTTTTGCTAAAGCATATAGTTAGGGCTGGACCAGGTGACCCTGAATCCTCCCTTAGTTATGCTGCAATAGACATAGGCTGCCAGGGGATTCCCATGATGCATTGAGTTTTTCCTTTCCAGTCACCTTTCTCACTCACTATGTATTAATAGACATCTCTGCACTGAATCATATCTGTTATTAACCTCTGTCTCTCTTCCACAGCATGTCTTTATCCTGTCTTCCTTCTCTCACCCCAACCGGTCGCAGCAGATGGCCGCCCCTCCCTGAGCCTGGTTCTGCCGGAGGTTTCTTCCTGTTAAAAGGGAGTTTTTCCTTCCCACTGTCGCCAAAGTGCTTGCTCATAGGGGGTCATATGATTGTTGGGTTTTTCACAATGTTTTATTGTGAAGGTCCTTGTCTTATGTCAGTGTATTCAGTTTTACTTCCCCTGGGTCTCGTCATGTCTGATTTCTCCCAGCTGTGCTCCCCTTTTGTGTCTTACATCGCTGGCCTCATACATGCCACTTTGATCTTAAGTGGGCCAGACAAGTTCCTGGTTTCTGTCAGTGAAAAGTAGTTTACCTGCACATTTACCTCTGAAATGTCTCAATATAAGAAAAAGAAGTGCGATTTCAGCACTACATCTCAGTTTCAACTGTCCTGTAATCATAAAGCAGTAATGCTTTTATCATTCACAGAAATGATGATGATGATTTATATATTCATTTTAATGTTGACAAAGTTTTAAATTTCTACTTTATCAAATCCCACTGAGCACTCCTTCCCTTTAAATCTAACCTCTCTTCTTTCTCTCCTGTTCACTCTGGACAGCAGGCTGCCGGCAGAGCTCGCGGGCATGCCACTGCAGCTCCCTCTGGCTTCTACTCCGTGGGACCCCTCATCTGGTGCTCTCCTCAGCTCCAGGAGGGTGGCACGGTAGCCCCTCCGATGGTCCACCCTTGGGCTCTCATACTCTGAATGTCTGTGGCCTGGATCTCCTCCATGCCACATGCTTCATGCCCTGGGGGACTGGGCTATAGCTCTCTCTCCCCCAACTCTATCAGATCATTATATGGAGAAGCCTTTTGAATACAAGCACGCCCATCCACACAGGTGTGCGCACACAGGTGTATACACAGGTCTTCACACAGGTGTTCACACGGGTGCTTAGTGACACAAACTATGTCTTTCTTGGTTGCTACTTCAAAGCACATTGTGAGCTGTTGGTCTCGTGTGGTGCACAAAAACATTCAATATTTAGTATTTACTGTTGCTTACACTTATCTACATTATTGCTGTGATCTCCATATTGTGTTTCTCTCTTTGAGCTTGTTTCTTTTTTTTCTCTTTCAACAGGTGATCCAGCTGAATTATTTAGTGTCTTCTCTCCCTGTTCCTCTTCCCCTGTTTTTCTTTCCCTCCCTTTCTTTCTCTCTCCCTTTCCTAACCTCAAGTCATGTCTGTCTTATCTGTAATAACTTAAAATCAAATCAAATAACTAAATGCATTAAAATAAGAAAAGTCAATCAAATGGATCAATACACCAAAACCATAATGATCCACTTGGCCTTCAGACAATAATTCTGATGGCTAAAGAACCAAATGGGACAGGCAGCAAAAAAAGAGAAACTGAACCTATCTCTATGCATTCTTACCTCATTCTTAAGCTATAAGCTTTAGCTCGCATATAAAACTGCATGTAGTGCATATAGTTTATCCTAAGGTATATGCATATAGCTTATATAGCTTATCCTAAGCTATATGCACTACACTTTTCACTTCACACACGTTTTCATTGGTTATTTAATAATTTTTCAACAGAAAAACAGTTGTAAAGTTTTAGTTTTCAATCAATATTAAATGGCTTCAAAGCAAGGTTGTGTGCCTCACTAGTGTGGCCTTCAAGCATTTTATGTGGTAACTAGGTACACCAAGGGAAAAATATCCGTCTCCATAATTCAAGTCATGTTGTGATACATCTGGGCAAAGTGAGAAATTGTACTGTTCTAACAAAGAGAAGTTTTCCTAATACACGTAAATTCAAATAAATTTGTCATAAAGCAAATGGTAAATGGACTGGTTTTAATATAGCGCTTTTCTACTCTATCTGAGCACTCAAAGCACTTTATACAACTTGTTCATTCAGAGACAGAGAGAGAGAGAGAGTGCAGTATCTGAAGAGTAACAATGACTTTTATGGATTTTCTGAACCAGGGGTAGAAAAAGACATATATAATGGGGTTCAGACATGAGTTAAAGTAGACCAAACATAGAACAAATGTCAGTGATGAAGCACTATCTGAACTTTCAAGTCTTCATTGTGACTAAGTACATTGTCCTGTTTATGGTTACGGTTTTAAAAAGTGTTCTTAATGCATGTTAGTCTCACGGGAGTCAGGCTGCAGTATTTGAAGAGTAGCAATAAGTTTGATTGACTTTCTGAACCAGGGATAAAAAAAGACATAAATGATAGGGTTTAGGCAAGAGTTAAAGTACAACAAACAAATTACAAAGGCAGCAGATGAAGCATTTAGGAAGTTATCTTGGCCTGTGAGAGCCACACAGTAATATGGACACATACATATAAGAAACACAACAACAACAATACCAAGAGTCCAGGCTGCTTTCAGCTCCGATTTCTTTGCAGTTACTGTTACTGATCGCTGGTGAGTGACTGCAAGCTGAGACCTCATGGCACGAGCCTGAGACACAGCCACCACAAACACTCTCAGATACAAAACTACAATCACAGTAAAGGGAACAATAAAGGAAAAAGTAACATCAACAAGTCCTGCGATGTAATTAATGACAAAGACACACTCTCCAATGCAAGAGTTATACCTGCCTGGTTGCTCCAGGTTATCCATCAGAATCAGACTTTGAAAGATGACAGAACAGATCCAACACAAACAGACAACAATTTTAACTCTTTGTTGTGTGATCTTGGTGGAGTAATGCAGAGGGTAACAAATAGCCAAATATCGATCAACAGATATGATCACCATGGTTCCTATGGAGGCCGAGGTGATGACATATGCTAGGTATTGATACAGAGTGCACATGATGTCACCGAGGAACCAGCAGCCATCTATCAGCACAATTTGGAAGAACAAGAGGAGGCCCACACAGAAATCAGCGACAGCCAGAGAAAGGAGCAGGAGGTTGGTGGGGCTGTGGAGCTGCCTGAATAGGGAGAGAAAACACAATATTTTATATTTAGTTTTCTCTATCAAGTGTTATTCAAATTGAAGTATATAGTGCAATTCAATTCAATTCAATTCAATTCAATTCAATTTTATTTATATAGCGCCAAATCACAACAAAAGTCGCCTCAAGGCAAAACAAAAAACAAAGAAAGAAACAAAAAAAAACAACATTTTACAACTTCAACCTAAAGCGCTCCATCTATGCAAGATAGTGCAGAGGCTTAAAAAGAAAAGAAATACTATCTGTGAAAAGAAATGTCTTTCTTACTGCTTGAGATCAATTCAGTTTGATATCTTTCTACCTGAAATGTGAGACGGAGATGATGACCAACAGGTTAAGAATCACAGTAAGCAGAGAAATGAAGGACAGCAAAATATAAGTCAGCATGATCTCAAAGTGTGGACGCCTGGGCCTCATGCAGGAGGTGTTAAAGAGTTGTTGAAAGCAGAGTTCAGTTTCCTCCATCACTGCTGGAAGAACGGCAAACTGAACTAAAATGTGTCTGTCGTCTTTATATTCATCCTCCCCTCCTTCTTCCACACCTCTGTTGTTGTTGCTGGCATTGCACCTATGGAACAGGAAATATCAGTACCAGTCAATCAGTCATTTTTTCATCAAGTAATTAGTCAATGTACAATTTCTGGTTCAGCAGAAAACATTAGGTTCGCCTCTTCAGCTCAGTGGTACAGCATAATGTACCACTTTACCCTCAACGTCGCAAAGACAAGGGAGTTGATCATGGACTTCCGGAGGTGCAGAGAAGTACACACCCCCATCACCATCAACGGCGCTGCTGTGGAGAGAGTGAGCAGCTTCCGGTTCCTTGGTGTACATCTGGCTGAGGATCTTACGTAGTCAGGACACATAAACAGTGAAGAAGGTGCAGCAGCACCTCTTCTTTCTCAGGAGACTGAAAATATTCGGCATGAGCCCCGCATCCTCAGGACCTTCTACCATTGAGACCATCCTCACTGGATGCATCACCACCGGGTATGGCAACAGCACCGCTTACAACCGCAAATTGGAGGTGAGCTTCCCTCCCTCCAGGACATCTACAGGAAGCGGTGCCTGAGGAAAGCCGGGAGGATCATCAAGGACTCCAGTCACCCCAGCCATGAACTGTTCAGACTACTTCCATCAGGAAGGATGTTCTGCAGTATCCGGTCCCGTACCAGCAGACTGAGAGACAGCTTCTTCCATCAGGCCATCAGACTGCTGAACATTTCATGTGTGACGTGCTGTGGAAATACAGGGAGTGCAGAATTATTAGGCAAGTTGTATTTTTGAGGAATAATGTTATTATTGAACAACAACCATGTTCTCAATGAACCCAAAAAACTCATTAATATCAAAGCTGAATGTTTTTGGAAGTAGTTTTTAGTTTGTTTTTAGTTTTAGCTATTTTAGGGGGATATCTGTGTGTGCAGGTGACTATTACTGTGCAGAATTATTAGGCAACTTAACAAAAAACAAATATATACCCATTTCAATGATTTATTTTTACCAGTGAAACCAATATAACATCTCCACATTCACAAATATACATTTCTGACATTCAAAAACAAAACAAAAACAAATCAGCGACCAATATAGCCACCTTTCTTTGCAAGGACACTCAAAAGCCTGCCATCCATGGATTCTGTCAATGTTTTGATCTGTTCACCATCAACATTGCGTGCAGCAGCAACCACAGCCTCCCAGACACTGTTCAGAGAGGTGTACTGTTTTCCCTCCTTGTAAATCTCACATTTGATGATGGACCACAGGTTCTCAATGGGGTTCAGATCAGGTGAACAAGGTGGCCATGTCATTAGTTTTTCTTCTTTTATAGCCTTTCTTGCCAGCCACGCTGTGGAGTACTTGGACACGTGTGACGGAGCATTGTCATGCATGAAAATCGTGTTTTTCTTGAAGGATGCAGACTTCTTCCTGTACCACTGCTTGAAGAAGGTGTCTTCCAGAAACTGGCAGTAGGACTGGGAGTTGAGCTTGACTCCATCCTCAACCCGAAAAGGCCCCACAAGCTCATCTTTGATGATACCAGCCCAAACCAGTACTCCACCTCCACCTTGCTGGCGTCTGAGTCGGACTGGAGCTCTCTGGCCTTTACCAATCCAGCCACGGGCCCATCCATCTGGCCCATCAAGACTCACTCTCATTTCATCAGTCCATAAAACCTTAGAAAAACCAGTCTTGAGATATTTCTTGGCCCAGTCTTGACGTTTCAGCTTGTGTGTCTTGTTCAGTGGTGGTCGTCTTTCAGCCTTTCTTACCTTGGCCATGTCTCTGAGTATTGCACACCTTGTGCTTTTGGGCACTCCAGTGATGTTGCAGCTCTGAAATATGGCCAAACTGGTGGCAAGTGGCATCTTGGCAGCTGCACGCTTGACTTTTCTCAGTTCATGGGCAGTTATTTTGCGCCTTGGTTTTACCACACGCTTCTTGCGACCCTGTTGACTATTTTGAATGAAACGCTTGATTGTTCGATGATCACGCTTCAGAAGCTTTGCAATTTTGAGACTGCTGCATCCCTCTGCAAGATATCTCACTATTTTTGACTTTTCTGAGCCTGTCAAGTCCTTCTTTTGACCCATTTTGCCAAAGGAAAGGACGTTGCCTAATAATTATGCACACCTGATATAGGGTGTTGATGTCATTAGACCACAATCCTTCTCATTACAGAGATGCACATCACCTAATATGCTTAATTGGTAGTAGGCTTTAGAGCCTATACAGCTTGGAGTAAGACAACATGCATGAAGAGGATGATGTGGACAAAATACTCATTTGCCTAATAATTCTGCACTCCCTGTATATATATAACCATGTTGGCTGCTGCTGCTTTCAGACCTGAGCTTGTTTCTTTGTGTGTTCAGGTCTCCTTTTCTGGGAATGTAAAATAAAGATCATTTTTGAGCTTTGACCACCCTGGGTCCAGTCTTTCTTTGCCACCAAAAAAATTCAAAGAACGAAATTTAATAATAATAATAATAAATACACACACACACACACACACACACACACACACACACACACACACACACACACACACACCTAGATATACACAATCAGTAATGCGCATACACTCTTATATTGTACATATACACTCAACAAAAATATAAATGCAACACCTTTGTTACTGCTCCCATTCCCCATGGGATGTCAGATCAGCATCCTGATGTGGCACACCTGTGAGGTGGGATGGATTATCTCAATATAGAAGATGTGCCCACTACCACACATTTGGACTGATTTGTGACCACTGTTTGGGAAGGATGGTTATATTGTGTATCTGGAATGAATTTTAGGTCTCTACGTCCATCCCATGGGGAATGGGAGCAGTAACAAAGGTGTTGCGTTTATATTTTTGTTGAGTGTATTTATTCATATAACTCTCAGATTTACCAATTCTGTTACGGTTTGGAGGAGGACTCAAGCGCAGGACTCCGGTTCTGATGCTCACAAGAAGGGTTTATTTACAATTCACCAGGTGTTTATACAAGAATGTGTGGGGGGAGAAGGGGTCTCCAGGGAAGTCCAGGGGAAAACACGCGTTCTTCAGATTATCCACTCACACGATCACAGGCTCACACTCCGACACAAGGGAATCACACGGGGGAAAATCCAGGAAGCTCTGTAGACAGGGAGACAGGGTTAAGTACGACGCACAAAGAAAAACACTCTTAACTAAACTTGCAGTAGCTTGACTTCACTAACGCGTGGTAGACAACGATCCAGCGACGAACAGCAGTCACCTCCTGGCTTAAATGCTGCTCCCCTTAATGAGACCCAGGTGTCTCATCTCCCGAGGGCGTGGGCCGAGGGCATGAACCCACAGTGAGTTCCGCCCCGGCGAGAGAGAAGATGAAGAGAGAGAGAGAAACAGAGAGAGTGCTGATCAGCGTGCAGCTGATCCGCCTGGCCGTGACAGTATCCCCCCCCCCCCGACGGGAGCCTCCCGGCGACCCCCAGGCTTGTCAGGGTGAGCCGCATGGAACGCCCACACCATACCCCATCCACGAGATACTGCAGATCGCGCCCCCGGCGCCGGACATCCATGATTCTCGAAACGGTGAAAGCCGGGTGGCCATCAATGACCCGGGCAGGTGGAGGGGGTCTGGAAGGAGGGCACAGAGGACTAGAGAGGCACGGCTTCACTTGCGACACGTGAAAGGTGTTATGGATTTTCATGTCCCAGGGCAGTTTAAGACGGACAGAGACAGGGTTAATCACAGAGTCAACTTCAAAGGGACCAATGAAAGTGGGAGACAGTTTCTTGGATTCAGACCTGAGTGGGACTAATCTGGTAGACAGCCAAACCTTTTGTCCAGGTGTGTAGGTGGGAGCAGGGGTCCGGTGGCGATCCGCCCGGCGCTTATTGCGTTCCACTGTGCGGAGAAGGGAGGCCTGAGTCGCTCTCCAGGCGCGCCGACACCTCCGAAGATGCTGTTGGACAGAGGGAACAAAGTGCTCACCTTCGACGGCTGGGAAGAGTGGCGGTTGATAGCCCAAGGACGCCTCGAAAGGAGAGACACCGATGGCAGAGGAGGTAAGGCTGTTATGAGCATACTCAATCCACGACAGTTGCTCGCTCCAGGTTGACTGGTTGGTCGATACCAGGCACCGGAGAGCCGCTTCGAGCTCCTGGTTGGCACGCTCCGTTTGGCCATTGGTCTGTGGGTGGAAACCAGAGGAAAGACTGACCTTAGCTTCGAGGGCACTGCAGAACTCCTTCCAGACACGTGACGTGAGCTGCGGTCCTCTGTCTGACACAATGTCCGTGGGGATTCCATGGAGGCGAAAAACGTGATTAGTTAGTAGCCGGGCGGTCTCTAGAGCAGTGGGGAGCTTAGGGAGGGCGACAAAATGAGCAGCTTTGGAGAAACGGTCCACAATGGTAAGAATGACAGAGTTACCTGACAAGACGGGCAGACCAGTGATGAAGTCAACAGCGATGTGCGACCAAGGGCGACTCGGAGTCAGCAGAGGTTGGAGGAGGCCAGAGAGTGGTTGATGGACGCTCTTGTTTTGAGCGCAGGTCGAGCATGCGGAAATATACTCGCGGACGTCTTTGGCAAGGGAAGGCCACCAGGCGAAACGTTGGAGGAAGCTAATAGTACGGTGGTCCCCCGGGTGGCAGGTGAATCTGGCAGTATGAGCCCAATGTAACACTCGTGACCTTACTGAGGAGGGGACGAAGAGCAACCCTGGCGGTCCCGTTCCAGGGTCTGGTTCTGTCTGCTGAGCCTCTCGAATAGCCGACTCGATCTCCCAGGTCAGGGCCCCGATTACACAGGTGGGCGGTAGAATGGGAGAGTCGGTAGAATGGGAGAGTTGCGTCTTCGGAGGCGGCGAATTGGCGTGAGAGGGCGTCTGGCTTGACATTAAGGGAACCGGGTCTGTAAGTGGTCGTGAACTGGAATCTAGTAAAAAACAGGGCCCACCTGGCTTGCCTGGCGTTGAGGCGTTTTGCCAATCGAATGTACTCCAGGTTCTTGTGATCGGTCCAGACCACAAACGGCTGGGCAGCGCCCTCTAGCCAATGGCGCCACTCCTCTAGGGCTAGCTTGATGGCTAGTAGCTCTCAATCTCCCACATCATAGTTGCTCTCTGCGGAGGTGAGACGGCGTGAAAAGTAGGCACAGGGATGCAGCTTACCTCCTTGCTGCTGGGAAAGCACCGCCCCCACTCCAGCGTCCGAGGCGTCCACCTCCACAATGAACTGCAGATTGAGATCGGGTTGGACGAGAATGGGCGCCGAGGCAAAGCGGTCCTTCAGATGGGCAAATGCTCGTTGAGCCAGCTCATCCCAGCAGAAGGGAACTTTGGGAGAAGTAAGACGAGTCAGAGGCAGGGCAAGTTTACTGTAGTCGCGAACAAAGCGACGATAAAAGTTTGCGAACCCCAGAAAGCTTTGAAGCTGTCTACGGTTGGAAGGGGTCGGTCAGTCAACAACGGCTTGAACTTTGGCGGGATCAGTCTTGAGGTTACCCCGATCGATGACGTGGCCCAGGAAGGAAACAGTTGAGACATGAAACTCACACTTCTCCCCTTTAACAAAGAGACGATTTTCGAGGAGACGCTGAAGGACTTGCCTGACATGGCGTTGGTGGTCGGCGACGGAGCGGGAGAAGATGAGGATGTCATCCAAGTAGACGAAAACGAAATGGTCGATGAAATCTCGGAGCACGTCGTTCACGAGAGCCTGAAACACAGCTGGAGCATTGGTGAGATCGAAAGGCATTACAAGATATTCGAAATGGCCCAGGTGAGTATTGAAAGCCGTCTTCCACTCGTCTCCCTCCCTAATCCTCACCAGATGGTAGGCGTTGCGCAGGTCAAACTTTGTGAAGATGGTGGCACCCTGGAGAAGCTCGAACGCGGAACTCAGCAGAGGGAGGGGATACTTGTTTTTAACTGTGATGGCGTTGAGGCCGCGATAGTCAATACAGGGCCGTAAACTCTTATCTTTTTTGGTGACAAAAAAGAAACCAGCGGCAACAGGTGAGGACGAGGGGCGAATGAGACCAGCGGCAAGTGACTCATTGATGTATTTTTCCATGCTTTCCCACTCCGGTCGAGACAGGCTATACAACCTACTGGTCAGGAGCGGCGCGCCTGGGAGGAGGTCAATCCCACAATCATATGGCCGGTGAGGGGGAAGGGAGCGTGCCTTATCTTTACAAAACACTTGCGCCCGGTCGTGATAAACAGATGGTATGGAGGACAGATCAGGCGGTTCTGAAATAGTTTTATTGGGTGGTAGGCTCATGGCAGGGGTGGCGGCTTTTAGACAGGACATGTGACACTCCTCCCCCCACCCCGAAATACTTTCTTTCCTCCAATCAATCACAGGGTTATGTTGACATAGCCAGGGATAGCCCAACACTAGTGGTGTGAGTGGGGCTTTAAAGACGTACAACTGCATGGTTTCAACATGATTGCCAGAAATAGTCAGGGAAATCGGTTCTGTGATATGAATAATGTCTGGAAGACGCTGGCCACTAAAGGCTGTGACTTTGAGTGAATGAGACAGAGGCTCCGTGCTAAAACCTAATTTGAGCGCCAGCCAGGCATCAATAAAATTCTGTTCTGCCCTGGAATCGATCAGAGCGTCGAGAGAATGAGTCTTGAGACGAACCGTTAGCTTAGCTGCAATCATGAGACGAGGAGGAGACTGAGAACAGGTGACCTCGCCCACCCGTACACTCCTCACTACTGGCGGGTGCTGTCTTTTGGCCGCGCCTGGCAATCCATGGCAATATGGCCCTTGCGGCCACAATAAAAGCACTCACCGGCTCTCAAGCGACGATACCGCTCCTCGGGAGACAGTCTGGAGCGGCCCAGTTGCATGGGCTGTTCACTTTACTCCATGCTGTCTGATGAGTGACTGCCGCTAGGCGCGCCTCCACCTGACGTCTCCATGCGCCCCGGGGGCCTCTGGGAAATGTAGTTTCCGGTTCCCCGCCGCACCCGTAGGTGCTCATCCATCTTCACACATAGTGTAATCACATCAGACAGGGTCTTAGGAACATCTCTCATCATCAGTTCTCTCTTTAACTCATCACAAATATTATTCAAGAGAGTACTTATCAATGCCGACTGCCCCCAGCCAGTTTCTTCAGCCAAGGTCCAGAATTCGACCGAAAAATCCGCCATACTCCGCCTCCCCTGCTTCAAATTTAACAGTCTGTGGGCGGCCGCCTCCGCTTCGGTGCCTCTTTCAAAAACACTTTTAACAGGTTGGGTATCAGACACCACCTCTCTGGGGGACATCTCAGGCCCTCCAAGGTTTGGAGGCCTATCTCCCCCCCACCACCACTTCCCCTGCCAGTGGCGGACTCCATCAGACATCGGTGCGTTGGTGGTTCTTGGTGTCTGGGGATGAGCGTCCAGGTACACACCGGCTCACTCCTTGGCGGCCGCTTATCGGGGCCTGGAGCCTGGGGCTCGCTCGGGCCACTTCGGAGGTGGGGTGCCCCCGACCTCTCGGCCTGGGGCTCGGTCACTCAGGCACAGCTGGCTGCCGGCGGAGCTCACGGGCGCGTCACTGCAACCCCCTCTGGCTTCTGCTCCATGGCTGCTGGGTGAGCCCTCATCTGGGACTCTCCTCAGCTCTTTCTGGGACAGTGGCGCGGCTGCCCCTCTGTTGGTCTTCCTTGGTCTCTTGTGTTCTGGGGGCCTCTGGATGTCTGGAGTTTTGATCTCCTCCATACCTGCTTCATGCCCTGGAGGACGGGGCTGTGGCCCCCCCACACCCTCTAGCAGATCATTACATGAAGGAACCTTTTAAAAACAAGCGCGTCCATGCTCACAGGTGTACACACGGGTGATCACACCCACAAACTACACAATAATGTGCTGCACAATAATGTTTAATATTTAGTATTTACTGTCATATTCCCATATATCATTGTGATGTTGTTTATTATATTACTCTTGTTCTCTTCTGCTTGTTTTCCTTTTTCTTTCTCAACAGGTGATCCAGGTGATCGATATATGCATTTTTTTTCTGCCCATTCTGTTGGTTTTTGTTTTTTGCCCTTCTCCCCCGTCCCTCTTCTCAGCTGTTTCTCTTTCCCTCTTTCTTTCTCCCCTTCTTTCCCCCAGTCAAGTCTGTCCCGTATTCAGCAAGTGAAAATAAAATAAACAATAAAAGGTGAATCAAATGGACCATTACGGCAAGGCTGGGATGGTCAATTTGGTAAAGTAAATCCGTTGGGCATCTTTCTTTGCCTTTAGACAACAATTCTGATGGCAAAAGAGCCAAACGGGACAGGCAAAAAAAATAAAAAAAAATAAAAAAATAAAGTAATATCACGTTTTGTTGCATTTATGCAATTATTGAAGTAAAAAAAGAGCTTGCTCTTTAAAAAAATACATTGTTATTATACCAGCAAAACAGAACCTGAAGTAGAGGAAGTAAATATGTGTTGGTATGTCTATGCTTATGTTAAAAGCTAAAGAGATACTTTCAGTCCTACCTGTATTTTTGCAAATGAATCATAATAAATAAAATATGTAGCACCCTAGGTACATACAGGTATAGGTTACACGTTTTTACAACTAGACAATTTAAGGAATAATTTTCAGCAGCAATAAAAAAAAAAAGAAGAAAAAAAAACACTTTTAAATTTGGTGAGGAAGTCTTCGTAAGACATGTCAGGGGCTGTTCTTAAAACGGCTTGCACCCAGTTAAATGCCTGCCCACGTAACAGTTGAACCATAAAGGCGATTTTGGCCCTAACTGTCTCATACGTTCTTCGTAACTGATGGAATTGTAGTGTGATCTGAGTCAAAAATCCACCACATTTATCGAACTCACCCGAGAAACGCTCCGGCGCTGGTAACGATCGCTCCGGAGGTTCAGTGGAAGCCGGCGTGGGGGAAACAGGTGGAGCGGCTGCAGATGGATTCGGGGCCGATAGCTGAGGAGAAACAGACGAAGGGGGTGAGGGTGGGCTTACCGACGGTAGATGTTGAGCGAGGGCTTGAGTGAGTGCAGCCAGTTGTTGATTTATGTGCCGAAGCATGTGTTCGTGGCGTTCCAGAATTGCCTCCGGGGTGAGGACGGGTTGCTGGGTGGGATTTGAGTCCGCTGAGTCCATGATGGCTGGATCGTTATTGTTACGGTTTGGAGGAGGACTCAAGCGCAGGACTCCGGTTCTGATGCTCACAAGAAGGGTTTATTTACAATTCACCAGGTGTTTATACAAGAATGTGCGGGGGGTGCTATATACAGCTGAGTGGGGGGAGAAGGGGTCTCCAGGGAAGTCCAGGGGAAAACACGCGTTCTTCAGATTATCCACTCACACGATCACAGGCTCACACTCCGACACTGCCACACGGGTAAGCCAGCAGTCACCTCTTGGCTTAAATGCTGCTCCCCTTAATGAGACCCAGGTGTCTCATATCCCGAGGGCGTGGGCCGAGGGCGTGAACCCACAGTGAGTTCCGCCCCGGCGAGAGAGAAGATGAAGAGAGAGAGAGAAACAGAGAGAGTGCTGATCAGCGTGCAGCTGATCCGCCTGGCCGTGACACATTCTTATATTTTGCTTGTTCTTATGTTATTGCATTTTTACACACCTCTGTTGCTCGCACACAAGAATTTCACTTGCATATACTGTACCAGTGTACCTGCACATGTGATGTGACAGTAAAAGTGATTTGATTTGATTTGATAATGCCACAATGATAACAATCTCAAAAGAAATATGTCTATTTGCCATCTGCTTTGTTTTTCTTTCACTTGATAATGTGACCCTGAGTTGCTTTTAGTTGTTCACAACCCACAGAGAGCAATGCATTTTGGTGGCTGTAACTCAGGTGGCAGAGTAGGTGATCTACTATACCGATCAGGTCTGTCAATCAATCTCTGACTTGTTCCCAGAGTATCCTTGTGCGAGACACTGAACCCTGCGTTGCCCTTGATGCATCCGTTGGAGTGCAAGTGTTGCCATTGGTCAAAAATAATGTGTATATTGGAGATTATGTATCGGAATTTCAGGAGCAGGACCACGCCTCCAAACACGTTCCTTCTGGCTGTCATCTATATAGGTTCCCCTAGTTCTGCAAGTTGATCATTCTCGTTTATGTGTGTGGTGGCAGATTTCTTTTCTCATGTATTAATCACATATTCAATTATATCACATTAGTTATAGTAATATCACTTTCTCACTTTACCATAGTAAGAGCACTCCTGCCACTACTTTACATGCATGTGGAAAGTTAACACAGTGAGGCAGTTATAATGGGAGACATTAAACAGATAGTGAGGCTAAGCAGAAAACAAGGTCATAATTCTCTCTATGCGGGAGGAGGTATAGCCCCCTGTGAGAGGGGCCTTCATGAAAGAGTTTGAGGAATGTTCTTTGTATTAAGCCACAATTCAGAGACGATCCTGGGGTTTCACTGGGAGCTCTCTCCACATTGCAATACGTTTATTAAACCCACTTCAAATCAAGCTCACTGGGTGTGTTGTTAAAATTTCCATAACACGTGGAAACAGGGTCCATTCTTGGCGGATACCTTTAAACACAGCTTTCTCACAGGAGTAACATAATTTTACTCACCCTTCCATTTGCTACAATCATCCTCTCGTCCGTCAGCACATCAAATGAACAACTACTCAAGCGCTGCGTCCATCGCTTTTCCTCCGGTAATTCAAGAAACACACCAAATGCCACAGCGGCGCTTTACAGAGACTGACTGCTGACGACCCTCTAGCAGTTTTCTCGCCACCCGACATGTGGTCTGCAACATTGATCCATCCAGTCGTCTTATCTCCGCTAAATTCAGCTATGAAGTAACTCCGGTTGCCCGCCACTTCAGCGAAAACTGCCCACCAGCCGAACTCACAGCTCCTTTCATGTCACTTTGAAAATAGCGACGTGAAAGGCCCACAGGCTTGGCGAGTTAGCCGGAAAGTCGACGGACGTCAGCGCCAGAAGCCACGCCGTTCCCACACTTCCAAGCAAATAGCAGCTCCAACAGCAAAAGCTACTGTGTACTTCATAGCTCCACCCACCTGCCGGCGCCAGGTAGCAGGGACAAGCTCAGCTTTGTGCTCCTTCCTCCTAACACCATTTAATGCAAGCTGGAAATCTGTCACTAATTCCATGCTCAACTGTTTCTCCATCGCCCTGATGTTTTCTATCCCTCCTTCCATTAAATGCTCAAGCAAGTCAGAACTGGGATGCCTGGTTCTTCCCTATCCACCATTTGCAAACGCAGTAGCAAGTTTACTTCCAACGAACTCCCAGCTTCTCAGCGAAGATGCAAAAAACAAAAAAAAGGCACTGAGTGGCCAGTTCTATAGTTGCCACGTTCCCAACCTCTTCCCTCCTTCGCAAATTCTGCTGTTAACCCCAGCACCGAGTTGCCAGGTCTCCAGCCTCTCATCCTTCCTCTGCTAAACTCTGCAGCAAGCTTCGGCACAGAGTTGACATGTTTCCAGCCACTCATCCTTCCTTCGCAAAATTCTACAGCAAACCTTGGCACTGGGTTGCCAGGTTCCTTTATCCCTCATTCACAAAAGCAACAGCAAGCTTTTTTGCCATCGGGTTGCCAGTTCCCAGCATAGACAAAATAAATAAATTAATTAATTTAATTTAATGGCACCGGGTTGCCAGGTTTTCCTTCATCCCCCATTTGCAATGCAGCATCTAGCTTCCCTATGTCACGGCTGCCGAGGCGAGCCGTGTGGTGTAGAAGGGAGAAAGGACCCAAAACGCAGGCAGTAGATGATAACGCTAGTGATGTTTTATTTACACAGTGGTGAGATGGCAAAACAGGCAAAGAGGGAAGACAAAACTAAAGACCTAAACTGGGAAAGCTAAATGACAAACCTGAGAGGGTACCAGAATGGGGGAGAGGCAGAGAGACACGGACAAGTGACAGGATACCGTAGAACACAGACGAACCGGCAACAGGCAGGAGAACACACAGGGCTTAAATACACATAGCAGCAATCAAGGGATGAGCAACAGGAGGGAAACACACCTGGGGGAAATCAAAGCTGACGGGACAGGGAAAACGTAAACTGAACACACCGAGTCTGAAAACAGAAACAGTGGAGAACAGGAAGCAGATCAAACACTGTTCAGGAGGCCGACCGGGAGGATGGCAACACAGGAGTCCATAACAGTTCCTCTCCGGAGGCCGACCACGCAGAAGGCAGTGGCGGCGACAGAGTAGATCCAGAGGCCGGCCACGCGGAAGGCAGTGGCGGCGACAGAGCAGATCTGGATGCCGACCACACGGAAGGCAATGGCGGCAACAGAGCAGGTCCGGGGACTGACCGTGTGAACGGCAACGGCGGCGTACAGGAGGTCGTCCACAGTGGCGACAACGCCCAACAAGCGCCCTGGCGGATGACCGACAATGGTGAGGCGGCAGTTGGGGACCTGAAGGCGGCGTGACCAGGCGAGGCGGAGGCTGGACCAGACGAGGCTGCAGGTGAAGCGGATGATGAGAATGCTGCAGGCGAAGCGGATGGTGAGTTGCCTCGTTCTTCTTTATCCCTCATTCGCATACTCAGCGAGCTTTCTAATATAGAGTTGCCAGTTTCTCTGCATTTATCAAAGCAAAAACAGCAGTGAATCCTTCCACCACTGGAACGCCACCTCCTCCGCATCTAGCCCTCATATGCTATGCAGCAGCTGTTCCTTTCAGCACCAAAACGCCAGGTTCTCGGTCTCTATTCCTTATTTGCAAAGGCAGAAAACGTTCTTTGCACCGAGATGCCAGGTTCCGTTTGTCATATGCTGTGGGAGTGTCTGGTTGGGTGTGGTCCAGGTTCCTGTTGTCCGTCCCCTGGGGTGGAGTTGGCTAGCTCATCACCTGCTTCCAATTTCCGGGGCTCCATCTAGTGGGTTTTTAAGCCAGCACTGCCTGCTACTCCTTGCCAGTTCGTCCTGCTACCACCCGTGGTAAACTTGGCCTCCTCTGTGCTCAGACTCTGTGTGCCTGGATCGTGGGTTAATGTGTCCTCCGTCTCCTGTATTCTCCAGATTCATCACCCGTCGTACACACCAGCAGTGCTGGTTCTGTTTCCGTCCCGTTCTCCCGTCTGCCCAGAACCCGAGGACCACACACTCATCTTCTCCTCAGCCTGCCCTCCAGCCCGTACTTCAACCTCCCTGGACACCTTGGAACCTGGACCAGCCTCCCCACACTCTCAACCATCCCTGGAACGCTCCCACGGCAACCCCTTCCCCGCCTAATAGCCGGTGTTTTCAAGTAAGCCCAAGACTCTCCACTAGTACCACTCACCTCTGCCCTTTAATTGTTTCCCATTCAGTAAAACCCTTCTCCTGTGTTTGCAGAAGTTCCCGCCCGTGTTCTCCCTGTGTTCTACGTCCGTTTCTCCGCCCTCGGGCCTCCCTCAGTTCCTGCGAATGATTTCGGTTAGACCCAGTCTTGTTTAAGTTCCTTTTCCTTTCAATAAATTGTACATAGTTCGAGCAATTGAGTCTGCTCTTGAGTCCACTGCATCCTTGTTTGTGACAGAACAAACTGGCCAATAATGGACTCAGCGGACCCAATTCGCGCTGCCATAAATAAACAGGGTTAGGACGGCTTGAACAGACATTGACATCCCTAATGGACCAGTGTAACGCTATTAGTGAAAAGCAGGAGGAGTTACTCACCAGGTTTTCAGAAATCAGGGAGCCAAATCCGCCCGTTTTACCCAGTCAGCTGGGACCGTCGCCTGCACCAACCGTTGCGCACCCCGCGATAGAATCGGCTTATCGGGGCATTTCCTCGTCTCCACAGGAGCCTTTCAACGGAGAGTTGGGGCAGTGTGGGGGTTTCCTTTTTCAGTGGTCGTTTTTCATCAATCGCACGCCACACGCTTTCCCAAATGATGCTGCCAAGATTTCCCATTTTGTAGGGTTGCTTAGGGGTAAGGCGCTCGCGTGGGCTGAGGCGTTTCTGTCTTCTCACCCGATTGCCTCATGCTCCTATGAGGAATTTCTCAAGGAATTCAAGGTTACATTTGCTCACCCGATTTCTGAGGGTACTGCAGCTAAGAGGCTATTGGGACTCCGTCAGGGAAAACGCAGCGTTGCGGAATATTCGATCGAGTTCCGCACCGCTGCTGTAGAAGCGGGTTGGCCAGACGCCACGCTGCGGGGTATTTTCCTAGCGTCCCTTACCGAACAGATGAAAGATCAGCTAGCTGTACACGACGAGCCGGCCACGTTCGAAGCGCTCGCCTCTTTCGCTCTCAGGATTGATAATCGACTGAGGGAAAGAGACGCTGAGAGGCGTTCAAAACCCTCTCCGTCTCTGTTTTGGCCCGCGACCGCTTCCGCGTTACCCCCGCCACTTCTGGTAACAACATCCGCCCGTCCCCGCTCTCCTTCCCCAGAGCCTATGCAAATTGGCCGCTCTCGGCTCACTCCTGAGGAGCGGGAACGGCGTTTCCGAGCCGGAGAGTGCTTCTACTGCGGAGGAAGCGGCCATCGCCTCGCTGACTGCCCAGTCCGGCCAAAAGGCGTGGCCCACCGGTAAGTCCGGGGTTACGGGTGGGCAGTGTTTTCAAAGGAGATAAACCCCGTTTTTTGCTGTCAGTTTCTTTAATAACTGGTACTAAGGCTCATTCTTTTCACACTCTCGTTGACTCTGGGTCAGAGCAAAATTTAATAGACACTGCGGTTGCTAAATCTTTGAACTTGCCCCTCACTCAGCTCGAGCCTCCGATCCCAGCCTCTGCTTTAAATAATGAGGTATTCGCTATGATCACTCACCAGACCGCGCCTGTCAAATTAGTCAAGTCAGGCAATCATCAGGAAAATATAACACTCTTTACCACTTCTTCCCTTGACGCGCCAGTAATCCTTGGTTTTCCGTGGTCGCAGAAGCACAATCCACACATTGACTGGACAGGGAAAAGAGTAGCAAGTTGGAGTCTGTTTTGTCTCGCCAACTGCCTTAAATCAGCCTTGCCCTCGGAGGCTTCTGTTTCTCCTCCATCGGTTGTTTCCCCCCCTGACCTTACCGCTGTCCCTCCTGAATATCATGATCTACAAGAGGTGTTTAGTAAAGACAGAGCTCAGTCGCTGCCCTCTCATCAACCTTATGATTGCGCCATTGATCTCCTTCCTGGTGCTCCTATGCCCTCCAGCCGCCTTTATAACCTGTCCCGTCCCGAGAGGGGGTCTATGGAGAAGTACATCCAGGACTCGTTAGCAGCCGGTCTCATTCGTCCTTCCTCCTCGCCAGTGGCCGCCGGTTTCTTTTTTGTTTCTAAGAAGGATAAGTCGTTCCGGCCGTGCATCGATTACAGAGGACTTAATGCGATCACGATTAAGAACAAGTACCCCCTGCCTTTGATCAATTCAGCTTTCGAACCCCTCCACGGTGCTACTATCTTCTCCAAGCTGGACTTGAGAAATGCATACCACCTCGTCCGCATAAGGGAGGGCGACGAATGGAAGACTGCTTTCAACACTCCTCTGGGGCATTTTGAATACCTGGTGATGCCATTTGGCCTCACCAATGCCCCTGCAGTCTTCCAAGCGCTTGTGAATGACGTGCTCAGGGATTTCCTGAATGTTTTCCTGTTTGTTTACCTGGATGACATTTTGATTTTTTCACGATCTCTCGAAGAACATCAGGTGCATGTCCAGAGCGTGCTGCAGTGACTATTGGAGAACCGTCTCTATGTAAAGGCCGAGAAGTGTGACTTCCACGCTTCGTCTGTCTCATTTCTGGGCTACCTACTGGAGGGAGGGCAGGTGAAGATGGACCCTGTAAAGATCAAGGCAGTGGTGGAGTGGCCCGTCCCTGATTCACGCAGACAGCTACAACAGTTCCTTGGTTTCGCAAATTTTTACAGGCGCTTTGTCAGGAACTACAGCCGGGTGGCTGCACCCCTCTCTCGCCTCACTTCCTCAAAGGTCCCCTTCGTTTGGTCCCCCGAGGCTCACTCAGCCTTCACCACGCTCAAACAGCTCTTTACATCAGCTCCCATTCTGATCCATCGTGACACGAGTAAGCAGTTCGTAGTGGAGGTTGACGCTTCAAGTGTGGGGGTGGGGGCTGTGCTGTCACAACGGTCTGGTCCACATGGCAAGCTCCAACCCTGCGCCTATTTTTCTCGACGCCTTTCTCCTGCCGAACAAAATTATGACGTAGGGGATAGGGAGCTCCTAGCCATTAAATTAGCTTTGGAGGAGTGGCGCCACTGGCTGGAGGGAACGGAACACCCGTTTATTATTTGGACAGATCACAAGAATCTAACTTATCTCAAATCAGCAAAAAGACTGAACTCCCGCCAGGCGGGACTTTGACATTTCCTATCGCCCAGGTTCCAGGAATCTCAAACCTGATGCTCTGTCCCGCCAGTACTCCTCGGACTCAGAGCCCAGGGCCCTGAGCTCATTCTCCCTTCCACCTGCAGAATTGGCTCCCTCACCTGGGATGTGGAGGAGGCCATACGCCAGGGTCTACGAGGTGAAACCGATCCGGGAACTGGCCCACCCGGTCGGCGTTTCGTGCCCTCTGCCGCCCGGTCGGCTGTGATCCACTGGATCCACACAGCAAGGTTTACTTGCCACCCAGGAGTGAGTAGAACCACAGCGCTATTGAAGAGGTATTTCTGGTGGCATTCCATGGACAAGGATGTAAAGGCTTATGTGGCAGCCTGTTCCATTTGTGCCCGTAATAAGACCTCCAATCGGCACCCGTCTGGCTTACTCCAACCACTGAGTACCCCACATAGGCCTTGGTCTCATATTGCATTGGATTTTGTTACCGGCCTCCCAGCTTCCTCAGGGAAGACGGTGATCCTGTCCATAGTCGACCGGTTCTCCAAAGCGGCCCATTTCATAGCCCTAGAAAAGCTACCAACGGCTACCGAGACCACCCAAATCCTTACAGACCATGTGTTCCGACTTCATGGCATACCCTTAGAAATTGTTTCCGACAGGGGGCCCAGTTTGTCTCCCAAGTGTGGAGAGCCTTTTGTTCGGCCCTGGGTGCCAAGGCTAACTTGAGTTCCAGTTTTCATCCACAATCCAATGGTCAGACTGAACGTCTGAACCAGGAATTGGAATCCGCTCTTCGCTGTGTAACGTCACAGAACCCGGCTACCTGGTCATCTCAGTTGCCTTGGGTGGAATACGCCCATAATTCTCTCACGTCCTCGGCGACAGGCTTGTCACCCTTTGAAGCCTCACTAGGTTATCAGCCACCGTTGTTCCCGGAGAATGAGACGGAACTGGCCGTTCCTTCTGTCCAGCACCACCTTCGACGCTGCCGGCGGGTGTGGCAGAGGGTTCGACGGGACTATGCGGATTGCCGCCGCTCTGTTGCCCCAACTTATCACCCTGGACAACGGGTTTGGCTCTGTGCTAAGGACATTCCCTTACGGTCGCTTTCTCGGAAGTTGGCTCCCCGTTACATTGGCCCCTACGAGATTGCTGCTGTCGTCAGTCCCTCGGCAGTCCAACTCAGGCTCCTGGCTTCCTGGCGCGTCCACCCTTACGTTTCACGTCTCTCGGGTCAAGCCGGTCCGTACCAGTCCTCTGTGCCCGCCGTCCGTTCCCCCACCCCCCGCCCGGCTCGTGGACGGTCACCCGGCCTATTCGGTCCGGCGGATCGTTGACGTGCGCCGCCGCAGTCGTGGTGCCCAGTACCTGGTGGACTGGGAGGGTTATGGCCCCAAGGAGCGTTCTTGGGTTCCCCGGTCGCTCATCCTGGACCCGTCCCTGATCTCTGACTTTCGCTCCTCCCTTCGCAGGGCCCAGTCCGGGCGGTTGCCGGGAGGCGACCCTTGAGGTGGGGGTGCTGTCATATGCTGTGGGAGTGTCTGGTCCAGGTTCCTGTTGTCCGTCCCCTGGGGTGGAGTTGGCTAGCTCATCACCTGCTTCCAATTTCCAGGGCTCGATCTAGAGGGTTTTTAAGCCAGCACTGCCTGCTACTCCTCGCCAGTTCGTCCTGCTACCACCCGTGGTAAACTTGGCCTCCTCTGTGCTCAGACTCTGTGTGCCTGGATCGTGGGTTAATGTGTCCTCCGTCTCCTGCATTCTCCAGATTCATCACCCGTCGTACACACCAGCAGTGCTGGTTCTGTTTCCGTCCCGTTCTCCCGTCTGCCCAGAACCCGAGGACCACACACTCATCTTCTCCTCAGCCTGCCCTCCAGCCCGTACTTCAACCTCCCTGGACACCTTGGAACCTGGACCAGCCTCCCCACACTCTCAACCATCCCTGGAACGCTCCCACGGCAACCCCTTCCCCGCCTAATAGCCGGTGTTTTCAAGTAAGCCCAAGACTCTCCACTAGTACCACTCACCTCTGCCCTTTAATTGTTTCCCATTCAGTAAAACCCTTCTCCTGTGTTTGCAGAAGTTCCCGCCCGTGTTCTCCCTGTGTTCTACGTCTGTTTCTCCGCCATCAGGGCCTCCCTCAGTTCCTGCGAATGATTTCTGTTAGACCCAGTCTTGTTTAAGTTCCTTTTCCTTTCAATAAATTGTACATAGTTCGAGCAATTGAGTCTGCTCTTGAGTCCACTGCATCCTTGTTTGTGACACCGTTCCCTAAGCAGCTTACCCTTCCGTTACTGGATTGGCAGCTTCCGCCATCAATCACTCGCAAAAAAACCAAAAACATTACTTTCACCAGGATGCCAGTTTCTCCATTTCGTCCAGTCTTCCACAAGATGTAGCAGCGATCTGTTCCGGCACCGAGACACCGGTTTCTCTGCCATCTTTCCTGCCTTCGCAAAGCACTGACGAACCTTTGTGGCACTGGAATGCCAGGTTCTGTCCTCTATCGCTCCTTTTAAGACATTCAAACTGCATCGTGTGCATAATTCTTCATGGCATCCGTTCACTTCTCCCGTGCTTTTGTGAGCAATATCTAGCATCCACCATCGACACAATCATTCGAGACCACTGTCAAAGCCGACTCACGGTTCCGACTACATCTAAACAGCTTATCATCTCCCACAAAGTTCTGTGGACATGCCCTCTGCTCTCTGACGATTTTGGGGGTTATTATTATAGAAGACGACTTTCCTCTAATCACTTTTTCCATTTATCAACCCTTCCCAAGCTGCTGCTTTCACTTCTGTTCATTTCAGAAATTAGCACAGTAGTTATCACTACCTTATCTGAAGTAATTAACCAGCTAAGCACCTGCTCTTCATCTTCTACTCAAAGACAAGCTCACGCAAGCCTTACGAACCTCACCTCAAATCTCAAAATCCATCATACTTCTCTGTCAGCGCTTCAGTTAGAAGTTGAGCCATGTCGCTACATGATCTAGAGTTCCCCTCATTCACCTATTAAGATTTCCATTGTTCTCAATTTCCTTTGACCTCTTCTCCTGCCATTCCTTCCTAATTGTCCGAGCTGATCCACTCCACTCCATGGAATCCTCGACTACCTTATCGAGAGCTGTTCAGCTTCGCTAGCCTGCCACCAGTCATTTTCCTCTTCTCTGGGTGGCGAGGCCACTCGGCATTCACTCTCCCTACGCTTGTCTCTGTCCTGTTCTCCTTCTCTCACCCCAACCAATCACAGCAGATGGCTGTCCCTCCCTGAGCCTGGTTCTGTCGGAGGTTTCTTCCTGTTAAAAGGGAGTTTTTCCTTCCCACTGTCACCAAAGTGCTTGCTCATAGGGGGTCATAAGATTGTTGGGTTTTTCCTCTAGACATCATCGTATGGTCTCGAGGCATCTGTCACCGTGGTTCGGTGCCATATAAATAAGTTGAATTGAAAATCGAATTATTCTGGCTGAGGTCGTCGACAGTTATTACCATTTTCAGGGGATGCCTTCTTTGAGGATCTGCCAGGTTGCCAGTCCCCTTCGAGGCCTTCCCCAAACCACAGCTCAATTCATGTTAAAGCATTCACTTTTACCTACTAAAACGCTGTCAAACTTAAAATGAGGACATGGGCCCAGCTAGTGAATTGGAGATTATGTATCGGAAATTCAGGAGCAGGACCACGCCTCCAAACACGCTCCTTCTGGCTGTCATCTATAGGGTTTGGAGATGACATCACGCCGCATTGCATTGTGGGAGCGCGGTACCATTTTAGCAGGCCACGAATCAAAACAAACACACTGTGTTGGAAGGAGGATTGCTACGAACCATACTTAAAAGCAGCTCAAAAGAAAATGGACATTATAGAGACAGATTGCGTCGTGATGCAAAGAGACAGTACTTGCAAAAAATAGCCTGCATTGGAAATGTGGACCTGTATGAAATAACGGCAGTGGAGTAGAAACCCTGAAGACCAACCGCTATTGACATAGCCTGATATATTTTCCTACATTGTCTGTGGAGTCAGCGCATACATGGCGAACCAATTTCGCAATTGTAAATCTCTGGAGATGGACATCCAATTCACCAAGGATTGGGTATAAGATTTGGCTATTTTTAAGCCTTCACGTTGTATGTCAGGGGAAGACATTTGTTCTATCACAAATAAGAGAAATGAGACACTGCAGACCGACTCAGAGTTTTACAATACATGCAGACGGGTGAATGCCTCTGAGAAGACAGACACACCGAATGCAGGCTTGGTGGCTTTATTTATAGGGCAAAGCAGGTTACATAGTACTTCCTTTTCTGTGAGAAGTCGAAGAGGGGTTAGGCATTAGATCAGCTTATCTGATCTTTCACACACTGGGGTAAGAATACAGAAGTATATCATGCTTTATCTGACATCACAGACACTGAAGTAAAGAATGCATCATTATATCATGCTTGTCAAACATCTCAGACACTGAGGTAAGGAATGCATCATGTTTTCCTTTAACAATAGACTTGGTTAGGTGATTCTTCAACAATAGGCTTGGTTATGTGAAAATATATGAACACTTGAATATAAGGCACATTTGATTATCAATGTAAGGCATACTTGATTATATTGTATTTAATAAAAATCCTCTTACATTGTAAATTCGCCATCATTCAAACAAAGGTAAGTCAGCTTGAATACTGCGAGAAAAATGTCTTTGATTTCCCCCCAAACATTCAGATTTGTGCAAGCATAAATTCATTCATGAGGGGGAAATTACAGTGAGAACATGTGGAGGCTCTGTTAGAGGGATAACATAGTGAGTTCAGTGCATTGATGTGACATTCTCCTGAAGGATTTAGTCATTCTCTATGGTTAAAGAAATTCCATCCATCCATCCATCCATCCATCTTCATCCGCTTTATCCGGGGCCGGGTCGCGGGGGCAGCAGCCTAAGCAAAGAGGCCCAGACCTCCCTCTCCCCAGCCACCTCCTCCAGCTTATCCGGGGGAATACCAAGGCGTTCCCAGGCCAGCCGAGAGATATAATCTCTCCAGCGTGTCCTGGGTCTGCCCCGGGGCCTCCTCCCGGTGGGACATGCCTGGAACACCTCACCCAGGAGGCGCCCAGGGGGCATCCTTGTCAGATGCCCGAACCACCTCAGCTGGCTCCTTTCGATGTGGAGCAGCAGCTGCTCTACTCTGAGCCCCTCCTGGATGGCCGAACTTCTCACTCTATCTCTAAGGGAGAGGCCAGCCACCCTTCGGAGGAAGCTCATTTCTGCCGCTTGTATCCGCGATCTCGTTCTTTTGGTCACTACCCACAGCTCGTGGCCATAGGTGAGGGTAGGGACGTAGATCGACCGGTAAATTGAGAGCTTCGCTTTTACACTCAGCTCCCTCTTCACCACGACGGACCGGTGCAGCGTCTGCATTACTGCAGCCGCAGCCCCAATCCGTCTGTCGATCTCCGGCTCCCTTCTCCCATCACTCGCGAACAAGACCCCGAGATACTTGAACTCCTCCACTTGGGGCAGGAACTCATCCCCGACCCGGAGTGGGCACTCCACCCTTTTCCGGCTGAGAACCATGGCCTCAGATTTGGAGGTGCTGATCCTCATTCCCGCTGCTTCACACTCGGCTGCGAACCGTTCCAGTGCAAGCTGGAGGCCCTCACCCGATGAAGCCAACAGAACCACATCATCTGTAAAAATCAGAGATGAGATTCTGAGGCCACCAAAGCGAAAGCCCTCCGCCACTTGGCTGCGCCTAGAAATCCTGTCCATAAAAATTATGAACAGAACCGGAGACAAAGGGCAGCCCTGGCGGAGCCCATCACCCACCGGGAATGAGTCCGACTTATTGCCGGCAATGCGAACCAAGCTCTTGCAACGGTTGTATAGGGATCGAATGGCCCGTAGCAATGGGCCAGACACCCCATACTCCCGCAACACCTCTGTGGAGAAAAGATATTTTAATTTGTATTCTTATGGTGACATTATATAATCATAGCTATCATTGATTAATCATTTATCATTGTTGAATTTGTTGACAGAATAACCTTTTAATTAGATCTATGTTAATCTGAGTAAAATATTAATGTACACATATTCCCATTACTTTAATCAGTCTATGGTTGTTCTGTATTATTGTTTTTATCTGCTTAAGCTGTTGCACCATATCATAGGTGGGTCCTGTTGGACCTTGGCCATCTACATTCAGTTCTGCACGTACTCAGGCCTTTAATAACACGCACAGAGAGTCATTTAACCCATGCACGTTCACATACACACATATTAAGAAAAGGAGGTCGTCTCAGGACATCCTCTCCATAAGGACATACAGCCTCACAAGATACACACCAATAATACACATAACACACTTGTTTTTCTCTAGAAGTTATCATCCGATGTCTATATAAGGAAGACTTTTGGAATTGTGGTGAACTGATATCATTTCCAGTAAGGTCTGTGTGATGTCATCATGGAGAATATAAAAGATATGGGAGAGCCGCCGCCCGGCGGAGATTGTTGTTGCAAGTTTCTTCCCACACTTAGTGCACAAAGTGTGTAATAAAAGATCACTGTTTTTGCCACCTACTTGGACTCGGCCTGCTTTCTTCTCTTACCCAAAACAAGCCAATCTTAACAATTCTTGGTGCCGAAAACCCGGTTGGGGAGGAGAGGAGCGTGCGGCGTGAGAGGTTTGCTTCTTGGAGGTGACAAGGAGACGAAGGCCAGCAGCTTATCTGAGTGACAGATGCCAGGCAAATAAGAAGGTGAGTAGTGCCACCTGTTGTTTATCCAAAAGGCGCTAAATTGGAAGTTAAAACTAAATTTATTAAATAATATTCACTCAGTATAGGCTTCTGGTGTTGGTCCATAGTGATCTTGGGCTAATTAGTGTTAAAGGCAGGGAATAGTGGCCTGACTAAATTTATTGCTGTTTATTTTGGGGGTGAAGTTTGAGTTAAGAGGTTATGTGTTTCAGTTAATACGGTTTAAAGAGTTTAAAGGAAAGTTGACTGGGTGCCAGCCAGATCAGCAGGTAGTGTAGGGTATTTGATTTTATTGATAAGAAGAGACGCGGTCTTGGGCCTCAGGTAATTGAACTGGAGGGCAGGGTGCCTACAGTGAGGCTTTTAAAACAAGTAAACGTAATTAGAACTGGGGCGCGGCCCCTAAGATGCAGTATGTTCAGCGTTTTGGCAAGCGCCACATACCAACGGATGCGGGGGTATGTTAAGCCCGGAGTTGGCCTTCCGTGGGGACTTGGGACTCTCTAAAAAGGCTAGGTAATCCATGGGGGATTGCCTTCTACTGCATTGATTGAGTGATAGAGTCGGACTCAGCTGTTATCCATTCAACGTTGGGGACTTGTGAACTTTAAGTAAAGCCAAAAGCGTGATCTGGGATGTTTCACGCCGCAGGTGGAGGTCCTAGTCTCTCCTGACAGGAAGCAGTTATAAATTAATTAGAGCTTAGGAATTAGGAACTTCGGGAGGGCGTTCCCGAAGCGTGCATTGATCAGCAAGGGCGCGGCCCTGGGCTTAGAGGCTTTTAAATTACTCAAAAGTTTAGGAACACCGCTAGAGACATAAACGAGATAAGTGGTTCTGGCATGCGGTGCGTTTATGTCTATACGGGCCCGTGTGTGTATATAGAATATAAATTACCTGTGTGTGTGTGAATCTAAGTGTAAATTACTTATATAGACTGCATAAACTGTCTGTGTGCTTCCAGAAGTGAGAACAGGAAAAAAAACAAAACTCTTTTCTTTTCTCTCTAGCAGAGGAGCAGTGTTTAAAAAAAGAGAAGTCGCGGGCACGCGCTCCTCTGTGAAGAGAAAGAAAAGGTGGGGGCCGAGCAGAGCGCTCAGGCTGTGTGTGTGTGTATTTCTTCTTAGGAGAAGGAGGGGCGGTGTGTGTGTGTGGCAGCTGGCTGTGTTTTGTCTCCCTATTTCTCCATTTCTATGCTTCTTAGTTTCGTTTGGGTTAGGTGAAGGGATGTTTCAGAAGTGTGGTTAAAAGATTTGAGTATATTAAATAAAGTAAACCTTGTAATCTTGTGAGTGTGTGTTCCCTAGAGTGAGTATGGTTTGATAGGATCTAATGTGTAATGATCTCTCGTGTAAAACTCCTGTGAAATAGGAGGACTGCTAAGGATATTGTCATGGTCCTGGGCCATGTGGGCCCAGTATTCTTAGTTCCTTGTATTTTTGTATTTCGTTCCTTATTTAGGCCATGTTTTCTGAGTTGCCCTGTTGTGTTGTTCCCTAAGTGTTTTCCCTTCATGGCTTTTACCCCCTGTGTGCCCCTCTGTGTATCTGTGAGCCCTCGTCTCCCTTTGTGGTTGTTTCATGTTTCCCCAGCCCGTTATGTCTGTGTTTTCCCCGTGCTCTCTCTCCTCCTGTCTGAACCTCTGTGCACTTCCTGTTTACTTTGTGACTCTCACGCCCGTACATGTCATGTTCAGTTCACCCCGCCCTGTCTCGTTATGATTATCAGTGTCACCTGTGTTCCCCGTGTGTGCCCACTTTCCTCGTTTACCCTCTGTGTATTTCTGTCTGAGTCTCCCTCTGTTCGGCGTCGCGTTCTCCCTCATGCCGTGTGTGGTTCTCCCCGTGTCTTCCGGTATATGTTACTTTAGCTTTTCCCAGTTTAGTGTAGTTTTGCATTGCTTTTGTATCATCGTTATTGTTTATCACCTGTCAGCAATAAAGCTGCATTTTGAGTTTATCCCCCGTGTCTGTGAGTTTGCAATTTGGGTCCTCATCCTGCCTGCCACACGGCCGAAACATGACAGAAGAACGCGACCACGATATGGACCCAGCGACTCCTGGCAGAGACCTAATACAAGCGGTGGAGTCGTTATGCTACCAGTGGAGCCGAAGCTCTAGTGAGGAGGAGAGGGAGGAGTTACTTTCCTCGTTGGGGACAACCGTCACGGTTTTTCCCTGGTTATGGGAGGCGCTACCCCCTCTGATCTCGGACTTCCTCCGCACCATCCTCCCAGCCTGCCCTCGGCAGCATCAGCGGTCCGGTATGCGGACTGCGTCACCACAGCCCCGTGGCCGCGCAGCCTCCCCTCCGCCTGCTGTGAGCATACAAGTCGGCACGCTGAGGTTCGCCACGGCACCACACTCCTCTACGCTGGCGCCGTCCCTCTACTCGCCGGTTTCCACTTCGCTGTCGCAGCTCAGTCGTTCACCCTCACCGCCTCGACCGACCTACCCGTCTTCCGCTTCCTATCTGGCACGGATGTGGTCAGAAGACGAGGAGCCGGTCGCCACAGAAATCGAAGTTTCATCCACGACCACCTCAAAGAGGAAGCGGCGTTCGCGTCGCCGTCGCCCAGCGCTACGGCATGTTTCGCCCTCCAACGAGCCACACGAGGATGCGGGGGAGGTCATGGATTTCGACCTGGAGGAGCGGCAGCGTGCAGCACGCGATCAATTGGATGAAGAGCTCCGGTGGAAGCCGTGGCTAGCTCCTGACTATGAGGAGATCTTCCGGGGAACCCGCCTGGCTCTCGGGGGTCCCCTGAGCTTCCAGGAACTCTCATCTACCGCTCCATCAGCACCCAGTTCACCAGCCTCTGCGACGCTGCCCGGCGCGCATGAGGCGCCGTTGTCTGGTTCATCGGGAGCTGCAGTCAAGCAGAAACGGCGTTCGCGTCCCCGTCGCGCTGCGCGACAACCGGAGGTGAGTGAACGCACTCTCCCATCACCAGCCTTCGTTGAAGCCGTAGAAGAGGAACTAGATTCAAGTTTACAGATTCAAGGGTCACCATTAAAGGAGACACATAGTGTGGAGGCGGCGGACTCCAGTACTGTGACTGATGTGGTCAGTTCGTCTGGCTTCCATGAACAGGGAGTAAGACCCACACAGACTGTAAATCCCAGCACTGGAGAACCTCAGCCTGTGTTCTCGTCACCGCCACCGGAACAGGAGTTTGACGGTCCAGCCTCTGAGCCGACCGGGGAATCCCCTGTTCCGTGTTTTTCTTGCAGCGAAAACAATGACATTATTTCAGAGACAGCCAGTGCTAACTGTGAACTGAGTAATACAGCGCTAACCGGGCCGCCGCCCAGAGATTTTGCCCCGAAGACACCCGTAGACAGACCTAGTGATTTGGCAGGGACCTCTGGTATAATACTTAGAGGGAGGGAGACCTCCACAGACCTGAAAGCTAATTGTGTGACAAGAGGGGGGGAGGAATTTCCTCCGTTGTCCGTTGCTTCGCCTGGGGTTCCATCTAAAGCTGAGTTGCCTGTGGCTAACGCCTCCCTTCCTGAGTCTGCTCTGCTCACCTACGAGGTGCTTAAAGTAGACACTTGTGCTTTCACAGCGAGTGAGGACTTTTTAGAGGAGGGTCATGTCGCAGAGCATATAAGAACGGAGGGTGAGACGAGGTGTGATCATGTTTTGCCTGCTGCTCCTGTGTCCAATGAACTTAAAAATAAGAATGCTGGTCATGACCTCATGTTGGGACTTAAAGGTGACAACAGGGATTCTAATCAGGGTAACACGAACTGCAAAATGTCCCCACCTAAATTCTGTTTTCCCCACAGTCGTGAGCAGGGTGTTTTTGGACTGTTTACCTCCATCCCTGCCGCCTCTACTCAGAGGATTGAGTCTGAGACCAGGGGATACAATTCCACTATTAATGACCATGTAGCGTCCCCTCACGGAGTTACTTTGACACAGTTCTCCGAGGTTTCTGTGAGCACATTATCGGGCAGGGTTTTGAGTCCCAAGGTTAATGTTAACACCAGCACACAGCCGGAAATGTCACCCGTCTCGGCTATGGTTGCTAGCACAGCATTATCCGTACCCATTTCACCATACACTCTACATAACACCCTTGAGTTACAGTCCACCTCTAGCGTGGTCCCAAGTCAATGTACCACTTACCGCTATCAGACTGGTCAATTCTCATCACCCAGATCCATATCTGAATATCTCATGTTCACCCAGGGACTTCCCCCTGGAGGTTTAAGTCATGTTTTTGTGGGTAATATAGTAATCCTTGTTTTCCCTGTGGCTGACCCTGCTTACCTGTGCCACAACGTTATGTCATTGATTGAGTCTGAAGGGCGGAATGTAGACACAGGGCTTTCTGTTTTTGAACCTATTATGTCAACTAACATGAGTCTTGCAGTGACTGGGCTGGTCTCTGCCTCGAGACATCTCACACCTGTTTGTTTCTGGACCGATACCTATAAGATGTCATGTGAACGCAGCCGGCCTATTGCCACGTCAGCTGGAGGGTCCGAGGGGCCCGTCCAGCCTCATGCCTCGTCAGCTGGAGGGTCCGAGGGGCCCGTCCAGCCTCATGCCTCGTCAGCTGGAGGGTCCGAGGGGCCCGTTCAGCCTCATGCCTCGTCAGCTGGAGGGTCCGAGGGGCCCGTTCAGCCTCCTGTCTCCGCTGGAGGGTCCGAGGGGCCTGTCCAGCCTCATGCCTCGTCAGCTGGAGGGTCCGAGGGGCCCGTCCAGCCTCATGCCTCGTCAGCTGGAGGGTCCGGGGGGCCCGTTCAGCCTCCTGTCTCCGCTGGAGGGTCCGAGGGGCCTGTTGTTAAGGTTCGAATTTGAGGAAAAGACAAACGACTGCATGGTCTCAGTAGATGTCAGAATAGTGATTTTATTATACATATGTACATATGGGGAAGATGAGCATCACAAGCCTTTTAGAGCCGATCTCCCCCGAGCAAGCATCTCACAAAGCTTTTATTACAATGATGACGTCAAGTCACATGATAAGTATCAGTCAGTTCTCAGAACTCAGGAAGTTCCCCTCACTCCACAAGTTCTCCTTATAAGGCCTCCAGATGTTTCCACTCAGCCCAGCACTCAGAGAAAACCAGTGTGTGTTGTGTGTATATCTATTCGTGTCTATTGTGAAAGTATATCTATCAGAAAACTGTCCTCAGACAACCCTCCTATTCTTACTAAGGGTGTGTGTACACATTCATGTGTTGTATAAGAGCGTGCATGTACTTTCAAGGCCTGTGTACGTGCAGAACTGAATATAGAACCAAGGCAGGGTCCAGCAGGCCCCACAGGCTTCTGAGTGATTACAGAACTGTGAAACAGCTTTAAGCAAATAACATGAATAGTACAGAACAACAATAGACTGATTAGAGTACTGATAATCTGTGTAGATTAATGTTAACCTAGATATGGTTCAAAGATTATTCTGTCAACTGGTTCAACAATGGTAAATGATTAATGATTGATACTTCTGATTATAACTGTGATCATAAGAATACAAAATAAAATATCTCCTGGTCACACTGTCCAGCCTCACGCCTCGTCAGCTGGAGGGTCCGAGGGGCCCGTTCAGCCTCCTGTCTCCGCTGGAGGGTCCGAGGGGCCCGTTCAGCCTCCTGTCTCCGCTGGAGGGCCCGAGGAGCCTGTCCAGCCGCCACCTGCGACCGCCTCGTCGTCGCCTGGTCCGGCTGCATCTGCCTGTGCTTCTGCTACGCCTGGGCAAGCCTCTGCCTGTGCTTCTGCTACGCCTGGCCCAGCCTCAGAGTCTTCGTCCTCGTCTGGCCCAGCCTCAGAGTCTTCGTCCTCGTCTGGCCCAGCCTCAGAGTCTTCGTCCTCGTCTGGCCCAGCCTCCGTCTCCGCCACGCCTAGTCGAGCTCCAGCCTGTGCGTCATCGCCTTCAACGTCGCCCGGTCCGGCCCCGTCATCGCCTTCAACGTCGCCCGGTCCGGCGTCGGCCTCTGCTTTGCCCAGTCCGGCCTCGGCCTCTGCCTCGCCCAGTCTGGCCTCAGCTCCTGCTTCGCCGTCGCCTGGTCCAGCCTCAGCCTCTGCAGCAATGCCTGGTCCGGCCCCCGCATCACCACCATCAGGTCCTGCCTCGTCTGGTCCTGCCTCGACTGGTCCTGTGCCCACCGGGCCTCGGCCAGTGCGCCTGACACTGGAGAGCCGCCGCTGCCTTCCGCGCGGCCGGCCCCCTGAACTGCTCAGTCGTCCCCTTCGCCGCCGCCGCTGCCTTCCGCACGGCCGGCCTCCGGACCAGCTCTGTCACCTGTGCCACCCGCCTGGTCGGCCCCCCGACCGTGTGACCCGTGAACTCTTGTGCCTGTGGGCTCTGGGTCGGCCCCCTGGACTATGGTCATGTGCTCCTATGTTTTCTGTTGTTTGTTTTGTTTCCCGTTCTGGTCCCTCCGTCCTGGTCCCCCGCCTCCCGCCCTGGGTGGGTTGTTTTCTGTTTTTGTTTTGTTTTTCGGGTTTGGGCTGTCGGGAGCCAGCCCTTTAGGGGGGGGGGGGGGGGTGATGTCATGGTCCTGGGCCATGTGGGCCCAGTATTCTTAGTTCCTTGTATTTTTGTATTTCGTTCCTTATTTAGGCCATGTTTTCTGAGTTGCCCTGTTGTGTTGTTCCCTAAGTGTTTTCCCTTCATGGCTTTTACCCCCTGTGTGCCCCTCTGTGTATCTGTGAGCCCTCGTCTCCCTTTGTGGTTGTTTCATGTTTCCCCAGCCCGTTATGTCTGTGTTTTCCCCGTGCTCTCTCTCCTCCTGTCTGAACCTCTGTGCACTTCCTGTTTACTTTGTGACTCTCACGCCCGTACATGTCATGTTCAGTTCACCCCGCCCTGTCTCGTTATGATTATCAGTGTCACCTGTGTTCCCCGTGTGTGCCCACTTTCCTCGTTTACCCTCTGTGTATTTCTGTCTGAGTCTCCCTCTGTTCGGCGTCGCGTTCTCCCTCATGCTGTGTGTGGTTCTCCCCGTGTCTTCCGGTATATGTTACTTTAGCTTTTCCCAGTTTAGTGTAGTTTTGCATTGCTTTTGTATCATCGTTATTGTTTATCACCTGTCAGCAATAAAGCTGCATTTTGAGTTTATCCCCCGTGTCTGTGAGTTTGCAATTTGGGTCCTCATCCTGCCTGCCACACGGCCGAAACATGACAGATATTGGCGTAAATTGAGTATTTTGTGTGATTGCTGGGAGACGTTCTGGTTGGGTTATATTTCCTCCTCGGCCTGGAGAAAGGCAGAGATGTGTGCGTTATTCTTGATGTTGTGTATATAAAGTTTGTAAAGATTGGTTGAGTCTCTCGCTATAAGGAGAGAAACGGCGTGCATAAGTAGAGTGACTGGATTATTTTCACGTGTGTAAACGTTGTGGTTGTTAGGGGAGTGAATGTGAGAGTGAATTTTCGCTGGGTTTGGGTGCTTCAAACTGTTGCAGTAGACTTTTGTGCAGTTTTTGTTGTGATAGGAGAAGTAGAGAGTGTGTGCGTGTGTGTATGTGTGTCTGTGGGCGGTTTCTCTCCAACTGGAGCTTAGCGGAAGTTGAGCTTGACCAGCTGGTGGGATTTTGACTGCCGAAAGGGGAAGTACAGTGAGGCAACCCCAAAAGGAGGAGCCTAGGAGCGGCCAATTTGGTAAGGTAAGTGAGGTCGAAAAACAAAATGGCTGAAGAGGAAAAGGCGACCCCTGGTGGGGGAAAGAGATATAAGCCCTTGAAGGAGCAAATTCAGCAATTGAAGAAAGCAATTAAGCTTACTGCCGAAGGGACTTCAAAGGAGATTGCCCGCCACTGTCAAGATCTGGAAAAAGAAGTAAAGGAATTATGTGAAAATCAACAGAAGACGTTGGAGGACAGAACCCCTCTGCATTCCATCTTTCGATTGGAAGGTGAGAAATGTGAGAAGAGGATTAAAGAGCTTGAAGAGGAACACTTAGGACGTTTTCAGGGGAGGAAAGTAAAGGCTGAAAAGAAGCTCATGATTGAAAAACAAAGTAAGTATTGCAAGCTTATGATTGTTTCCCAAGGCGTTTCTCATTGGATGCAAGAGGAAGTGAACGACACCAAACCAGTCTTGACAAAGGAAGCCGAGGCTGAGGGAACATTATATCCCAGCTTGAAGGATTTCCTGTGTGCACCACCCCCTCCTTATATCTGTCCAGTGGTGACTTTAGAGGGCGGCACCTTGCGGGGGCCGGGAGGAAAAACAGGTACAGTCAGAGGTGGAGTTGTTGATGTACAGGAGAATCCTATACCATCGACATCTGCTCAGAGCACAGAGGAGGCAGACACAAGAGTGGTGCAGGCCCAATCAGCGGCAGCTGCGTCAGAGGTAAGTCAGTCCCACCCAGCTGCTGGGACATCACAAGGAATCACCACACGGGAGGTGATTTTGATCCCTCCCTCTATTTTCAGCCCAGATGGAGCGACCGGAGAAGCTCAACCTGTGGCTTCCACGAGTACGGGTCAGGTGACAGTGCAACAGCCCGGCCAGGGAAATGCATCCCAGGAGGTCTGGACTTCAGAGGAGGATTCACCCTCACTGCAGTTTCGGAAGCAGCCATCGAAGGCGACCCAAAAAACCAGTCAGAGGTCGGAGGTTGATAACCTGGAGAAAGAACAGTGGCAAGGCCATGTCTTTGGAAATGTATCTGACAATCGGGAGGTCATGATAAAACTGGAACGGGTCATGAGAAGACTGGAGGAAGAAGGTGTAGCAACACCACGTAGCGTAGCACAAACGCTTGAGGCATTGGAAAAGGACTTGGCGGCCTCAGTAAATAAAGCACGGAAATCTAGAGAAGTGTCAAACCTGGAAAGGGGAGGACTCGCCCCAAAGTTTCCGGGTCCCCCAGGAACGAAGACGCTTCGCTCTGGGAGGGTTCTGGATGAAGTAAGAGATAAAAGACAGTCGATCTTTGAAAAGAATCGGAGGCAGAACGCTGCATTTCAAACCGGAGAAGGGCAGTGTGACACAGAGGAGGGATTGCCCCTCACTATGCCTTTACTGACGGGTTTACAGGGCGAACCAGTCTACCACCCCTACAATATAAGAGATCTTGAGGCTCTGGTGAAGCAGCTGCCCCCGATCACAGAGGGAGGAGCGGCTTGGTTGAGAAGACTAGGATCTCTCACAGAAGGAGAGGAACTTGCCCTGGGTGATTTTAGAGCTATCGGTGGGAGGACTTTTAGAGGCGGAGCCCTCGCAGACGTGGAAGAGATAGCAAGAACTACCTGCCAACCAAACGATGTCCCCTATGCAAGGGTGCGAAATGCTCTCTCTGATGCAGTGCGTGAGAAGTATCCGACCCATAATATGGGCACTACACCTAGGATTGCTTGGAGCCCAGAACATTCCCCTAGAGAATTTATAGAGCACGCAAAAGAACAGTGGATTCTCCAAACTGGAGAGCATCCTGGGCAAGATGGGGAACCCAGGGCGTGGTTCCGCTGTGCAGTGTTAGCAGGTCTGCCAGAGCGAGTGAGAACAGATCTACAGAAGAATCCAGACTTTGCGGTGGCGGATTCAGCAAAATGGGAGAGGCATATCATACATCGACTTGAGCTGGAAAGAGACGAGGCGAACAAGAAAAAACGGGAGCTGGAGGAGGCGCAAGGGCAGTTAGTAAAATTGAAATTGGTTGAGGCGAGAGAAAAACTAAGCGAAAAGAGAAAGGAAAACAAAGATGGAGCTAAAAAGATGCTGGTGGCCCAGCCACAGGGCAATCCGGGGCCTGATTGGCCAGATTTGGATCCGGTTCTGTACCCTGATGACCGATGGCCCGCCAATGGATCAAGGCAAGCCAGACCCATGGGGAATTGGGGGGCTAATAGGTCGTTGAGGGGACGTGGTGGATCCCAAAGGGGAGGCGGACCAAGGGGTCGTGGTCTGGGGGGACCTATGCTGGACCCGAATGTATGCAGAAGGTGTGGAGGACGAGGAAATTGGGTTCGTGATTGTCCTACACCACGACAGCTAGAACTTGGTTATCCATCGTCACCCCAGGCACAGGGAGCTTTTCGAGGCAGAGTGGTCCAGACAAGGGGACATCAAGCTCCAAACCCAGGTATGGCGCCAGTGGCTCAGTATCCCCTGGCCTACTGGGGCGGAGAGGAGGAGCTGTACTGACGGGACCCACAGAGACAAGACAACATGGGCATGGCAGATCCTATGTTGTCAATGAGAGTGGAAGGAGCTGAAATGACCTTCCTTGTAGACACTGGAGCTACTTATTCAACGCTGAGACAAAAACCAAGTGGTGCCACGCTTTCCAATCACGTGGTCAGCGTTGTAGGGTTCTCTGGGGTACCGATGACACTGCCGACAACTAATCCAGCCCTGACGGTGCTGGGAAAACAGACATTGAAGCACAGTTATGTGGTGTCTCCTCATGTGCCTGTGAACTTGATGGGCAGGGATCTGCTCATTAAACTGGGGGCCACTATCATGTGTTCAGCTGATGGATTAACAGTTACACTTCCAGGAGGAAAAGAGTTTCCATGCCTGGGGACTTTTTCAAAGAACCAGTACTTGCTGAAAGACTGTGGACAAACGACAGCTGACATTTACTGGGGTCGTGTGGTGGAAGAAGGCATTCTAAGACAGTATCAGTTGTGGAAACCTTGGATTATGGCCTTGGCGGTCTATTCTTCCCCCCGGGATCCATACCACGTTACCCTCTATTACGATCGGAATGATGATGAAATTTATAGGGACCTGTTCCAGTCTGACCTTGAAGGTCGGACTTGGAATGTGCATTCTCAGAACATCTATGTCGGTCCTGAAGGCGTCGCTGCAGCAGTAAATTTATTCGAAGAACAACGGCCTTGGTTCAAAATGGGACCTGATTCAGTGCCCCACATTACATTGGCGGTCCATGAGGGTCATCAGGCGAAGGAGCTGGGAACAATGGTCAAGAGAGCCCTCGATGAACCCAGCTGGCAAGCTACTCAGATTCCAGACGTTTGGTACTCGCCAAAATGCAAAATTTACCGTATCACTTGTCTATCAGAGGACACAGTGATGTTGGAGCATGAACAAATCTCAAGAATCCATGGGAGAGAAAGAATAGACCATGCGGATGCTGTTGCCGCACTTGCGACTCTTCCTGACACCTTATGGTCATCAGGGCCTACAGATGTGGGCCTAGCAACTTGTTCGCCCGTTTTCTTCCAGCTAAAGTCGCAAACGCCAATTTGGAAACCGCAGTATAGGCAAAAGAGAGAAGCTGAGGAGGGAATTGCAGAAACCATTGAAGGCCTATTGAAAGTAGGGGTCCTTGAGTCCTCTCAATCCTACTGGAACACTCCTATTTTGCCAGTAGAGAAGCACGGGACAGGAAAGTACAGGATGGCACATGACTTAAGAGCCATTAATGCCATTTTACGTACTGACACGGTGCCTGTTCCAAATCCATACACAGCATTGACGGCATTAACACCAGAACAGAAGTGGTTTACATGTATTGATCTAGCGAATGCATTTTTCTGTCTCCCGTTACATGAGTCTCTGAGGGACATTTTTTCATTTACATATAGGGGGCAACAGTACAGATACACACGGTTGCCACAAGGGTTTGCACTCTCCCCTGGCATTTTCAACCAAGTGTTGAAAGAAGCTCTATCGCCATGCCACCTACCAGAGGGATGTTCACTGGTGCAGTATGTTGATGATTTGCTCATTGCGGCTCCGTCTGCTTCGGCATGTATGGCAGCCTCACTTACCATACTGAAGAGACTCGCTGAGAGCGGGTTTGAAGTCAGTAAAGAAAAGTTGCAGTTGGTCCGACCAGAAGTAACATTTCTGGGCCGTGTCATTGCTCACAAATCAGTGGGTTTGCTAAACACCCATCGCGATCAGATTTTGACACATCCAAAACCGCGTACGGTTAAGGAGTTGCTCTCATTCTTAGGTTTAACAGGATACAGCCGTCACTTCATTCCAAATTATGCAGGGAAAACAGCCCTTTTGAGGGATTTGGTAAAAACGGTAGGTGTCCGAAACCTTAAGGCTGAACTGCCATGGACATCGGCCACTGAGTCGGCGTTCATTGCATTGAAACAGGATTTGTCGAGATCAGCTGATCTTGCCATTCCTAATTATGATAACCCTTTCTATCTTGATGTTTCAGAAACACACGGGATAGTCAATGGGGTGTTGTTTCAGAAAAAAGGGGGAGGGAGAGATGTACTTATGTACGTCAGCGTCAGACTGAATCCATTAGAGACAAGGCACCCGAGATGCACACAGCATGCCATTGGGGTGTCAAAGATTATACAAAAGGCAGCACATATAGTGAGGGACCATCCGTTGAAGGTGCTGACCACTCATAGTGTGGTGGCATATGTTAATTCACAAGCCTTCACCATGACACCACTCACACAACAAAGAGTGTCTAAAGTTTTAGACGCTCCCAACTTGACCTTCACACATGAAGGAATTAACATGGCAGATTTAATGGGGGGAGCAGGAGAACCCCATGATTGCACAAAGAGAGCTGAAGTCGACGAGAAGATAAGAGAAGACTTGAAAGCAGAACCTCTGACAGGAGCTGAAGATTGGTTCACGGATGGATGCTGCTACAGAGATGAGGAAGGATTGAAAGCAGGCTACGCGGTAGTTTGCAGAAAAGAGGCTGAATTTGAAGTGAAGGAGGCGGGAAGACTTGAAGGGCAGCAGTCAGCCCAAAGAGCAGAAGTAATTGCTCTAAGTCGAGCTCTAAGACTTGCAAAAGGAAAGAGAGTCAACATCTACACGGACTCAGCTTATGCCTTTGGAGCAGCTCATGTGGAGCTGGCCCAATGGAGAAGAGCAGGATTCAGGACAGCAGATAATGCACCAATCTGCCACAAGAAGGAAATGGAGGAACTTGAGCAGGCATTGGGAGATCCAGAGGAGGTGAGTATCATAAAATGCAAAGGTCACTCCTCAGGGACTGGCATGGTGGCCAGAGGAAATCAGGAAGCCGATCGAGCTGCGAAAGAGGCAGCGGGCTATAAAGCACTACGACAGATGGTGCAAATAACCGTGGAGGAAGAACAAGGAGTCAACATGTTAGAGGAGGCCAGGAAGTCCCAAGAGGAAGCGGCCCCGGAAGAGAAGGGGGTCTGGAAGAGTCGAGGAGCCTGGGAAGAAGGAGGTCTCTGGCGAGGACCTGACGGACGACCAGTGTTGACGGCCAACCTGGCAAAACAGAAGATTGCCGAAGCGCATGGGCTTGGTCATGTAGGTGTGGCCCAGATGGGGCGACATCTGTGCCATTGGTGGCATCCCTTTTTGAAGGATATGATTAAGGAGAAAGCCAGGACGTGCCTGATTTGTGGGAGGCACAATCCAAAGCCAGTGATTAAACCAGAGGCAGGTAAGTTCCCCATTCCAGAAAGACCAGGTGAAGAGATTGTCATTGATTTCACTGACATGATCGACATGGGACCAGGAGGAGTCCGGTATTTGCTGGTAAGTGTGGATGCTCTGACGGGATGGCCCGAAGCGTGGCCAACAAAGAGGGAGGATGCAAAAAGTGTGATTAAGTGTTTAATCAATCATTACATCCCCCGCCACGGTTTTCCTAAAAGAATCAGGTCAGACAATGGGACTCATTTCAAAAATAAAGATTTGGCAGAGGTAGAACAGAAGCTGGGGTTGCAACACAGATTTGGCTCTGTATATCATCCCCAGTCTCAGGGGAAGGTAGAAAGAATGAATCTAAACCTGAAGAATAAAATTGCTAAAATTTCTGCTCAGACGGGGCTAAATTGGGTGGCAGCTTTGCCAATTGCATTGATGATAATAAGATGTTGTGTTAATCAATCTACAGGTTTCACACCATATGAGCTGTTGACAGGACGACAGTTTCCAGGTCCTTGGACAACAGTCCCGACGGAAGAAAGTATGAAAATTAATAGAAAACATGCTGAATGTTGGAAAGAATTAAAAGCTCTTGTGTCTAGTTTCACACAACAGGTTGGAGAGGGGGTGAAGGCGGAAGACAGGTCCGTCCCCGACGCCAAGGCGGTGTGGCTGAAGGTCATTAAGCGGAAGTGGCGAGATCCGAGGTGGACCGGACCATTCGAAGTAATTGCCCGAACCACCAGTGCGGTCCGTCTGAAGGGGAAAGGGGAGACCTGGTTTCATTGGTCTCAGTGTGCAGTCGCGGACGAGAGCTTGCTGGAGCTAAGCTCCACCCCAATCGACACAGGGGGGGAACATTGAGGCAGAATAATCCTCTCTCCCCCTGTGCCACGGTCCTCCCCAGTAGTCTAACCTGGGTAGAGGCGAAGAAAGAAGAGGAGCGTCACACGCCAAGAAGGAATCCATTCCAGGCTCCTAATAGGCTAGGGCTCTAGTCTAAAGTATTTGATAGTTTAAAGGAATCGTAATAGTTTTGTATGTTAATCGCATATTTTTATACTCATAACTTTATACTCTTCTTCTTGTAACCTTATCTTCTTATTACAAAGTAAAAGTAAAAGAGCCTGGGAACAGTGACCATGAAACTGTGGGAAAATTGGAAAATAATGGGGATATTGGGGTTGATAAGTGTTATAACGTGTTTGTTTGTTTTTTGGCAGACAGGTGAATTGCCCAGACGCAGAGGTCTATCCGCTCCAGAGTCCAAACCAATTAAGTCGTCAAGAAAATTCAAGCGGGAGGTTGGTTCAGGAGGGAACGATGATTGTCTCAAGGCCAGGGGCGGTGTCGAGTTTGGGTATGTTAATGGGTCCACGACGGCGTTCACATTCGATTTGTGTGAGGTAATTAAATGCCCAGAAGACAGTAGCAGCTGGAGGACATATGCTGTGTGGGTTTGTTATCACCCAATGGTGTGCTACCCTCAGCCGTTGTGGGGCCCATCCATGGAAGGAAACGTTTACATTTATATAACAGATCAGTGGTGTTCTTGGCAGGATGTGGTGGCGTGGACAGGAATAGGATGGGAGCCAACAGTGCCAAAGGCCCTTGAAGGGATAGCTATTCAAAGAGATTATTCTGTTACAAATAACCCTGTCACTCTTTCCCTAGGACCATGGAGCAAACTCCCTGAAGCGGGGTATGACGGGGGTGCATTTTATCTAGTCATAGGGATAGATAAAATAGGAACAGATCCATTCGGGGTAATTCGGGTGAATTTATTTAATCCAGGATCTAAACTGATAGGAAATGACACGGTAATGAATCTCACGGAGCAAATGAATCCCATAGAGACAGTTACTTACAAGGACTCGGGAGAGAACTGGTTTGTGGCCACTGATTACACTAGATTAAAACCTCAAGAGTTAATAGAGCGCGCCACGGGTTTCGGTGATAGGAATCTTTGGTTAGATTGGGTGGCTCAAAGTGCTAAAGAGCAGGGAGTGGTTGATTGTGTTGCTTGTGCTACCGCTAGACCTCGTCTGTTTACTGAACCCGCTCCTTTGTATCCAGAGGATAAGTGGGGATATGATTGTATGTTGAGATTAACTAGAGAGGCAGTGGACACAGGTAATTGCACTACTTTGTCAAGTTTATATCCACCAATTGATAAACGTACACAACCAGGTTCATTCACACCTAAACGGGATAATTATACATGTTTTGAGTTCTCTACAGACAGAGTGAGATATACGGTAGGGAGGATTGATCCAAGCTGGTGTCAGAGGACGATTCCAGGCAGGACTACCAATAATGTAAGTGACGCAAACACAATTATAGGCACCTGGGCAAGGGGTGGGCTATATTATTATTGTGGGCAGTACACCCTTTTGGTGCAGGTTCCCTTGGGGAGTGTAGGAACATGTGCTCTGGTGCGCTTAGGTGCACCGTTGATGCTCATTGGGAGTAGACTAGAGACAGTTCCACAGCAGGGCACGAATGCGTCGACGAGAGCCAGACGAAGGAGAAGCACAAGGGGTACGCACAGGTATGATCCATGATGGGACTCGCCCACCTGGATTGACTCAATAGGAGTTCCCAGGGGAGTTCCAGATGAATATAAGTTAGTTAATCAGATAGCGGCCGGCTTTGAAAGTGTGTTTTTATGGATAACTCCGAATAAAAATGTTGATCGCATTAACTATGTCCATTATAATGTGTTGAGGCTTTCTAATCTCACTAGGGACGCAGTGGAAGGCCTTGCGGAACAATTAGGTCCGACATCGTTAATGGGAGTCCAAAATCGAATGGCTCTGGACATGCTGTTGGCTGAGAAAGGGGGCATGTGCGCAATGTTTGCTGACATGTGTTGCACCTTTATTCCCAACAATACTGCTCCGGACGGAACGGTTACTCGGGCGCTTGAGAATCTGAGAACGTTATCCAGGACCATGCATGAGCAATCAGGCGTAAACACGGGGCTGGGAGACTGGATCACTTCTGTTTTTGGGCAATGGAAGGGTGTGTTTATGTCTGCCATGTTTTCTCTTATAGTTTTTCTAGGTATATTGATGATCGGGTGTTGTCTCATTCCTCTGGTAAGGCGTGTGTTGGTAAAACTGGTAAGCAGGGCCCTAGACTCTGGTTCAGCTGTTTCAGCTGGTCCGGGGTATATGATGCCGTTGCGAGAGGCCGCCTGGACGGAGGAGTGAAACAAATCTTGGTAAAGGTTGGCCGATGGCCAAAGAGGAGGAGTGTGGAGAAAAGATATTTTAATTTGTATTCTTATGGTGACATTATATAATCATAGCTATCATTGATTAATCATTTATCATTGTTGAATTTGTTGACAGAATAACCTTTTAATTAGATCTATGTTAATCTGAGTAAAATATTAATGTACACATATTCCCATTACTTTAATCAGTCTATGGTTGTTCTGTATTATTGTTTTTATCTGCTTAAGCTGTTGCACCATATCATAGGTGGGTCCTGTTGGACCTTGGCCATCTACATTCAGTTCTGCACGTACTCAGGCCTTTAATAACACGCACAGAGAGTCATGTAACCCATGCACGTTCACATACACACATATTAAGAAAAGGAGGTCGTCTCAGGACATCCTCTCCATAAGGACATACAGCCTCATAAGATACACACCAATAATACACATAACACACTTGTTTTTCTCTAAAAGTTATCATCCGATGTCTATATAAGGAAGACTTTTGAAATTGTGGTGAACTGATATCATTTCCAGTAAGGTCTGTGTGATGTCATCATGGAGAATATAAAAGATATGGGAGAGCCGCCGCCCGGCGGAGATTGTTGTTGCAAGTTTCTTCCCACACTTAGTGCACAAAGTGTGTAATAAAAGATCACTGTTTTTGCCACCTACTTGGACTCGGCCTGCTTTCTTCTCTTACCCAAAACGAGCCAATCTTAACACCTCCCACAGGACACCTCGAGGGACACGGTCGAATGCCTTCTCCAAGTCCACAAAACACATGTAGACTGGTTGGGCAAACTCCCACTACCACCACCCCGGTCTGCCAGTCCACAGGTACTGCCCCTGATCTCCACGCAACATTGCAGAGGCGTGTCAACCAGGACATCCCTACAACGTCCAGAGCCTTCAGGAACTCGGGGCGGACCTCATCAACACCAGGGGCTCTGCCACCAAGGAGTTGTTTAACTGCCTCAGTGACCTCGCCCCCGGAAATTGGCGGGTCATTCCCCTCATCCCCAGACTCTGCTTCCTCCTCGGAAGACGTGTCAGTGGGATTAAGGAGGTCCTCGAAGTATTCCTTCCACCGCCTGACAATTTTCTCAGTCGACGTCAGTAGCGCTCCGCCAGCACTATACACAGTGCAGGTAGAGCACCGCTTTCCCCTCCTGAGACGCCTGACGGTTTGCCAGAATCTTTTCGAGGCAGTCCGAAAGTCTTTTTCCATGGCCTCTCCGAACTCCTCCCACACCCGAGTTTTTGCTTCAGCCACTGCCCGAGCTGCATTCCGCTTGGCCTGTCGATACCTGTCGGCTGCCTCCGGAGTCCCACAGGCTAACCAAGCCCGATAGGACTCCTTCTTCAGCCTGGTGGCTCCCTTCACCTCTGGTGTCCACCATTTGGTTCGGGGATTACCACCGCGGCAGGCACCAACCACCTTGCGGCCGCAGCTCAATGCAGCAGCTTCGGCAATGGAGACGCTGAACATGGTCCATTCGGACTCAATGTCCCCAGTCTCCCTCGGAATGCTGTTGAAGCTCTGCCGGAGGTGTGCGTTGAAGATCTCGCGGACTGGGGCCTCTGCTAGACGTTCCCAGCACACCCTCACTACGCGTTTAGGTGCACCAGGTCTGTCCAGCGTCCTCCCCCGCCACCTGATCCAACTCACCACCAGGTGGTGATCAGTTGACAGCTCAGCCCCTCTCTTTACCCGAGTGTCCAGAACATATGGTCGCAGGTCTGCTGATACGATTACAAAATCGATCATCGACCTACGGCCTAGAGCGTCCTGGTGCCACGTGCACTTATGGACACTCTTATGTTCAAACAGGGTGTTCGTTATGGCCAAACTGTGATTAGCACAGAAGTCCAATAACAAAGCACCGCTCGGGTTCAGATCAGGGAGGCCGTTCCTCCCAATCACGCCCCTCCAGGTCTCGCTGTCGTTACCCACGTGAGCATTGAAGTCTCCCAGCAGGACAACAGAGTCTCCAGGTGGAGCACAGTTAAAGAAATCGCTACCTTATCGTGGTGGCTGGGTTTGTGTGTCCCAGGGATCCCAGGGGCTATGTTGTCTGGGGGCTTTTGCCCCCTGGTAGGGTCTCCCATGGCAAATTGGCCCTGGGTGAGGGACCAGACAAAGAGCGATTCAGAAGACCCTTATGAAAAGGACACCGAGGGAACAGTTTACCCTGCCCGGGATAGGGTTACCGGGGCCCCGCCCTGGAGCCAGGCCCGGGGAGGGTGCCCGAGGGCGAGCGTCTGGTGGCCGGGCCTTAGTCCATGGGGCCCGGCCGGGCACAGCCCGAAGAGGAGACATGGGCCCATCCTCCCGCAGGCCCACCACCCGCAGGAGGCGCCATAGGGGTCGGGTGCATTGTGTGCCGGGTGGCGGCCAGGAGCGGAGGCCCTGGCGGACTGACCCCCGGCTGCCAAGACTGGCAATAGGGACATGGAATGTCACCTCTCTGGTGGGGAAGGAGCCTGAGTTAGTGCGTGAGGTTGAGAGGTACCGGCTAGATATAGTCGGGCTCACCTCTACACATGGCTTGGGCTCTGGAACCAGTCTCCTGGAGAGGGGCTGGACTCTGTCTCAGTCTGGAGTTGCCCCTGGTGAGAGGCGGCGGGCTGGGGTGGGTATTCTAATATCCCCTCGGCTTGCTGCCGGTACGTTGGGGTTTTTCCCGGTGGACGAGAGGGTTTGTTCCCTGCGCCTTAGGGTCGGGGAACGGGTCCTGACTGTCATCTGCGCTTATGCGCCGAGTGGCAGTTCAGAGTACCCAGCCTTCTTAGAGTCCCTGGGGGGGTGCTGGTTAAAGAAATTGCACTAATTAATTCATATCTATTATAAATAATCCTAATTATACATGTTGCTTCATTGTTTGTGTCCTGTGTCACTAAAAATATATTCTATTTTAGTTTTCTACATTGATCAATGACCTGCAGAATCTCCTTAACATATTAAGGAGAGGCATGGGGTGGCTGTAGCTCAGGTGGCAGAGCAGGTCAGCCACTAATCAGAAGGTCGGTGGTTCGATCCCAGGCTGCCTCCTGGCTGCATGCCAAATATCATTGGGCAAGATACTAACCCCATGTTTGCCTGACCACCACCTACTGGTGGTGGTCAGAGGGCCCGGTGGCGCCAGTGTCTGGCAGCCTCGCCTCTGTCAGTGCGCCCCAGGGCAGCTGTGGCTACAATGTAGCTTGCCATCGCCAGTGTGTGAATGGGTGAATGACTGAATGTAGTGTGAAGCGCTTTGGGGTCCTTAGGGACTAGAAAAGCGCTATACAAATGCAGGCCATTTACCATTAAGTGATTCATAATTGTCACTTAAAGTCAAACTTTATGCTTTCTCCCTCTTGAAAGTGATTACATCCTTGCATTACATACTTTAGGTTCACTTTTTTGCTAGCAGATTAAAAAAACAAAAAACAAAAACAGGCAGATTCAGAATATAACATGCAGCGTTCTATAGATGGATACTGTCAGGGCTCTGTATGCAGGTAGGCAGAGAGGAGGATCCAAGTGCGAGACTCTGAGACTGAAACGTAACTGAAAACCACAGCGTTTATTGCTGGCAACAACAAAACGGAAACCAAACATGAAAACACTAACTGGAAGTGACCACTGAAACCGGAGACCATGAACACACAGGCATAATCTGAGGGTACGACGCGACACTGACACAGAGAAACACAGGGCTTAAATACACAGATGGCAGTAATCAAGGGATGAGAGACAGGAGGGGAACACACCTGGGAGAAATCACAGCTGACGAGACGTAAACTGAGCACATTCACATACGATACAGACCTACACAATAAAACAGGAAACTCAGACACATGGAACCAGACGAGACATTGAACTAAACAGACAGCTTCACAAACAGACGGGGTGACACCGTAGACAGACAGAGATACAGACGCAGACTCAGAGGCAGACCGGATGTAACACATAGAACTCAAACAATAATAATAATCATGATAATAAATTGGAAAATGATAATAATAAACTTAAAGCGCTGGGTCGCCGACCCAGGACCGTGACAGATACATAAAAAGAAAAAAAATTACATGTATGTGCTAACTTTCTAAACACTTTGTTACATTTATGATAAATAGATTTTAAAGTAGATAAAACACATTTGTGTCGGCCTTGGCTCATTAAAGTTCTTGTCTTTAAATGAACTTTGTCTGTGTGTGTTTCAGGTACTGCACTCTCAAAGACTGAATGAACCAGCATTGCAGCCATGGGTCATTGTGAGCATCACAGGGAAGGTTGAAACCGCCCACTGCACCTGTATGGCCGGAGTCGCAGAGACCTGCAGCCATGTCGCTGCTCTTCTGTTTAATGTAGAAGCAACAGTGTTGATCCGTGGCACAAGGACTGTTACGAATGAACCTGCATACTGGGTTTTGCTGGGTAATATGACCAAGATACAGTTGGTGGTTGGCTATAACCACTGACTAAGCCATGATTGCAGAGGGAAAAGAGTCTTACAGGAGGAGGCTGGAAAACAAACTGCAGGAAAACAACACCAGGGAGGTGTGGAATGGCATGCGGGCCATTACTGGCCTGAAACAAAAGAGAGGTGTTGGGATGGATGGGGTCGTTGAAAGTGCAAACAACCTAAATCTACACTTCAATAGGTTTGACTGCCCTGCGTCTCCTGTCTCCACACCCAGCTCTTCTCATCTTATCCATCTACTCCATTCTCCTTCCCCCTCTCCTGTCCCCTCAGACTGTCTCACCCTGTCCCTATCAGGAGATAACATCAAAAGGGAATTGGGCAGATTCCACTCCAGTAAAGCTGCTTCCCCTGATGGTGTCAGTCCCAGGGCCCTCAGGTGCTGTGCTTCCCAGCTGGCTGGAGTTCTACATCGGATCTTCAACATGAATCTGAAACTGCAGAGGGTCCCATCACTCTGGAAGACATCCTGCCTGGTTCCTGTCCCTAAAAAGATTAACCCGTTGACCCCCAGTGACTACAGGCCAGTGGCTCTGACTTCACATGTCACGAAGACGCTGGAGAGACTCATCCTGAGACAACTGCGTCTGCTGGTGGAGCCTTGGCTGGACCCCCTGCAGTTTGCTTATCAACCTCGTATCGGTGTGGAGGATGCCATCATCTACCTGCTGGACCAGGCTTATTCTCACCTGGACATTGTTGGGAGCACTGTGAGGGTCATGTTCTTTGACTTCTCTAGTGCTTTTAACACGATCAGACCATCACTGCTGGGGAATAAGCTCACGGAAATGCAGGTGGACGCCCCACTGGTAGCTTGGATCACGGACTATTAAAAAGTCGACCACAGCATGTTCAGCTGAAGGGCTGCCACTCGGACAACATCATGAGCAGCATGGGGGCACCACATGTCCTATCACCCTTCCTCTTCACCCTCTACACGTCTGACTTTAGGTACAAGTCACTTTCATGATGACATTCTCTGATGACTCTGCCATTGTGGGCTGTATCAGGGACGGGCAGAAGTACAGGAGTGTGGTGGACAGCTTTGTTGAGTGGTGTGAGCTTAACTATCTACAACTTAATATCGCAAAGACAAATAAACTGATTATGGACTTTAGGAAGCAGGCTTCTCCTCCTACCCCTGTCACCATCAGAGGGGCTGATGTAGAGATAGTGGAAGACTAAGGGTACCTGGGGGTAGACTTGGACTGTAAACTGGACTGGACCAAGAACACCAATGCTGTCTTTAAAAAAGGGCAGAGTCGACTTTTCCTACTGAGGCGGCTCAGGTCCTTTAATGTTTGTAGGAAAATGCTGACCATGTTTATCACTCTGTGGTAGAGAGTGTTGTGTTCTCTGCAGCAGTGTGTTGGGGCAGTGGGGTGAAGACAGCCGATGCCAACAGGCTGAACAAACCAATTAAAAAGGCTGGTTCTGTCCTGGGTGTCAGACTGGAGAACCTAGAGGAAGTGTCTGAGAGGAGAATGCTAAAAAAGCTTCTTTGTATCATGGACCACCCCTCCCACCTCATGCACGCCTCCGTGATGGACCATCGGAGCACACCGGGCAAAAGACTCATTGTCCCGAAGTGCAGAACTGACCGCCACAGGAAATCCTTTCTGCCGGTATCACTCTTCCTCACTCTGTAGGTGATTTTCCTGAGGATTAATAACAAAGCTATTCTGTTCCCATTCAGACCGTGCAATATCACCCAACAGTTTTTTCATTGAATGTTTGTTTCATCTCCCCATCATATGCTGCTTCTCTTGTATCCATTTGCACAATACTATGTCACTTTTAGAATCACCTGCACTGATATGCGCTGATAGCTAAGCTATTTATTTTTCAGGATATAGTTATACTGTTACTTGCTACTATTAAACCCGGTTCTTTTATCCCCATGATAGAACAGAGAAAACCTAGTCAGAGTGGTCAAAACATTTATAATTCTTTATTCAATCATCTTCCGGAAGAGAGAGCCCTGCACAGCCCAAAGCCAGTTGCAGAATCCCTAACATTAGAAGCTAAAAATGTGTCTCATATATGTGTTATTTTGGTACTTTACTTGTCACATACAGTTTCAATACAAACAACTCCTTATATGTTACTAGTTCCTCTTTTCTTTGTGTCAAATTTCCGGTGCAGCTTTGCACTTCCTCTTTCTAAAGTCTGTTGCCAGGGCAACCTGTCACCCTTAACATAGTTCTCGTCTTCCTAGTTTATAAAGGCATACATAAAACAATATAATCAGACAATAAGCACTAAGAATATATATATTTATTCAATATTATATTTTGCACTATCCTACTTTATATTACTGTATACTTGTATTCTATTGTACATATTGTATATCTTATTACTCTGTTCCTCTGTCTCTCCTGCTGCATTGAGCATGTGTATGACAAAAGAATTTCCCTCAGGATAAATAAAGTTCTTCTTATCTTATCTTATAAGACAGACTTCGCCTCTTCAGCTGCCCAAAAAAGGCTCGTAATCAAAACATAAACAGACCATCCGTAGTGACAGGTAAAAGAAGCCGTCCTCAGAAAAGAAATATTCCACCTGCTGTTGTGGAGGAGTTGGATCAACTGATGGGAAAATATTTCTCCAAGCATAGTTCTGTTCTGAATAACCCATAATGTTTTATTTAGGGGGTCTAGATTAGTGCCTGAAGTGAATGGCCATGATAATAATTAGCATTTACTGAATATGTACTAACTAAGTAACACTATTCAAAAGTTGAATAAAGAAAGAAACTAATTTTTGCCTTTTTTTATTAAAACCGCTTTGTAGAACATAACATCAGTAACAATGTACAATCCATGTCGTTTATAGTTTACAAATGACAAAATGTTCACATAAAAACATGACAGGATTTAAATAATATCACCCTCTACTAGCATTCTGTAATTTACTGTCTCTTTTGAAAACGTATCACTACATATACAGCACAAGACTTTTAAGAGTATTTAACAAGAGCATTTTCCCTGGTTTTACTACCACTCTGGGGCACATGTTCACCCTCACATGGAAGAAGTAATCTGATTGGCATAGTGGCATGTAGCATGTAGTTTGAAGCAGGGATTTGTGTAGCGTTGGAACCCAGTCAGGATTTGTTTCATTCATTTCATAGGCTGGTTTGCCTGCGATAATGAAAAACACTTAGCAACTCTATAAATAGAAAGTATATCTACAAAATCACTCATTAGGATGTTTGTTCGAATTTGGTATGACCTCAGAGCGCATTGAAAATAAAACTAATAGGCTATAGGCAAGGCAAGTTTATTTATATAGCACAATTCAACAACAAGGTGATTCAAAGTGCTTTACAGAGACATTAAAAAAACAAAAACAAATAAAAAGCATGACTCAAAATTGATTAAAAACACAGTAGATAAATTCAGTAGTTAAAATGTAAGTTTTGAAATAAAGACTATAAAGAGTAATATGAACTTATTTAGAACTTACCTGAATGAAAATGTCTGGAGAATTGGATGTCAGCTTGTCTCACAGCTGCTATCCAGGCTAGATGTTTCTTTTGGTAACATCTGATACATAATCTCCCTCACGTTGCTTCCAGGTGGGGAAACGATAAAAAGAGAGCCCATTTTCCAGCTTATTCCCTTCCCAATTGTGCAATCTAACATTACAACCAGCAACACAGCAAGACCGAACCATTGCTGATGCTTTTGCTCCTTTAGCTCTTTGTTTGGCCTGCTAAAATGGCGCCTCGGCGGTCACACCCCCTCCCGTGACATCATGCTCCAAAGCCCTATATAGGTTCCCCTAGTTCTGCAAGCTGATCATTCTCGTTTATGTGCCCCACCCTCCCTCCTTCCTTCTTCTCCATTCTTCTTCACTTCTATTTAGTACATGAGGATCTGCTTAAATTAATGTTTTGTGGGAGGGCCTCAGGCCTCACCTTCACTGCCCAGGATGGTATCAGTCCTATGCATTACGCCAGAGCATAAACCTAACTGATCTTTGCTTCTGCTGAGCTTTGTGTATAAAGCTGCATATTCTCTTAGACTTCTCTGTCAGAAAGGGAAAGACATTATCACAATTATTATAATTTACTGACAAAAACTGACCTTTTCCAGGAAACAAGTATATGGAACAAACCAAAAAGTAGATCGATAAGGACATGAATCCTTGACCTCTTAGAGTTAGTAGAAAGTTCATGTGCAGGTGCATGTCTATTTCTTTCTCTTTCAACACACACGCACACACACACACACACACACACACACACACACACACACACACACACACACACACACACACACACACACACAAATGGATTCATGTCAAGTGCTTCACAAAAACAAAGCATCCACATACATAGCCTAGTTAATTGGTCTGAATCACTGTCATCACATATTCACACCTTCTCACATTATCACCAGATAGCTGTAAACTCCCATCTCAGGAGGGTCATTCTCATCAAAGGTGTTGATAAAAACATGAATGTTCCAAAGTAAGCATACAAGATGAAACCCCATGAGATATACTCTACAAGGAGACAAAAAAACAACATGATGCAACCTGCAATGTTTTTCATATTAGTCTAAAGTTCAGAGTGTGGTTCCAATGATAGTGAAAAGCAACCGTCAGATTTTAACAGCAATGTTTGCTCATCTTAAAGATGTAATTGCATATTGTACATAAGATAAGATCACCCTTTATTGTCATTGCACAGTCATATCTAGTACAATAGTACAACAAAATTGGAAATGATATACATTATACATAAAGCATCATTATATTTAAAATATATATAAGTATTGTAAAAGTCTGTAAAAAGCCATGCTCTACTGGGTGTGTAAACTATTTGACAAATACTATTTGCTTCACATACAGTATAATGACATATGTAAAGCAGGATTAATAAATCTTGTTTTCTTGTCTTGCTGTGTGTTTGTATGGCCTGAACTGTGTTTGGAAGTTACAGATACACAGAACACACACCCTTCACTCCAGCCATTGCTTCTACTTGAGTTAGGATTACTTTTATTATTAGTGCTAATTGTGCAGAGGAATGTATGTCTACATGAATTAGGCTTAAGTTTTCAGGTTAGTCATCTATACTTCCATGGGAGAACATGCAAACTTGCCCTTAAAAGAGTGTAGATAAACTGTAATATTATTGATATTATATTTGTGAAACCTTAAATAAAATTAGATGTTCTCTTGTCTAGACATAAATGTACAGGGTGGGCCATTTATATGGATGCACTGTAATAACATGGGAATGGTTGGTGATATTAAAGTCCTGTTTGTGGCACATTAGTATATGTGAGGGGGCAAACTCCTCAAGATGGGTGGTGACCATGAAAGAATAAAGTTACGTTGAAACCAAGCACACCATTGTTTTTCTTGTGACATTACCAATAAGCTTGATGTGTCACATGGCCCTCTTCCTATTGAAAAAACAAAAGTTGTATCCAAGATGGCCGACTTCTAAATGGCCACAATGGTCACCACCCATCTTGAGGAGTTTGCCCCCTCACATATACTAATGTGCCACAAACAGGACTTTAATATCACCAACCATTCCCATGTTATTACAGTGTATCCATATAAATGGCCCACCCTGTATATTGCTTGGTATAAGCCAGAATAATTTGCTTAGTTGTCTTTGTGCACCCCCTCTGGGTTTTTGAAAAATCGAATAGCTGCAGCAGGAGTGATTATTTAAGTTTTCCTTTTCTTTTCTTGTTATTTTTCTCTGGGGTTTGGTGTGAGATTATTTTGTTATCATATGTTACCTTATATATGAGATCAAAGTAGTTGCATTATGATATGGTATGTAGTTTTAGTTTGCCTTAGACCTCTGACTTAGAAGAGTGTGAAAATCATTAGATCTGTTGGATTGACCTGTATTATGTTGAATGTCTTACATTGTTTCAAAGGAGTTGTTAGGATAATGTATGTAATTTTAATCTCACTGATATCATTTACATGCACTGTTATTAGTTCATTATTACTTCATTAGTCTGCATCAGTTTATCAGCAATATATCATTGTATCATTCATCATATCATTCTTAGTAAATCGGCTACAAGGTAATTCTCCACCAGCTTAGCTGTGGATCCAGATGGCCCAAAACAGAGTCAGATAAGGACACTGACCGTTTGTTGGCCGGAAACTGACACTCTCACACAACTACACATTCTACACACTATTGGTTATGTTCCCAGATACAGAGGAGTAGAAACATCTGGAACATGTTGTTGTTCTTAGCCATAGAAGGACATAGAAGGAGAACTTTCTGACTGAGGGGAAGTTATCATTTCCAGTAAGGTCTGTGTGACGTCATCATGAATAATATAAAAGATATGGAGAGCCGCCGCCCGGCGGAGATCTGTTGCTGTACGCTTGTCTTCCCATGCTTCTGTTATAGAAGTGTGTAATAAAGATCACTATTCTGGCATCTACTGAGACCATGCAGTCGTTTGTCTTCTCCTCAAAACTCGAATCATGACATTGGTTAAATACGTGGTATCTGCAAAAGCATTTTGTGTTGTGTGTATTTATTAATTACTGCCCATCAGCTCCAGTAGCATTCCTAAATATTCTGATTAATAATAACCATAATATTTCACTCAATACCTCCATCCATCCATCCATTCGCTTCCGCTTATCCTTTTCAGGGTCGCAGGGGGCGCTGGAGCCTATCCCAGCTGTCATAGGGCGAGAGGCAGGGTACACCCTGGACAGGTCGCCAGTCTGTCGCAGGGCCAACACACAGGGACAAACAACCATTTGCACTCACATTCATTCGCACATTCACACCTAGTGACAATTTGGATTATCCAATTAACCTATCCCCACAAGCTGCATGTCTTTGGACGGTGGGAGGAAGCCGGATACCTAGTCTGTATTAATTCATTAGCGCTTCATCAGTGTTACATTTCTTGGCGAGCCAGCCAGGAGCTGATTTGGTTAGTAATTAATATATATTCAAACTCACCAATTTATTTTTCCCCATAATGGAAGTTTTTGAGACACTTGCCATTAAGATCCCAAATGCAGTTTTAATTGACGGAGTAACTGAGCACTCGGTTGATGAAGTTATACATTTCCTTGAACAGTATGGTGACATAGGCCGCAAGGTTACTATAGATTCACCAGAATCTGAATTTAATAACATGCTTGTCGCTGAGTACGCTTCGGGTTTATCTTTAACGCATTTGTCTCAGTTGTTACCGCACACATCTATTTCAGATTCAGGTGACAAACTCCACATTGAAAGTCTATCTGAAATTTATGCATCAAAAGTTAGTGGTTCCAAGACAAATACTTACTTGGCAGACTTAAAAAGAATAGCCAAATTATCTGGGAGGGATTATGCAGAAGTCCTCAGTGAGGGGATGACCCAGATACGCCGGTCCCTTGCAGAGCTCAACCCAGAGACTCCAGTGGTTGCAAAACCAGAACCAGAAGATTCAAAACCTCCCAATTCAGTCTTTCCTCCTTCACGACCAGCCTCTCTTCCATCTAAGTCCCCTTCTGTTTCCAATGGTGCTGAAGCACAAGGCAGAGAGAGGCATTCTGCCTCCATTCCAGCGGCTGATCTCAACCCTCCTGAAGTACAACGCTATGTTGTGGAACACGTTGTTCGGAGTGGGGACAGTTCGCTGCATGCATTCCATCGACTGAGAGCGTTTTCTGGTAAAGTGCCCAGGCCAATTCAAGAGACAGATTATGATATATGGCAGTCAGGTGTTGAATTAGCCCTGAAAGATCCATCTATATCTGATCTGCAGCGCACCAGACTGATTCGTGACAGTCTACTCCCTCCTGCCTGTAATATGGTAAAATATCTCAGCCTTGACACACCACCAGAAGTCTATATGAAACAACTTGACTCAGCCTATGGCACTGTGCAAGATGGAGAAGAGTTATATGCCAAGTTCATGGACACCTTCCTGGACAGTGGAGAAAAGCCTTCGGCCTATTTGCAACGTCTGCAGGTGGTATTACAGCATGCAGCAAAAAGAGGAGGTGTTTTACAGAAAGACATGGACAACCGACTGTTGAATCAATTCTGCAGGGGATGTTGGGATAACAATTTAATATCGGAACTCCAACTTAAACAAAAGAAACACAACCCCCCAAATTTACTGAACTTCTATTACTCCTTCGAACTGAAGAGGACAGAGAGGCAGCAAAGACATTAAGGATGAAAAAGCATTTGGGACTGACAAAACAGAAAGCCACCACTAATGCCCAGTTTGCCAACACTGGAGAAGAAACTAACCTCTGTACTGCGCTAACCACTCTGACTAAACAGCTCTCACAACAGATGGCAGCTATACAACAGCAGCTTGCAGCTTTGACAGCACAGCAGTGTAATGTCAAACCACCGGTTGCTGCCTGCCCAGCTCCAAAGCCGTATGGGCCGAAGAAGGTTGGTAAGAATCCAAAACCTAGCATCTCCAGCCCTAAACCAGGGTTTTGCTTCCGCTGTGGAGAAGATTGTCACATTAAGCCACAATGTGAAAATGCACCAAATTCAGCATTGGTAAGTGCTAAGCGGAAACAATTTGAGAACAAACAAAAGTGGCAGAAGCAAAAGTCCACTGCTTCTGAGGATTTAAACTAGTTCCGGTTCCTGTGGAAGGGCAAACAGGAGCTGAGCTGGACCAACCTTGTCCCGCTGAGAACAAAAAGCATGCCAAGTGTGCAAAATTGCAGACAAAGACAATGATCCACACTAGATTACCACCAGGATTAGTTGGATCCAGATGTACAGCAGAAGTCAACATTGCAGGTTGCAACTGCCCGTGTCTACTGGATACTGGTTCCCCGGTTACCAGAATTCCAGTTTCATTTTATAATGAGCATCTCTCCGATCAGCCAGTCCACCCATTGAATGAGCTTCTTCATGTGGAGGGGGCTGCTGGTCAGTGTGTTCCATACCTTGGGTATGTTGAAGTTCCCATGACATTTCCAAAAGACTTTCTTGGGAGTGACTTCCCAGTTCAAACGCTTGCACTTGTTGTTCCTGATGTGAGACCTGATTTTCCAACCTCAGTACTTATTGGCATGAATACACTTGAAATTCTTTATGAACAATTCTCTTCTAGTAACTGTTCATCATTCCAGCCTACCTCTTACGGGTACAGAGCAGTTCTGCAAACTCTCCAAGTGACGTGCCAACAGAATTGTAATGATCATCTTGGTGTTGTGACCACCCTTAGTAAATCGCCTGTGCTAATTTCAGCTGGCTGCACAGTTGTGGTCGAGGGTTCTGCCAAGCTTCTCAGCCCATCTAGTCAATGTGTTGTCATTCAGCACCCGGGTTCAGGCCTACCGGGTGGTTTGTGTGTCAGTAATTGTCTAGTCGCTCTTAAAGCTGGTACACACACTCAGGTTCCAGTTGTTGTGTCAAACGGAACAGAGCAAGACATCTACATACCAGCTTTGAGTGTCATTGCAGTGCCTAATGCAATGCATTGCCTAACTTGGAGGAATCGTTTACAGCACTCACTGGATCGAAATGGTTCTCTGTGCTTGATCTCAAATCTGGTAATTATCAGATAGAGATGGATGAAGCTGATAAAGCCAAAACCGCTTTTGTAACGCCAATTGGGTTTTGGGAGTTCAACCGAATGCCTCAAGGAGTTACTAATGCACCTTCAACGTTCCAAACACTCATGGAGAAGTGCATGGGAGACTTGCACTTGAAAGAGGTCCTGGAGTTTTTGGATGATTTGATGATGTTCTCCAACACCCTTGAGGAGCACGAAGACCGTTTGCTGAGAGTGTTGAATCGCTTGAAAGAATTTGGGTTAAAACTTTCTCCAGAAAAATGCAAATATGTGTTACTGTCATGGTGTGCTGTGTGAAGGCAGGAGAAGAGGACCCAAATGCTGGACTCGGTACACAGAAAACGCAGCTTTATTGCGCTGTGGCAGAAACTCCAAACATAACTCAAAACCACAACCCTAAACTGAGAACCCAAAACTACTAAGAAACACTTGGAGCCCGGAGACAAAAGACTGGAAACACAGAGGCAAAACACACAGCTAGTTGAGGGTGAACTGACGTTAACGACGCGACGCAGAACACTGGAGGACACACACTAGAAATACCCGGGCAGGAACATGAGGGAACGAGGAACAGGTGGGAACACAGCCGGGAGAAATTAGACTAAACGAGACAAAGGAAGCGAAACTAGAAACACTGACATAAGATATGAACCTTCAAAATAAAACAGGAAATCCACAGACTGAACACAGATAACTCTGACCAAGAACAGGAAGAACACAGTACAGGGGTCAGAGTGACATCATGGGCAAAGGAATACACAAGCTAAGAAATATAGAATAGAAACCAAACACCTGTAGTCATAATCCAAGAACAAAAAGGAAAACAGACCAATAAACAATAATATAGAATCAAAACACTGGGCCACAGGCCCAGGACCGTGACATTTACAAACTGCTTAGAAGAAAATAGACTTTATGTTTGGCAATATTTGTTTAGCTGATTGAATTTATGCACCTAAAATTACCTGCTACATAAGAAGAGATAATCTGTTTATGCTCACTCCTCCTCGGTAGCACTAGAGAGATACTTATGAACCACAAACCCAACTTCGAGATCCTCACCATGAACACATCACAGAAATGAGTACAAAAACAGAACGTGTTGAGGGTGTAAGTGGGGCTGTTGGATGTCATTGTTTTCTTATTACTGAGTATCTCTATGCTGTCACCTGGAAGCAATATTAGGCAGCATGTGTCCGCCTGCCTGTCAGATTGAATTTCTTAATTGGTTTAACCTCGGCTGAAGTGTTTTCAAAGTGGACTTTTTTATCTATTCACATAGTGCATGACAAAACTACACCTTATGTACAAATTAGTTGTCACAAGATATTCACACCTAGTGTTGGCCTGGTATATCGTTTGTGTTACTGAGGCAGCATGCTCAAGTTTCAACCTTTAATTCTTTTGGTGTCATACACTTTGAACAGGGTGAAGTCATGTATTGAACTGACTTGTGGGTCCATTATTCTATTTTGCTTTTGCTAAATAGTTGTGGAAAGTTAACGTTTCCATTGTCAGTCAGCTCCTGCTGTGCAGGTCAGTGTGGTGAAAGACTGTCTTATCACTTGTGAACAAAATTAGTAATAGCAGAGTGCTCTAGATACATACCGGTTGTTTTTTATCCCATTTTTTGAAAATGATCTGTTACTCAGGTGGAGGCGGCACTCCCCTGAGCCCCTACCCAATGAAGGGTAATAAACAGGCAACATTATCATTTACACCGACTTTAATTTACATCTAATGTTTTATTCACTCCCACCTCTTGAGCCACGATCGTCCCGAAGCCACGATCGCCCCGCCTCTCGCCCTGTGACAGCTGGGATAGGCTCCAGCACCCTCCACGACCCTGAAAAAAGATAAGCAGAAGCGAATGGATGGATGGATATATTTTTCTGTCAGTGTGTGCTGTCCGACACTGTAGCAATCAGAATTATTGTCTGAAAGCCAAGAAAAATTCCCAATAGATTTACTTTCCCAAATGGATCAGCTCTTCCATACTGGTCCATACTGGTACCCCAGTTCCACCAAGGAATCCATCAAGGGCAGGGGGGCCCAGGCCCATCCAGACCAGCCCATCCAGCAGCAGCACCACAAAGCTCCACAGAGCCCAGGACACCCACCTGAATTTGCCGCAGGTGGAAAAACTACAAGCAACCTAACATTCAGTCAACTTCCAGACTACATAAGACAATAAAGACAATAGACAGCCAGGCTGAGATCACCCCCCCCCCACACACACACACACACACACACACCTCAGTGGGGTCCTTGAGAGCAGAGAACCCCTGCAAGGGATGGTAGCAACCTCCCCGCCGGCTGACGAGGCTCCCAGTTCCACAGGGTTCAGTGCTAGGACCAAGTCTGTTTACATTATACATGCTTCCCTTAGGCAGCATCATTAGAAGACATAGCATACATTTACACTGCTATGCAGATGACACCCAGCTCTATCTGTCCATGAAGCCAGATACCACACACCAATGAGTTAAACTGCAGGAATGTCTTAAAGACATAAAGACCTGGATGGCCGCTAACTTTCTGCTTCTTAATTCAGATCAAACTGAGGTTATTGTACTCGGCCCTGAAAAGCTTAGAAATATGGTATCGAACCAGATTCTTCCTCTGGATGGCATTACCTTGGCCTCCAGTAACGCTGTGAGGAACCTTGGAGTCATTTTTGACCAGGATATGTCCTTCAACGCACATATTAAACAAATATGTAGGACTGCTTTCTTCCATTTGTGCAACATCTCTAAAGTTAGAAATATCCTGTCTCAGAGTGACGCTGATAGTAATGCCATGTGATTCAGCTAAGAATCTCCTCATTTGTGAAGCCACGCTTAAAATACTCAGCAATTTGTGAATTCATGATCCGTATCTGTAATGCTGTTAGCATATCTGTAGCGTTTGTAGCTGAGGGCTTCAGCTTCCGAGTAACAAGGAAATGACGTCATGCATGTAGATTACTGATTGGCAGAGCTTTCATGATGTGTATGACTGATTTATAACAAGTTACATAATTTCATAAATATATATATATAGTTTGGGTTAAAATGTCTTTATTTGAAATGTACATATGTAAAGTGTAAGAGCTAGCGTATCGTGAGAATACCCTTAACGAGAGTACACAAGACTTTTCATGGACTGCGAGGGAGCAGATGTCTCTCATGAAGCATGTTACGCTAAAGGTTTACTAAAAGAAAAAGCAACACAAGGACAAGCAGTCAACGAGCTATTTGTCGTTTGAGAAATGTTTTTATTTGTTTGGACTTAACATGTGTACTGTAAAGTTGCTAATTGGGTTGTAATGTTCACTCGTGACCAGTTCTCATGGCGTAGTGGCACATGGGCGTACTGGTGATGATGAAGCTGAGGAGAGAAAGCCCAAGTAATAAACGCCCGTTTCAAAGAACCGACCTGTGTCTGTGTTTCCGCGAAGAGAGCTACAGTGCGCCTTATAATCCGGTGCCCCTTAAGTTCTTAAAAATATGGTACATCAAAGACACTGCAGCACGTGTTGGAAAGTCGCCAATTCGGCTCAACGAGTTAAAAACTGTCACGGTCCTGGGTCTCCTGACCCAGCGTTTTTAGTTCTTTGTGATGTTTGTATTATTGTACTTGTGAGTTATTCTATGGTTTCTAGTTTCGATCCCTTGCCCTTCATGTTTCTCTGTGTCCCCTCTGTTCTGTGTAAGTCTGTGTCTGCATGTTTGGGTTCCCCTCTGTGTCTCTCGGTTCTTAGAGTCCTCTGCCTTTTGGTTTATGTCTCTGTGTTTCTTAGTTGCTGTCTCCACTGTCAAGTTCGCGTCTCTGTGTGATCCTTCCTGTTTTACTTTGATGGTCCGTGTCTTATGTGAATGTGTCCTGCTTTGCTTGTCTCGTCAGTCCTGATTTCTCCCAGCTGTGCCCTCCTTCTGTGTCTCATTCCCCTCGTTACTTCCCAGTGTATTTAAACCCTGTGTTTCTCTGAGTCAGTGTCGCATCGTCCCTCATGCTGTCTGGATATCCCTGTGTCTCTCTGTGGGTTTAGTTTGCGAGTTTCCAGTTTAGTTTGCTTTGTATGACTTTCTCCTGCCAGCGAATAAAGCTGAGTTCTTTGTGTTTAAACTTCGTGCCTGAGTGCCTGCCTTTTGGGTCCAACTCCTGCCTGCCGCACAGCGATTCATGACAAAAAACTAACCCAACAAAACCTGCTTCTTAAACACATGCAATTTGCCGTTTCAGATCAGTGTCTTTCTATAAGGCTTATGCATTGTGTTAGCATAAAACAAAACGATAAATTCACACTGAAATATCACTTTATAAATGAGATAAACCTAATTAAATTCATTTCAGATAGCTTATGCAGAATGGAGCCGAAGATTAGTGTGAGTTTCTCTCCTAAGGAGACTTTAAAAAAATTATTGGACAGCAATTTCCACTAACCGTTCTTTGTTAACAATCTAACATCGAATGGATGGCCACCAGCTTAAGTAATGAACACGTGATCACACAGTCAACCACAGTTATGTAAACAGCCCAGGTGCTGATAGGTGGGAGCTGGAGGAAGACCCGCCTCTAACCCTTAATACAGGTTGTGGTAACTGCACACACAAACACAGACAGTGAGAGAGAGAGAGGTGAAGACCATGACAAAAACCTTCAACAAACTTTAATCAAATATGAGAACGTTTTCCTTCCATTGTTTAACAATCGTGTTCAGCAAGGTGGGGTTTGCTTTAAAATCTCTGATATCAGTAATTCAGTGCCAAACCCCACAGGTTTTGTATACTTAGGGATATTTATAACTCCAGAATTTAAAGAAATGTATAAAGCAAATTTTGTGCCTCTGTTCAAGAAGGTAAAGCAGGATTTGGAGAGATGGAATTCCCTACCCGTTTCCTGGCAAGGACGTATAGCTTTGATTAAGATGAATATTTTGCCTCGACTGTTATATCCTGTCCAAATGATTCCAGTTATATTTTCAAATAAAGTGATGAAGGATCTGAATGGCTGGCTAAGCTCTTTTATATGGAGCAAACGCAGACCAAAACTTAAGATGGCTACACTGCAGCTCCCAGGTTCAGTAGGAGGTCTAGATTTACCAAATATTTGAACATATCAATTGAGTACTCACATGAGCTATATTCATGACTGGGTCACAAATAATTCACACTCTATCTGGTTGGGGATTGAAACCTCTCTTTCAAAGTATCCATTAAGGGACTTACTGTTCTTTAAGAACTTTAAAGATATTAGATTGAGCTGTGATAATCCAGTCACACTTTATACACTTAAGGCCTGGCGGTCAGTATGTCGAATTGAGGGAAGGTTGAAGTTAACATCTAACAGGAGCGTGGAAGACTCCAGAATCCACTCTGGCTGCAATCCGGTGGATATGCAGTGTGTACAGGTAAGACCATTTAAACGGACAGCATTTATAGAATGACTATTAAAAGTCAGCGAGTGTCAGTAATGTTAATGTGGTTATGTTAGTAATACACTGAGTGCTAATATAACAGCTTTAAGATGCATTTGTAGATATTATTACGTGTTTTACCGTCTTTATGGTGCTAGCTTAAAGTTATGGTGTAAACGTTAGCTTATATTGGAGTAAAGCTGTTACTGGTTAAACGATGTTAGCACAGAAATATTAGCTTCTGTCATGACTGATGAAGTTACTAGTTAATAAAGTTTTCAGTAAAGTGTTTAATCACAGCCACAGACTGACAGCAAATATCTCGATTAGCTTCAGTGCATCTGTAATAAATATGTGCAAGTTTCAGTGCTTCGTTTAAACTGTATGATACTTATACTGACCCAGGGTCAGTGTAAAATACAATCCTAGCTGTGTGAACAAAGCCTGGCTCCTTTAATCCTGCATGACAAACCTCAGGATGCAGGTTATTATTACTCTTTCCTGCTGGCACACCTGTCACACCTGAGAGTCAGCTAGAAACGTACAGTGACGTGGACATCATGCAAAGACTGCCAGATTCTGTAATACTGCAAATGATCAGTGACTCAGGTTATCACTGAACTTTAAACGGCACCTCTGTGTCTCTGTGTGCTGAACATCTAGGATTAAGTCAGGCTGCATTGACTGTGGGACTTTAATGTGTTAAAAGCAGGTTGAAGACGGCTCAGAAACATTTGAAGATTAAAATTTAGCATTATGGCTGCTGGTGGTTTGTAAAGCCTCGACTCAGCTGTATTTTTGTTACTAATTTATGTTTGTTGTTGTTTAACACAGATTTCAGAAGAGCAAATATGCTTAATAGTTTAACTAGATTTCATTTGTCAGTGTGGGACTGCTGAGTCACCTGAAGAACTCATTTCATTCATTCTCCACATGATGTTCATTTACAGAAATGTTTCACAGGAACTGATTCCTCCCAAAGGGTGAACTAGTGTGTTTCCATAGATTACCTCTGTATGAATGTACTTTTAAATGAAGGCAAGTGTTTGTCCTTTTTTGTTCCTCAGGTACAGTACGTGATATCAAGGGCAGGCGGTCAACACTGGGGGTAGAAAAGAAGCAGACGTACTTCCAAGAGGGAGCTGCAGTGAGGTCAGAGGTCAGAATCTGAAACAGCTCAGGTTTATATTTTAGAGGTTATAAAAAATCAAAATGTATTTATGAAGAAACCTTTAAATAATAGTCATAATTATGATTATTATAAGAAATATCAAACATTTAAGTGGATTTTCTGTTACACATATCGTGTTAGCCCTGCAATAAACTGGCAGCCTGTCTTTGTCCTGTATCAGCTGGGATAGGCTTCATCCTCCCGCAACCCTGAATTGGATAATAATAATAATAATAATAATAATAATAATAATAATGGATACTTTATTGATCCCCATGGGGAAATTACTTGTTTTTCTCTGCATTTGACCCATTCACTCAGTGAAGCAGTGGGCAGCCCACTAAGCAGGCGCCCGGGGAGCAGTGTGTAGGGACGGTACCTTGCTCAGGGGTACCTCAGGGTAGCCGTTAAGTACATTGTACTTTGGATACATTGGATACATTGTATTCCAATTATGTAATCTGATCATTTACAAACTCAAGGTATCTAATCAAAATGCAAGTAATAATTATAAAATGGGAAAGCAGAAATAAGTGTGACATAAATGTAAATGTGTGAGCTGACATAGAGGACAGCTACATGCAGTCTGAAAAACCTTTGTTGTCAAGTTTGCAGGTATATCAGCACGAGACATTCTTACATAGAAGAGACGTTAAAGTCTCTAACTCAGTGAAGCATTATTGGTCCCATCTGTTTGGATAAATATAGTAAGTTGATGTTTGTCCATTTATTGACACATTTTCTTAAGTGCTTATCCAGCTCAGGATCACAGTGGAGCTGCAACTGGATATGTTCACTAAATAAACCTTACAAAAGTTAACAATAAACCTGCATCCATGTACGTTGTTGTCCACAGGATGAGAAAATCAAAGTGGAAGACTGTGGAACATGTTAATAAATGTTTGTGTTTATGCCTGTGTCTTTCACAGGAGGCGCTGGAAGGTTTCCCTAATAGTTCCTGGTGAATCAAAGCAGAACCATAAAGGTTGCTGGACTGCATGATGGCCTTACCCCTGAGCAGTCATCCTGTTACAGGAGGAACCAGTTAGAAGCTGTTTTCAAAGTAGCTGAGCAGATTTCATCTCAAGTAAGCAATTAACTGTTTGTTCGTTTGTTCTGCCACTTAAAGAGCATTTAAGGACGTCTTTTGAGTGTCCAGTTGAATTAATTCTACTGGCTCTCATGGTCATTTGTTATTATAGACATATTTTTCATGTTCATCCAGCTATTTAGTAAATTCTATCTATTTAGTAATATCCGTCAGCTATAAAATGTAATATAAATATAAAAATATCTAAATATCTCCTGTCTTTTATGTTTTAATGATGTAAGTCTGTTATCGTGTTACATTAGCATTCCTCACATATCAATGAGATGCTGTACAGTACAATCCTACTGACACAGCAGAGGGATAACGACGGCTATTCAACATCGTTACACGACACATTCGAGCTGCATGACGCAGACAAAGTGGCTAAATCATCTTTTTGTGGTTTATTGTCTTCAAACCAGCAGACAAAGCCGATTGCAGAAGATGTCAGAGAAGAACTTCAGGCCGTGGAATGAAAAGGTATTTTTTTCTTGTTATCAAAAGACATTTGGAGTGGCAGCTTCTACAACTGGTTGCGCTAAAGTAAAGCTTACAGTCTAAGAAATCACAGTGTTGATATTCAGCACAAAGAGAAAAGCTCACTTGTTTGAATTTATTTATAATCATAGTTTTATAAATTGTGACTGTAAACAGCTTTTACAGCTTTGATATTGTTTGACACTCGATATCAGGTGATGGGTTTAATTTAAAGGTTTCTGTGTCCCAATGAGCCATTTACACTGACCAGTGTCAGTTTAACTGTAACACATTCATTATTTGCTAGAAGATGTGCTAGAAGAGTTAGAAACTCTACTTATGGAGAAACTTTCTAAGTCTAACAGGGGACAGGTACTCCTGCCCAAATAACCTGATATAACCCCACATACAGCCCAGCCATAAAGTGAACCAAGTCATTTAGTTAAAGACAGCATGGGACCAAATGCATGTAACCAGCCTGCATCAACCTGACATTTCTTCCTCCTGAATTAAATGAATGGATGGATGAAAGTTAAATGACTACAAACCTAAAGCCACTAGTTCCCACACTGGAGCTCCCTGACACTGTGTGTTAACTGTATTTAGCTTGTATCAACAGTTGTAACAGGCTAAGCCACCTGAGACACAGCATTGAATGATTGTTCCTGTCTTAATGGTTTCAGCTCAGATGTTCTGCTTTTTCCTTTCAGTAGATCAAAGCAGCTCGTGCTCCTTCTGCTTCCAATTTAGAAGAAGAAGAAGAAGGCGAAGGCTTCAGCAAAGTGGCGTTCATGGTCTCAGTGAACAGTCACGGTCACACACTGCATGTGGTTTTAAAAGCAACATGTCTGTTCACCACAACAATGGAGATGTGTAATATTAGTGCAGCTACGGTTTGTTCTTGAACATCAGTTCTGTTTTCTACTTTGATCCCTTAGACCAAAAAAGTGTTGTTTTCAGATTCTTTCTTTTACATCTATAAACCACCTGTTCATTTTTTTATTACAATTAGTTTCACATAAATGTTAGTGGAATTTTTTAAATAAAGTCTGCAACACAGAAAGAGCTGTGATCAAGCTATTTATTACTGCGCCAACACACATCAAACATCACAGTTCAGTCATGTCAGCGCTGCCACAGAAGTTGTGCTCCTGCTCCTTTATGCATTCCAAGGAAGAGGGAGGAAGTTAAACTGATCCTACCACACTTCACGTGTCTCGCTATGAAACCTAACGGATCAATGGTTGTGCTGTTTTGTGCCCTTGGCCTTATCAGCACCTGTAAAGGGAGTTGTTTTCTCAAACTGCTGATGCTGAAGTAAGTTCATCTAGTTTTAGAAACTTTCACTGAACAGTAACAGTGTCACAACTAAGCATATGCAAAAGCACTTTAAATGAGAATAACAGAAAATTTCTATTACAGAGGCCAGAGCCTGTCCCAGTAGTCATAGGTAGAGCACACCTGGACAGGTCACCAGTCTGTCAGAGGACTAACACAGAGACAGACATCAGAGTAACAAATCTATTTAAAATTAATGTAAGTTTGCTGCAGCTGTATGTATGAACATGTGTTTCTGTGCTCACAGTCCACCTCTCAGGAACCTGCAGTTCACTTTTAGTCTACTTTAAACAGACCTCACAAAAGGCTGATGTGGCTGGATCAGTAGTCTGATTTAAGTACGATACCTTTGGCCAGGGATTCATCTGGTGCATCGCTTCACTGCAGTCTTACGTATTTTCCCCACACCTGAATAAAAAATACTGATATATACAAATAACAGCTTCAGCTGATGCAGCCTGACTCAATCCTAGATGTTCAGCACACAGAGACACAGAGGTGCCATTTAAAGTTTAGTGTTAACCTGAGTCACTGATCATTTGCAGTATTACAGAGTCTGGCAGTCTTTGCATGGTGCCCACGTCACTGTAAGTTTCTAGCTGACTCTCAGGTGTGACAGGTGTGCCAGCAGGAAAGAGTAATAATAACCTGCATCCTGAGGTTTGTCATGCAGGATTAAAGGAGCCAGGCTTTGTTCACACAGCTAGGATTGTATTTTACACTGACCCTGGGTCAGTATAAGTATCATACAGTTTAAACGAAGCACTGAAACTTGCACATAATTATTAGAGATGCACTGAAGCTAATCGAGATATTTGCTGTCAGTCTGTGGCTGTGATCAAACACTTTACTGGAAACTTTATTAACTAGTAACTTCATCAGTCATGACAGAAGCTAATATTTCTGTGCTAACATCGTTTAACCAGTAACAGCTTTCCTCCAATATAAGCTAACGTTTACACCGTAACTTTAAGCTAGCACCATAAAGACGGTAAAACACGTAATAATATCTACAAATGCATCTTAAAGCTGTTATATTAGTACTCGGTGTATTACTAACATAACCACATTAACATTACTGACACTCGCTGACTTTTAATAGTCATTCTATAAATGCTGTCTGTTTAAACGGTCTTACCTGTACACACTGCATATCCACCGGATTGCAGCCAGAGTGGATTCTGGAGTCTTCCACGCTCCTGTTAGTGATCCTCCATCTGGATGGATGAGAACAACCTTCTGAACAATCTAGCAGGAGATGGCCCATATCTATGGGACTGATTTGTGCTAATAACGCCCATTGTATGGACTGATAACAGCCGAAGCGGGTGAATAAAGTCACCCAGTAGCTAGCTGTGCCATTACCCAGCATACATCACTCCCTCCATAAATGCAATAAACGATACAAAAGTATCGTTCTACCTGTTTTTCAGGTAGTTGTTTACATTATATAATTTATTGTGTTCTTACCGCCTGATATTTTTATTAAAGTTTTGCATCGACTTTTACAAAAGACAAATTGAACAATATGCCGTTTTCTTTTTAAAGAACATAAAGCAATATAAGACATACACTCCCACCTCATAATTATAGCAGTACCAGTGGGTGTACAAACAGAAAAAGGAAAAAATCCAATCTAATAATACTAGTAACAAACCCTAGGGTACAAGACAACAGTTCCTGAGTGTACAAGGGAGATGTGGAGAGTATCCAAAACCCCCACCTCCACACAGACACATAAAAACCAAAACACACAAAAAAAAAAAAAAAAAAAAAAAACCCACACATGATAAATGGTCAACTTAGTTATAGGGATAAATCAATTCTGTTAGAAAAAAGAAATATGTATAAAGTACTTAAATAAATACCATCATAGAACGCAGGCACAATAGAATCCATATACTTAAACTTAGGCCTCTTACTTGAACATAAGATAAGAAAAAATAAAATATGATAGAGTCTGAGCTGGCTAATTGGGAGCATTGCGAGACCGCAAAGTCTGAACATGATCAAAAAAGGGTTGCCAGGTCTTAAAAAATTTGGCCGTAGACCCGCGCAGGGTGAATTTAATCATTTCGAGTTTGCTAAAATGCAGAACGTCTCTGATCCAGATTTCCCAGGATGGGGCAGAAGGGGACTTCCAACATAGCAATATTCTGCGTCTTGCCAATAAGGTGAGAAATGCGACCAGATCCGCTTGAGGCGTCGGCAAGGCAACTGAATCAGGAAGAACCCCAAACAAAGCAGTTAAGGGCACAGGTTGGAGGGTTAGCTGGATGATCTTAGATAAAATCAAGAAAATATTAATCCAGTATTGTTTGAGGGATGAACATGACCAAAACATATGCATTAAAGAGGCAGGTGTTTGATGACAACGGTCGCAGTCAGGGCTAAGATTGGGGTATATTTGAGCTAGTCTGGCCTTAGTCCAATGTACACGGTGCAGAATCTTACATTGAATCAGCCCATGTTTGGCACAGAATGAGGAGCCATGGACCCGGTAAAGAATTTTATCCCAAGAGTCATCCTGAATCACACACCCCAGATCCTGCTCCCATGCCAATTTAATAGCCGAGATTGAAGAGTTGCCAAAGGAACATATTCTCCCATACAAACAGGAGATCAGGCCCTGTAATGAGGGCGGAGGCAATAGAAGGTTATCAAAGTCATGATAAGAAGGTCTAGATGGGAACTGAGAGGATTTCTCCTTAACAAAACTCCGGATTTGTAAATAGCGAAAAAAGTGACTTTTTGGAAGGCCAAATTTCAATGAGAGCTGTTCAAAGGAGGCAAATGTATTCTGAATGTACAGATCAGAAAAAGACCTGATACCCAAAGAGGCCCACAAATAAAAAGCACCATCAGCTAACGAAGGCTGAAAAGAGGGATTTTTCAAGATGGGTGATTGAAGGGGAAAAAAGGTCAACTTAAAATAACGACGAAATTGATACCATATTTTCAAGGTAACTTTGACAATAGAGTTATTATAAGAGCCTGTACTCGAAGGCTGCTTTTGGGCATAAATCAGGGCTGGTAAAGAGGCTGAGACACAGGAAGAAGTCTCCAAACTGAGCCAGGCCGGGGCATTATTCGTGTCTTCCCCCTGTAGCCAATACCTGAGAATACGAATATTACATGCCCAATAATAGAACATAAAGTTTGGTAAAGCCATCCCCCCCATCTTTTTCGGTCTTTGAAGATATGTCTTGCGTATTCTGGGTGTTTTTTTGTTCCAGATAAACCCAGACAGAATCTTGTCTAATTTAACAAAAAAGGAAATTGGAATAAATACAGGGACACACTGAAAAAGAAAAGAAAATCTGGGGAGGATATTCATTTTAATTGTATTTATGCGCCCTGCTACAGACAGATGGAGTAGAGACCATCTGTCCAAATCCTGCCTAACTTTCTCCACAAGTGGGTCGAAATTAAGCTTGAAAAGAGCATGAAAATGACTTGTAATTTTAACCCCTAAATATGTGAAGTTGTCTGATACAACTCGAAAAGGTAGTGCTGTGCACTGATATTTCTGTGCAGCAGCATTCAGGGGAAACAGTTCACTCTTGGCAAGATTCAGTTTATAGCCAGAAATAAGGCTAAACTGTTCAAGTATTGAAAGTACCAAAGGGAATGAGGATGCTGGCTCTGAGATATAAAGAAGCAAGTCATCTGCATATAAGGAGACTCTTTGTTCTATACCATTTCTAGAAACCCCGGTGATACCTGGGTTTGATCTTAGCGATATGGCTAAGGGCTCAATTACAATTGCAAATAGCAACGGCGACATAGGACAGCCCTGCCTGGTCCCCCTAAACAGAGGAAAGAAGTCAGACCATGTGCCATTTGTTTTGACAGCGGCAAGCGGGGAGGTATAAAGAAGTTTCAACCAGGAGATGAATATTTTACCAAAGCCGAATTTATCTAAGACATAAAAGAGGTATCCCCACTCTACCCTGTCAAAAGCCTTCTCAGCATCTAGACTGATCCCAAACTCCGGGCTGTTGGAGTCTGAGGGATTGTAAAGAACATTAAACAAACGTCTAAGGTTAGAGAAGGCGTATCTCCCTTTAATAAAGCCTGTTTGGTCCGGGTTGATTACAGATGGTAAGACTGCTTCTACACGCATCGCTAGAAGTTTAGCAAGGATTTTATAATCCACATTTAACAAAGAAATGGGATGGTATGAGCCACATTGTAGTGGATCCTTATCCTTTTTTAAGATCAGGGATATAGATGCCTGCAGTAGAGAGGGTGGGAGGGATCCAACTTCCAGTGAGTGCTTATACATATTTATCATGAGCGGAGCCAGTTTAGGCATAAATTTACGATAGAACTCAACCGGAAACCCGTCCTGTCTGGGGCACTTAGAACACTGCAGTTTGCTGATAGCTTGCATGATCTCTTCTACAGTTACTGGTCCCTCCAGCTGGAGGCTGTGTGTCTGATCGATTGATGGGAGCTTAAGATGATTGAAAAATGAGTCCAAAGCCTCCGTACTAAATGCACACTCAGACGCATAGAGAGATGAATAAAAGTCTCGAAATTGGTCATTAATTATTCTAGGATCCGTAGAGACACCACTTAATGTCTGAATCCGAGGAATGGAGTGTGCAGCTGCTGCACTACGGAGCTGATGAGAGAGCAGTTTACTGGCCTTATCCCCATATTCATACTGGGAGTACTGACATTTCAGCAACATCTCTTCAGCCCGAGCAGAGGACAGGTGATCAAACTCAGTCTGCAAAGACAGCCTATCATTATAGACCTCTGGTGCCGGGCAAACAGCATACAACTCGTCTAATTGCGATATGCGTATTATGAGCTCGGACAATTTTGCTTTCCTTTGGTTTGCCTCAAAACCAGCATAAGATATAACATGTCCCCTGATAAAAGCCTTAAACGTTTCCCACAAAATAGAGGGTGATATTCTGGGTGTAATATTTGTCTCTATGAATAAGTCTATCTTGGAATTCAGAAATGTGGTAAACTTATCGTCTGACAGCAAGCGTGTATTCAAACGCCATGGAGCTGGCGGAGAACATTGGCCCACTGCCAAATCTAAAGTCAACGGAGCATGATCTGAAATGACAATAGCACTATGAGAGCAAGAGCGAATCTGTGAAGTAAGTCGACTGTCCAGTAGGAAATAATCAATACGAGTGTATGTATGATGAACAGGGGAGAAAAAGGTGTATTCTCTACGTGTAGGGTTGAGGAAACGCCAGGCATCAATAACAGAGAATTCTTTAAGGAACGTATTAATAATTTTGGAAGAGTTGGATTGCCTACCAGGCTTATTTGAGGATCGATCCAGCGGCCCGAGCCAGCAATTAAAATCGCCACCAAGAACCAAATAGTGGGAAGACAAATCAGAAATTTTAGTGAAAAGAATACTAAAAAAATTTGGATCGTCCCAATTGGGAGCATAAACATTGGCAAAAATTAATTTAGTGTTCCAAATACTACCACTCACAATAATAAATCTACCATTCTTAACCTTAGAAGAAACAAATGGCACTGATTTGTGTATTAAAATAGCAACACCACGAACTTTGGAATTAAATGTAGAGTGATAGAGTTGACCCACCCACCCCTTGCGAAGTCTAAAATGATCTGAAATTTTTAGGTGTGTTTCTTGTAAGAACACAACCTGGGCGCCCAAAAATTGCAAATGATGAAGGACCTTGCTCCTTTTAATAGGTTGGTTCAAGCCTTTACAATTCCAGCTACAGAACTTAAATGAGTAACCTGCTTGTTGAGTATTAATATTTAATTGCGATACCATGTTAAAACATAGGTTGAGAAAAGCCAAAGCTGACCAATGAAAAAAACGCAAAAAACAAAATCAGTGTACAGAGCAGTACAACATAAAAAACAAAAAACACCCAAACTTCCCCCTAAATGCTGAAGCATCTTCCCTAACAAGATGCGCGCACCCCTCGCTAAACACACCCCTGAGCACTTCCTCCCAACAATTCGAAGTCCCAGTTGAGTTCAAGCTCCATGCATTACAAGGCAAAGACAAATCAAGGATTATATGAGAATATATTAGAACGAGACACATCCTATAAATCAAAAACAAACAAACAAAAAAAAAAAAATTATTTCAAAGAAATTAAGCAAAATGGACATATCAGCCCATGGACTAAGACACTTATGTACCCTGAGAGGCTGGGCCCCCCAGGATCTTATTGGCAAAGTCTGTGGCAGACGCAGGATCAGTAAACTTACGTATAGCTCCATCTGGAAGTGTCACCCTCAGTTCCGCAGGATAGAACAGGCCGAACTTAATCCCAGGACAGGAATGCAGAAGGCGCTTGACACCAGTGAACTGTGAACGTTTTTTAGCCACTGCAGGTGTGAAGTCTGGAAAAATGGAAATCCTTCTGCCCTGGTAAAGTAGAGGAGAATTTGCCCCTGCAAGACGTAGCAGCTGTTCCTTGACATGGAAGTAATGGACTCTAATGAGAAGTGGGCGAGGAGGCGCTCCCTGTCTAGGCTTTGACCCAAGGGACCTGTGAACCCGATCTAACAAAGGTGTTTCATTCAGTTTCAGAAGATCTTGCAGGAGATGGGAAATAAACTCCCTAGGGTTGAAAGACTCCAAACCCTCGGGGATGCCAACAAGGCGAATATTGTTACGCCTTGATCTTCCTTCTAGGTCCTCACATTTAGCTTGGAGATGTCTGACCTCCTCCGTTAGGACCTTTACAGCAGATTGAAGAGAAGTCAGGTCGTCACTGCAGGTTGTAGCTGAAAGCTCCAAATCTTTAATGGTAGTCCCTTGAGCATTAACGGTGGCCTGTAGGGTGGTTATAGCAGCTTTAAACTCAGCCTTCACAGATGATATTTCTGACCGCAGTGTATGGGTAACCGTATCAATCTTGCATTCAAGCTTGTCGCAGATGTCCCGTTTCAGAGCCTCCAATGCTCTCGTAAATGTGACTTCACCGAGCGGTGCGCCCGCACCCTGCTCGTAGCTGCTCTCTGTGATAGCCGCGTCACGTTGGGATTCGCGGCCCAGCTCCGGGCTCTGAGAACCACCCGCGCCGGCTTGACCCCGTTTTCGACGGTGCTCCCTCTTATCTGCCATTGTACCAAAAGAAAAATAAAAAGCAAATGGTGAGGCTTTTAGTGAGAGAACTTGATTGCCCGGACGCAACTGCTACGGTCACCACAGCCAACCAGGAAAGAAGCTCCTACGGCCTTTCCCAGAAGTTGTCAAAAATAGGTTTCCCGACCTCAGAGAGTGAAAAAATAAAAAAATAAATAAACGAGCGGATGCTCGGCGGCAAGAACGGTTATTTAGAGCCTACAGGGCTGATATAGTAAGTGCGGATGCGTCTTAAACCAATATTTTTGTCATTGCTTTGCGGAGCTCCGGGAGACACGTCTTCACACCATAGTCCCCCTCGGCGCCATCATTTATTGTGTTCTGTATATGTCACTACAATGTGATTTGGAAAATGTCTAAATATACCGACAACAGGCACTTCCGCGGCAATCTCTTCAATCGGAGGACCCTTCACGTCAATTCCCGACGCGAGGGGGGTACCTGCGCGTCCATAAGTGCAGCAGAGGGAGCCTGACCATGCGTCACACGTTTGACGAGTTGGGAGTGAGAACGTGTTGCAAAAACAGATCAATTCTTTAAGGTGTGGGAACCATACTTGAACTATGTGGAACCTGATGTTTCTAATATTATGTTACAAGGATTCAAAGTGTGTGTTCAAACTGCAACGTAATACTGGGACCACAGGTATTGTATTCTCTCTTTATTTATTTATTTATTTATTTTTTAGATGAGCTGGGGCCCGTTCTTCGTACCTCGCTTACTACATCCAAGATCAAATGACACATCCAGGACCAAATCATCGCGCTAACCGTGAGATCGCTAATCCGGTTCTCCGAACACACCTGCTGTTGACTATTAGTACAGCTGGATGAAGTAATGTGAGATCACTGGGTGTCGTAAAAGGGGCTACGCATCGATAGTAGAAACATTGATCGGCAACCCTCTGATTGGTCGGCGAAAATGTCGAAGGAGCGCGCTCGGTATTTTTCGGCAGCAGAGCAAGAACCCTTGAGTGAGGGATTTCAGGAGTTTCAGAGTTTAATCAGAACGCAAGGGAACACTGCAAAGGCTGCAAAAGCAAGGAGAGAGGGCTGGCAGAAAGTTGCTGACAAATTAAACTCGTAAGTAATTTAATAATAACAATAATAATGGAGTGGATTGATATAGCGCTTTTCAAGGCACCCAAAGCGCATGACAATGCCACTATTCATTCACTCTCACATTCACACACTGGTGGAGGCAGCTACAGGTGTAGCCACAGCTGCCCTGGGGCAGACTGACAGAAGCCAGGCTGCCATATTGCGCCATCGGCCCCTCTGGCCAACACCAGTAGGCGGTAGGGTAGATTTATCATATCACACTATATTATCCGATATTATATTACATTATATTATATTATGTTATATTACATTATATCCTCTTTCACATTAGAGCCACAACAGGACCCACTAGAACATGGGAACAAGTAAAAGTGAAATATAAGAATATTCTACAGAATAGTAATATTTATCACTTATATTGCTTTTCGTCTCTTGGAAAGAGACCCTGGAATAATCTGTTTGTTTGTTCATAACAGCAACCAAGAAAAGGGCAGAGCAAAAAAAAGACAGGTGGTGGTCCTGCACCCCCTCGTCAACAAGTTGGTTAAGTAAATAATACCCTCACGGGAATATCGATATCTCTCAACGAGCACACTGTCGCGCTGAGCTGAAGGATCCTGTCTGTCCCGCAATATACGCTGAATTCTGAAAACTCCATTCTGTAGAATATTCTTATATTTCACTTTTACTTGTTCCCATGTTCTAGTGGGTCCTGTTGTGGCTCTAATGTGAAAGGGGATATAATATAACATATTATAATATAATATAATGTAATATAATATTGGATAATATGGTGTGATATGATAAATCTACCCTACCGCCTACTGGTGTTGGCCAGAGGGGCCGATGGCGCAATATGGCAGCCTGGCTTCTGTCAGTCTGCCCCAGGGCAGCTGTGGCTACAACCGTAGCTGCCTCCACCAGTGTGTGAATGTGAGAGTGAATGAATAGTGGCATTGTAAAGCGCTTTGGGTGCCTTGAAAAGCGCTATATAAATCCACTCCATTATTATTGTTATTATTGAATTACTTACGAGTTTGATTTGTCAGCAACTTTCTGCCAGCCCTCTCTCCTTGCTTTTGCAGCCTTTGCAGTGTTCCCTTGCGTTTTAATTAAACTCTGAAACTCCTGAAATCCCTCACTCAAGAGTTCTTGCTCTGCTGCCGAAAAATACCGAGCGCGCTCCTTCGACATTTTCGCCGACCAATCAAAGGGTTGCCGATCAATGTTTCTACTATCGATGCATAGCCCCTGTTGGGCCACCCAGTGATTTCACATTACTTCATCCAGCTATACTAATCGTCAACAACAGGGCCCTGTTTCAGGAAGCCGGTTTAGAAAACTCAGAGTGAAAAACGATACTCAGGGTTGAGTAACCCCGAACTGTCCAACTCGGAATATTCGGTTTCAGAAAGGCTGATAACAATTAGTTCAATCAACGCGGAGTTGCTTTAACCCCAAGTTAAGCACGCGCACGAGGATACATAAAGCCCTGATAAGCGGAGCACAGATTAAGCGAGTCACCATGGAGACGGAGGGAAAGAAGGCGTGGTAAATGTAGTTTACAGCGCTTGAGGCCGAAATTCTGATGGCAGCATATGCCGATAACATGCAAATTCCGCGGAAAAAAGTAACACAGCCTCAGCTGCGAAAGAAAGGGAGCATGCATGGCAAAACATAGCCGACAGAGTCAATGCGTGAGTGTTAATTTAAACATTGATCTAGGGATTTCCACCCATTTAACACGTTATTTTATTATATTTTATTTGTTATTTTATACATTTTATTTTGTGACGTGATGTGAGCGCAGGTGCAACCCAACAGGCCCCAAACGTTCCTGGCAGCAAGTAAAAATGAAATATAAAAATATAGTCCAAACAGGTAAGGTGTAATTGTATTATGAGCCATAGTGCTTGGTCTGTTTGTCCGATGTAAATCAATTGCAGTTAGAAGCTACATTAATTTTCTTTCTGTAAGCACTTATTGAAATTATCTGAGCACATTACAAGTACATATTTGCTTACTCTGTATGCTCAAATGTGGCCCGTTATAGCCAACAGAAAAAAAGCGGAGGCCCGAAAAACAGGTGGGGGTCCTCCACCACCACCACTCACAGAGGCTGAGCAGTTGGCCCTCAGCCAAAACAGTGGGCGCCCTGTGGCTGAAGGCATCTCTGCGGGGACATCCTCTGAGTCAATAACCCCGCAAGACACAAGTGCCTACATAGGGGGTAAATTCAAAATAATACATGATGTGCATACATCCTTTCTTCACAGTCACCTTTGCAGTGCGACTCATTCATTTGATAAACTCTTTACCATAATGGATTATTTTGTAGTGAAGTTATTTTCCTACTGATTTTGCCTTCCCTCAGTCTTGGTTGTCTTTGAGAGCATAATGACAATGAAGTGTAAGCTGAGTGCTATATGTTTGTTAATTGCCATTTGGTCCCTTGTAAGTTATAAGTGACCTGTATAAACCTCATATTCTATCAGTTGATGGTGGTGGTGTACTGCATCTGGTGCAGCCTCCTGTTGAGCCAGACCAACATGCAGTTGTGAGTAATACTCCACAGATTATATGAGTTCACAGTAGAACAGCAATGTTGTCTATTTCTTTACTACAGGAAAACAATGAAGAAACATTGACAGCTGTTACAGAGGAGGAAGCAACAGAGACACTTTATGAGGTTTACATCTTTTAATACTTTGTGTACAGGAAACACAGGTGACCAATAAAGCCAGTTGAACAAAAAACCTGTTTATTCTTCTTTCAACATGTTGAGGTGATGGGTCAAAGGAAATGATTGTGACATATGGTGTCTCTGACTGCGCTTCCATCTTGTATGTCCGTGGGAGGGTCAGGATGTTCATGGTTTGGATCACTGCTGATGTTTGGTTCAGAAGGACAGTGTTCTCCTCTAATTGTGGCAATGTTGTGAAGAATCACACATGCCACAATAATGTCACATGCCCTTTCTGGGGTGACCCTGAGTCTTTGCAGGCACTGGAACCGGGCCTTAAGCATTCCGATAGTCATTTCAATTCTGGCTCTTGTCCTGCAATGAGCCAGGTTATATCGCTGCTGTGGGCCCGGTTCAGGGTCAGGGTAAGGGGTGAGCAAATAGGGTAAACATGGATACCCCCTATCACCAAGCAAGTAGCCAGTGAACTCTCCTAAGACAGAAGGATACACTTCAGTTCAAATGTCCCTGAAGCAATTGGTCTTTATATATTTTAAAGTATTCTCAACTCACCATGTCCAAATTTTGTGCTCAGTGTACATTCACGGAATATTTGTGAGTCATGGACAGAGCCTGGCCGCTTGGCTTCCACATTTGTCATAATGTTGGCAGCATCACATATGATCTTCACAGTGCAGAGAACACAAATTAGCATCCATTACTATAATGAAATAATTTGTTAGTTTGAAATGCTACAGGGAACTATGTACCTGTACATTAATGCTGTGGAAAGACTTCCTGTTCACATAGTCTCCTTCATTTACTGAAGGAGCAATGATTGGAATGTGAGTGCCATCTGTACACGCCTGGGAACCCTGAAAATAAATGTAGAATTTAAGTAGTAGTCCAAGTATCACCACATCATACATTACGTTTTGGTCACCTTGATACCTGCAATTTTGTGGCATCCCTCTTTGATGAATCTTGTGGGTCTATGACCGGGGAACACCACACACGAGTACAGGAGACGTTTCAGTGCAACTGTAACATTCCTGACTGCCCGACAGACGGTAGCCTTGGAAACGTGCTCAGCGTCACCAATATTATACAGAAAGCTCCCGTTTGCAAAAAACCGAAGTGCAATACAAATAAAATGTACAGAACTGAGAGAATGTCCGCGATGTGTCACATGCGTAATATATGGCCTGAAGATGTTATTCAAATAAATTATAGATTGTGCTGAAAAACGGTAACGTTCGCGCAGAAACTCATCAGGAAATGATAAAATGTCCAAACGCACTCTGATCACTCTCTCCCGGCGGAGAGCTCTGCAGAGAATTTGGGCTTCAACATCTACTGGCTCTTCAAGGAAGGAGCACGCCATGTCTGACACTTCCTACAGTCAGGTTTCCGACACAGAGGCGGAGAACGTCAGGGTTAGTTGAAGTAAACCTGCTAGGGAGCAGGTTAGCTTCACGGCGTGTGTCGTCATAGTGACTCACTCAGGCTTCAGCTGAACTCGCTTTGTGAAACCGAAAACCCAGAGTTTTCGTTAACTCAGGGTATACTTACTCAGTTTTTCCACTAAACCGGCTTCCTGAAACAGGGCCCAGGTGTGTTCGGGGAACCGGAATAGCGAGCTCAGAGTTAGCGCGATGATTTGGTCTTGAATGTTTCATTTGATCTTGGATGTAGTAAGCGACGTACGAAGCACAGGGCCCTGGTGTTCTGTGCTTAGTTATCAGTCTGTTTGTTTTTGTTTTGTTTATTTGTTTTTGTTTATTTGTTTGTTTTTTATTTATTTATTTATTTTTGGTTCTGAATTGTACACTTTATTATGTTATGTAATTATGTACAATTTTTGAAAAAAGAAAAACTAATAAAAAAAAATTAAAAAAAATTAAAAATAAAATAAAATCTCTGATATCACAAGTTTCTCCAATACTTTCATCACAACTGGTGTATTAGCATCCAAACACTTTTCTGAAATGTAATTCAGCATGTTACTTAATTACTCCCAGGAGACAGTACTTTGTTACACTAATTTGAACCAATACATTATTTTCACGTCTCCCTGAAATGACCTGAAAATAATCGCCTCATACCATACCAGTTAACAATGTAAACCTCTACATTACACTCCTTCACACCAACACAAATCCCTGTCATAATGAGGACACAATTAAGATCTTGCTCTTAGGATTTAGCACAAAGCAGACAGCCCAAAGCAAAAATCCAGTGGGTTTTTTTTTTTTTGTTTGTTTGTTTTGCTTTGGGCTGTGTTTTGAGTACACAATGCATTTATAATGCATTAACTGAATGAGTGTATAGGTGGTTGTCAGTGCACTGTCAGCTCAGCAGCAGATCCTTCTATCTCAGGAAAACCAGAGCCATCACAGGTGACCCCTTGCACCCCTCCGACCACCTGTTTGACCCACTGCCCTCTGGTTGGCACCTCAGGTCAATCTGGTCCCACACCTTCAGACTCACTAAAAGCTTCTTTTCCTGGGCCATTTGTACTGTTAACAAACACTGCACAGTTGGTGTGGAGCACCCATAATTTTGTTGTACATGTACAAAGGGGTTATTCTGCTCTATTCTAAAAAGGCTCTATGCAAATAATTATAATAATAATAATAATAATAATAATAATAATAATACATTTTATTTAAAAGCGCCTTTCAGAACACTCAAGGACACTGAAAAGTAGTAAAAGTAGGCATAAAAGCAGGGAATATGCACAATAATGAGAAACATAATAGAAGGAACAGATTAAAAGCAGTAAAGTGGAAAGGTTATGTGGAATAAGCTATTTTGAATGGGTGAGTTTTGAGTCGAGAAAATGAGGTGATAGTTCTCAAATCAGGAAGTAGGGAATTCCAAAGTCGAGGAGCAGAGCAACTGAAGTCCCTGCCCCCCATAGTGACAAGACAAGGGGAATAAACGGTGAGAGAAAGAGTAGAAGAAGATCTAAGACACCGAGATGGGATTGTGATCTGAACCAAAACATAGAGATATGGAGGGGGGAGGACATGAATAGCCTTGAATGTATACAGAAGTATTTTAAAACTGATGCGATGTTTGACCAGAAGCCAGTGTAGCTGCTTCGGGACCGGGGAGATGTGGTGAATAGAAGGAATCCAAGTGATAATAGGTGCAGCAGAGTTCTGGACACGTTGAAGTTTATTGATGGATTTTTGAGTGAGGCCGAAAAAAGTGAATTACAGTAATCGATCCGTAACAAGGCTTTGAATAAGAATGGCATGTGGGGTGAGAAAGGGACAGAGACGGTTAATGTTACCCAACTGAAAATAAGCAGAGCGAGTGACATTATTGATGGGAGAGTTAAAGGATAGAGTACTGTCAAGGATGACACCCAAACTTTTCACAGAAGAAGAAATGGAGACCGGCATTTTATTGATAGTAATAGAGAAACTATTAGTTAGTGATTATTTATGATGAGAAAATAGAGAAAACAATCATATGATCCATATGAGAAAAGACTTTGGAAACAGCAGGAAGGAAAAACTCCCTTTTAACAGGAAGAAACCTCTGTTAGAACCAGGCTAAGGGAGCAGTGTGCCATGACTGGTTGGCAGGGGAAGAAGACAGACAAATATACACTGTGGAAGAGAGCTGGAGCTTCTGATACCAAGTGTAAAGCTAATTGCTAGAAAATGTCATTTCTTTTTTTGTAATCGAAGTCTTTATTTGTTTTTAACATTTCACAACATGAAAAAACAAACAAAACAACCAACGAAACAACAACAGGAAGGAAAAAAAAACAATAAAGAAAAGAAAAGACAGCTTTCAATCCCATAGTTAATCCACCTTTATACTTCGGGTCCATTTTCAATACCTGTTAACTAACAGTACACCCGTAAAAAAATAAAAACAAAAAAAAAAGGACAGTTAACTCAAATCTTTAAGTCATTCCCTTACTGAGTGCCTACACAAACAAACAGTGCAGCAAGCGTACAACATAACTAAAGATAATTGCCCTGACCAAATAAGTTCCAACCATCTCAGCCAAAAACACGTCCCCACGATTTGTCAAAACCCTCCCTATCATCATTAATCCTAGCCAAGAGTTTTTCATACGACACCATTTTCAGCATAGTTTCTTTCCACCTATTATATTCTGGAGGAGATGGTTCCTTCCATACACTCAGAATAACTCGAGCCGCTGTGATCACCCCCACCTTTATAACCACAAAGTCATATTTTGAAACCCCAGGTAACACCGACCGATCCCCTAATAAGCACAGTCTTGGTGACAGGGGTATCATCAAACCAATCCACCTTCCTATTTTGTCCAACACTTTTTGCCAAAAGGGATAAACTTTCCCACATTCCCAAATAGCATGTATAAATGTCCCTGGATCTGAACTACATTTCCAGCATACATTACTGGGACTAATTCCCATTCTATAAAGTTTGGATGGAGTGAAGTACCACCTGTGTATTAATTTATACTGAGTAAATTTACCCCTGGCCTCCCTTATATACTTATCAGAGAATGACAAAATTCTGCGCCAGTCTTCTTTAGAAATTGCACAACCCAGATCCCTCTGCCATATAATCCTCAAGTTTTCACATATCTCTTTTTTTGGATTGTTAAATAGTTTGTAGAAAACAGCCGCCCTATGTGCTGTACTGGAGAATTCTAAAAACTCCACCACCATTTTCGAGCTTTGAGCAAATTTTCCTTTGGTAACACAATCCCTTATTTGTAAATATTTCCAAAAATTATTTTCTCTTATCAAACCGTATTTTCGGGTTATTTCAGCAAATGACATAAACACTCCCCCTGAGTAAAGATCACTTATCCTGCGTATGCCTTTGACAAGCCATTCCTTCCAGAACACAGTTTTCCGCCCAATCCGTACAGCAATATTGTTCCATAGCGAGGCATAAGGTTGTCTTAGATGAGATGCTCCACACAACTTGTGCACCTCTACCCAGACAGCTTTGGAATACCTGAGCACTGGGTTATCATGAGAGTCTTGTCCATTAGTTGCCGCGCCCTGTGAGAAAACATCCAAAGGTGTGAAAGGGCTCGCTAGTTCCTGTTCGATCTTCATCCAGCTCAGCTCAGAGCCCAATCCCGTCCAGTATTTGGCCAGTCTTGACAATCCAAAAGCTAAATTATACAACTTCACATTTGGGAGGGCCATTCCCCCAATGTCTTTAGAGGCCCACATTTTCTTTATATTCACTCTCGGCTTTTTGTTATTCCACAAAAAATCTTTGATTAACTTCTCAAATTGACTAAATATGTGCAAAGGAATTTGTACAGGTAACATCATGGAAACATAATTGAACTGTGGGACCACCATCATTTTAATCACATTAATTTTACCCCATAGTGTAAGATTCAATTTACCCCATTTATCCAGATTTGTTTTTATCTTTAGGAGGAGAGGTTCCACATTTGAAAGCATAATATCCTCCAAGTCGGGTTTTAATAATATTCCTAAATACTTCATACCTGAAGGTGAGTACTTAAAATTGAATGGAGTAACGCATCCAGAATGACATGATGCTGACAATGGCATGCCCTCCGACTTGTCCCAGTTTATCTTATAACCTGACAACCCTGAAAATGACTCAACACACGTGAGTAGTGCTGGTAGAGACTGCATGGGATCCGTCAATACTGATAAAGATGTCATCAGCATATAGAAACAACTTGTGTTCCATACCCCCTGCATGAACACCTCTGACACCCCTGTTTGCTCGGATAGCCAAGGCCAGCGGTTCCAGAAATATTGTAAAAAGCAACGGGGACAAAGGGCACCCCTGTCGGGTCCCGCGAGTAAGATGAAAAAACCCTGACACCAACCCATTTGTCAAAACCGCTGCCCTTGGACTTGCATATACAGTTTTGACCCAATTACAAAACCCAGGCCCAAACCCGAACCTTGCGAGGGTCGTCATAAGGAAGCCCCATTCCACCCGATCAAAGGCCTTCTCAGCATCCAGCGAGAAGGCCGCAACTGGGGTTAGGTTAGATTCGCTTTTGTGCATGAGATGAAGAAGTCTTCTAATGTTATCACCGGAGGACCTATTTTTAATAAAGCCAACCTGGTCACCATTGATGATATCTGGTAATATATGATCCAGGCGGGAGGCCAAAACCTTCGTCAAAATTTTGCAATTAACGCCCAAAAGGCTTACAGGCCGGTAATTTGCTGGGTCCGACAGATCCCTATCCTTTTTAGGAATAAGGGAGATCAGTGCTTCATTAAACGTACTTGGCAAGGAACCTATCTCCAATGCCTCAAGGTAAACTTTATGCAGGACTGGGGCTAAAATATCGATATATTTCTTATAATACTCAATCGGGAAGCCATCCAAGCCTGGCGATTTCCCATTCTTCATTAATAAGATCGCAGCCCTGACCTCTTCTTCCGTTATAGGCTCATCCAGTCTCGTTTTCTGTTCCCCAGAGAGAGTAGGTAATTGTAGACCTGAAAAAAATGTCTCCCCCTCCTCTTCATCAAGCGCACCAGCAGACGTATACAAATCTTGATAAAATGATTGGAAAATTGAATTTATTTCCTTCGATGAGGTTATCACTTGGCCGTCGTTCTTAATCATAGATATATTATTCAAATTATCTTGCTGCTTCAGTTGTCTTGCCAATAGTCTTCCACTCTTTTCGCCACCTTCATAAAATTTTGTTTTGAGCCTAAATAAGGCATATTCTGCCTTTTTGTTATAAATGTCATTCAACTGGTATTTTAATTTACATATAGTCTGATATTTATAATTTGAATATTGACTCGCTAAGTCCTTCTCCAACTCCCGTATTTCTTTATCCAAGGTTTCTACCCGTTCTAGATCACTTTTCTTAACTTTTGATGCGTATGCAATCAGCTTTCCTCTTACATATGCTTTAGATGCTTCCCAAACTGTGGCTACTTTGTCTGTGGAACCCATATTGATTTCGAAAAAAATTTTGAGATCCTTTGTTAACTCCTCACTAAAACTTTTGTTCTGCAACAACATCGTGTTAAGCCTCCAGCGACCCCTCTTCGTTCTATCTGTGTTCAAGTCAATTTGCAACTCTACTGTGGCATGATCACTAATGGCAATGGCACCAATCTCACAGTCTACGACTGAATCGACCATAGACTTTGATATTAAGGCGAAATCTATCCTCGAATATGTTTTATGACAGTTGGAGTAAAATGTGTATTCCCTTGAACTGGGATTAACCTCCAAATGTCCGTTAAGCAAAGATCCTCTGCCAGTAAATGAACAGCCTCTCTGTCCCTGGGTGTAGACGTACCCCTGGGGTTACTCTTATCAATTATCCCATCCATCACCTGGTTGAAATCCCCAGCCAATATCACCTGCCCCACATGATCCCCTATTATCTTGTTAATTTTGTGAAAAAAATCTGGCTCCTCCTTATTAGGTGCATAAATATTGCACAAAACTGTTCGAACCCCATTAATTAAGGCCTCCAAGCATATAATGCGTCCTTCGTCATCATTATACTTCTTCAGCAACACGAAGCTTAATTTCTTATTAACAAGGATCAACACACCATTCCATTTACTCGAATATGAACTATGAAAAACGGAGCCCACCCAGTCTCGTTTAAACTTTTTTGCCTCTTCTTCCCCCGCAATGTAGGATTCCTGAATAAACACTATATCTGCATTTTTAGATTTTAAGTATGTTAGAACCTTCCTCCTCTTGATTGGGTCCCCACATCCGTTTATGTTCCACGATATTATTTTAGTATACCTGTTCATCACTTTCTAACAGAAATGGGGTAAAGCACACCTTGTGCGCTTTACAACACAACACAAATACATGCATAGGCACTCAATATTACAAAACCCATCTGGTCTTATCAAACTAGCCGTCATTAAAAAAACAAAAAAAAACCAAACAAACCTGAACAAAACCAACCCCCTTCTTTGCATAGCAACTCAGAACAACGTTGCTAAGCGCCCCCTCCCTCCCCTCCTACCCAAGCCTAACTAACTTTAGCTTGAGACCCCAAACTGCTCGTGGTCCGTGAGACACGCTAATCATCCGACAGCAGCACCACCACCGCAGCCCCATTGAGCCCATTGTTTGTTTGTTACCTTATTTTAAAATTCACATACACTACTCCGATCTGTTACATCATGTCCCGCATTCCTCTAAGTCGACTCCTGCAGAAATTTCTCGGCCTCTTTTCCGTCTTTGAATGCTTTCTTTTGTCCGTTCCACGTGAAAACGAGCGTTGCAGGATACATCAGCCTATGCTTTACTTGTAGCTCTCGGAGACGCCTCTTCACCGGGTTGAATGCCTTCCTCTTCTCCGCCAGCTCCTTTGTAACATCTTCAAAAAAGGAAAGCTTGGCGCCTTGCCAATCGACTCCACGCCTCTCTCTGGCCACCCGAAGCACTTTCTCCCTAGCAGATGAACGTAGAAAGCGGACATGTATCACCCTGGGAGGCTCGTTAGGTTCCGGCATTGGTACAGGGGAACGATGCGCACGTTCAATTTCAAATTCACTTCCAGAAAGCTCAAGTGCTTCGGCCAGTATCTCCGTCACATATTTGTCCACGTTCCCGGGTGTCTCCACACCTTCTTTGAGTCCAATGATCCGTACATTATTCCTCCTGCTACGGTTTTCAAGGTCCTCCACTCGCGACCACAACGCCTCCATCCTCTTCTGGAATTTGTCCACTTTTGCCTCGGTAAGCACGCTGGCATCTTCCATGTCTGATATATGTTGTTCCGCCTCCCCTAACCTCACTTTTATAGCTTCCACCGAATCTTTCAGTTCTTTAGTGGCCTCTTTAATAGTGGTGACATCTTTTGCTACGACCTGAAGAGTAGCGTTCATTTTCTTAATTTCTTCAAAAATGTCTTTTTTGCTCTCGCTCCCTATACCTTCCTCAACTACTGGAGAGGCGGCCTCAGATGCAGATGCACTTTCGGGTGGTTCCGGAGCGAGGCTAATGCTAGCTTGCTTCTTCCTCGTGGTAACTCCCTTAAAAAAGTTTGCTTTGTTGTTACCGGCCATTTTCCAAAGACGGTAATTCTTGAAAAGCTTCGAAGTCCACAAAGGGTGTCCAATTTACGACTACAGCTGGAGTGTATGTTTCCAGAATCAGAACATTAATCAACAGACTTTAGGAGCGCCTCTAGTGTGCGGCCATCTTCTTCGGCGGTCCCACGTGACTCGAAAATGTCATTTCTAATTGCGGAGAACTCTGATTTGTGTACGTATGAGTCAGAATCAAAGCAGGCCTTTGGAATTGTAACACGCAAATATACATTTTATGGGTAAACATTTTGGTGTCATTGAAGATGTGTAAAGCCTTACTGGAATAATTTGCGCTGTATTAACAGAGTGCTAGCACTTTCTTTGCAAAGCTTTACCACCCTTCCTGTCGTGTTCATCAAATCTGTCATGGTCTGGCTGGCAGGCCGTGGGGATGTGAGGCAAAGAAGGACACAGGCGCGGAGCTCTGTGTGTAGACAGTGCCTTTATTTACAGTGTGGTAAATACTGATGCACAATTAATCCCCGTGCTCCATAAGACTCCCATGTGTGTCTTCCAGTGGCATCCGTGTTCGTGCTCCCCGCTGTCGTGACTCTGCACACCCTGTGCGTGCTGTCCTTCCTCTCCACGCTCCTATTGTGGGGAAACAATGGAAGCAGCTGTTAGACACTGACCCCTGCGGCCACACACGATCTGCACCTTCTAGACTAAACCCCACACACTGACTTGGGAGTCTAACACAATGATCCCACGTCGGTGGGAGCTCCAAGATTCTCCTAAGTAGCTCCCCCGACGAGCCCTGATCAGCAGCAGGCTTCAGCTGTGGCCAGTCCCCTAGCAGGGTCCTGGTCTGACAAAATCTTTTTAATTTACAAATTAAAAAAACTCGTATGACATCCTCTACACTATGCACTTGAACATATAAAAGTGATGACCACATCTTTCGTTGAATTTTGAGAGTTTTAATCAACTTTGTTACATTTGTGGTGTTCCCAGTCAAAAGTGACCACAATAGCCTACCCCTTTGGCCTCTGACCCCCTGAATGACTCACTGAATGACCCATTGACCAACCCACTGAACTGAATTTGGTGGTGAAAAATGTTTCTTATGTAAATTTAAGAGCTGTTAAAACTGACTGGTTAATTTTGACCGGGAACACTAAAGTGAAAACAAGGGAGGGACAGACTTAAGTTTTACTTATTTTAAATAAGACATACATTTTATTTGTGATCCTTAAATAAAACATTAGGTGTAAATTAAAGTAGGTGTAAATGATAATGTTGCCTGTTTATTACCGTTCATTAGTGATGGCTCGCTTGAAGCTGAAGCTCCGGTGCGTGTGTCAAAAAAATCAACACACTGCTTCAGAAGCACTGTGTCGAAGCTTGATTCGTTTGGCCAGAGTCACGTGATCAGTGACGTTCGAAGCTTCATTTAGAACCTAACTGCTTCGGTGTCTGATTCAATGGTTTATAAGGAAGCGAATCATTCGCGGGATTTTGGAGTTTTGATGGTGACAGATAGTGAACCACTGATCATTCCACTGAGAGATTTGGAGCCAGCGAGGAATAGAGGAGGTTCTGTTGTGTGGGAGGATTTTGAGTTGATTTTGGTCGATCGGGTGGGTTTTCCAGCTTTGTGTTCTGGCCGTTTGCTTTTGTTTTGTGCGCGTTTATTTTATCTGAAAACGGGAAAAAGGTAAAATGTCAAACATCTGCTTCCATAATATAAATATCATTAAATAACTTTAGAAAAACTTCCGCTTGACTCTTTACATGTAATGTTGTAAAAATATATATTTTATTGTTTAATTAATCTGAAAATGTTAGTCTGCCAAATGTGCAGCAATTTAATCTATTTATTCTCTTCAGCTGATAGTTTGTGTGGCCCAGGTAGACTGTATACCTGCATCTCTACCAGTTTCTCTGCACTCCAGCCTCCTCTGGGCCATGTGAAGGGATGTTCCTTAAGGCAGGAGAAATGATCTCCACGAAAAGGAACAGGTTCGGCCATCACACACTAGAACAAATTCTCTTCTTAAATACAAATGAAAAAGGGTTACTTTAAATGCATCATGTTTTTCATTTGCAAGTTCATAAGCATTTTCCCTTTCCAGTTCACAATCAGTTCTACCCCCAGGTCAAAAATATGTCTAGGAAAATTTCCCTAATATAATAATATTTATAAATACACCCGTCTAGCGATTAATTGCATAAGTGCATGGAGGCAGGACCTCACAGCAGAAGCATACTCCATAATGTGTTGTACATTATTATATGTATATTATATGTAATGTGGTATTTTTCAATTATTGTATTTACCAACATCAAGATGTCACAAGCAAAGAAAGACCACACAATGGTGCATGTTTAAACAAGGAGAGTTTACTGGTCAAAACTATTTATTAAACAAATAAAACACATTTTTTCAACCACCAAAAAATACACGTTCAAAGCAACACAACAGCGGCCCAATATCAGACAGAACTCCACTCTGTAGAGCAGTGGCGTGTCTAGAAAATTTTTGTTGGGGGGGCCAGGTAGGGGCACAGATTTGGAGAAGGGTGGCAGATGTAATTGGCAGATAATGTTTAAAATAAAATTCTACCAACCGTTAACCATAATTCAATAACCCTGTAAACCTAATAACCAAATGCGCTTTTAACTCTTATTAGAATGAGATTTTAACCACTACGGTGCAAAGTTTTTAGATACTGCGTTGATAAAGTACAAGAGATACAATCAGTGCTTTGTCAGTGTTTACTCAGCATTCAAGGACAGCAGTATTTGCATAGTATTTTTACTGACATATAGTGCACATATGTTTTGGGCAAAAACATTTTTGAATATTAAAATACGAACATTTGTAACAAACAAATGACAAATTAGCCAGTTCCAATGCAAAACTTTATCTGCCTGTTAAAAAAAGAAGATAATCTTCTCACAAACTGGTGTTTGATTTTGAAACAGGAAAAAAGTGGGGAAACAACTGAAAAGACTAACATTTGAATGAAACCTGAAAGCAAGTAAATACTTTCTATGCTGCCTTATGGTAAACTTTGCTAATATTGATAAAGAACAACACTGGCTGATGATGAAATACAGTCAGCTGGCATGGTGACACTGCCAGTATTAACCTGCAAGACTGGACTGGGACAGAAAATCGGGCATTTTGACTAGAGACCGCCCCACCAGGTAGTAAAGCCATAAAGACTTTGAATGAAAACAAATGCTGTTCTGTTGTGACAGTCCCATATGGAAAAGAAATAGTAAAAACTTACATGATTTACTCATGAAAGTGGCCACTTTCTCATTACTTTCATATATTGTTTTAGTAAGTATCCAAAACATACAAGATTCATTATATAATCTTTCAAGGGATCTTATATCTGTTTTTACTCTTGTATGCTTTTCATACAAGTTTCACACAAGACAGATACAAACTTTATAAGATTTATATATATCTTTTCCATATGTACACTGTCTTGTTGGTATATGTATGATTTCTATACATTTTACGTCAGATAAAAACTTTGGTTGTAAGATTTAGATAATTATTTAATAAAAGCTAGATATTTTAAATGAGAATAAGAAAGAAAAGTATTTCTTTGTGCCCCGCCTTTCCCTGTTAATGCCCTACCTGGCTCCCTGGCAAAACTTTCCTAGGCCCGCCCCTGCACAGTTACCAGCTTTCAGCTACTTAGAAAAGGATCCTGGTGTTATTTGTCTCTCAGAAACAGTTCATAACTTCCCTTCAACTCATTCATGTCACCTAAAAGGTAAACCTGTTTCTCCATCACTGTTCAGCTCTGATGATTCAGTAAGGACATCTCCTGGTTTCATCTTCATGTTTCCCTCTCACCACATATCCAAACCGACATCATGACCAGCAGCTTTACAGCTGTGGCTCCAGCAAACATCAGCTGATACTAGAAATTAATATTAAATAAATTCTAACAACAGCTGATCAAGCTTAAACGTGCTGCTGTTGTTTAGCGCGACATCTGCTGGTTTCCTCTTTTGGCGCAAAGTGGATGATAAATAAACAAGAGAGAAAAGCCGATCAGCTGATCATTGATCAGTTTCATGATTGAAGTAGCAACAGGAGAGGAAGGGGGAGAGAATGAGAGAAGAAGAAGCAGCTGTGCAGCGTAAAGACAGAATAACTCCAGGTTTGTGTCTTTTTCCATTCTAGCTAAAGTTCGGGACAAACTGAGTCTCTTCTCAGCTCAATACGAAACGTGTAATATTTTCTCTGAATGAGGGACCATTCCATTTTTTAAGGAGCCGTTGGCAACTCTACTAACTAACCTTATGAATAAAATAAAGTTCACTATCAGTAACATCATAGAACCCACCCACCTAAAAACTCCATCAAGCTGGCTAGAACGCAGTACGAGTTATTGCAACTGACAGTAAAAAGTCAGCACAACGAAAATAAACTCCACCTAAACTTGGTTTATATCTGACCCAGATAGACTGCAGGTCATAACTTCTTACCTGAAGTTCAGTTCACCTGACACTCGGACTGGTGGCCGCCTCGGGTCTCTCCTCCTGCCTCCCCTTCCCTCATCCACCTGCTGGCCTCTGTTGAAGCCCCGCCATAGCCACCACCAAACAACGGAGTTATTTTTACACATCGACCTGCATCTGGCCAATCCACCACCTCTCATTGTTCATGCCATTACAAAAAAAAAATAAAAATAAGTCACCGGGCAGGGCATATGCCCGGTATGCCCGATGGTCAGTCCAGCTATGTTAACCTGCAACCAAATCTGCAGCTCCATACAGCAATGTTACGACTTAGATATCTTATAACTCATAACTCTTATGTTAGCTCCCCCCAGCAGCCTACTGTCTGAAATATTCAACGGCTGCAATAATTCTTTAAGTGTTATTTTTTCCTTGGTATTCTAATTTCACCGAAGTTTACTAAACTCAACAAACTTAATATTACTTACCGGGACATTTATTCTGTCCTCATTTTCTTTCACCGAAAAATTGTTTCCTGCAGTGCCGTCTTTCGTGCTTGGCTCTCCTACCTTTGCTAACGTGATGCACATAGCGCAGAAGCCGATGCTGCATTCACTTACACTCGGATATCTGAGCTTCACCGTGAAAACATAATCGGACATTTGATATTTGATTGAATTTTATTGTTTTGCCTTTGGGGTGGCCAGTCTGGTTGGGGGGGTGGCCTGTGCCCCCCCAGGCCACCCCGCTGGACACGCCACTGCTGTAGAGTGGGCAATCGTAATGAAGCAGTTGGTTTTATTTTGTGCATTCAAGCTGCTCTTCATATTTTTGGCCACCAGATGTCACCAGAGAGGACTGTGTTGAAAAGCTTCGAGTAATGAACCGTTTTTCAACACAAGCTTCAGAAAGCTTCATTTGGCCATCACTACCGTTCATTGGGGACGGTCTCAGAGGAGTGCCGCCTCCACCTTAATTACAGATCATTTCCAAAAAATGGGATAAAAAAATAACCGGTATGAATCTAGAGCGCTCTGCTATTACTAATTTTTGTCATGGTCCTGGGTCGATGACCCAGCACTTTCAGTTTATTATTATCATTTTTCTAGTTTATTCTGATTTTGTATTTGTTCTTAGGGTTTGAGTTGTGTGTTTCTATCATCCCTACCTGTGCCTCCCCTCTGTGTTCTGTTCGTGTCCCCAGTTGGTAGTGTAAAACAGTCTGTGTGTTTCCTGTTTTACTTTGTAGGTTTGTCTCGTTATGTCCATTAGTTCCAGCTGTGTCCCCACCTGTCTGCCATTTCCTAATTACCTGGTGTGTGGATTTACACTGGGTGTCTGCCTGTGCTCCTCATCATGTCGTCTGTGTTCATCCTCTGTGTTACCCTGCGTACTCTACATCACTTCGTGAATCCCCTGCTGTCCTCCCTTCATGTTCAGGTTTGCTGCTCTATGGTTTAGTTTCTCCCAGTTTAGTTCATCCTTAGTTCTGTTTTGCCATCCCCACTTTATGTTCGGTATTCTTAATAAATCACCCTCACATCCTGATAAGTGCTGCATTTGAGTCCTCCTTCCACACGTCACACGGCTGCTGCCCCCAGTCGTGACAATTTTGTTCACAAGTGATAAGACAGTCTTTCACCACACTGACCTGCACAGCAGGAGCTGACTGACAATGGAAACGTTAACTTTCCACAACTATTTAGCAAAAGCAAAATAGAATAACGGACCCACAAGTCAGTTCAATACATGACTTCACCCTGTTCAAAGTGTATGACACCAAAAGAATTAAAGGTTGAAACATGAGCATGCTGCCTCAGTAACACAAACGATATACCAGACCGACACTAGGTGTGAATATCTTGTGACAACTAATTTGTACATAAGGTGTAGTTTTGTCATGCACTATGTGAATAGGTAAAAAAGTCCACTTTGAAAACACTTCAGCCGAGGTTAAACCAATTAAGAAATTCAATCTGACAGGCAGGCGGACACATGCTGCCTAATATTGCTTCCAGGTGACAGCATGGAGATACTCAGTAATAAGAAAACAATGACATCCAACAGCCCCACTTACACCCTCAACACATCCTGTTTTTGTACTCATTTCTGTGATGTGTTCATGGTGAGGATCTTGAAGTTGGGTTTGTGGTTCATAAGTATCTCTCTAGTGCTACCGAGGAGGAGTGAGCATAAACAGATTATCTCTTCTTATGTAGCAGGTAATTTTAGGTGCATAAATTCAATCAGCTAAACAAATATTGCCAAACATAAAGTCTATTTTCTTCTAAGCAGTTTGTAACACATTATGCTTTGGTAGCTAAATGTACAGTTGCTGTATTTCCATGGAAAAGACAGAGAAAAAACACTTTCCAGAGATTTACAAGAATGAAAGAATGACGAAACACAAGAGAAAAACGAAAATGTATAAACTAGAAATTTTACTTGCTTATATTATGGATTGTGGCTCAAGAGTTGGCAGTCCATCTTGTAATCGGAAGTTTGGACAATCTGGGTCGTTGTGTCCTTGGGCAAGACACTTCACCCGTTGCCTCCTGGTGGTGGTCAGAGGGCCCAGTGGCGCCAGTGTCCGGCAGCCTCGCCTCTGTCAGTGCGCCCCAGGGTGGCTGTGGCTACATGTAGCTGCCATCACCAGTGTGTGAATGTGTGTGAATGGGTGGATGACTGAATGTAGTGTAAAGTGCTTTGGGGTCCATAGGGACTAGTGAAGCACTATACAAATACAGACCATTTACCATTTTATTAATTTTTTAGTTTTTTTACTGGATATTGAATCTATACACGATCCATTACACGGTGAATATTTATGAAAAGTCTCGCCAAACTGAAGTAATAATTTTGTGTCATTGAAAAAGTTGCATGAAAAATAGTATCGTTTTGTGTTGGCCAGTGGTTCTCAAACTTTTCACAATGAGTACCACCTCATAAAATAAATGGCTCTTGAAGTACCACCCTTATGACCTCCATTAAAGTACAGTAGTATAGGCCTCTTTAAAACCACATACAGTTTACAAGAGACAATTTTCTTTCTTATATGAATGTTATTTATTTAACTGTCATAAACAGGATGTGACAACTGATAATAACAACAGCTGTGCTGCATTAAAACAGTCACAGCAGGTGGGATATCCGGTCTTCAAGTGATGAAGTATGAACAGGCTTTAATAAGGCTCTTGTGTTTTTAACATGTTTTAATGTTTTGTATCTTGTTCTATTTAATCTGAACAAGCCCCTAAAAACAGTCAGTGATCACTGTCGGCCTCTCTCGGTTTTTATCACCACTGTTCATTTTACAGCTCAGTTTTTTTTTGTTTTTTTTGTTTTTTTAAACTTTTATTTAACTTTTTTTCCCCAACAAATATAAGACTGGTTCACATCCAAAATAATAACACTACACAGCACTAGAATATTACAACATTATGTCCATAACTGTTGTCCTCTAGGATCCAGTTTATAGGTTACTCCCAGTGCTTCCAGTGGTCTCTTCCATTTGTAAACAAAAATTCGGGAGCTCCCATCAATATAATGTCCCAGCCTGATCAGAGTCAGCTCAGTTTTTAAACCCTTCCGATGTAACTACAGCCCAGCCCATGCAGCAGTATATGAATGACTAACCTCGTATTGTGGATGGATTATCTCAGTTGTTCTCCTGACTGAAGTTTGGTCCATTTACAGCATCCTGCCATGCGATTGCATTTGTCCTTAACCATCGGGAACCTTCACGTTAGCTTTTATCGAGTGGAAAAAAGTTAGCGTTCATCCTCCAGCTTCACTGTGTTCATGCTAACGTAGCTGTGTCGCGTAGCACATCATTATCATCACATCATCATTACCATACAAACGTCACTGCTGTTTAGTTTTCTGTTGTAGTTCAGTGGGTCATTCATGGGGTTGTTCAGTCAGTGTGTGTGTGTGTGTGGGGGGGGGATTCCCATTCATTTCCTATGGTGGTCAATTTTGACTAAGAAAACCACATATGTAACAAGAGGTGCTCATCACTTTTATATGTTAGAGTGCATAGTGTGGAGGATATCATAATTCAGTTTTGGCACAAACACGACAGGAAGGGTAGTAATGCTTTGCAAAGAAAGTGCTAGCATTCTGTTAATACAGCACAAATTATTTCATCTTTAATGACTAGAGGGAGCCACAATTTGAGAACCACTGGTGTAGGATAAAATAGTTAGTTTGCCAAAGTCTGCCAATAGTCCAACATATTGTGAGAAAGGATCAGGCAGTGGCGACCTTGAATCAGTATGAATGAACTTGAGACTGCAATAGTGTCCCTCTTGTGTCATTCTTTCTCTCAGTATGGATTTGCAGATAGGGGATCAAATGACTACTTTTGAAAAATTATGCTTTGTACCCGAAATTCTGGGAATCCACCTCACTCTATAGAGGGAAGGACCACTCATTTCTCTCCTGATACCAGTGGCCTATTTTAGGATGACATTTTATGTATCCTATTTTTACTGAAGGTGAAAATAATGTGTATGAGTAAGGCCTTTACAGCCCTCAGATGAAACTGAGCTGAACATCTATGGGAGACATTTGAGCTTTCAGTGAAAAATGGAAAGAAGGTCAGCTGAAATGGGTGCATGTCCCATTCAACTTTAGCTGGAAAAATATCTAAGAAAATAGATGGAGTGATGGTTAGGAAGGATCACTCTGCAGAGGTTTTTGGATTTAATTTTTATTGGTTAAAAGAAACCATACAAATCTATTTTGAAATAAAAGACACATAAAGACAACAGGCCATTCAAAAGTCAAGGTATGATATTTGCTACATGTGATGACAAATACAATGATTTTTTGTTCCCCTCCAGCAAAACAACAGCTTATCGTTCAGATTAACTAAGAGGTTACAATTACATTTATCCTTAATAAAGGATATTGAACCGATTCTGTGGCTGCTGATGGGCACACCGTTTTCTCCAGCTTGAAATGTGTAAACTACGATAAGTAGGTATCCCCCACCCTCAACAATGTGTATCATAAAATGATACAAGCGATGAGACAGAAACCAAACTGGCCACTAATGGGGAGCTTGAGGTATATTTATAAAAATATAATATTATTAGCAATAAGGCATGTAGTACCGCAATAATTAGAAATTGTACCATTGTTGTGTGCGTGTGCAGAAACACTGAAGCACGTGGAAACTACACAAAACATAGTATAAAATATTGTAATTTGAATACAAGATTAAGGCAAAGTTTCCTTGAAGATTTAGAAAAGTAAGTAAGTAAGATGTATTTATAGCACTTTTTACTGATAAAAATCACAAAGTGCTTCACAATAAAACCAGAAATATAAATAAAACAAAACAATGAGAAAATTAATTAAAAACTTGTTTGTATAGAAATGTCTTCAGCTGCTTTTTGAAAGAGTCAGTGGGGTCTGCACGGCGTAAAGACAATGGAAGAGAATACCACAGCTTTGGTGCGTGAAAAGCTGGATCCCCACGAGTTTGGTACGTAGGACCAACCGTGACCTCTGACCTGAAGACCTAAGAGCAGGGAAGAATCATGAGGTTTCAACATGTCAGAGACAAAATCCAACCACGATGCTACATGTACAATCCACACTTACTATTTTGAGGAATTACATCAAGTCAATAGCTGACATTCTTTTAATAAAGTAAGACTTTAAAAAGATTAAACTAATGGATAATATTATAGGTCAATAAAACCATGTGCCTTTAAGAGGTCAGTTCACCCCCCCTCTTTACTTCAGTACTACACAGGTTTTCTACTATTGCACAATACAACTTAATGAACTGTCAAATACTGAAGAACAAAATGTTGAGAGCACAATATGAGCTGTTCACGTCTTCTTTTTGAAGATACTGAAGACAGATGAGTGAGCTACAGTACTGTGCAAAAGTCTTGAGCGACCCTCATTTCTTTATATTTTGCTTCTAAGGAGCTAAACTTTCTTGTAACATTTTAAACTGGTCATGATCAGCAGTTCTCTAAGGTTTCTAAAGCTCTTTCAAAGTTATACTTTAATCAATGCCTACTTTACAGTCTATTCAGTCAGTGTCAACAGGTCGTATGGATTGAGAAAAAAAGCATATCTGGGTAGAAAACTGTTAGTCATGGTCTGGGCCTCAACACCAGCTTAATGGAATAAAGGCAGCCAGCCCCCCCACCCCCCACCCCCCCGCCCTGAAAACTACTAACAGACATTATAAGCAATCTTGCCTATGAGAGTTCAGGCTATGTAGAAGAATAAGTTTGGTCATATGAAATATTTAAAGTTCCTTAGAATTGTGCAGACTCTGTTTATGCATTTGTGTACACAGTTGTATTTACTGCAGATACTGTATTTCCATGTATTTTTACATGTTTTAAGACATTGTTGAACCTATTACCCATTTTCCTAATAAGATATAAAGAAATGAGGGGCAGCTCAAGCCTTTTGCATAGTATTGTAAATGTGGTGAGGATGCAGCTGAACTGGAACGTTCCTCATTTCAACATAGGTGGAGTTTTCGCAATCTTTGCTGCTGTTCTGAAACAAAAAAAAACACAAAAGTGACACATCACCTACAGCAGGATTTCTTTTCAAGTAATTAGTTTAGTAACATTAAGTGCAGAGGAGATGCAGACATTTCGGTTTTCAATTTGCCTCATTCTTTTGATAGCTTTATTCTGTTAAATGTATTTAATAATAATACTGCTGTTAAAACTGGGTGTTCAGGCACGGCACAAAGGCAGGACAGTTTTTATGGATGTCTTTCAGTATCTTATTAACTGTCTGCTAACTCACTTTGAAAAAACTGTCTACAAATTGTGAAACAATTCCAGAACAATGGTCTTCAATGTAAAATAGAATAACTTTCTACAGTACATAACAGTAAAAGTTTCCAAGAATCAGGAGAAATCTTTATGCTCGAGGGACAAAGGATCAAAGTCACAATCCTCCGGTCGGCATCGTCGAGTGGAAAACTCTTCTGTGGTCAGATGAAGCAAAATTTGCAAACATGGACAGTGATTCTTTGGGATCAGAGAAAACAGGGAGAAAACGGCTGATGTGTGCCAAATTTTTCAAGAAGTAGAGTGAAAATCAGCGGCACATTGGCATCAAGATATAGAGAGGAGGTCAGGAAAGAGGTGGAATAGTGAGTGTATACAGCCAACTGTAAAACACAGCGTGATGGTTTGGGGCCACATTTCAACAGTGGTGTCGGGACGCTTGTCAAAATTGATGGAATTTATGTAACAAAGAAAAGCAGTAAGTACAGCTTTTACTTTGATGTTTCATTTCAAAGAACTCTTGAGGTTGACACGGAACATCCACTGTGTGTTGTTATGAGCTGAACAATTATTTTATGGCTTTGTATCGTCTGTTGTGAATGTAAAAAAAGCAGAATTTCAAAGCAGCTTATAAACAGCTTATACTGAGTTGGAAACAAAAATCTTTTTAAATTGTAATTGGAAAAACAAACAAATATGATTTCAGACTAAGAAAGTCTCAAAATAACAACGATCAAAAGAAGCTCCCGAAGCCCTCAACAACAGTGAAAGCTGTGGTCATATCATAGACCTTATATAAAAGTTTAAACCTGAATTCTTTCTCATTTAGAAAATGAACTACGGCTGTGTAAAAATCTCTACCAAAACATCTCCCTTCATCTATTACCTGGCTGACCATCATAAAAGCTGCTTTCAGCTGCTTTGTGGACCTTTTAACGTTGCGTCCGGGCAAGATGATAACAAACATCTGATAAAAAACACACTAAGACATATAAAGACATATATCGTAAATTACAGCCTCAGAAAAATAGTAATTCTGACAGATAGTCACCATAAGCCTCATGTAGAAGGAGGTGATGATACAGCTGTACACAAACATCAGGGCCAGCAGACCAATCAAAATCCACATGAGCTGATGGGACTGAGGGGGAGGAGGTGAAGGGGGAGGAGTACACTGTGGTGTGGTTCCCAGTTGACCTAATAAAAACAGTGGTTACTTCCTGTTTGTACTTCAGTGGTTTGACTGACGTCACTAAACACAACGACATGAACAGCAGCCAGTTTCACGTTCAGAAACATGCATTATTAGGTTTTGTTGTAAAGACTGTTTTACACATTTAGCAGCACAGAGTATCCAACCAGCTTCGTCAGTAGCGTGGGTGTAGTTTGATCAGATCTCCAATCTCTTGGACATTTAACCCTCTGAGGTCTAATTTGTCCTCAGCGATGACACTCATCACAGCCTTAACCATGTGCTAAACTGAAATGGTTTTTAATGCATATCAAACAGAGTTACATTTTGCCCTGATTGCCAGGACATGGTTGAACAAAAAAACGTTTAACAAGTTGTTGTTTTTTTTAAGTGTTACAGTGATTGCGAGGCACACACCCCTAACCCACACAGGCACTGCAGACCATCTACTAATGAGAATGTTGATGGTTCAACCCTGGCTACTGCAGTCTGTATGCCAAATATCCTCAGGTAAGACATTTACCCCAAGATGCATCAAAATGTGCAAATGTTAGAAAAAAATGCTTGTGTGAAATAGTGAATGAGGCATGCTGTATAATCACTCGGAGTGTTCAGAGCAGAAAAAGAACCCGTCGATTTACCATTTTCATCATTCTGATTGAAGATTCTGGGTGTCTGTGTTGATACAGTGCTAACAGTCTTAACAGAGTTTACCTGCATATCCTTCTAAGACACAGCAATGCATTTTTGTCCTGTGTGGGGGACGTAAATGTGAGACGTCTACATCAAGCACCACCTATGCAATCTATGAGTCCTACTGCACAGTAAAGAGGATATCCTGGGCTTTTTATCGCAAAATTTGTGTGGTTTGGGCTAAAAGACCACATGGACTTTGCAACTTGGACACAAGGGAGGTTGAGTCATTATGATTCTGTTGCTAAAAAAGTCTCAAGTCTTAACTTTGATTTAGTAGGATCGTGGGTTTGTATTTGCAACTTTAACAACACATAGTTCCTAATTTTACCACCTCCAAATCAAAACTTTTAGTCTGTACCTTTGAATTGCACAGCAGGACTTACTGTGCTTATACTTTTTGCCGCGTTTCCTGTCTTATTTTAATAGTCTATGTGCATTATGTTTATGTGTCCCTGCTGCGTTCACAGCTGTCTCCCCTCATCACCCTTGTGCATATGTTGTCTAGGACCTGCTCAAGTCACTCTTCCCGTGTGGTTCCCAGCAGCCTGCCAAAAGGTTATTTGTTAAAATGATTTCGTGTTCGAACATGTTTCCTTCATCTTACTGTTTTAATATTTGTGAAAATTTGTGAAAGAATGTGTTTTGTGTTTTTTTTAATGATGGCCAATACGCACAGAGAGACCACAACCAGTGAGCAATTAGGCTGAAACCGAACTTTTCCCTCCCCCATAACAAAAACTAGCCAGCAGATGAGTATGCAATGAAGTGCAAAACACAGCTCTGATAAACAGAACAAGCTGTCTGCAGAGCTAAACTGTGACTTGTTCCAAACTGAAAACTGCTCTTTGGAGGGAGACTGTAATCTCAACTATTCTAACAGCATCTGACAGAATCACAGTATTTGATGCTCTAAAATGTGGACGTTCTGTTGCATCATTTGTCATTTCAGTCTTTCACTTCTGCAGACAAAAAATAATAAATAAATAAAATGCAATTTCTGGTTTTATCACTTTTTGTATATACATACCTTGTAGTTGCAGTTTAATTAATTTGTTTGCTGCACTTGTCACGGTTTTGTCCGTCCCATCCTTATTTGTTGCTGACCACTCACATTCATACTTTGAGGTCCATGCCTCTGGCCCAGCATTGAGTAAGATGAAAATGTACTTGAATGGAGCGTCTTTAAGTACGATAATGTTATGACAGGCTTCAGATTCAGTCTGGCAGAGCATCTTTCTGAAAGGAAACAAAGAAATATTAGATATGCAGCTAGCATGACCCAGTCTAATTATTTTAATTGAAATAATGTTAAAATTGCAGCAGACAGAATTCTTGAAAATGGGAAAAGAAAACCTGCAGATTTTTGAACATAGAACTGCTACAGACTTTATACAGACACCTTTTTGTCATACAAACATTTGATCAAAAACATAAAGAGAACTTCAGTCAGCAAACATGAGTTCATACAAGTAGTACGAGAATTTCTCAACATCCTGCAGTGAAAGAGAAAAGCTTGGTTTTGTCATCTCAAAAACAACACAAATTCACTAAAACCAAGAGACATGCTTCGACATACTTCTCTGGTAAAACCTTGTTGAGTCGAACATCTACAATTGTCCCAGTGTTTGCTGTAAAGTTACAGCTGATGAAAACTGTATCTGGGTTATTAGTCTTATTCTGTGGCTGGATCACCTCAAAACCTGGTAAAAAGAAATTCAGAAACAAGGTTAAAACTTTCTGTTTTTTCTTTCTGTCATTAGAGTCCATGTGGAGAGACATCTAAGGGTAAATGTTTTATTTACTGTACCTTTCAATAACATAACACACTGACCATGAGAAATGCAAGTCCATATTTGTGTTCTACTGTGGCCATTTTTTAACTCACTGGACCAGCAGTTCTCATTAATCACTAAAGTTGAAAAATTAATTACTAAAATTAAACTGCTACAGTTTAGAAGGTGAAACTGAAAGTCTTACCATTGCTTGGGTAGAATAAGGAGCTCAAATAATAATAAATAAAGAAGCTTTTGAAGCTGGAAAGTATCATCGTCTTCTCCCCGTTGTAAAAAAACACTAAGCTGATTCTCACCAGATTCTCCTTTTGTACAGAGACTGCATTAGAAACTGTCATTTGAACCTTTTGGTTTCTGTGGGCTGTGCTCTTTCCTGTAGTCGTCAGATAACAGACATTCATTTTTTCCTTTTTGTTCACTGCCAGAAGAGTTCACATCACACTGTTTCCGGGACTACAGGAAATATTTTGCATTTCTTGCTGTCTGTTTACGTTATTTGGAGTTACAACTTTACTGGTGCTTTATGTGCAGCTTTGGAAAAAGACTGAAAAGACTTTAACTCATCACTCTAAAATCCTAAGCCATTTAGATCTTAGCAAGCACTTTATTATAAATACTATATAAACACTAAGCCAAGCACCTTTTATCAGCCTCAGTTCTTACTGTCATGAGTTTCCAAACATATTTCAATGATTGCTTGCACCGGGCCAACATACACTTAGCTAACACTATGACTACTGAAAGGTGAAAGGAATGACACTGATCATCAAGAAAAACTGGAAAATGCAGTTCTTGTGGGGTGTTTCTGGTCTGAAGTGGTTACTATCAATCAAAAGTGATTCAATGAAGGAGCAGTGGTGCACCAGTGACAGGGAACTATGGGAAGAAGGCAAACCAGCTGAGGTAGTGTGCAGTTTTGGGCAATGTTCTGCTACCTTGGGTCCTGTGCGTGCTACTTTGAAACATCCCACTTACCTTAGCACTGTTGCAGTACACCCCTTAAAAGAAAACACACCCATGAATACCCTTTATTGGAAATGGCATTCCCTGATGGCTGTGGCCTCCTTCATCAGGATAATGCACCCTGCCATGAACCAAACATGTTCAAAAAGAGTTTGAAGAATTGTCCAGTTGACCATCTGTGGGATGTTCAGGACAAACAAATCTATTTCACACCACATCATACTAACATCTTATTGCCAGATGACACAGCACACCTTCAGGGAGCTAGTGGAGACTTGTCTTGATGGGTCAGGGGTGTAATGCCATCAAAAGGCCAGTCATCTAAACATGATCAGCCAGACTTGTGATGACAAAGACCATAATGGAAGGCCTTTGTCATCACATGCTTGAAATCATCATGTGTTTTTTGCTGAACTGTTGGGTAGAAAACTACATGAACACCATACGGAATATGACAAGTGTGGTTGAGTGTCTGTTAACAGAGGTGATCCAGTAATGCTGCACTCAGGAATTAGACTAACTGTTCACTTTAGCTAAAGTTATTAGGTTAGCTAAAGAGTTGGGAAGACATAAAAACCCCTAAAATACAATGGTTTGGGCATTCATTTTCACATTTGCCTACTGTGGGGGTCTCTGCAAGCATACGGAGCTGTGAGAGGGTACACGATGACAACTGTGGAATTCTGCTGGAAACAGTCGATCATATTCATTTGTCAAAGCTGAACCCAGGGCAAACTACGCTAAATTAGTGTTTTTAGGTAACAGCTACAATAAGCATAACAGATAATAACAAGATGAATGACTGCTGAATGCTTAATCTGTACCCCGCCTCAGCTCAAGATGCCGTAGGTCCACTCAGTGACACTCCGCAGGTACAACATGTCATGGTCCTGGGCCATGTTGGCCCAGTATTCTTAGTTTTTGTGTGTTTTTGTATTTTGTCCCCTATTTATGCCTTGGTTCCTAGGTTATTTAGTTAAGATGTTCCTTATTTGGTTACCTCCTGTGTGCCCCTGTGTATCTGTGAGCCCTCGTCTCTCCTTGTGTTTTATTCCATGTTTTCCCAGCCTGTTATGCCTGTGTCCTCCCCGTGCTCTCTCCTCCTGTCTGAACCTCCGTGTACTTCCTGTTTTACTTTGACAGTCTCTCGTCAGTATGCGTCATGTTGTGTTCACTCCTGCCCTGTCTCGTTATGATTATCTGTGTCAGCTGTGTTCCCCGTGTGCTCCCACTTCCCTCGTTAACCCTCTGTGTATTTATGTGCATGTCTCCCTCAGGTCAGTGTCGCGTCGTCAATGTCTCCTCCCCGAACCTGTGTGTCTTTCTGTGTTCCCTCGGTCTTCTGTTAGCATTCCCAATTTAGTTCTGTTTCTTTGTGAAACCTGCAAAAAAGCAGTGATTTTGAGTTCAGTTCCTGCCTCCATGAGTTTTGCGTTTGGGTCCTCTTCTGCCTCCACACAACATAGTTCTGTTAATCAGCACTCGATTACTTTCACGAATGACCCGGATGTATGACCCCAAAAACTGAATTGTACCACTGAAATTGAATGGTGCGAAGTGAAACTGAAAGCATTCAATAGCTAAAATTAAAGAAGGACAGTTTCAAATTAATTAATTTTCAAAATATAAAATTCAGTTTCAATTTAGAGATGATCATTTCCAAATCAATACATTGGATTTCAAATTATGCTAATTCTAATTGAGTTTTAGAAGCTGTCATTCAAGTTGAGCAATTCAAATTCAAATGTAAGTTATTCAAATTCAGTTTCTGATGGCACAAAGTTCTGCCCATAGTTAGCCTTCTTAGACTGTGAGATTTCCATCAGTAATTGGGGACATTTAAAAGCTGACGTGTACGGTAAACCTACACATACGGATCAGTATCTAAGGTTTGACTCTCATCATCCACTGGAGCACAAACTGGGCGTCATCAGGACGCTGCAACACAGAGCGAACATCATCCCCACAGACACAGCAGCCAGAGAAGTAGAAGAACATCAAGAAGGTTCTGAGTAAATGTGGTTATCCCAGCTGGACTTTTGTCAAAGCTGGGAAGGCTCCTAAAGAAAGCTCCAGCCGATCCAGGAGAGAAGGACAACCGCTGCCTAAGCAAAAACCTGCAGTGATCCCATATGTGTCAGGAGTATCGGAGCAGCTGAGACACATTTTTTCTAAACACCGGGTCTCTGTGGCTTTTAAACCCCAAAACACGCTGCGCCAAAAACTGGTCCACCACAAAGGATCGTGTCCCCCGACACAAACAGAGTAACATAGTGTACGCTGTTAAGTGCAGGAGGATTGCCAGGATTTATACATCGGGGAAACCAAACAACCTCTGGTGAAGCGGATGGCACAGCACAGAAGAGCCACCTCGTCAGGCCAGGACTCTGCAGTCTATTTACACCTACAGGCCAGTGATTGGGTAAACCTGCAGTCAGCTGAGACTGAAGAAGTTACTTGGATGATGACGAAACATTTCTCCCACTGAAATCATCCAGATGAATAGAATCAACTTTTGGGCAGTGACACTGATGTTATCAAATGTTACCTAGGAAGGAATTATACCTGCCATGTGCAGCTATAACAAATCTCAACGACTGATCCACTACAATTTGCATACAGGCCTTGTAGGGGCGTTGATGATGCTGTGATCACTTTAATAAATTTCTTGAACACTGAAAAAATGGCTGTTTTCAGTGTTCATTAACCCTCTGAGCTCTAAGTCATCATCCATGATAGTCCCATGTTTAATTTTATGAAAATATATTTTTAAAAATAGGTTTTTCCAAAGTGTCTTTTTTGCTTTTCTTCTTAACATAGAGTCTGGGCCATCTTAATGACGACTTAGACCTCACAGAGTAAGTTAATATGACCTGATTGAAGTATTGAGACATGAAGGCCAAGGAAAGTCACACGTGGTTGTCATGTCAAACACTGTTGAAATTCCTCGTGGGTAAAGAACTGTCAGGGTCCGTCTGTCTTCCCTTCTCCAAGGCTGTGTCCACATTCAGGGGCTGCATCCTTCGAAGGACCCAGCCTACCCAGTCTACGTATGTCAGGTCCTTCAAAGTCCAGGAAGACCGGAAGTGCAAGGCTTGTTAAACTGGATGGGCTAGCCTACATTGCACATTCCCTGTTGCCTAGCAACCATGATGGCAGCAGCTACAGCTGTAGTGCATGTTCAAAAGAAATACAGAAAATCTTAATTTTATGTCATTTCTTTGACTTTCTCTGGGAAAATTGTTTTGTTTCATCTACATGTGATGTATCTAAGAGAACATCAAGAGAATATCTGAGAGAACACTGAGTGCCTTTAACAAAAAATGAGCCTACCTTTAGCTAGTAAGCTAGTAGTTCATGAGACTAGTTTCATTTCATTGTAACAGTACAAATATAATACATTTGTCACGGGTGCTGAGACGAGCCGTGTGGTATTGAAGGGAAAAAGGACCCAAAACACAGGCAGTAGATGATAACGCTTGGTGATGATTTATTTACACAGTGGTGAGAAGGCAAAACCGACAAGAGGGAAGACAAAACTAAAGACCTGAACTGGGAAAGCTAAATGACAAACCTGAGAAGATACAAAAAGGGATGAGAGGCAGAGAGACGAGCAGGACACCGAGTAACACAGACTGACACGGAGGAACACAGACGAACCGGCAACAGGCAGGAGAACACACAGGGCTTAAATACACACACCAGTAATCAGGGGATGAGAGACAGGAGGGCAACACAGCTGGGAGGAATCTGGGCTGACGGGACAGGGGAAACGTAAACTGATCACACTCACATATGACACGGACCTTCACAATAAAACAGGAAACTCAGACACATGGAACCAGACAAGACATTGAACTAAACAGACAGATTCACAAACAGATGGGGTGACACCATAGACAGACAGATACAGACGCAGACTCAGAGGCAGACCGAATATAACACAGAACCTAAACAATCATCATCTAGAAAATGATAACGAACTAAAAGCGCTGGGTCACCGACCCAGGACCATGACAGTACCCCCCCTCAAGGGCTGGCTCCAGACAGCCCAGCAGAAACAAAAAAACCGACCAAAACAAAACAGAAAAGGACCCGACCAGGGCGGGCGGAGGGGGCCCAGGACGGAGGGACAGAGTCCAAAAAGGCCCATATGGTCAAGTTCAGGAGGCCGACCATGCGAATGGCAGCGGGGCAGGTCCGGATGCCGGCCACGCAGCAGGCAGTGGCGTGGAAACAGTTCTGGGGGCCGACCGTGCGGACGGCAACAGCGGCGTGGAAACAGTTCTGGGGGCCGAAGCGTGCGGACGGCAACAGCGGCGTGGAAACAGTTCTGTGGGCCGACCGTGCGGACGGCAACAGCGGAGTGGAAACAGTTCTGGGGGCCGACCGTGCGGACGGCAACATCGGCGTGGAAACAGTTCTGGGGGCCGACCGTGCGGACGGCAACAGCGGCGTGGAAACAAGTCCGGAGGCCGGCCACGCGGAAGGCAGTGGCGGCGTTCAGGAGGGCGTCCACGGTGGCGGAGATGCCCAACAAGTGGCCTGGCAGACGACCGACGATGTGGAGGTGGTAGTAGGGGACCTGAAGGCTGCGTGGCCCCTGCAGCCCCAGGCGAAGCGGAGGCTGGACCAGACGAGGCGGAAGCTGATGAGGACGCTGGACCAGACGAGGCGGAAGCAGAAGCAGAGGCTGGACCAGGCGAAGCAACTGATGAGGATGCTGACACGGAGGCTGACCGACCCAGGACCATGACAACATTTTACATTATATATAGTTTACTATTTAAACCATCCATCCATCCATCCATCTTCATCCGCTTGATCCGATGCCGGGTCGCGGGGGCAGCAGCCTAAGCAAAGAGGCCCAGACCTCCCTCTCCCGAGCCACCTCCTCCAGCTTATCCGGGGGAATACCAAGGCGTTCCCAGGCCAGCCGAGCGATATAATCTCTCCAGCGTGTCCTGGGTCTGCCCCGGGGCCTCCTCCCGGTGGGACATGCCTGGAACACCTCACCCAGGAAGCGCCCAGGAGGCATCCTTGTCAGATGCCCGAACCACCTCAGCTGGCGCGGCGTGTGTTTAATGGTGAACAACAACTGGTGCAACAGTGCGAACGTTGTTCCTCTCACACGCTCCTGCACACCAAATCTGGAACTACTGTCCATCATGTGTCGTCCTTTTTATCTACCTCGGGAATTTACATCGGTCATTGTAAGTGCCGTTTATATTCCACCACAAGCGGACACGGTCACCGCCTTATGCGAGCTGCATGAGGCACTCACACAGCACCAGACACAACACCGGGACGCTGCGCTTATTGTGACGGGGGACTTTAATAGCGCCAACCTCAAACGCGCAGCGCCGAACTTTTATCAACACATCACCTGCCCCACCAGGGGTGAAAGGACACTGGACCACTGCTACACTACGGTCAAGGACGGCTACAAGGCACAATCCTGCCCCCCGTTTGGCAAATCTGATCACGCCGCCATCTTCCTCATGCCAAAATACAAACAAAGGCTGAAACAGGAAGTTCCGGTTCAGAGGAAGGTCGCGCGCTGGACAGATCAATCGGTGGCCGCGTTACAGGACGCACTCGATGACGCAGACTGGGGCATGTTCAGAAACAGCTCCGACGATGACGTCAACGTGTTTATGGAAGCGGTTGTGGGATTCATCGGGAAACTAGCGGATGATACCGTGGAGACAAAGACTATCACAACGTTTCCCAACCAGAAGCCGTGGGTGGATAAAACCATCCGCGACGCTCTGAGATCCCGCACCGCTGCCTACAACACAGGACTCATGACGGGGGACATGGACCCGTACAAAGCCGCGTCATATAACGTGCGGAGGGCGGTGAAAGAGGCGAAGCAGCGCTACGGGAGGAAACTAGAGTCACAACTCCAACAGAGTGACTCTAGGAGCCTGTGGCGGGGACTAAGGACAATAACGGACTATAAAGCACCAACAACCGGTATGACGAACGCGGCCGTGACTCTGGCAGACGAGCTGAACACTTTCTATGCTCGCTTCGAGGCTGCAGCTAAGGTCTCCAACAATGCTAGTGTTAGCGGCGCTAACGGCTGCAGACAGGAAGATACTGCCAGCACCGGAAACGTGCTCGTCATCTCCGAGCATGAAGTAAGGAGAGCCTTCAAGAGAGTGAACACCAGGAAAGCAGCAGGACCAGACGGCATCCCAGGTCGTATCCTAAGAGACTGCGCATACCAGCTAGCTCCTGTGTTCACTGAGATATTCAACATCTCTTTATCTCAGTCGGTGATCCCCACATGCTTCAAAGAGTCCATCATTGTTCCTGTCCCGAAGAAACCCCACCCTGCTTCTCTCAATGACTATCGCCCTGTAGCCCTCACCTCAGTAGTGATGAAGTGCTTTGAACGCCTGGTCAGAGACTTCATCATTTCTTCACTACCAGACACACTGGACCCACTACAGTTCGCTTACCATCCAAATTGTTCCACAGACGATGCCATCTCTCATCTCCTCCACACATCACTCACTCACTTGGACACTAGAAGGGGGAATTATGTTAAAATGCTCTTCATAGACTACAGCTCTGCATTTAACACCATAATTCCCTCCACACTCACCACCAAGCTGGAGCATCTGGGACTCAGCTCATCTATGTGTCAGTGGATCTCCAACTTCCTAACTGGCAGACCACAGGCAGTAAGGATGGGCGGACATGTCTCAGCCTCCACCACTCTCAGCACTGGAGCCCCCCAGGGGTGTGTTCTGAGCCCCCTGCTGTACTCTTTGTACACATATGACTGTGTGGCCACTACCAGCTCCACCACCATCATCAAGTTTGCTGACGACACCGTCGTGGTGGGCCTGATCTCTGATAACAACGAGACGGCCTACCTGAAGGAGATTAGGAATCTGGAGAACTGGTGCCAGAGGAACAACCTCCTTCTAAACGTCAGTAAGACAAAGGAGCTGATAGTGGACTTCAGCACTAAGCAGGAGAGGAACTACCAGACCCCCGTCATCAACGAGTGCCCAGTGGAGAGAGTGGACAGCTTCAAATACCTCGGAGTTCACATCACGCAGGACCTGTCATGGTCCTGTCACATCAACACCGTGGTGAAAAAGGCCCGACAGCGTCTCTACCACCTCAGACGCTTGAGAGACTTCCAACTGCCCTCCAAGGTGCTCAGGAACTTTTACTCGTGCACCATAGAGAGCATCCTGGCGGGAAACATCTTAACCTGGTTCGGGAACAGCACCATGCAGGACAGACGAGCTCTACAGAGGGTTGTGCGGTCAGCTGAGCGCACCATCCGCTCCGAGCTCCCTGACCTGCACTCAATCTACAGCAGGCAGTGCTGGACCTGTCATGTTTCGGCCGTGTGGCAGGCAGGATGAGGACCCAAATTGCAAACTCACAGACACGGGGGATAAACTCAAAATGCAGCTTTATTGCTGATAAGTGATAAACAATAACGATGATACAAAAGCAATACAAAACTACACTAAACTGGGAAAAGCTAAAGTAACATATACCGGAAGACACGGGGAGAACCACACACGGCATGAGGGAGAACGCGACGCCGAACAGAGGAAGACGCAGACAGAAATACACAGAGGGTTAACGAGGAAAGTGGGAACACACGGGGAACACAGGTGACACAGATAACCATAACGAGACAGGGCGGGGTGAACATAACACTGACGGGTACAGACACAGAGGTTCAGACAGGAGGAGAGAGAGCACGGGGAAAACACAGACATAACAGGCTGGGGAAACATGAAACAACCACAAAGGGAGACGAGGGCTCATAAATACATAGAGGGCACACAGGGGGGAGAGAGAGCACGGGGAGAACTTAGACATAAAGGGCAGGGGAAACATGGAATAAAACATAAGGAGAGACGAGGGCTCACAGATACGCAGAGGGGCACACAGGGGGTAAAAGCCATGAAGGGAAAACACTTAGGGAACAACACAACAGGGCAACTCAGAAAACATGGTCTAAATAAGGAACGAAATACAAAAATACAAGGAACTAAGAATACTGGGCCCACATGGCCCAGGACCATGACACCACCCCCCCCTAAAGGGCTGGCTCCCGACAGCCCAAACCCGAGAAACAAAAACAAAAACAGAAAACAACCCACCCAGGGCGGGAGGCGGGGGACCAGGATGGAGGGACCAGAACGGGAAACAAAACAAACAACAGAAAACACAGGAGCACATGACCATAGTCAAAATAAAGTTCAGGGGGCCGACCCAGAGCCCACAGGCACAAGAGTTCACGGGTCACACGGTCGGGGGGCCGACCAGGCGGGTGGCACAGGTGGCAGAGCTGGTCCGGAGGCCGGCCGCGCGGAAGGCAGCGGCGGCGGCGAAGGAGACGACGGAGCAGTTCAGGGGGCCGGCCGCGCGGAAGGCAGCGGCGGCGGCGGAGGAGACGACGGAGCAGTTCGGGGGGCCGGCCGCGCGGAAGGCAGCGGCGGCTCTCCAGTGTCAGGCGTGCTGGCCATGGCCCGGTGGGCACAGGACCAGACGAAGCACAGGCCGGAGCTGCGGCAGACAAGGCACAGGCCGAGGCTGGACCAGGCGAGGCTGAAGACTCGGAGGCTGGACCAGGCGAGGCTGAAGACTCGGAGGCTGGGCCAGGCGAGGCTGAAGACTCGGAGGCTGGGCCAGACGAAGGCTCTGAGGCTGGGCCAGACGAAGGCTCTGAGGCTGCAGCAGACGAAGGCTCTGAGGCTGCAGCAGACGAAGCACAGGCTGGACCAGGCGTAGCAGAAGGTGGCTGGATGGGCTCCTCGGGCCCTCCAGCTGATGTGGCATGGTGCTGGACGGGCTCCTCGGGCCCTCCAGCGGAGACAGGAGGCTGAACGGGCCCCTCGGGCCCTCCAGCGGAGACAGGAGGCTGAACGGGCCCCTCGGGCCCTCCAGCGGAGACAGGAGGCTGAACGGGCCCCTCGGACCCTCCAGCGGAGACAGGAGGCTGAACGGGCCCCTCGGACCCTCCAGCGGAGACAGGAGGCTGAACGGGCCCCTCGGACCCTCCAGCTGACGAGGTAGATGGCGGCGTGGGAGCCGCGGAGTCCTGGATGAGCTCCTCCGAGCTCCCAGCAGGAGCTGATGCAGAGCCAGAGAGATTTGAGACCCCTGGCAGAATGTTAAGCTGACCAGCGGACCGTACTGCTATCGGGGACTGGGCTACAGGAGCTACTGGAGCCTGCGCTACAGGCGGCACTGGAGCTACTGGGGCCTGCGCTACAGGCGGCACTGGAGCTACTGGGGCCTGCGCTACAGGCGGCACTGGAGCTACTGGGGCCTGCGCTACAGGCGGCACTGGAGCTCCTGGAGACTGAACTGGGGGTGACACTGGAGCTCCTGGAGACTGAACTGAGGGTGGCTGCGAGGGAGCTAACTGAACTGAGGGTGGCTGCGAGGGAGCTAACTGAACTGGCCTGGGAGGAGAAACACGGGCAGGAAAAGGAGCAGGCTCAGAAAAAACTGTCCGAGAAATGGCAGGCTCAGGGTGCCGGCGGCGAGAGTGCCGCTTCTTTCTATCCGTGGAAGCGGGCGGGGTGAGCGGTGGAAGTCCCTGGCAACTCCGGGGACCCCCAAGAGCCAGTCGAGTCCCCCGAAAAGAGCGCTCGTCATGATCAGGAGCGAGCCACGGCTCCCTCCCGAACTCTTCCACTAGCTGTGCGCCTGCGGCGTGCTGCTGCCCCTCGTGATCGACGTCCAGGACCCCCACAGCGTCCGCGGGACGCTTCGTGGAGGGCGAGACAGGACGTAGCAGTGCGCGACGGCGGCGCTGATGCCGGTTCTTTCTGGAAGTGTGTACGATGGATGCTGGAGCCACCGAAGCAGAGGGTGATGTGGCGGCGATCTCCTCGTCGTCCGCCCACATCCTTGCCAGAAAAGAGGCAGGCGAAGTAAAGTCTGAGCAGTGTGGGGAGGGCGAGCGGCTGGTCCGAGGCGGTGTAACAGGTGTGAGTTCCTCCTCTGAAATGAGCCAGGGCTTCCAACGAAGCTCGTCCTCCCGTAAAGCTAGCAATACCTGCTGTCGCTCATCGTCGTCGAAATCTGTGGCCTCCACCATCTCGGTGCGCTGGGCTATGTAGCTTGACAGTGGCGGAGACGAACTGTGAGTTGATGGCGGTGCAGCGGTGAGCCTCAGAGTCCCTACTCTGACTGCCTCCGGCTCGCGAGGCAGCGGCAACGACAACCGTTTGCGGGTCGGAGTCGTAGGTGCGGAGGCGGCGTTTAACACCCTCTGGGCCAGCGTGCGGGCGCGAAGCTCCTCCTTCAGGGGGGCCAGAGAGTCGAACGCCTCAAAAAGCTGGGGAAACCGCCGGAGCTGTGGCGCTTGCTGAAGGATTGCGTCAATGGCCGCCAACCCGGTGGACACCACTCTGGGGTCCGTGCACCCACAGATGCGCGTCATGAGCCGGCAGAGCCGTTGCAGCTCCTCCCCAATCTCGTCCGGACTGTCCGCTGGGTCTGACATGGTCAGATCGTACTGGAGGTCCGCGGAGGGTTTGTGAACTGCTGGGTCCATATCGTGGTCGCGTTCTTCTGTCATGTTTCGGCCGTGTGGCAGGCAGGATGAGGACCCAAATTGCAAACTCACAGACACAGGGGATAAACTCAAAATGCAGCTTTATTGCTGATAAGTGATAAACAATAACGATGATACAAAAGCAATACAAAACTACACTAAACTGGGAAAAGCTAAAGTAACATATACCGGAAGACACGGGGAGAACCACACACGGCATGAGGGAGAACGCGACGCCGAACAGAGGAAGACGCAGACAGAAATACACAGAGGGTTAACGAGGAAAGTGGGAACACACGGGGAACACAGGTGACACAGATAACCATAACGAGACAGGGCGGGGTGAACATAACACTGACGGGTACAGGCACAGAGGTTCAGACAGGAGGAGAGAGAGCACGGGGAAAACACAGACATAACAGGCTGGGGAAACATGAAACAACCACAAAGGGAGACGAGGGCTCATAAATACATAGAGGGCACACAGGGGGGAGAGAGAGCACGGGGAGAACTTAGACATAAAGGGCAGGGGAAACATGGAATAAAACATAAGGAGAGACGAGGGCTCACAGATACGCAGAGGGGCACACAGGGGGTAAAAGCCATGAAGGGAAAACACTTAGGGAACAACACAACAGGGCAACTCAGAAAACATGGTCTAAATAAGGAACGAAATACAAAAATACAAGGAACTAAGAATACTGGGCCCACATGGCCCAGGACCATGACAGGACCAAGGCCAGGAAGATCGTGAAGGACCTCAGCCATCCCAACAACAGACTGTTCTCTCTGTTGAGGTCAGGAAAGCGATTCCGCTCCCTGAAGACCAACACAGAGAGACTGAGGAGGAGCTTCTTCCCGCAGGCGATACGGTCTCTCAATCACACCACCACACAGTACTGACCCACACATATGGTTCTTACACACACACTGGACTTTCTGGACTTTGGTTTTGCACAACACTGGTCACTATATTCTTCATTTCCGGTTAATACTTGTACAGCTGCTGTTTATTTATATTTAGATTTCTTCATACATTCTTATATAGTTCTATATTGTGTATTGTGTATTTTGTTGTACAGTTATTTTATTTTCAACTTTAATTTATATATTTATCTTTATCTTATTCTTCCCAGTTAAATTTACCCTTCATTCTAATTTGTGTTGTACAGTTATTTCATTTTTAACTTTAATTTATATTTTATTCCTTCCTAGTTAAATTTACCCTTTTTAATTTTTCATATTTATTTCCTATCTTATTCATAGCCTTTTCCTTTTTTGTTCTCTTTAGGTCACGAGCAGTTGTCCAAGCATTTCACTACATATCGTACTGTGTATGACTGTGTACGTGACAAATAAAATTTGAATTTGAATTTGAATTTGGCTCCTTTCGATGTGGAGCAGCAGCTGCTCTACTCTGAGCCCCTCCTGGATGGCTGAACTTCTCACCCTAAGGTAGAGGCCAGCCACCCTTCGGAGGAAGCTCATTTCTGCCGCTTGTATCCGCGATCTCGTTCTTTCGGTCACTACCCACAGCTCGTGGCCATAGGTGAGGGTAGGGATGTAGATCGACCGGTAAATTGAGAGCTTCTCTTTTACACTCAGCTCCCTCTTCACCACGACGGACCGGTGCAGCGTCTGCATCACTGCAGCTGCAGCTAGGGTTGCCAACCGTCCCTTAAAATACGGAATCGTCCCGTATTTCGAAACAAAAGCACACGTCCCGTATTGAGCTAATAAGGGACGCACTTTGTCCCGTAATACAGTGAGAATCAAAAGTGGCCTATAACTTTTAATGGAATTAACGCTTTGTTTGAAAACATAATTCCCAGCCCCTCTCCTGCTTTGTGACCAATGAGCTGACAGCACACTTATGACAATTCGAGTATGACAATTCAGATTACCGCTCATCTCATTGGTCGAGGAAAGGTCGCTTGCGGAGAAAATACCGGAAGACAACAGATGACCACAACAAGAAGCATGGCCAACAGGGAAACAAACGCCGACACTGCGGTGCAAGTCTCGGACGACAGTACACCTAAAGCTGGGCAGACACTGTGCGATTTTTTCAGTCACGTTATTCAGCTCCTGCTCAAACTGCACGATTGACTCGCAGGGTTAGAAGTTGGTAGGTCACGATGCAGGGTCTCACACTATACCGCCCGATGCTCTGATGCGACCTGAGAGCTCACACTGTGCCTCCATAAAATGAAGGTTATAACAGACAATCTGTCGCTCGCTCTCTCAGTCTTTCACTCACACAGACACACCACCACCATCAACTTTGCTAAATTGCTAATGAAAAACATGATCAGGCAGCTGTGATTGAGCAGCAGTGTAAATCCAACTATTTTCACGGTTGTTGTGGTCGTGATAATTTTGTGATGCCACATCGAAAAGGCTCGGATGAGCTTTCCAAAGTTCTACAAGTTGTGCCTCCATCGCTTGTGTCCAGATCACACACTGCACAGCCGCGCTGCGCCGTCTTTTTCACCGACGTTTACGTGTTTGCGCATGAGCAGTGTGAGCGGCTGTGGTGACACCCTCACGAGCGATTGATGATCGGGAGCTGGTCGTGAGGTGTTAATCACTTCTCGTTACCCCACGTATACTACACGACGCACGATGAAGGCCAAAATCGGTCCGATCACTCAAAAATCGGCTCAAAATGGGCCAAAAATCGCACAGTGTGAGCCCAGCATAAGCCCAGCATTAGAGCAGCAATATTTGTTCCCCTCAGAGAAAGGGAAGAATGGGGAAAGGAAAACACCTGGCTGGAAAAAGTTAATATGGGCATGTGCAGTGAATATCAGCGCTATGTGGCCAGAAGTGTGATAATATAATTTATTTTGTGTAATAAACAACTGCAAGGATAGATGATTACAACAAATAGATGACTAATACATAAAAGTAATACATAGATGAATAATGATGATGAGTTATGATGCGTAATCATGGGAACAAGCGGGTTTACAAACAGGAGCAGCTGATTAGCATTAGAAAAGCTGAAATAATACCTCAACTGAAGCCAATTGTACTAAATGCACTAAATGTGCACAGTTACAAGAATATTTTTCGTTCTATTGTTTTCTATTAATTTATATAATTTTAAGTTAAGCAGGACAGAGTTCTTTTAAAAAAAGATTTACTTATATTCTCAAAAGTTAAGCATGACAGGCTTCTGTTTAAGAAAGAGACCTGTTTTACTGTGTTAATGTTGTCATTTTGAGCTAAAAATAAATGGCTAAATGATCATTTGTTTCCCATGTGTTCATATCACAAAGAATAGAATATGCATGTACTTAAATCAACTTCAAGTCAAATGGTTAAAAAAAATAATTTCACACACAAAAAAAGAGCTAGAAAATTCACCACACTGGGAAGGGTGAAGACAACTGGGTTGCCCGGCCCTGGCCACGAGGTGTCCCTTATTTATTTTTCAGGGAGTTGGCAACCCTAGCTGCAGCCCCAATCCGTCTGTCGATCTCTGGCTCCCTTCTCCCATCACTCGCGAACAAGACCCCGAGATACTTGAACTCCTCCACTTGGGGCAGGAACTCATCCCCGACCCGGAGTGGGCACTCCACCCTTTTCCGGCTGAGAACCATGGCCTCAGATTTGGAGGTGCTGACATTTAAACCTTTTTTGAAAAGTTTTTTTTGGGGAAAAAAAAGCTCAGCGGTGGAATTTAACTCTGTCTCAAATATTACAATTCAGTTCAGATTCAAGGTATTTACTTTTATTTCATATAATTTCTAACTTGTGACTGTCTGACATACAGATATTAACCCTTTGAAGCCGGTCGGAGTGGGCACGCTCCGTTTTCCCTAACTATGTTTAAATCCCGGTAGCACTGCAACCACGTAAGCTAGCGCAATAATTTTTTTTGCATATGAAACCGGAGGAGTTGTACTTACATCTTATGCCATCAGCTTGTCCTCGGTCACAGTTTCCTTCCACATATAGCTTTGCAAAAACTGCATAAAAAGAGCTTGCAGCAACAAAAGCATAATATTCCAGAAACACGCTTTGCCGATCCAATCAGCTGTTTGTAACACTTCCTACGTTGGAATAGACGTCAGCGCAAACTATCGCATGTCCGCCATGACCTTCCCGAAACCGGAAGTGACATCATTGTCGCGGAAATGTAGTTCTTTACCATCAGTGCCTTGTAAGCCTATACTGGTGTTTTTAAAAGTTATGTTTGACTTTATGACTTTCTGTGTCGTTTCTGGGATGCTCAGGACTCATATTGCACTGCTGAAAATAGTTTATTTTGATGCTGCTTTTTTGCAAATTTGCATTATAATATTTATTTTCGTTTTTCCTGCAGTATATAGAAATTGGTGTATTTCAAAAAATAAAACTATGAAGACACTCAAAATAAATTTCCTATAGGGGGGAACCTATTTTGTGCAACTTTTTTGTATTTACAGTTTTGCGGGATAAGCCTCTTAAATTTCTCTAACTAGAAATATATGTTAAAAAAACAAAAACGATTTTCAATTTTTTTGTAGTTTATTGCACTTTGTTGCAATTTATGTAATTACTATGCACCTAATGCAGACATGTTATTAAAATTTGGGCTATAATGGTTGTATTGACAATGCTCCCAAAAATGGCTCCACAGCATGTAAAAATATAATATAAGCTCTGGCGGACTTGGTTCTATGGTTAATATACAATGCTCACTGTCTGAAAGCTTTAGCTGTATTTAAGGGCAATATCTCAAAATAAACTAAAAAAGATTTGATTTTTGTATGTTTCAGATAAAATGGAAGACAAACTGATGCAGTAAATATTCTTATAATGATGAGAAAACTGTGCAGTATAATTTAAGTATGAATTTACTTAAGCTGTTGAAGATATGAGACATGTTTGGATAAGAGGCTCTAACCCAATCCTGAAAAAAACAGGTCTAGATCCAAACAACTTTAATAATTTCCGTCCTGTCTCCAATCTACCATTCCTCTCAAAAATTCTTGAAAAAATAGTTGCTTCACAAGTCCATCTACACCTAACTGATAATAACCTTTATGAACAGTTCCAGTCTGGCTTCCGTCCTCTGCATAGCACCGAAACTGCTCTTATAAAAATAACAAACGACCTTCTTATGGCAGCTGATTCTGGTCTCCTCTCCATCCTTATTCTTCTTGATCTGAGTGCAGCCTTTGACACCATCTCTCATCCCATTCTCCTTAGCAGATTAGCTTCTATTGGTCTCGCTCATACTCCATTAGCCTGGTTTAAATCATACCTCTCTGACCGCACTCAGTTCATTCAATTAAAATCCTTCACTTCTCAGCCTTCTCCTCCATCTACTGGGGTGCCCCAGGGATCTGTCCTTGGGCCCCTTCTTTTCATCATTTACCTTCTTCCACTCGGACACATTTTTCGTAAATAAAATATTCAGTTCCACTGCTATGCCGATGACACCCAGCTTTACCTCTCTACCAAACCCGATTCTACTCTTCCTCCACCCTCCCTTACCCTCTGCTTAGCTGAACTCAATTCCTGGTTCTCCTCCAACTTTCTTAAACTCAACAGCAATAAATCAGAACTTCTCCTGGTCGGCACTAAACGACTGCTATCCAGAATTAACAATTTCTCTCTCACTATCAATAATTCGCTGGTCTCTATCTCTCCCTCCGTGAAAAGCTTGGGTGTCATTCTCGATAGCACATTATCCTTTAATTCACATGTCAATAATGTCACACGTGCAGCATATTTCCAACTCCATAACATCAATCGCCTCCGCCCTTTCCTCACTCCTCATGCCACTGCCATTCTCGTCCATAATCTTGTTATCTCTCGAATTGATTACTGTAACTCACTATTATTTGGCCTTACACAAAAATCTATTAACAAGCTCCAACATGTCCAGAATTCTGCTGCCCGTATTATTACTAGGACTTCCTCTACCCACCACATCTCCCCAATCCTGAAGCAGCTTCACTGGCTCCTGGTTAAATTTCGCATCCATTTTAAAATAATCCTTTATACATTTAAGGCTATTCATTCTCTCTCTCCACCATACCTCTCCAATTTAGTACAGATGAACTTCCCATCCCGGTGCCTCATATCTTCATCTTCTCTTTCTCTCTCTCTTCCTTCCGCTCGTCTGATTACAATGGAGGGCGGGGCTTTTAGTTGCTCTGCCCTTCGACTCTGGTATTCCTTACCCCCTGACCTCAGAAATATTAGTTCATTCCCTCTTTTTAAGTCCACCCTCAAAACTCATCTGTTTAAAATTGCTTATGTTTAAACCTCTGTATGCTCCTAACTTTTGTCTGTTATTCTTATATGTATATTTCCAGTTTTTGTGTTTTTATTTGCTGTACAGTGTCCTTGGGTGCTTTGAAAGGAGCTATTTTTAAATAAAATGTATTATTATTAGAATACAGAAGCAACTAAGTTGTTTATAATCAGCACCCCCCCCCACCCCCCCTCTATATGACGTCTGGGGTAATAACCATCTCAAGTTCCCTAATTTCCCCTTAACTGTCCCCAACACCTTTTCCCAGTTCTTGTTTACTGTATCATCTTCCCCAAGTACACACCCAAATACTTCAAACCACCTGGAAGTTACAAGAGTCCAGCCAATCCAGCCAATCTCCTACTGCAAGAGCCTCACTCTTAGCCCAGTTTGCTCATGCAGCTGAAAATCTGCAGAAGTTTTCAACAATCATTCCTAACTTATTGACATCTTTTGGACTTCTAACAAAAACAACATCAGCATATGCAGATAGGTTAAAAGACGCGTTAAAACCTACAAGTCATCCCAGCAATAGAACACCTAACCCTATTTAACACTGGTTCAATAGACAGAGCATATAACATACCAGACAGCCTGATACCTCTGGTTACTTTAAAAGGTTTACACAAACAATCGTTGTTTTCAGTACACTTTCAATGTCCTTGTACAACACCATAATCTTAAGTCAGTGCCGAGACCAAACCTTTCCAACACACTGCAGAGGTAACGGTGCTCAACTCTGTCAAAAGTCTTTTCTTGGTCCAGAGAAATTAGACCAATATCACATCCCAATGAACTGGAGACCTCCAAAATATCTCTGACTAGTGACACATTATCGACGATAGACCTGCTTGGCCTAGACCTTTGATGGACAATCTGATCCATCACCTTCTTCAGTCTGTTTGCCAGCACTTTCAACAGTATTTTATAATCAGCGCATAACAAAGAGACAGGCCTCCAGTTCTTAATATCCTGAAGCTCACCTTTTTTAGGTAACAGTGTTAAAACCATTCTCCTGCAGCTCTGAGGTAAAGATCCTGTAGCAAAGCTCTCTTCAAAAACCTCCATGACATCAATACCAAGGTCAGAAAGCTTTATCAAATTCGACTGGAAGTTCGTCTATGCCAGGGGCCTTCCCTCCTTGCATGCTTTGTAAGGCAGTATTAATTTCAGTCACTGTTAGAGGCTCCCCCAGCTCCTTGGTGAAATCCTCAGAAATTCTGGGGAGACCGCTGCAGAAGGCATTAAAAGTCTCTTCGTCTCTAAGTACTCAGAATGATAAAGCTCTGAGTAAAAATCTGCTGCTCTCCGCCTGATGTCACCATCCGCTGTCAAAAGATCCCCAGCAGATGATTTCAAACCATGTATGAACTTGCTCTGTCCTTTCTTTTTTTTCCAGCAAAAAGAAAAACTTCGTAGGAGCATCCATCAAAGAAAGGTTTTGAAATCTGTGCCCCCTGTGCTCTAGAGCCCAGCAAGTCAGCCAACAAAGCTTTTTTAGAATTGAGGTTCTCAAAACAACCTCGGTTTCCTGTGGAATTTGCAGCTCCACTATTTCAGTCTCCAGATCTCTCATAGATTTGGCCAAGTCCGAAGAGACATTGAAAGTGCACTGATGACAAAAGTCTTTGGTTTCAGCTTTTCCCTGGTCCCACCACTGCCGCAAACACATAAAATCATCTTCCTAGATTTAAACACTCTCCAGAAAAACTAAACGCTGTCTTGAAATTTGCATCTAGTAACAAAGCAGTGTTAAAATGACAGTAAGCAGACTTGTGTTTAAGATTTGCAACAAAAGCATTACAAGAAACCAGAGCATGATCAGAGAAAGAAACAAGACACTCTTTAAAAATTCCAAAATGATGTCTAAAACAGTATGTCCTGTCTAATCTAGCTGCAGTCAAACATTTTCCTCTACACCTAACCCATGTAAATTGTGTGTTTTATTTTGCATTTCCCCCAAACATCAACTACAGACTGTGCTTCTGTCAAACGCTTTAGAAATGTCTGGGTTCTAAATGAATTCATCATTTTCTGTACAGTTAAAGTCTCCCGCCACAAAAAGAAACTCTTCTGGATCACACTTGCGTAAGACATCCTCAAGCTTTTGTAAAAACAGAACTCTCTGGCCTCGTATTTGGAGCATACACATTCACAAACATAATCGTGGAACATACTTTGCCTTCACCACCATCAGCCTGCCCTTTACCACCTCCTGAAAATCATCGGACTCTGGTAGAAAGTCTTTTGAAAAAAGCAGCCACTCCACCACTGGCTCTATTTAAATGACTCAAAATCACTTCTCCGTCCCAATCCCTCTTCCAGTCTGTCTCATTTAAACAGTCGCTGTGCATTTCTTGGACCATTAATACATTCACAAATGTGTTTTGAATCCAAGATGGCGCCGCGTATGGATGCCCTGGTGCTTCAGTGCGTTACTTTTGTCTTGTTTTTGTGCATTTCTTCTGTGTCTGGGCACTCCTCTGGATATTCTTACACCAGAGAAGAGCTCCTTAACTGCAGGACTACAACGCCTGTGGATTTATTTCCAATATTTGTCGCATCTGCGGCAGATTTACTGCTGACTCTGATCAGGAAAGTGCGACGTCGAAAGAGAGGTAAGCGAGCCGGCGTACTCGTGCGTTTGAGGAGACGCGGACTGAGAACGGCCCTTCCTGGGATCTTCCTTTCTAATGTACGCTCACTCTGGAATAAGATAGACGAACTGGCCCTGATGAGAAGCATGAACAGAGACTTTGCCTCCTCCTGTGTCTTATGTTTTACGGAGTCGTGGCTCAGTGAGGACATCCCGGACTGTGCGCTCAAGCTGGAGGGCTTTCATCTGCTGCGCGCGGACCGGCAGGCCGCTCTCTCCGGTAAAACCAAAGGTGGAGGTGTCTGCTTCTACATCAATAGTGGCTGGTGCACAGATGTAACAGTGATTGCTCAGCACTGCTCTCCCTCTCTGGAATATCTTTTTATTCACTGCAAACCGTTTTATTCTCCGCGGGAGTTTGCTTCATTCATCCTGGCCGCTGTTTACATCCCGCCAGACGCGGATACGCAAGCAGCTCAGTGCGCACTCGCAGAGCAGATTCTCCACATGGAGCGGACATACCCGGACTCTCTCATCATTGCTCTTGGGGACTTTAACAAAGCCAATCTGAGCCATGAGCTTCCGAAATACAAGCAGTATGTTAAATGCCCGACCAGAGAGGAGAGGACATTGGACCACTGCTACAGCACGATCAGCGGGGCCTATCGCGCGGTGCCGCGCGCTTCACTCGGACTTTCTGACCACGTCATGATCCACCTAATCCCCGCGTACAGACAGAGGCTGAAGCTCTCCAAACCTGTCGTGAGGACCAAAAAACTGTGGAGCAACGAGGCTGTGGAGGAGCTTCGCACGTGTTTGGAGACTACAGACTGGGACACAATGAAGGCTGCTTCTAACAGCTTGGACGAGTTTACGGACACTGTCACCTCCTATATCCACTTCTGTGAGGACAGCATTGTGCCATCACGCACCAGGGTGAGTTATAACAATGACAAACCCTGGTTTACTCCTAAACTCAAAAAGCTGTGGCTGGAAAAGAGTAAGGCGTTCAGAAGCGGTGACAGGGACTGCTACAGAGAGGCCAAGTACAGGTTCACTAAAGAAGTGGACATTGCCAAACATCAGCACTCTGAGAAGATGCAGCAGCAGATCTCAGAGAATGACTCGGCCTCTGTGTGGAAAGGTTTTAGGAATATTACAAACTACAAGCCTAAAACCCCCCACTCCACTGATGACTTGCTCTTAGCCAACACCCTCAACGACTTCTACTGCCGTTTTGACGAGCCATCAGGCAGCCTTCACACCTCCAACGACCCCAACAATAGAGGCACTTTGGACACTCATTCCCCCACCTCTCCCCCCTCCATAGAGCCATCACCACCTTCAAACTGTTCACCTGCAACACCCGCCCCCTCACCCCACACAAAAGAGGATTTCACACCACCTCCTCCGACCACAACTCTTCATATTCATGAAGCAGATGTGAGGAAGCAGTTTAGGAGTCTGAATGCTCGGAAAGCTCCCGGCCCAGACGATGTGTCTCCTGCCACCCTCAGACACTGTGCAAACGAGCTGGCCCCAGTGTTTTCTGGCATCTTCAACTCCTCACTGCAGGCATGTCATGTGCCTGCCTGCTTCAAGTCCTCTACCATAATCCCTGTCCCCAAGAAACCTAGGATCACTGGACTAAATGACTACAGACCCGTGGCTCTGACATCTGTGGTCATGAAGTCATTTGAGCACCTAGTTCTCTCCCATCTCAAGACCCTCACGGCCCCCCTCCTGGACCCCCTGCAGTTTGCATATAGAGCCAACAGGTCTGTAGACGATGCCATCAACATGGCCCTACACTTCATCCTGCAGCATCTGGACTCCCCAGGAACCTATGCCAGGATCCTGTTTGTGGACTTCAGCTCTGCCTTCAACACCATCCTTCCAGACCATCTCCGAGGCAAGCTTTCCCAGATGAATGTGCCTGATCCCATCTGCCGGTGGATCACTGACTTCCTGACGGACAGGAAGCAGCACGTGAGGCTGGGAAAGAATGTCTCGGACTCCCGGACCATCAGCACCGGCTCCCCTCAGGGCTGTGTTCTTTCTCCTCTGCTCTTCTCCCTGTACACCAACTGCTGCACCTCCACCCACCAGTCTGTCAAGCTAATCAAGTTCGCAGATGACACCACCGTCATTGGGCTCATCTCGGACGGGGACGAGTCTGCCTACAGGAGGGAGGTTGAACGTCTGGTGTCTTGGTGCAGCCACAACAACCTGGTGCTGAATGCCCAGAAGACAGTGGAGATTATTGTGGACTTCAGGAAGCACACAGCCCCACTCCCCCCCATCATCCTGACTGACACCCCCATCACCTCTGTGGACTCATTCCGCTTCCTGGGTACCACCATCACCCAGGACCTGAAGTGGGAGCCCACCATCACCTCCGTCATCAAGAAAGCCCAGCAGAGGATGTACTTCCTGAGGCAGCTGAAGAAATTCAACCTGCCAACACGGACGATGATGCAATTCTACACTGCAATCATCGAGTCCATCCTCACCTCCTCCATCACCGTGTGGTACGCTGGAGCCACTATCAGGGACAAACAGAGACTGCAGCGTGTTGTGCGCTCTGCTGAGAAGGTGATTGGCTGCAGACTCCCATCTCTGCAGGACCTGTACACCTCCAGGACACTGCGGCGTGCAGCTCGGATCTCAGCTGACCCTTCTCACCCTGGACACAGTCTGTTTGACCTGCTCCCCTCAGGCAGGAGGCTCCGGTCCATTCGCACCAGAACCTCTCGCCACAAGAACAGTTTCTTCCCCTCTGCTGTTGGACACATGAACAATAACCACATGACTGTCCCCGCCACTAACACATGACCCTACGCTGTGTCACTGCATCATTTCATGTTTGGCACTGATCACCACCTGCACTCATGTATATATCTTTCTACGTAGCACTCAAAATTCTTATTCTCATGTATATATCTCATGTATATCTCATGCACATATCTTTCTTTCTACATAGCACTTTAATTCTTATTGTCTGCACTGAAGCACCGCAGCAATTTCCTAATGTTGTAAACCTCAACATCTGGCAATAAACCCATTCTGATTCTGATTCTGATTCATGTGCTTTAATTTCATTAACTCATACACACTGACTCTGTTCCTCATATCTCTGGCTCCATTCAGGTTTAAAGTAGAAACTCTGAAGTTACTCATCACCAAAGATACAAGGATACACAAAACACAAAACCTTAGATGCCATATGGGTTATCGTGGCTCAAGAGTTGGGAGTTCGCCTTGTAATCGGAAGGTTGCCGGTTCGAGCCCCGGCTTGGACAGTCTCGGTCGTTGTGTCCTTGGGCAAGACACTTCACCCGTTGCCTACTGGTGGTGGTCAGAGGGCCCGGTGGCGCCAGTGTCCGGCAGCCTCGCCTCTGTCAGTGCGCCCCAGGGTGGCTGTGGCTACAATGTAGCTGCCATCACCTGTGTGTGAATGGGTGGATGACTGGATATGTAAAGCGCTTTGGGGTCCTTAGGGACTAGTAAAACGCTACAGGCCATTTACCATCGTACTCCTCATCATTATTAAACTCCAGCTTAAGTTTTGCAACTATCTTTCTCAGTCTGTAGACTTCTTTGTCCGTATAATCCTTTCCTTTATTGCTCAACTGTGATCTCACATGCAACAGAAGCCACTTCTTATCTGGAAAAAATCCTCTATTTTCACATTTTTCGTATTTTTGTGACCCTGAGAAAGTGTTTAACTTTTCGCACCCTGTAACCTTTCTTCTGCTGTTTAACGGAGGCTCTATAGGTTGAACTGGTCAGACTATCTTCAGTCCAGCCTTCCTCTTCACCTTCATCCTCTTCTTCCGTATCACTATCAGCTTCCTAACTCCATTTTATCTGTAACATCATTCTCAGTTTGAGAGCTAGCTACACTCCCTGATTTTGTCTTTAAAGAATCAGAATCAGAATCAGAATACTTTATTGATCCCTGGGGGAAATTATTTTTTGTTACAGTGCTCCATTTTAAACCAACATTAAGACAAGACAGACAATACGCTAACTAAGAATAGTACAATATATACATATATATACATACATACATACATACATAAGTCACTTATAAATAAATATTTGGAAAAGAAACATGTGTAGCTGTAAGCAGCAAACAGTGTGTTAAGTGGATGCGTTGTACAGGGAGATGGCCACAGGCAGGAATGATTTCCTGTGTCGTTCAGTGGTGCTTTTCGGTAATCTCAGTCTCTCACTGAATGAGCTCCTGTGACTGACCAACATGTCATGGAGTGGGTGGGAGGTGTTATCCAACATTGTCTTTATCTTGGACAGCATCCGCCTCTCCGACACCACCTTGAGGGAGTCCAGCTCCATCCCCACAACATTGCTGGCCTTACGGATCAGTTTATTAAGTCTGTTGGCATCTGCGACCCTCAGCCTGCTCCCCCAGCATGCAACAGCATAGAGGATCGCACTGGCCACAACAGACTCATAGAAAATCCTCAGCATTTTCTGGCAGATGTTGAAGGACCTCAGTCGCCTCAAAAAATAGAGACGACTCTGGCCCTTCCTGTAAAGTGCTGTGGTGTTTTTAGCCCAGTCCAGTTTATTGTCAATGTGTACTCCAAGGTATTTATAGTCCTCCACAATGTCAACACTGACCCCCTGGATTGAAACAGGGGTCAAGTGTTTCCTGGTCTTCCTGAAGTCCACGATCAGTTCCTTGGTCTTTGCCACGTTGAGCTGCAGATGATTCTGCTCACACCACGTGACAAAGGAGTCGACCACAGCCCGGTACTCTGTCTCATCATCCCTGCTGATGCATCCAACCACCGCAGAGTCATCAGAAAACTTCTGAAGATGGCAGGTCTCTGTGCAGTGGCTGAAGTCTGTGGTGTAGAGGGTGAAGAGGAAGGGGGAGAGGACAGTCCCCTGTGGTGCCCCTGTGTTGCTAATCACCTTGTCAGACACACACTGTGGGAGACGTACATATTGTGGTCTTCCTGTCAGGTAATCAACAATCCAGGACACCAGAGAAGCATCCACCTGCATCGCTGCTAACTTATCACCCAGGAGGGTCGGCCTGATGGTGTTGAAAGCACTGGAAAAGTCAAAAAACATGACCCTCACAGTGCTCGCCGGCTGGTCCAGATGGGTGTAGACACGATTGAGCAGGTAGATGATGGCGTCCTCAGTTCCGAGACGAGGCTGATAAGCGAACTGAAGGGGATCCAGATGTGGTCTTACTATGGGTCGCAGCTGGTCCAGGATGAGCCTTTCCAGGGTCTTCATGATGTGGGAGGTCAGTGCCACGGGCCTGTAATCCTGGGGGCCACTGGGACGAGGCGTCTTTGGTACAGGGACGAGGCATGATGTCTTCCACATCACCGGGACCCTCTGCAGACTCAGACTCAGCATAAACAGTTTATGAAAGACTCCACACAGCTGGGGGGCACAGGTCTTGAGGACAAGGGGACTCACTCCGTCTGGTCCAGCAGACTTGCCTGAGTGAAGTCTCCTCATTTGCATCTCAACCTGGTATTGAGTGAAGGTGATGGGTGGGGGAGGGGTGTCAGGAATCTCACAGGAGGCAACATGTGAAGAGAGAGGCTGGCACAGTGGTGTGGCTCTGGATTCCAGGCTGACTGCAGGTGAGGTTGTGGGGGTGGGAGCAGACACTGTGGTGTCGAATCTATTGAAAAACAGATTCAACTCGTCGGCTCTATTCTCACCTCCCTCAGCTCCCCTGCTGTTGGTTGGCCTGAATCCAGTGATGGTCTTCATGCCCCTCCACACCTCTCTCATGCTGTTCTGCTGGAGTTTCCACTCCAGCTTCCTCCTGTAATTGTCCTTAGCCTCTCTGATCTTGTCCTTTAGTAACACCTGGATCTTCCTCACCTCCTCTTTGTTGCCCCCTCTGAAAGCCCTCTTCTTGTTGTTGAGGAGGGCTTTGATGTCCTTAGTCACCCACGGCTTGTTATTTGGGTAACAATGAACAGTCTGAGCTGGAACAATGGAGTCGGTGCAGAAAGTTATGTAGCCTGTGATACACTCAGTAAGCCCATTGATGTCCTCGGCGTGAGGCTCACAGAGTGTTTCCCAGTCGGTCACCTCGAAACAGCCCTGTAGTTCCGCTATTGCCTCCTCTGACCACCTCCTAACAGTCCTGGTGGTCACAGGTTCCCTCCTCACAATTGGCACATAGCGGGGGGTGAGGTGAATCAGGTTATGATTTGACCTACCAAGTGGGGGGAGGGAGGAGGAGCTGTATGCATCCTTGACATTAGCATACAGTAAGTCTAAAGTTTTCTCTCCCCTGGTGGGACAGTCCACATATTGTTTGAATGTTGGTAGTGTATTGTCCAGTGATACATGGTTGAAGTCACCCGAGATCACAATAAAGGCACTCGGGTGCTGAGTCTGTAGCCGAGCTATGGCAGAGTGGATAGTGTCACATGCAGATGTGGGGTTAGCAGAGGGGGGAACATAGACAGCCACCAAGATGACGTGAGAGAATTCCCTGGGTAAATAATACGGCCTGAGTCCAACAGCACACAGTTCAGTGTCCGGGCAACAAATCCTTTCTTTGATTGTTATGTTGGCAGGGTTACACCACCGGTTGTTAACTAAAACAGCAAGCCCACCTCCTTTACGCTTACCGCTAGCGATGCTGTCCCTGTCCGCCCGAACAGTGTGGAAGCCTTCCACGGAAGCATTCTCATCGGGAATGACCTGGTGCAGCCATGATTCGGTGAAACACATCAGGCTACACTCTCGGTATTCCCTCTGACTCCGTACCAGTGCTGAGAGCTCGTCGATTTTAATTGCCAACGATCGCACATTTCCCATCACGATAGACGGCAGACACGGTTTAAACCTCCTCCTCGCTTCGAGCCTCCGCTGTCTCACCGTCACCTTTTTTCTTCTCTTCTGTCCTTGACCTCTGCATCCCCGATGTGTTTTCCTCCAAATTTCAGCTGGTACTTCAGCGAGCCGGCCGGCATCAGGGCGATCAGCTGATCTCTGGAGTAAACAGTCCGTGTAGGAGATGTGCCGCGGTCCCGTTCCATGATAAAAGTAACAGTTCCACGGCCACCAGAAGAACAAAAACTCTCTCAATCCACATGATTGAGTAAGAGATAGAAAACGGAGGAAAATACAAGTCAGAAAAAAAAAGAATACGTAAGAAAAAAGAGCTAAACTAAGAGAAAAGCAGGAGCGACTGTAACAGGCTGCACGCTGGTTGGCGCATGCGCACTGATTATAAAGGACTCCTCTAACAGCATCTGACTACCTTCTGTGTCCTCAGGATCATTTACAGTTTTTCCCTGAGCTCTCGTTCACCACACCTGTGTTATTCTCCTGATTATCCTGTGTATCTATCACTGTTTGACTTTAAGTGTGGACAATTTGCTCTACATTCCCTTCTTCTGTAGTCTCCTTTTTCTGCACTTAAGTTGGTTTCTGACCAAGTTTCCCACCACTTTGCTTCCCTGTTTCGTTTAATTCATTGCTCGCCGAATCTCTGGATTCTGCTGTTCTCTGCTTCTTTTCTCCTCCTTCCACCCGAGTTTGTTCTAAATTATTTGAAGGGACATATTTTCCAGGACACGCTCGAACTAAATGGCCCACATTGCCACATCCAAAATGCACCAACACGCCCAAAGTCCTATATAAGTTATAGTCAAAATCATCCACTCACACATTAAACACTAAATTTAGGTCTTTATCCTTTTTATTTAGAATCATGGGAACCTGTCGCCTCTGTGAGACAACGTGCTTTAACAGCTGGGATTTGCTGCCGATGACAGTTTTCTAATCAGAGAATCATTTTTCTCTCACCAGTCATTCATCACTGATAAATGGAGGAATATTTGCAATCATGACTTTTTTCGTTTGTGTGCTTAGAGGACAAACCGAAAAAAAATCTCATTCACGACAATACCCCTCTCAATCACTTTGTCTTCTCCACACTGTCAACAAAAATCACCACTGCACTGTTCATCCGAGCAGCAGATTTAATGCTGCTATGACCCAGAATTTCACGCACCGATAGACTACACTCCTCTACAGAGCAAGGACAAGTAGGTATGATCTTAAAACCATGTTGTCTCGTAAGGTTAGCGAGGTCTGTTTTGGCGATACACACGCCAACCAGCAAAAAGCTGGTTTTACGCATTCAGCAAAAACACAGTGACAGGGGATTTCTTTAAATCACCCCGTAGTTCTTCAGCTTGAGACACCTGAGTTAGAAAACACAAACACTGCAGTTGTTTTTCACTCGTGAGGGCAGTCATGGATGCACGACCTGCGTCTCATCACTGTCTGCGTGACAGTGATGAGACTTCACCCACGACTGCAGACCTGCTGATGGTTCCAACACCATCATTAAGTTTGCAGATGACACCACGGTGATTGGCCTCATCAGTGACAACGATGAGGCCGCCTACAGGGAGGAGGTGGATCGTCTGGCTGAGTGGTGCGACACAAACAACCTGCTGCTTAACACCGAGAAGACCAAGGAGCTCATCGTGGACTACAGGAGGAATGCTGACCCACATCCACCCATCCACATTAAGGGGACGGCTGTGGAGTGTGTAAGCAGCTTCAAGTTCCTGGGAGTCCACATCTCCAAGGATCTCATCTGGACGACCAACTGCTCCAAGCTGGTCAAGAAGGCTCACCAGCGCCTCTTCTTCTTGAGGACTCTGAGGAAGAACCACCTGTCCTCAGACATCCTGGTGAACTTCTATCGCTGCACCATCGAGAGCATCCTGACCAACTGTATAACAGTCTGGTACGGGAACTGCTCTGCCTCGGACCGGAAGGCGTTGCAGAGGGTCGTGAAAACTGCCCAGCGCATCGCCGGAGCACCACTTCCTGCCATAAAAGACATCTACAGGAAGTGGTGTCTGGAAAGGTTCTGGGAAAATCATCAAAGACCCCAGTCACCCATCACATGGACTCTTCACCCTCCTGCCCTCTGGGAGGCGCCAAAGGGGCCTCCGGACTAAGACCACCAGGTACCGGAACAGCTTCTTCCCCACAGCTGTCAGACTCCTGAACTCTGCCTCCTGACATCTGACCCACGTTAACACATGGACTGAACATACACACACCCACAATGGACAACTGTACCCTCAAACACACAATAATAACATGGACTGAACCACCACTCACAACCACCAGCACTTTATATAGCCTCTGTAGAAGCTATCTACACCCTCACTTATCTTAACTGCACTACTGTATAGCTCTGTGTAAATAATCATTCTGTACATACGATAATTTTTAATCCTACAACTGTTTACAACTTGCATAGTTCCCATTTCTGTATAGCTGTATATCTCAGATTTCTGTAAAGTTATTTATTTCATATTTATATCCTGTTCATAGCCTGTACATAGCCTGTACTCACTACAGCCTGCACATACTTATAGAATATTCATAACATACTTCATACCGTGTACATTATAACATAATAGACCCATTTCTGTAATATACTCACATATCTATATTATTGCTAATATATATTGTAATATCACTATATATCACTAAAGCACTTCTGGATGGATGCAAACTGCATTTCGTTGCCCTGTACCTGTGCATGTGCAATGACAATAAAGTTGAATTCTATCCTATTCTTTATTTATACTTTTCTGTGTGTGTGTGTGTGTGTGTGTGTGTGTGTGTGTGTGTGTGTGTGTGTGTGTGTGTGTGTGTGTGTGTGTGTGTGTGTGTGTGTGTTCAAATAGCTCAGAGTTGAGGTTCCTCTTTTTCTAAATCTGTATGTTCTTAAAGAAAGTGGAAGCGGTTAGTAGCTGAATAAGTTCATCATCACAAAAGTTATTAGGTGAAACGTCACGTAGACATGTAGATTGCTTAGTGATCAATAAAAAGCACATTTCATGAAGCTGATCACATTATATGAAAACAATTTTCCTTTGACACACAGACAGAAAAGTAAAGTTGGAAACAAGTCCTCAATCTCTCAGTCAGACTCACCACACGCTCCAACACTCCCAGCATGCAAGAAAGAAGGACCTTTAACAAACGCATTTATTCATATCACAATTCAATAATACAAACAAATGCTCACAAAGTCAAAGGAAACATCACATACCACCCAAAAACCACAAAAACGTAGATCCATGTGTAGTTAGCAAAACAAATACACTGAATAATAATATCACTCTAAAAATGCAAAAGTAGTGCACCATCCTCCCTCAATGAACATAAAACATTTCGAATACACCACAAATCTGTAAACATCTGTAGATTACAAGTAACACAATAAAAAGCATCCACTTTCAATCTCAATGCAACTAAGCCTTCAAAACTAAGTGCTGCATCAGTCCAACCCTGTCCAAGCATTTTACTCTTCATTGTTTTCCAAATTGCTACCTTAGTCATACCAAGAAGGAAATTGATTAAGACATGAGTCTTCTTTTTCAAAGCTCTGTACCTAAGACTAAAAACTAAAACAGCCATAGAAAAGTGGTCACCCAGGGCTTCCAACCATTCCTCCAAAAACAGGCTTTTTAACCTTCGACAGGACAAAAACAAGCGTTCCAGCGACTCCTGTTCTTCACAAAATAGACATCCACCCCTAGTAGTTGGGTCAAAGTGAGCTCTGTGTCTGTTCATAGCTATAAATCCATGAATAATCCTCCACTGGAGGTCACCAACCTGTTTCTCAACAGGTGGCTTATACAGGAACCTCCATCTGCTCTTCGGGGCAAGGTCTGAACCAAGAACCTGTGTCCACCTCAACACGCAACACCGGTGTTCTCAAAGAGAGAAGCAGTCTATTCTCCTCATGCCATCCATCAAAAGCTGGTGCAGCTGAAAGTACTGGAAATACGTACTTATATCCATTATGCCACTGGTCAGCTAGATCGCAGTTTTCAGCAAATACTTTCAGTGACACGGGTAAGGACTCCCAGACCTCTCCCAGGATCCTCTTTAAGATTCTGGTGGACTTGATGTTAGTAAGGTCACATATCCTTTCTATCAATAGTTTTGCGAGGTGACCCAGTTTCACAATCCCAGCATGAATGAACTTGGTCCTTATTGTAGGTGATGACAGCAAACAATCCCGTACAACAAGTCATTGTGAAACAATGGTTCCTCAAAAATCCCCAGCCAGGTCTAGGGTCAGGATCACGGAAAATCTTCAGCGTTTCCCAAGCATCCAACACTGAATGATAAAAAGGTGTTAAACCCATCATATCCGGCTCTGCTGTTTTAAGCAAAAACAGATGCTTATCCAGTCCAGGATATCCAGCTATAAGGAGAAGCAGCCGAGCCAAGGGCAGCCAGCAGTAACTACTTCCATAAAGCAGCTTCTGAGCGGTTTGTAATCTGAAGGCAGTGGTCTTGGCCAAGATATCCACAAGTCCTTGACCTCCCTCTGACACAGGAAGAAAGAACACAGATGCCTTAAGCCAATCCTGCCCGGACCAGAAAAAATCCACAATGAACATCTTTAACCAGCCCAGGAGGTGGAACCAACCCCATAAGCTTGTGCCACAGGGACGAGATTATTGGCAATCAGAGCCCTACCCCTATATGACAGCTGGGGTAGCAACCATGTCCATTTAGACAACTTGGACTCAACTTTTTCCTGTACGCCCCTCAGTTCTTTTTCTGAAATTGTTCGTTACCTATAAAAAGTATCAGTGTCTTAATACCATTCCTTCCCCAGCACATATTTCCTGGCAGGGTTGGACTGTTCTCCACCCACCATTTACTGACCAATAAGGCCTCACTTTTGTCCCAGTTAACTTTGGCCGAAGAAGCCTTTTCATACATATTTAACCTCTCACTCAGTTCATTCACATCATGTTGATTACTAATAAAGATTTTAACATTATCAGCATAAGCAGAAACAACTACCGAAGAACTGTGACCCATTCCCGGTAGGGAAAGACCTTTTAATTTTCTCAATCCAAATAAAAGAGGCTAAACTATATAGCTGACCAGAAATGGGACAACCCTGCCTAATACCTCTATGAACTAATACAGGGTTACTAAACCTACCTGTCACCTTCACTACACAACTAGCATTGGCGTAAAATAATGACACCCAAGAAAGAGAAACATTTCCCACACCAAATGCTTGCAAGGCCGAAAAAAGAAAAGTATAATCTACACGATCAAAAGCCTTCTCCTGATCAACAGAGATAATCCCCACATTTAGGTCACATGTCTCACAGACAGCAAAAACATCTCTCATAAGAAATAAGTTGTCTAACATAGATCTGTCTGGAACACAGGAAGACTGATCCACTGGAATCAGGAGTTCAATAAAACATTTCAGCCTGTTGGATGACACCTTTGAAATAATTTTATAGTCTACATAAAAAAGTCACTGGTCTCCAGTTTTTTAACAAGGCAAGGTCCCCCTTTTTAGGCAGCAGAGAGAGTGCACCCTGCTGGCAAGAAACTGGAAGTGTACCCCTAACAAAAGAATCATTAAACACATCCAGAAGATCGTTCCCTAATACATTCCAGAAATGTTTAAAAAGTCCGCAGGTAAACCATCTATTCCTGGAGATCTCCCAGAAGCCATCTGTGTAACCGCTGTTGTAAGTTCCTCCAATGTCAAGTCCGTGTTTAAAGATTCCTGATCCTCTGAAGTGAGTTGAGGAAGCCCTTGAAGAAGTTCTGCTACCACTGCTTCATCACAGTTGCATTCTAAAAGAGATTAGTAAAACTCCATTACAAGTCTTCTCATCTCAGCTGGATCTGTTGTAACTTGGTCGTTTCGCAGATGAAGGCAGACCATCTGTCTCTTCCGTGCGACTGACTTCTCCAAATTAAAAAAGAATGTTGTTGGTGCGTCCATGTCCCTAAACTTTGTAAACCAAGCACGAATCAGAGCCTCGTTAACTCTCTCCTGAAGAAGAGTAACTCCATCCTTTTATGATACAGTAAATCCTGCTGATTATTCTGACTAACAGAAACACTCTCCAAGTCTGTTATTTCCTGTTCCAGTTGCCGAATCACCCTCCTAATGTTGTCAGTGGATTTATAAGTATATTGCTGGCAGAAATTCCTGATTTGGACTTCCACTACCTGCCACCACCCAATCAGGGATTGAAAATCATGTTTCTTTGATCTCCAGAAAATTTTCACAAAAGTAAAATCAAGTAACAGTTCAGTGTTAAAATGCCAAAAAGATTTCTGTGTCCCTGTAACAGTAGGAACCAATTCCATTAAAATCGTGTCGTGATCTGTAAACCCAACAGAAACAATGTGGCAATTCATTACACGAGTGCTATAAGATCCAGACAGATAAAACCTGTCTAACCTGGCTGCACGGCATCTACCTTCAGCTATTCTGACCCAGGTATGCTGTCTACTCCTTGAATTATTTCTTCTTCACACATCAATCAGGTCCATCTTTGTCAAAACATGAGACAAGAAGTTGGAAGACTCAAAATGTGTTTCCTGACCTGTTCTGTCCAGCATACAATCAACACAGCAATTCCAGTCTACACCCGAAATAATACATTCACTGGAATCTATAAGACTTAAGTTGTCTTCCAACATTTTAAATTGATGTTTCTGTTCTGGACCATAATTTGATTCATACACTTTAATAAAATGAATGACAACACCTTGAATTTCTGCCTTGACTTGTAAAATTTTGCCATTAATATATTCTGCACTTGCCAAAATTTGGATGTCCAGAGTTGGTGAAATAAAATACCGACCCCTGCACAGCAGTTAGTTCCATGACTAAATATGCATTGCTCCTTCCAGCTTACCCCCTTTCTATTTCAATAACATTGTCACTATGGGTTTCTTGTAAAATAAAAAAATACATCTAGCTTCTTCTCTTTGATAATTTCTGTAATCAAAGCTCTCTTCTGAGCATCCCTCCCCCATTTATATTCAAAGAGGACACCTTTAGATGTTCCATATTGAGAGAAGGAAGAAAAGCAGTGAAGAAGAAAAAGTATATAAGAAACACAGAGTGATATCTGACCATCTTGCGATTAATAATAAGATTTTGCTTTTTCCTCAAATGAGTTTTAACTGCTCTTTTCCCCCCGTCTTAAATTAGTAACATGTTTCCTTAAACAATATCGTTTCTTCTCATTCAGGAGATCCACACCAACAACTTTCTGTATTGTCTTCACAGACTGAATAAACTTATCAACGTCAGGAAAACAGTCCGTCACCAAAACTGATCTTCCATAACTATCGTCCAAGAATGAGTTAATTGCTTCTAAAGAGTACAAATTTTCAGTTTGGGAAACACTTTCCGCAACTGAGAAACGCTCTATGTTTGCCATACTGTCACCATGGCAACCAGTCTGCGTCGTAGATTCTCCCTCTACCTTTCTCCCCAATCCAACCTGTTCAATCCTAACCCAAATTCAAAGTCGCAAAGCAATAATTAGCAGAGAAAACAGTCCTACTATGTAATAATAGAAACATGACAAAAAAGTTTGAAATAAACAACAGCTTTCAATCCTACTCATGACATGCTCCACCACCAAACTCCCAGCATGCAATGCAGAAAGAAAGAAAGAAAGAAAGAAAGAAAGAAAGAAAGAAAGAAAGAAAGAAAGAAAGAAAGAAAGAAAGAAAGAAAGAAAGAAAGCAAGCACTGGTGCAGCGTTCGATACTGTCGACCATAATATCCTATTAGAGCGATTAGAACATGCTGTAGGTATTACAGGTACTGCACTGCAGTGGTTTGTATCATATCTATCTAATAGACTTGTCATGGTCCTGGGTCGGTGACCCAGCGCTTTTAGTTTGTTATCATTTTCTAGATGATGATTGTTTAAGTTCTGTGTTATATTCGGTCTGCCTCTGAGTCTGCGTCTGTATCTGTCTGTCTATGGTGTCACCCCATCTGTTTGTGAATCTGTCTGTTTAGTTCAATGTCTTGTCTGGTTCCATGTGTCTGAGTTTCCTGTTTTATTGTGAAGGTCCGTGTCGTATGTGAGTGTGATCAGTTTACGTTTCCCCTGTCCCGTCAGCCCAGATTCCTCCCAGCTGTGTTGCCCTCCTGTCTCTCATCCCCTGATTACTGGTGTGTGTATTTAAGCCCTGTGTGTTCTCCTGCCTGTTGCCGGTTCGTCTGTATTACTCAGTGTCAGTCTGTGTATCCACCGTGTCTTCTCCCTGCTGTTCATCGTCATCCTCCTCTGCTCGTTTTCATTCAGGTTTGTGCTCTGTAGTTTAGTTGTTTCCCAGTTTAGTTTAGTTCGAGCCCCGTTTGCTGTTTGTCCACATTCTTTTTGTGTTCAACAAATCACCTTCACTTCTCCACGACTGCCTGCGATTGGATCCTCATTTATTCCACACGGCTCGCCTCGGGAGCCGTGACAAGACTCCAGTTTGTACATGTAAATGGAGAGTCCTCTTCACACACTGAGGTTAATTATGGAGTTCCACAGGATTCAGTGCTAGGACCAATTCTGTTTACATTATACATGCTTCCCTTAGGCAGCATCATTAGAAGACATAGCATACATTTACACTGCTATGCAGATGACACCCAGCTCTATCTGTCCATGAAGCCAGATAACACACACCAATGAGTTAAACTGCAGGAATGTCTTAAAGACATAAAGACCTGGATGGCCGCTAACTTTCTGCTTCTTAATTCAGATCAAACTGAGGTTATTGTACTCGGCCATGAAAAGCTTAGAAATATGGTATCTAACCAGATTCTTACTCTGGATGGCATTACCTTGGCCTCCAGTAATGCTGTGAGGAACCTTGGAGTAATTTTTGACCAGGACATGTCCTTCAATGCACATATTAAACAAATATGTAAGACTGCTTTCTTCCATTTGCGCAACATCTCTAAAATTAGAAATATCCTGTCTCAGAGTGACGCTGAAAAACTAGTTCATGCATTTATTACTTCCAGGCTGGACGACTGTAATTCATTATTATCAGGAAGTCCTAAAAACTCCCTGAAAAGCCTTCAGCTAATCCAAAATGCTGCAGCAAGAGTCCTGACAGGGACTAGAAAGAGAGAGCAGATTTCTCCTGTTTTGGCTTCCCTTCATTGGCTTCCTGTTAAATCCAGAATTCAAAATCCTGCTCCTCACATACAAGGTCTTAAATAATCAGGCCCCATCTTATCTTAATGACCTTGTAGTACCATATCACCCTGTTAGAGCACTTCGCTCTCACACTGCAGGCCTACTTGTTGTTCCTAGAGTATTTAAAAGTAGAATGGGAGGCAGAACCTTCAGTTTTCAGGCCCCTCTTCTGTGGAACCAGCTTCCAGTTTGGATTCGGGAGACAGACACTATCTCTACTTTTAAGATTAGGCTTCAAACTTTCCTTTTTGCTAAAGCATATAGTTAGGGCTGGACCAGGTGACCCTGAATCCTCCCTTAGTTATGCTGCAATAGACGTAGGCTGCCGGGGATTCCCATGATGCATTGAGTTTTTCCTTTCCAGTCACCTTTCTCATTCACTATGTGTTAATAGACCTCTCTGCATTGAACCATATCTGTTATTAATCCTGGACCTGCTTCCAGGCCAAAAGTAGTCTGCGTTTAATATGGCTTTTGTGTTGTTAACATGTTTAAAGTTTTGTATCTTCTTCTATTTAATTTCCAAAAGCCCCTAAAACAGTCAGTGTTCACTGTTGGCCTCTCTCAGCTTTTATTACCGCTAATCATTTATTTAAGCTCTGTTTTTAAGCCCTTCCGATGTAACTACAGCCCAGCCCATGCAGCAGTATATGAATGACTAACCTCGTATTGTGGATGGATTATCTCAGTTGTTCTCCTGGCTGAAGTTTGGTCCTTTTACAGCATCCTGCCATGCGATTACATTTGTTCCTGACCACCGAGAACACTCACGTTAACTTTTATCGAGTGGAAGAAAAGTTAGCTTGTTTATATTATGCTAACATAGCTGTGTCGCTAGCGGTCACGTAGCACATCATTATATACCAGCTAGCCCACTTCAGTAACCCTACAAACGTCACTGCTGTTTAGTTTTCTGTCTTCATTTATGTTGGAAGTCGTAGCAGAGCTGTACGTTTGAATTATTTCAGAAATCTCTCAGTCAGAACATGCTATATTGTATTTAGATGGAAGCTAGCGAGCTAACTTCCTGCTAACTTCTGTAACGTGAGGGTTCACTAGATGGTTCGGAATCTCTCTGAATAATTAGAAACAGCAAGACGGAGACGGATAACTTTTTAGCAGCCTCTTTACTTTAGCACCCCGCAACAACCCACACTTCCTGTGTGCCGCCCTCATGAATACTTCACTGACCTCTCAGAAGCCAGGGAATCTTAAACTCAGATCAAAACAGGGAAAACAACCAGGTAGATATAACACATACTTATTACTGGTTTGAACATGCATGTCTAAACATTCAAACATGTAAATATCAAAACACGTAACCATCAAATAGCTACATAACTAGCTTTATAACCTTTGTAAACACCTCTTTGTATATCAAATTAGATTTAAGTTTACTTCTACACTTTACATTTTCCTCCCCCCCTCACATAAGAAACGTCCCCGTTTCCCTACAGAAAAGGAGGGGGAAAAAAAAACAACATGCTGTGAGCAAAGGGGACAACAATAAAACAACAGCAAAACCAAAAACAATTTCAGTTCAAAACATAGTCCTTGAGGTATCTGGGAGGCACAACTTGACGTCTCCCACATCGCCATGAAACACCAGATACTCGATGAGGAGTTGAAGGGACAGTGTCTGATTGGTGTATCACCACATGGCCAGAGGGGGAAGTCGTTACAGTCTCAGACCGAGGAGAAGGGGACAAAGGAGAGTGGGAATGGGGTCGTGACTGGTTTAGAGGTGGTGGCTGACAAACCTGAGGGTCTGATGAGGTTGCAGGGCTGCGGCCCTGAACATTCCAGCTCCCTTCAGCTGCAGATTTTGGAGCTGTGAAGGGCAAAGCACCTGATAATGCAGTCAACTGTGGAATCTGGGGCTGTACAGGTATGCCACCTGCAGGTGAGTTGGTTCCACCTTTTGGGACAGGTGCTTTGTAAGGCCTGAGACGATTGTAGTGAACAATTTGAGTCTTGTCTGATTGGTCCAGGAGGTAGCGAATCCTGTACGTGACACCAGGGTTTTCTCCAGCTGTTCCAAGGCACTCCAATATCTCAGAGGGGCCCTTCCAATGTGGAGCAAGTTTCTGCTTTGCTGTAGTGGGGTCATTTAACCACACCAAGTCACCCGGAACATAAGGAGTGTGTTTGATGCCCCTATCGTACAGTTGTTTCTGCTGGTTGTGGGCACAATCTCTGTTCCATGCAGCAGTGCTGAAGGCAGACTGAAGTCTCTGAGTCAACTGGGTGACGTAGTCAGCAGGAGAAGCAGAAGTAGATGATGCTGGCATGTTGGTAGGCAACAGCATATTAGCAGGCATCCGTGCCTCATGTCCATGTGTGAGAAAAAATGGTGTAAACCCCGTGGTAGAGTGAGGACTGGTGTTGTAAGCCAAAGCAACTTGATTGAGGCAGTCATCCCATTCGCCAGGCTGCTGAAGGAGTAACTTAGCTAACTGGTCAATAAGTGTTCGGTTGAACCTTTCGACCATCCCATCGCATTGAGGGTGATATGGGCTGGTCCGTGTCTTCTGGATGCCTAGCAGCTGACACAGATGTTTCACCAGGTCAGATTCAAACTGACGTCCTTGGTCTGTGTGTAGCATTTCAGGGATGCCGTGCTGACAGATGAAGTTGTCAAACAGGCATTTTGCAACTGTTGTGGCACGTTGGTCTGCGATAGCATAGAGACTGACATATTTCGAGAAATAGTCTTGAACAACGAGCACGTACCTGTTGCCACGACTCGTAATGGGGAGTTCAAGTATGTCAGCTGCCACCTTTTGAAATGGCTCCGCAGCAACAATTGTTTTCATTGGAGCTCTGTGATGAGGTGTGGGATTCCGTCTGGCATCACATGGAGTGCATTGTGTGCACCATATTCTGATGTCACGTGACATGAATGGCCAGTAATATAGCTGCTGAGCACGTTTCAGGACCTTATCTGCTGATAGGTGACCGGACACTGGGTTGCCATGCAGCAGCTGTAGGACAGTGTCTTTTAAAGATTCAGGAACAACCAACTGATGCAACACTGACTTTTGGGATGGGTTGAAAGCTTTACGACAGAGTAAGCCATTGTGAAAGGTAAGTCTAGAGTACTCATGCCATAGCACTTTTTCCTGAGGTGGGCATTTTTTCATACGCCAGTAGGGTGGTTTCTGACCCTTAGCTTTCCAGCCAATGACTTCTGACAGTACAGGATCTTTTTGTTGTTCACTTTTGAGATCATCTTCAGGCAGCTCAAGCACAAATGTGGATGAAACAGATAGCGCTGCACACTGCAGTCGTGGATCAGGAAAGTCATTGCATGGAATGTGTTTTTGGTCGGTACTGCAGGGACTATGGTTGGGCGGGCCTGCAGGACCTACGCACCTCTCTTCAGGTTTCAAGGTAGCAGAAGCAGTGCAGACTGGGTCCTGCTCTACGGTTTCACCAGTGACAGGGCGACGTGACAGTGCGTCCGCATTGAGGTGGCGGTGGCCATCTTTATGAATCACAGTCCACTCAAAAGGATCGAGTTCAAGAGCCCAGCGAGCACGGCGACCAGTTCTATCACTGTCAATAGGTATTTTCCGAAGACCCAGGAGGGGCTTGTGATCAGTGACAATAACAAATGGCTGCTTGTAGAGATAGTGACAAAAATGTCTAATTGCCCAAACAATGGCCCAGAGTTCTCGATGATAAGTCGACCACTTTCTTTCTGCCTTTGTAAGCGCATGGCTAGCATAGGCAATGACTTTCTCTTGCTGTCCCTGTTTTTGAGCTAGTACACTGCCAATAGCTGTGCTTGAAGCATCAGTATACAGAGAAAATGGCAATGTGAAGTCAGGGAATGAAACCACTGGAGGGTTTGAGAGGGCATGTTTCAGATACATGAATGCATCCTGGCACTGAGAAGTCCATTGAAAAGTTGCATGCTTTTCAGTGAGAGCATGTAGGGGGACACTGTGGTGCGCAAAGTTTTGAATGAACTTGCGATAATATGAACAAAGTCCAAGGAATGACCTTACTTCTGTCGCTGTTTGTGGAATAGGCCAGGCTTGCACACTGTTCACATTTCTGGGGTCAGGCTGGATGCCATGTTTTGATACAATGTGGCCCAGAAATTGTACCCGATCTTTGGCAAAACAGCATTTTGAGGGGTTTAGCTTCAAGCCACTTGCCTGGAATCTGCCGAATATTTCTTCCAGATGCTGGAGATGTTCTGCGAAAGAGCGGCTGTAAATGAGGACATCATCCAAATACACTAAGCAGGTTTTCCAGGGAAGGCCACGAAGTACCATCTCCATTAACCGCTGACATGTGGCTGGAGCGTTTGTGAGTCCCATGGGCATAACAGTGAAGTGGTAAAGTCCACTGCCGGTTGTGAAAGCAGTTTTCTCACGATCCTTCTCTTCCAGTTCAACCTGCCAATAGCCATGTTGAAGGTCCATTGTGGAGAACCAGGCAGAACCTGACAGAGCATCCAGTGCATCATCAACCCTTGGAAGAGGATGAGAGTCTTTGATTGTCACTGCATTGAGTTTCCTATAGTCAAGACAGAAACGCCATGTACCATTTTTCTTTCGCACCAGAACAACTGGGGCGGCCCATGGGCTGTAGCTTTCTTCGATGACACCTGCCTTTAAAAGGTTGTCAACTTGAGTCTGTATTTCAGCTCTCTGTTCAGGTGTCACTCTATAGGCTCTTTGTTTAATCGGTGTAGCATCACCTGTGTGAATATGATGCTTAATTATGCCTGTGTGACCTCTGTCTTCTGAGTGCTTACTGAAGATTCCTGAATACTTCTGGAGAAGCGATTTCAGGGACTGAACCTGGGAGTGTGACAAGTTTGTTTCATCGATTTCTACCGGCAGAGTCGAATCATACACAGGTGAAGTAGCACAACATGTCTGCTCCAGTGGGATGATATCAACAGATGAGCCTGAATGAAACTCACCAAGATGCTGTCCAGGGTACAGTTCGATTTCATCACTGGAGGGATTAAGCATTCGAACCACTGTAGTACCATTCTGAACTTCACTGAGAGTGTGAGCCACAACAATGTCACATGTCGGATTAGGGATCAAGACACCATAGTAGTCTGTTGGAACAGGAGAAGCTGGTGTGGCTGCTGACACACAGGCTGTGATCAGAGTTTCGCTCATAGCTGGAATTTTGGTTGGCGCTAACACAGAAACATTACAGCAGGCAGCCACCTCATGTCCTTTGGGCAACAGGGGAATTTTCATGTCCCACAGTTGCAGCACTTTGTTTTTGAGGTCGAGAAGAGCATGGTGCCTCTGCAGAAAATCCCAACCTAGAATGACTGGCTGGTAAGCACCTCTGAGGACTTCAAAGTCCTGCTGCCATACCTGAGTCCCAAGCCTAATACCAACGGTTAACTTGCCTAAGATTTCCAGACGTTCTCCATTGACCGAACGAGCTGGCACGGAGGATGCTACCATAGGCCGTTTTTTCAAAGCTGGATGAGAGTTTCGAAAATCTTCACTCACAAGGGAGACAAAGGAACCAGAGTCAATTAGAGCACACACTTCAATGCCCTCGACAATAGCCAAGACGTTAGAGGAGACTGATCCCTCAGATTCTGAGGGGAACTGGGGGATGTGGTTTTGGGGCCCTCATACTGTAGCTGATGTTTGCCCCTCAACAGCAGCTAATGAAAGTTTCCCTGTGGGCCGGAGGTGAAATGTGCAGGCCTTTCCGGGGACTGGAAACGAACACTGGTCCTACTGTAGGACGCAGCATCTCTATGTGGAGCAGGACTGGGACTGTGTCGGTATCTGTTATTGTCAGGGTAATTGTACCTGGAATACTGGGGGGGCTGTTGGGAATGGTATGTGCGTTGATCGTGTTTCTCACATTTGTCCCACTCATTGAACCTCTGGGGAACAGGGGAAGAAGGACGTTCACGGTGAGACTCTGGATCACGATGATAACGCCTCTCAGGCGAGCAATAGTCTCTGGAATGTTGTCTGGCATGATAAGGCGACGGGGACGCACTGCGGGTGCTGTACTGAACATTGGAAGAGGAGGATCTATCACGACTGGAGTCCAAACGTTGGGCAAAGTAACTCTGTTTCTCCCGTAACTGCTGTACTTCATGTTTCAGGCTGGTTACAGTAAGCGTGAGCTCCTCAACTGCTTGAAGAAGTTTAGCATCAGTAGGCTGAGGACGTATCATAGCAACCTGTTCCGAAGACGGAATATGAGAGGATCCTGCAGCTGTAAGTTGCAATGCTGCCCGTGCTCTCTCACAACGGCTGGCAATGCGCAGGGCTCCGTCGAGATCCTCTGCACCCATCTCATGAATCTTAGATTGCAAGGTGGGGTCCAACCCAGCAACAAAACGGCGAAATTTTTCACCTTCCAAGGCATTGTAGTCATAGTTAGGGAAAGCTTCAAGCACAAGACGGGTAATATCCGCGCTGTACACATCTAAACTTTCACCTGGTTTCCGGGGGCGAGCATTCACATGTGTCTGGAAGAATGGCAGAGAATATTTTGGACCGAAAACCTCTTTCAGCTTATCCTTCACTAGATCATAGTCTTTCTGGGCTGATAAAGGCAAACTGTCCCAGTACAAAAATGCAGCATCTGCTAGACGAGTAGGCAGAACAGAGGACATCACAGTTGGCAAATCTACCTCAGGTGGAGTCATAGCTTGCACTGCCACTTCAAAGCGACGAGACCAACTAGTAAAAGATTCAGTCCCATCTCCTTTAAAAACAGGTGGAAGATCTATTGTCAGGGCACTGGAAACGGTATGGTGGGCGGGAGCAGCAACAGTCCGTATTGCATCCACTGTCCTCAAATGTGGCACAGGAGAAGAGCGCAGCTTATGCACAGATTCACTCTCGTCAGCCGACATGTTCCCAACAAATATCCAGCTCAAAAAAAATCACAAAAATCACAAAAACAGACATAAAAGCTGCAACAATCCTTACTATCTCCAAAAATTATTACTGTTATTATTTTCAGTTCATCAGCTGTTCACAGAGAGGGATAAATCCCAGCGGGGAAAAAAAACGATCTTATCCGCAGCTTGGGAGTAAAACTCACCAAATACACAGATCCATCAAGAAAATAAATCCCACCGCTGCCACCAGATGTAACGTGAGGGTTCACTAGATGGTTCGGAATCTCTCTGAATAATTAGAAACAGCAAGACGGAGACGGATAACTTTTTAGCAGCCTCTTTACTTTAGCACCCCGCAACAACCCACACTTCCTGTGTGCCGCCCTCATGAATACTTCACTGACCTCTCAGAAGCCAGGAAATCTTAAACTCAGATCAAAACAGGGAAAACAACCAGGTAGATATAACACATACTTATTACTGGTTTGAACATGCATGTCTAAACATTCAAACATGTAAACATGTAAATATCAAAACACGTAACCATCAAATAGCTACATAACTAGCTTTATAACCTTTGTAAACACCTCTTTGTATATCAAATTAGATTTAAGTTTACTTCTACACTTTACACTTCTAACTCCGTTAAATGTCATAAATTCCGTTTTCATGGATGCCTGGATGTTAAACTCAATTGTTACACATTGTAGAGCAGAACGCTGATCATTTTATTAAAGATGAAAGACTTTAGACAGTTTTTCAACTCTCAGTAATGCCATAGTGATCGTTTGATTTATGGAACTGCAGCGGAGTTTAGGCTCAGACACGGCTAGTGACGTCAGACTTAACGACCGAATAAGCAAGCGACTAATGCAGAAAACAGAGATTTTTAGATGGGAAACTTCTTGAAGTACACTGAGAGAGAAAGACAGAGAGTTATGCATGAAGTGTCATTTTATCGTGGTGGAAGCAAAACAGCAAAAGTAAGAGAGAATTCATGACAACGTTTATGTGAAGTGAAATGTGAATTGTAGTTTGGATTTTCTTTTGCTGCTGCTTCAGTCAATTTTGACTGGAAAGAGACAAAACCTGCAGCTTCAGAATCTAGCGCAAAAAAAGACAAACACAAAGCGCAGATCCAACGCATCAGAATCAGTGAAATCAGTGAAATCAGTGAAACCCTTTATCACCGTTCCTCTTCCCCGCTGTTTTTTTTCCTCCCTCTCTCTTTCTCCCTTCCCCCAGCCATGTCTGTCCCGTATGTAACAACTGAAAATAAAATAAAATAAACAATAAAAGCAAAGGTCAATCAAATGGACCAATACGGCAAGGCCGGGATGGCCCATTTGATAAAGTAAATCCGTTGGGCATCTTTCTGGCCTCTAGACAATAATTCTGATGGCAAAAGATCCAAACGGGACAGGCGGAAAAAAAAAAAAGAATCAGTGAAATATCGGCTTTCAGTCTGTGACGTGCCGTCGGGTCAGAACGCAGACATCTCACTGATTCTGCTGCGTCGGGTCGACGCTTCGTGTTTATGCCTTTGTGCAGAATCTGTATACCAGCTCTTATTTACGTTTTTAGCTGTTTGGTGGTTGTTGAAATTTTGTGAGGCTGGGATTCTGCCGTTTCGGGCAAAATAGATTTATATGTAAAAATTGACTCGGAATTTTGATGAATCGATATCACGTTATTCAAGCTAGTATCTATTTTTATTGGAAAATCAATTATCAAAACTCACCCCGAGAAACAGTGGACCATGAGAACAACGTTGGAAGATGATTCTGGGATCATCCCTATCTAAGTGTATATGAGAGCATGAGGGTGGGAATGGATGTTTGTATCTGTGTGTGCCTGTATTTCTGTGTCTATATGTCAGGTTGGGTGTCAGGCGCCACCTCTCTGGGGACATCTTAGGCCCTCCAAGGTTTGGAGGCCTATCTCCCCCTACCACCACTTCCCCTGCCAGTGGCGGACTCCCTCAGACATCGGTGCGTTGGTGGTTCTTTGTGTCCGGGGGTGGGCGTCCAGGTACACACCGGCTCACTCCTTGGCGGCCGCTTATCGGGGCCTGGAGCCTGGGGCTCGCTCGGGCCACTTCGGAGGTGGGGTGCCCCCGGCCTCTCAGCCTGGAGCTCGGTCACTCAGGCACGGCTGGCTGCCGGCGGAGCTCAGGAGCGCGTCACTGCAACTCCCCCTGGCTTCTGCTCCGCGGCTGCTGAGTGAGCCCTCATCTGGGACTCTCCTCAGCTCTTTCTGGGACAGTGGCGTGGCTGCCCCTCTGTTGGTCTTCCTTGGTCTCTTGTGTTCTGGGGGCCTCTGGATGTGGCAAAAGAGCCAAACGGGACAGGCAAAAAGAAAAAAAAAAAAAAAAAAAAAAAGGAAAATCAATTATCAAAACTCACTAGCGTTCACCCCCACATCCTGGGAGCATGGGAGAGGTCTTACCTTGTTTTATTGTTTTACGGTAGGATTAACATAGCTATGTCTGTTCTAGTCTAAGTGCCTTTTTACATATAGATGAACTGTTGGATTTTCCAGACCAGCAGGTTAAGGGAAGTCGTTTAAGGGGTCACACTCTGAAACACACACACACAAACAAACACACACACACACACACACACACACACACACACACATAAGCACCCACTGAAGTATAAATAAAGACCGGGGCAGTTTCTCAGCGCGAGTCTCAGTTCTGGAGGCTGCCCTTGCTAGCAAGAAGTTCTGTGTGTTTCTCTTCTCTGAGTCTTTGCTGAAGAAGTGTTTTAGAGTATATTTCTTGACAATCTGGATGGCATAGTTATCAACAATCATAGAAAAGTGCTTCGCTATAAAAACTAAAAGAGACTGGAGGAGGCTGAATTTGCTTTTTTGTTTTATCTCAAAGAAAAACGGACCTCAGATACACCAGAAACCATAACTGTAGGAGATTTGTAACCCTGATTTTGTCTGTGTGTTGCAATCATCTTGCTCATGCAGACAAAGATTTTACAGACACACAAACTGTCAACAACAGGATGTGGATTAACACTGCTGAGAATAATTATTCATATCACAGAACACAGTTTCTTTCAAAGAAAAATACTTTTTGCTGATAAAGATCATGGACACATGCACGCAACTGTAGCACAGACAGCAGTGATCAGTCGCACACGCTGTTTAGCAAACCATTTGTTTAACTTACACCACACTGACCAGTGGGGAGGTTTTTCTTACCAGCCCACTGTTGCTGCTTTTACAGGTAAGGCAAAGGAACACAATGTTTTTCTATTTTTAACTCAAAAGTGTGACACTGACAATAACCTGTGCCACATAAAAATGTACAAGGTGGAGGCTGAAAGTTCAGGGGGGAAGTAATTACAAACACTGAACTGGAATAAAGGTTTATGACCAGTCGGAGCAACACTTTACATGACCATCATCACACACCAAAAGTAACAGTTGTGTTTTTAGCAATGATTTATCACAAATCCCAATTATTTTGATTCTCATAAATATTATGTTCATTTCATGATCCCCTTGCAAATCTGATATTACATTGCCTTTTTGCATTTCTTTTTGTCTTTTTGCAAAAACTCCCCAGATGGCAGCAGGATTTCTGGTATCAGATGAGATTTACTACGTCTTTGTTAAGAAGCACAGAAAGTACAAAAGTGGCTTCCAGAAAGAACCTGTTGATAAAAAAGCTCAGACTTGTTGGAGCCAGCAAAAAAAGTTTAGTAACTCAGTAATTACACGTGTGCTGAGCAGGAAAGCAGCTCAAACTCATAAACCATGTTGGTTTCCGTCTTTGCCTGCCAGGAACAGAAATAAGATTGTGCTGTGGTCAGTGGAGGAAGTTGTGTTTCTGCTGAGGCTGCTGAAGGGCAGAATCAAATGCATGAATCTCTGGAGCCTCCTCGCCCTGTGTCGATGATTCACACAGATGCCGTTGGCGTCGGTACCACGAGTTCTGTTTTTTGCTAACATGTCTGCCATGGCTTATAGACATATGAGGTCATCGGTGAAAATAATTATTCTGTTATACTGTATACACGATTATAACTGCTGGACAGGCAGGCGTTCATGAGCTCAAAGATGCAGGCATGAATCCTGATATTTCAGAAGTATTTCATTCAGACACTGTCATTGATGCTAATTCGAAAATGCTGCTGAACCTGCACCTGCTCGATTTGCCTAACCCTAACCCTAACCCTACCACTCTATCAGAGTCAGAGGGCCCGGTGGCGCCAGTGTCCGGCAGCCTCGCCTCTGTCAGTGCGCCCCAGGGTGGCTGTGGCTACAATGTAGCTGCCATCACCTGTGTGTGAATGTGTGTGTGAACTGGATATGTATGGGGTCCTTAGGGACTAGTAAAGCGCTATATAAATACAGGCCATTTACCATTTACCATTTTCCCAAACTCTATTTTCCCAAACCTCAACAGCTTCTTTCCAGTGCATAAACCTAACCAGTGATCTACTATATAACAGTTGTGGTCGGTAACTTACTTACGTGCATCGAAGGCATGAACGCTGTGGTACTCTGGGGCTTTTAATGACTAATGGAATGATTGTCACATTTACCTTTTAAATAACTTTTCAACTGAAAAATCTGGTGTACAAATTGGGAATGATTTGGGAACAAATCCGTAATTATATTTTTAGGCATGTAAATACAAATACAGTGAAGGGCTAATGTTTCATTTGCTGAAGACTGGTGTTGCATCTAGCTGATGGCATGGAGATACTTTCTCTCTAAATAATAAAATAAGTAATTTTGCAGGAGGTTTCACAAAAAAACACAATTCAGCAACTCATCAACAACTCATCAACAGCTCAACACAACGTCACAGAAAAAAGGTTATAATCGGTGATGCTGGTTTACGGCCACCTCTCCTCAGCACCGTAGCTCCTTAGATGCTAAAACACTGTGAGCCTGAGGTGGCAGCTGCGCATGAATATGTCACAGTGAAGTTAATCCAGTGTGATCCATTAATAAGTATATCTGTCACCAGGAGAGGCAGTTGGTTTCAGCCGACAAAAAGTGGCTGGAGGGGTTAAAGTGGCTGACCCACTTTAACCTGGGCCTGATTAGTAGCTGCAGTCCTCTGGTTTATGGCCGAGTGTATAAGGATCTAAAGACACACGAGACTCAGAGTGTCACGGTTTGCGGGGGCAAGCTGTGTGGAATATATATAGGACCAAAAGGCGGCAGCTCTGGTGCAGGTGAGTGTTTATTAACAACAAAAATGCAAACAACAAAGGCGCTAGGAACATGAAACTGAAACCTAAACTGGGTAAACTAACAACACAAACCAAGAATGACGGTGCAGGGAGGTCCGGGGAAATACATACAGGGAGACCGAGGGGAAACAACACAGACGAACCAGCAACAACTAAGACAGAAGACACAACTAAAATACACTCAGAGAACACAGGGGGATTACATACAGGTGGGGACACAGCTGGGAGTAATTAACATGACGAGACTAGGGAGGCAAACTGAAAACACTCACATAAGACACAGACCTTCACAATAAAACAGGAACTTACACATGAAAGGACACAAACTAAGAAACGCGGACTAGATACAGGAACACACGGGCAGAACAGAGTAAACACTAACCAGAGGAAGAACAGAACCAAAATCGCGAAGAGAAAACACAAAACGCTGGGTCAAAAGGACCCAGGATCATGACACAGAGTGTCAACATGCTAATGCATTTGTGCTATAAAAAACTATTCTATGGACTTGTGTTATTTTTTTCTGGGGGCTTTTCAGGTTTCTTATTGTTTTAGTTCCTTCAACGAAGACGGTGATGATAATTGTTTTTCACATTGTAACATTGTTTCAGCCTTAAAACACTCAGTGAGAAAACCGCTGAGTCAGGAACCTGAAAGTCCCATTAGCAGCAGAAGTAGGGCAGCTCTTATCAGTTGATAAACCAAGTTACACGAGTTGCATCTCAAGCTGACTGAGTGATTTACCATCATGTTAAATAGGTTGCTGATTATTGAAATGGTTATTTGAAAGTAATTTTAAAGATTATAAAATTCATTTTAAAGTAATTCCGACCGTTAAATATGACCATCTCTGCCAGCCAGATTCAGCTCTTTTTAAATGGGGTACTTTCTGGATTTGTTTTGTTTTTTCAATTTTCCAGTCAGTCACTCTATCACTGTTATTCAGAAACTGTTTGACAGCAGTCATCAGGATTATCCATGAATAACACCTTTGGTGACAGTGGGAGGGAAAAACTCCCTGGTAACAGGAAGAAACCTCCAGGCACTGTGACTGGAGTGAGGGGAGGATCAGGAGCTGCTGAAGAGAACCAGAGATTAATAATAACTAATGATTAAATGCAGAGTGGTGTATAAACACATAGTGAGCTAAAAAGGTCAGTGAAGAAGAAACACTCGCCAGCAGCACTGACCTATTATAGCATAAGAGAGGATTCAGGGTCACCTGATTCAGCCCAAATACATGTTTTATCAGAAGTTTCCAGTTTTAATAAAGCTCTCATTTCCATGTGCTCTATAAATTACCTATAGGCTTGTCTTGAAGAAGCTGAAGGCTTCTGCTTTTAAATACCCTTGGATGTTCTAATAGGGTGATATGTTACTACAAGGTCATTAAGATAAGATGGGGCCTGATTATTTAAGACCTTGTATGTGAGGAGCAGGATTTTAAATTCAATTCTGGATTTAACAGGAAGCCAATGAAGGGAAGCCAAAACAGGAGAAATCTGCTCTCTCTTTCTAGTCCCTGTCAGGACTCTTGCTGCAGCATTTTGGATCAGCTGAAGGCTTTTCAGGGAGTTTTTAGGACTTCCTGATAATAATGAATTACAGTCGTCCAGCCTGGAAGTAATAAATGCATGAGCTAGTTTTTCAGCGTCACTCTGAGACAGGATATTTCTAACTTTATGCAGACTGCACAAATTTAAGAAAACCCACATTTGTTTAATATATGCATTAAAGGACATCTGATCTATGTTGTATGGCATTCAATGCAACTGAAAGTCTGCATCCTCATCGAACAGATTTTTCTTCAGACTAATACAACAGCCTTATACGTGTGTAGTAGTGAGTAACCTGTGCTCTAAAACCCTCAACTGCAAGTTGAAAAAGAGCATTATTATATTGTTTTTCTCAAAGCGCTAATTAGCAGATGGTCCTGGTAGACACGTCTGTAGCCTACACAGGGTTAAATCCAGATCTGCTGCAGGTACTTTTTCATGGTATGATACTAATCTGTACTATCAACAAAAACAGAGGAACCGTGCATGTCTCTGTGGTTTATGTCGCACACACATGTGCACAAGACTTCCAGTAGCAACTTTTCAGCAACTGTCAGTGGCTCTAAACTGCAGCACAATGCTTTCTCATCATTTAAAGCTCTAACTAGCACCATCTACAGTCCAAAGCACTGTGTTACATGCTACCCTGTCACACTCTGTCAAAAATGCTTTCATAATTCTGATTTAACCATTGTGGCAACAAGTTATAAGATAAGATAAGATAGAACTTTATTAATCCCTCGGGTGGGTTCCTCTGGGAAATTCGATTTCCAAAAAGCACAGCACCGACAGAAGTTACAGTTACAGAATATTATATATATATATATACACACACACACACACACACACACATATATAAATACAGAGACAAATATAAATAAAATATACAAAGTCGATAAATAGAATAAATAGGAATAAAAAATAAAAATACAAGTGAATTGCACATTTCAAGTACATAACAAGTTATGTAATGAGGTGCTCAAATAAAGGTTCTGGGCTTGTAGCTTCAGCAGGAAATAAATATGCTTTGCACATTTCATTTGATGTTGAGACAAAACTGAGAGAGTCTCCTTTATTTCAAAAAGTTTCATTTTCATTGTTGTTGTTGTTCTTTTGGCTGCTCTGTTCAGCTGTGACCATGACAGGCCTCCAAGGATTTTAAGGCCACGTTTAATGCTGGGCAGACACTGTGCGATTTTTTCAGTCGCGTGATTCAGCTCCTGCTCAAACTGTACGATTGACACGCAGGGGTTAGAAGTTGGTAGGTCACGCTGCAGGTCTCACACTATACGGCCCGATGCTCTGATGCGACCCGAGTGCTCACACTGTGCGTCCATAACATGAAGGTTATAACAGAAATTCTGTCGCTCTCCCTCTCTGTCTTTCACTCACACAGACACACCACTACCATCAACTTTGCTAAATTGCTAATGAAGAACATTGACCAGGCAGCTGTGATTGAGCAGCAGTGTCGATCCAACTATTTTCACGGTTGTTGTGGTCGTGATAATTTTGTGAGGCCACATCGAAAAGGCTCGGATGAGCTTGCCATAGTTCTACAAGTTGTGCCTCCATCGCTTGTGTCCAGATCACACGCTGCACTGCCGTGCTGCTCCGTCTTTTTCGCTGACATTTGTGTTTGCGCGTGCGCAGTGTGACTAACTGCGGTGACACCCTCACGACGGATCGCGAGGATTTCAAACAGGTTTGAAATCCTCACGACCATGCGATTGATGATCGGGAGCTGGTCGTGAGGTGCCAATTGCTTCTCGTTACCCCACATATACTACACGATGCACGATGAAGGCCAAAATCGGGCCGATCGCCAAAACGGTCGCACGACTCAAAAATCGTCTCAAAATGGGCCAAAAATCGCACAGTGTGAGCCCAGCATAAGGGAAAAAAACAGCAAACCTTTTACTTACTTTATACATGCAGTTTTTATGCACCAATAATTTTGAGAACCAGCAGCAGACAAACAATATTTCAGTCTTCATCCCAGTGTATCCAGGCTTGGTTGGGCTGTCAAGTGATCAGTGACGTCCGAAGCTGCTGCTGCTGCAGTATCTGATTCAGTGGTTTATACAGAAGTGAATCTTTAGTGGGATTTGTGCTGAGTTGTGGTGATTTTGTGTGAGAGATCGTAAACCCATGTGGGATATACTGAGAGACATGGAGCGAGCAAGAAAGAGAGGATGTTCTGCTGTATAAAAAATAAATAGAATAACCTTATGTGTTGTTTTTATGATATTAAACAGAAGCTGTCATTTCAAGTTGTAGATGCAAGCTGCTCTTCACGCAACTTTTGCTTTTGGCCACAAGATGGCACCAAAGAGGACTAACAGAACACAACGCTAACACAAGCTTCAGTGCTTCAGACGGCTTCATTTGGCCGTCACTAGATGCTGACGCTATATAAATAAAATGAAATGAACTGAACTAAAAGAGGCAGTTTTACTGCAGTAAGAAAACACTTAAGTGATCTTAAAAGAAGCCATGGCTCTGCAATGATTCAGACAATATACTGTATACACAGAAAAGGGGAGAGAGGACGTTCCTGGGGAACACTGCTGACTGATGAGACTGATCAGTCAACCATTTCATTTCCACTGCATCTTACATGCCCCCACCTGCCACCCCTGCTGCACATGTAAGCTGTTTTCACCTTGGATCCATTTTTACCTTGTTAGCCTCTTTATTACAGTTGAATCATGACCACTGACCTTAACCGAGGCAGGTGAGGCCTGGAGTTCTTTAGATGCTATTGTGGATTCTTTTATGAAAAGAGATGAGTGGAAAAAGCTCCATATATCATACATATGATGCATACTAAGTCAGCTGATCAAGCCCTAACTTTAAGATGTATCAAAAAAAGCTTGAAGCCTAACCTTAAAAGTAAAGAAGGTGTCTGTCTCCCAAACCCAAACTGGGAGCTGGTTCCAGGGAAAAGGAGCCTGAACGCCGAAGGCTCTGCCTCCCATTCTACTTTAGGAACAACAACAGGTCAGTAAGCAAGGCTCCAACACCTTTGATGAGCCATAGTTTATGCAGTGAGACACATGATAAATATGCTATATGTGTCGTTATTGTCTGTGCCATGTGGACGTCCTCTTGTCAATATTTATCTGTTGGCTTCTCTGTTATTTGACATAACAGCAAAGAAATAGCCCGTTTGTACACAACGAGGCTTATTCTGATTTAAAGGACTTTTAGAAAAGTCCTGAAAACTATTAAAAAGTGTTTTCCAAAAATGTCTCCTGTTGCAACAACACATATTTATATTTTTCAGATAACAAAAGTACAATTTAAAGTCAAAAAACTTTATTTTGTGTTAACATCCAACATGAATACATGAACATTTGCTTTGCATTACAACAATAACAATAGTTGCAGTAAAAGACAGCTATCATTGTACTCTTTTAATTATCCCAAGCATTGCATTTTAAGTTGCATTTAAGCTGTGCACAATACAAGTGATTTTACATCTAAACTCAATGGAAAATTAAAGCTACAGCTTTTTACCATCATTTGAGTTTACAAGAATGTAAACATTATTTTTTCACTTAAAAAGTAAAATGTTATTTTGGTGTTTTTCATCAGTCGTCAAAGAGGTGAAAATGATCATCCCCACCCCGCTCACTAGGTAGAAGCAATAATATTATTCTAACGCTTCTGAGCCAAAGAAAAATCTGCCCTGCACACGATAGCTCCACCATCAGCGTTCACATGTTACACACGATGTTTTCACATGGACCTGAAGCTCCGTCCACCTTATGAAGTGTGCCAGGCCACGGCCTCAGCATTTCTCTCCTCCCCCTTTCACATTGGACAGTCTGAAAATGGAAAGCATGCAGATGTTAATGGAGTGAATAATTATCATTGCTTTCGATGGATAGTATGCAGCAGAGCCTGACAGCTACGTGGAAGGAAAAGGTCACATGATTTGTCTGTGACACGAGAGGCTTATGGAAAGATTTGACCTTTGAAGGATAAAGATTTCTGTCAGCCTGACATATTGTGTTTCTCTTGTTGATCTTGAATAATCCTTTACACCACTAAGACTTTCATGCCATTAGTACTCTTGGACTGTTAACCATGAATATGTGCATAAATATACTACTACTTTATGCCTTAACCGATAAACAGGCTAAAACACTGAGAAGTGATTGGAAAGAAATAAGTGGGGCAAACTGAGGTCAAGAAAGGTTTCTGCAAGGTTGCTGTAAGGCTGTCAAAGTGGAGAAAAAACCCTACAAAGTGAAAGAGTTCTCTTTACAGTTGTTACAGTATCAACAAGAGAACTACTTTCTGGAAACCAGGCAGCTGAGCTGGGACGGCACGTGGAGGATGCAGCATGCAACACTGGCTGCAGCTCAGGTGGCAGAGCAGGTCAGCCACTAATCAGAAGGTCGGTGGTTCGATCCCCGGCTGCCTCCTGGCTGCATGCCAAATATCCTTGGGCAAGATGCTAACCCCGTGTTTGCCTGCTGGTGGTGGTCAGAGGGCCCGGTGGCGCCTGTGTCCGGCAGCCTCGCCTCTGTCAGTGCGCCCCAGGGTGGCTGTGGCTACATGTAGCTGCCATCACCAGTGTGTGAATGGGTGGATGACTGGATGTGTAAAGCACTTTGGGGTCCTTAGGGACTAGTAAAGCACTATACAAATACAGGCCGTTTCCTGATCCTGCACAGCCACAATAATTTGTAGCTTTGGCTGAAATTTTAAAACATGCTAGAAACAATTTTAGAAACATCAATTTTGTTTGTGCAGAGGGCAGAACACCCCATGGGGTGCCCGAGCACACAGGAAGTGATTTTCCTAAATAGCATGGTAGAAAAACGTTTCCATGTCTCTGAAACTGCTCTGGACGAGGAGCGAAACATCAGTGGCTCGCAGCTGATAAATGCCTCGAGGCTAAAAGAAAACACAAAACTGCTTTACTGCTTTTTAAACAACCCGTGCAGCGTTGGTTCAGTGCCTCGTGTTTGCTCTTTCATAAGTGAAACTGTAATATTCCACGTGAAAAATTAGAACCAGTTACCTTCTGTAAGGCAGTTAGCCAATGACTGATGATTCACACCACAGAGTCACACTCTTTGCATCAGAAACAGTTCATTGTGTTGGAGTCAGGTTGCTGTGATACTACTAATTAGAAATAAATACTAATCAAATTCCCGATAAAGACAAAATAAATGAATAATGTTCTGACCTGGAAGTAGATGATGATGATTAAGACACAAATGATTGCGATCACCAGGACAACCACAGGAACACTGACAGGTGCCGTGTTATCATCATCTCCCTCTTCTTCACCCTGGTGCTGACTTTGCCTCTGAGTTTCCTGCATGGGGCAGCTGGAGCTGTCTGTGAACGCAGAACAGGAAACGTAAGACTGAAAAAGTGATGTGCACTCAAAATTTCAGCTCTGTGGATAAACATGGCAGTGCGGTCGCCTCACCGAGGACATGAATGAGTGTGCCATTGCCAATAAGCCGCAGGTACGGTGGTGGGTAGAAGATCTGTATTTCACAGCGATACATATCTGTGTCAGTGGCATTCAGTCCAGAGAGTGTCACCTCCACAGTGTCATGTGTGGTCTCAGCAGTGCACTCCACCTGAAATGTGCAGGACATCATTGTACCTCAACACTCCGTGCACAAGTTTCACACTTTGTATTTTGTATTTCAGTCTAATGTTTGTGCCATTTGTAAGAGTGCAATCTTCAGTTTAATGTATAATGAAGAAAAAGAATATTTATGGAGGAAGAAATATACATTTGTAGGACGGGATCTGGATTCTTAATGTTTGACACCTTGTTCACTAAAGACGTCTCATGCATGCAGTTTGCTGAGCACATGAACCACCTTCGTTTGGTAACTGAGGGTAAATTAAGGGTGTAGTGAAAGTGGGCTTCTTCAGTTGTGAGCCATGATATAAATATGTTTATATAGCGCTTTTCCACTCTGAGCACTGAAAGCACTTTCATAACTTCATTCCCACGAGCACTGTTTTCTCTGCTTTCTAACATTCACACACCAGTGGATGCATCGGAGGGCAACATGGGGTTTAGTACCTCGCCCAACGATATTTGGCATGCTGACTGGAACAGAAGGAGGTGGAACCACCAACCTTCCAATTAGTAGGTGACCTGCTCGACCACCTGAGTTTTTAAGCATAAAGTGTTATCTTGTGTCACTAGCAGGTCGCAGTGGCAGATTCCTGAAGAAAACTCAACCTTAACAGGCAAAAAAGCACAAAAACAATAATTACCTGTTCTTTTTGCTCCATACGTGTCTCTCTCTGGTCCGTGAAGTTAAGGATGGAGAAGCAGATTTCTTGGTGGCCATGGAGGCCCTTCAGCACAGTGACTCTGGCCTCCTCAGGGTATGGGTATTTCAGGCTTTGTGGATGAATAACACACTGAATCTGTGCCACACCATTGGTGCTGACCACTCTGTAGGGCTGGGTCACTTTCGTAGCTGGCGTGAGAAAAGGTATAAGTGACTATTAGTAGTAGCAATGAAGAAGCAAATACATTACTATCAGCTAAAACCATTTACATATCAGAGTCCAGTTCCAATGGAGCACTCAAAGAAAGAAACGTATATATAAATCTTTTCATATAACGACAAATGAGCTAGCACAAGGAAATAATAAAATTATGGGAGCAAATTCTGGGTTTTGTAAGCTTTGTATGGATTAAACAGACAGGACACAACCTTTGGAAAACCTCACAGGAGCTAAGACACGATGCTCTTCTTTCTGAGAGCTGAGGTGAGGATGAGTGTTTGGAAAGGCCGTCTGACTCCTCCAGTTCAAAAGTTATCAAATTTGAATTGTTGTTTCATTGGTTTTCCTCCAAGCCGAGTCCTTTCAGAGATTCTCATAAGTTTGGCATTGACAAACTCAACATGCGTCATGTTACTTTACCCCCTCCTGTTACTCTGTGTTTGAATGTCTATCGAGCTGATAGTTAAATTCAGCACCGACCTACTGAAGGCCTGCTGAACAGTGACATTTAATATACCTGAATTGTTTAATCCTACATTAGAAATTCCATGACTCTTTTATGTTTTTCATCACACGACGATTCATGATGTGCTTGTTGAAAATTAATTGGAATACATTAAATTTGCTTGGCTCCTTTCCTGGCTAGCACTTTAAAAGCTAAAACCACATTACAATGCCTTATAATACAGTTAGCTGAATCCACAAGGAGCAGTAAACTTCAGAGCCACAGCAGCAAAACGGTTCAGCTAAGGACAGCTGAACTATCTATCAAAAAGAAATATTGCTGAAGATTCACTTTATGATCAGTTTTGTCATTCTGGTGGCAAAACGTCTGGATCCAAGGGTCACTCCACCTGTCAAATGAATGCCCGTTCTGTGATTACATCCTGCAAACTAAAGGTTTCAGCAGTCTTCACATGTATTTAATATTTTCCATGTATCGCGTCTGAAATGATGACTTCTTTTAAATACAGAAAATACCACCTGACACCTGAAAACCTTACATGTTTCACGTCACTGATGCTGGGCTTGGCACCAGTTTTACGTTTTAAGTCAACAGTAAGTCTTAAACTTGCTCATGTAGGAGCAAAGTGTGTCTACACAGCTCCACCATTAAAGCTTCCAAGCTACTTTATATGTCTGCTCATGTGGAAATGTAGTCACTGTGGTACATGGTCCAGCAGCTAGTTAACATATGTTTGGTGTCCCAACGAATCCTGTCAGAACTGCCCTCAGGTTCTTCAATGTGCCCCACAGAACACAAAGCTTCAATGGTTTTGCATGACTGTGACACCATTGTCTTTATCTGTAGTGCTGTTTAATCTGATTCCAGTCTCATTCGCTTTTCTTGTTCGTAATGAACTTAAAAATAATGTTTTTTAAAGTGTTACAAAAATCATCAGTAAAAGGCTGTTTATACTCACCGCTCCACACAGGCAGGCAGAAGCTAAGAGCTGTCAACACAATCCATCCCATCATACAGTGAGTCAGGAACATCCTACACTGCTACACAGAAAGCCACAGGCACTTAAAATGATCCTTAAGCTGGCGATCACTCACACTGAGCAAATTTGACAGAAATACATGAAAATGAGTGAAACTCATCTTTATATTTCCTTACGGTGCTGTCATGGAAACTGTGCAGCAGCACAGGAAATGATGACGAGGTTTTGCCGGTAAGAGAGATGGCAACGTGGTTGTGGTTCTGCTGGAACACTGAGAAAAACATGAATTTCATTTTTCTATGATTTTAATGAACTAGTTTAATAGCAGCATCCTCTGTCTGAAGAAAACAGAAGAAGCTGCTCAAAACATGAAAAAACAAAGAAAGGAAATCATGGTAAAAGATGACAGCAGTCAATTAAATTCTCAAGAAAACTTCAATATTAATAAGACAGAAAAAATAAACATGATGCTGTTTATGTTCTTTAAAGGATGTGAAGAGCGTAAGAATGTTCCAGAACAGCTACTGAAAACAAAGTAACACCTGCTGGCTCGGGAATTTTTACATCTCTTTCAACTCTGTGAATAATTTAAGATCCTTTGCATATGCTCATACAGCAAAATTCAGTGATTCAGTGCTTTATTCAAATATACACTAAATGCTCTGTTCACTGAAGCTTTTGTGTCTAATTCCAAAATCTGATTGTTTTTAGAGTTTTGTTGATTTTACATGAAGCGTGTGAGCGCGTCTCTGAGGCACAGTCGCTGATTGAGGCTTTGGCAGGTGAATCTTGGGTGGAAACTAACGTGCACAAATGACTTGTTCGTGTGGAAACTTTTGCTGGGTGAATATTTAGTTTGAATTCCTGTGACTGTTGAATTTTCCTTCCAAGTTTTAGATAACAGTGCAAAATCTGTAAAGCATAAAAACAAACCAACTGTTGTTTTTCACTGAGCCATTGCTAACATGATTTTCTGTCCATGACTCTTCCCAAGTTAATGAATATTCCTGAATACTTGTGTATTCTTGCTGAATATTTGATATTTTACATGCACATAGTCTTATTGTCTTTAGTTGTAGTTTAACTTCTTTTTATACAATTATCTCCTGTTTGAAACAACAAAACCGGAGGATCAAACTTACTGGGCTTCACCTCAGATGGACCATTGTGTAGTGTCTGAAAAACCAAACCCCGGGGAGTCGCTCGTGAACTGGTGGCATCAAGAGGTTAATTCATCTTTATATGCTTTTAGACAAACAAAAACAAAACAAGGCAGGCTAACTAAACTAAACAGCAGAACACTGAGCTTTGTAGGGGAGTAGAGTGACTACACAAAGCTGTGAGTGGGATGTACAGTAGAAACTGTTTTTGTTTTCCAAAACTGTGTTGCCTCATCACAGCAGGATGGTTTTCTGCAAAAACACAGACAAACGTTGTTCTCTACTTAGGCGGGTCCATTCAGCTCCAAAATAACAGCTTAGTCTAGTCCAGGTTAGCACAAGTATATGTTTAAGTTTACGTTTTTAACCTGTGATTGAAGCAGCTTGCAGAGATCAACTCCAAAACGTAATAACTCTGACTACTTTCAAGGCAAAAGCAAACTGTGTCACTAATTTGTCACATTTGTTCCTGTAAAGCTTTTAAAGGACTTTTAAAACAGCATTCAAGTCCTGCTTGCAGCATAATGCAGCGCATGATGCAATCAGCACCCACAAGTTCCCCACATGTTGTATTTTAACATTATCGCTGATTTGCTATTTCTCTCTGGAATATAACAATCATTTTCGTAGTTTCATTTATGCATTCCTCTCAGGCCTGCTGCACCTAATATGCAACGATAAGGTGCAAACAGTGGAAAACAGCTAATTTTGCAAGTGCATTTTCAGATAGTTCACTGTGAAAGTGCTGATGTTGTGACATTCAGTGTCCTGACGTCACATCTGTGTTTTGCCTGGAAACACTCTGTGGGGTTAAACCCCGTTTTTGACAAAGCTGACTGAAGTTACAGTCAGCACTACAGTCACCCGGAAAATGGTGGTTTATTTCTGCTGCTGTCATTGTTTCAGGACGGTTTACTATGAAGCGCATGCATGTAATGAGAAGCCGTCAGCCCCTGCATGTGCAAAAAGCTATTGAAAGGAGATGGTTTCACTGTTTAGTTCTGCAAAGCGTCTTTAAAAAGGCCAAAGTTGCAAAAGCACGTGCTCATCTGATGTTCCTACTTTACACCGCGTAGACGAGAGTAATGATCTATATTGGCAGCTCTGTGCTCAGCTTCAGTAGATTGTGTTGATGCAGCAATTGTAACACGAAGCAAATGCAAAACTATCGAAAGCAGTTTAACAGCTGCAAAATCCCATTTGGTTCCATTTATCCAGTTTTTCGTTAAATGCACAAACGTCTCAGTGATATAAATAATAAACAGACGTCCTCCCGTCAAAGCTGCAGCGCTCCTCAGGCCCAAAACTGAGAGACACTGCTTGAAGCTCCACACTTGCACTTTGCAGCATCTCGACTGGCATGCATATATTTCTACTACTTTACATAAGATTATAAACTTCTCCATCACTTTACTTTCTGTTTTATCTTAAACACATATTTGAGTGATATGGTGATGCTCTGCTTATCATGACAGCAATATGAATCCAGAGTACAGTGTTGCTGTTGGAGAGTTTAAATTGATCATGGGTGTGAGAGTGGAGGTAATGTAGCTTGTTTTAAGTGCTTTGAGAGGTAAGTAGAAAACTGATGCCAATGGGTCTATCCCTGCCCTTCCATCCTAAGACATGTGACTGTTTTGTTTCAGTGTTTTTGAATTTGTAGAGTTCGTTAACGACTAACGGACGACTGGTTCCAAACAAAGAAACGTACCCAAGCCTCTCTGCCTTCAGCTCTCCACAGCTTTAAATCTTGTGTTCATTTTCACCAATGTAATAGCTCAAAGTATGCAGTTGCTTTCTCCCCTCTTGTCTTTGATTCCTGCTGCTATAGTTATACTTACAGGATATAATATTTGCTCTTTTTGCACCGTGATATGTTTGCATGATTGCACATGAGCGATTTAGAACAGTTTGCACCAAATGCAAAAGTGCAGAACTGCTTAAATGTAAGATAAGATAAGATAAGATAAGATAAGATAAGATAAGATAAGATAAGATAAGATAAGATAAGATAAGAAGAACTTTATTTATCCCGAGGGAATTTTTGTCGTACACATGCTCAATGCAGCAGGAGAGACAGAGGAGCACAGGAATAAGATATACAACATATACAATAAGAATAGTAGTAACAGTAATATACAGTAATACAAATATAATATCAAATAACTCTAATAAAGTAACAATATAACTATATCCTGAAAAATAAATAACTTAACTATCAGTGCAGGTGATTCTTGACAGTATTGTGCAACTGAATAAAAGAGAGTAGCAGCGTGTGATGAAACATTCGATGAAATGCTGTTGGGTGATGTTGCAGGAGTGCTGGGAGTGGTGCACTGGTGCACAACAAGCCTGAAGAGGATAGCTGTTAATTGTACTATTTGTTTTCCTTAAATGAAGCTGTGACTCTGATGGAGCCAGTTCCAGGGCTCAGGCTGGTTGTTGCTCTGTCTTTATCTACTGAGTGTGCCAAAGAGTGTTTTAGACTTCCACCCATCAGCATTATTGAGTTTTTAAATAGATGTCTGCAATGAGAGAGAGAAATTCTAAATTACTGTACAGAAACGTTTTTAGGTGAGACCCATGTTTTTATAGGTTTCCATTAAATACCAATCAGCCCTGTTTACAGAACTCAGTAAAGTTCTTTTAGAGTCTCATAGAGAATGTAAAATATAATTATCTGATGATGATGATGATGATAATAATAATAATAATAATAACAACAATAATAATAACAATAACAATAATAATAATAATAATAATAATAATAATAATAATAATAATAATAATAACAATAACAATAACAATAACAATAATAATAATAATAATAATAATAATAATAATAATAATATGCCTTGCTATGTGGTGAGTCCGTGATCTGGTGAGTGAATGAGGTGATATCTGTGATTACCTTTTGGATGAGCTGCAGTGTGATCAGCTTTGACTGTTCTGAGTGTGTCCACTGTGGATAATGAAATGTTATAAAACTGGAAGAGGAACACAGGGAAGACACGAGAGCTCCACACACCGACCAAACACAAGAACCAGCATCAGCTCAGCAAATATTTCACATGAACCCAGAGCTATAGCTATCTAACCATGTAACACTGTGGCTATATCTTCTATATATTCTGTCTTTCCAAAACATAATGAAAATTAAACCGTGGTTTACGACAAGGCCAGGAACAGTTTTTCATCTCAATATGCCTGTGACCCAGTTAGAGCCGCCTCCGTGCTGTGGAAGACTGATTTCAGAAGTATGAATCAAATTTTCGATTCTCTCTTTGCGACTCTTAGTTGACGTTATGAGAACTTGGGAAACTAAAAATGGATCTAAAAGATGTGAAACTGCTTTATTTTCAGTGAAATTAGAACTTTTGATTCCTTTATGACAGAAAAAGTACTCGTATAACCGTCTGTGTGTAATGCATCCTTGTATTGCAGCTTGTATTGGAGAGGAAAATATAAAAGCAAGAGACAACATAGTAATAAGATAGAACTTTATTAATCCCTCGGGTGGGTTCCTCTGGGAAATTCGATTTCCAAAAAAGCACAGCACCGACAGAAGTTACAGAGTTGTACACACACACATATATATAAATACAGAGACAATATAAATAAAATATACGAAGGGGATAAATAGAATAAATAGGAATAAAAATAAAAATACAAGTGAATTGCACATTTCAAGTATTGAGTCTATTGCACCGTTGACTATTTACAAAAGTATTGCACAAAAGGTATTGTACAGTGAGGTGAAGAGGCACTACAGCTTAGTTGTTCCCCCCTCCTTTGTCCCCCTGTCTCCCCTCCCTCTCCCCTCCAGAGAGGAGTTAAACAGTCTGATGGCGTGTGGGACAAAGGAGTTTTTAAGTCTGTTAGTTCTTGTCTTGGGGAGAAGCAACCTGTCACTGAACAGACTCTTCTGGTTGTTAATGGCCGTGTGCAGAGGATGCCCAGCATTGTCCATAATGTCCATCAGTTTCTTTAATGTCCTTTTCTCTGCCACTGTCACCAGAGTGTCCAGCTTCATGCCGACCACAGAGCTAGCCCTCCTGATCAGTTTCTCCAGCCTGGATGAGTCCCTCTTTGCTGTGCTGCTCCCCCAGCACACCACAGCATAGAAAAGTACTCCAGCAACCACCGACTGGTAAAACATCGGTTCGATCCCCGGGCTCTCTGTCCTGGTCGTTGTGTCCTTGGGCAAGACACTTTACCCTACCGCCTACTGGTGATGGCCAGAGGGGCCGATGGCGCGATATGGCAGCCTCGCCTCTGTCAGGGCAGCTGAGGCTACACCTGTAGCTGCCTCCACCAGTGTGAATGTGAGAGTGAATGCACAGTGGCATTGTAAAGCACTTTGGGTTCCTGGAAAAGCGCTATATAAATCCATTATGATTGTATTGAACTGTACGTCTCACACGCTGTTTTAAAGATCAGTCTTCTGAGAGCACTCCTTATGTTCTAATGTTACTGACTGCTTGCTACCTGCAGGTCATCTGATTTCTCATAAACCTGGGAATAATAGGAAACGTTTAAAGATACTGACTTGTTCACCTGTTAGAAACAGCTGACACTAAGCTGCACTGTGATTATTGTGCCTTTCACTCGGTTCTCTGAGCAAAGGAACTAAGTTAATTGCTACTCTGAGTAACAAGTAAGTTATTCAGCGACCCTGCAGACTGTATAGAAAAGATGGACACAGTCATCAATCCCAGTGGGACTGATGACTGTGTCCTGTTTCAAAGTACTGAGCTCAGCATGTTTGTGCTGCGATGGCCTTTTGAAACTGGTTGTGAAGATGGAGTGAGGAGTGACTCTGCACACTCATACTTGTCAGTCACAAGCTAGTCCCAGCCTAACCCTGCTCTGACATTTGTGATTATTATTTACAAAGCAGACATCCTGTTGTATTCATTAAGACTGAGATCATGACCTTATCAGGAGTGTCTTTTCTTGAAGCCGGGGGTCATTTATTATACAGAAGTAAGAAATCTGGGCCCCTTTTGAAAGCAGTGAGGTCGCCCCCTGCTGGCTCCTGGAAAGAATGCAGGCTGAAGGTCTGTGTCTGCCTGTGTCTACTGTATCTGTGTTTCATGTTTGCCATGTGTCCCTTTGTTGTTCTGTAAAACACTTCCGGTAAACTGGTGCTTTGCTAAGTTAGATATTTAAAGCCTAAATGTAATAATTACTTTAGATTTTGTTTGAATGGGATACTGGATGTGTACGTGTGTTTAAGGTTTCTAGATGTTTCTAAATATTGTTTTAAAGCAAATGAAGTGATGACGGTTCCATGCTATTCAAAGTTTATACTGGGCAGTAAGTGCAGGCTATGCCGGGTAGTTAGTCTACCATGATAAACGATAGTGCCGTGAAGATTTCGACCCTTTCTCAGAGCTGAAAGTTTGATTAAACACATTTTAACATTAGACAAGGATTCTCGAGTAAATGCAATACTCGTCTTTGAAATTCAGCCCCACTGAAAGGCTTTTAGACGTGAACCCTACCAGGGCCGGTTCCCACGCTCAGGTCTCACCTGTCACGTCATATGAAAAGCTGTGTCAGTTTTACAACAGATGCAAGAAGCACAGTCTTTCTAAATGTTCAGCTTTTGTCTTGTTGATCTACAGAATGTTTCCTCTGAAGTCTTGGAGATGATGAAGATGTTTCTCTGCAGCCTTTGTGGGATTTCTAGCTCATCCAGAGCCCTGGAGTAAGTCCAAGAAGTGTCAGAGGGGATTTCAGGTCATCACGTGGTTTTAAAGATAACAGTTGGCAATTAGATCGTGTGAATACACAGTTTGGGTAATTAGTAATCATGCAGTAATAATGTGTATACCACAGTGAGGTACATGAATTTAAATCTTTGTATATTTATTCATCAGTCAAATATTCAAGAATTAGTTTTAAGACTGCTGCCCTCTGCACGTATCCCAGACTTTTCCTAAAGCTTCCTAACAATACTTGCTAATCAACAACAGTCAGATCCAGATATTTATTACTACATATTGATAGAGCAGAATAAATATTTTCCATCTGCCCCAATTTTTCTTCAGTGTTAGGATAACTCAGTGTTTTAGGAGGGACACAGTGTGACTCACAGGTGACTATCAGTGACGACAGCATGCCAGTGCTGTGTCTCTGTGAATACAGTGATGGACACAAGTGCAGCGACAGAGATCGCAGTTCTTTCTTAGAGGCTAAGCTAGTGGCAGGAAGGTCTCTGAGGCCGCCTCTGAAACCCGAGGCACACAAACTCAGTCATGACATGAGAGCGACAGAGGGGAGGGGGTAGGGAGAGAAAGGGCGAGGGTCCTGCAGGACTGTGACATGCTGCACACTTAATCACTAAAACAAAACGTTTTCGTCTACTTTTTGTGAAACACAGTCAGAAATGTCTCTGTTTTGTATGCAAATAAATCTGCTTTCTACATTAGAACACAGGCTCTGCCCAACATGTCAGCTTCCTTCTTGATATACAGCAGCAAGGCACCTTTGTGGTTTTAATGGCTGTTTACACCTTTGAGCATGTTTTGGTCCATTCACATATGAATACATTTGTTTTCTGTGTTTTTGAATGTTATGGAGTTCCTCGTTGATTGTAATTGTGTAATGATGAAGAGTATGTCACGTTTCCTTTGTTGTCCACAGTGTCCACTGTGGCAGGTGTCTGCTCTCTCAGACGTTACACGTGTGCAGTCGGTCATTATGGATTGGTATAAATAATATACAGTAATACTGCCAAGATGTTGTTGATGAATATGATACAGTTTTTTACTGCAATTACTCATTTAGCCCATTTTTTTCAAGGCTGACTATTTGCTGCTTTTTTACTCTCAGTTCTGTCTGAATCTATTCTAACAGCCAAATGTAACAAGACTCTGAACATATGACAGTATTAATTTGATCACATTCCCAGTAGATACACTGACACAGGCTGATAAACTACATCCCATAATGTCACTAAGGGTCAACACCATCTAACCAAGTTATCTGTAAATAAACAAATGTACAAAGTCAGCCCACATCCACTTAAGTAAGCCGATATAACACAGTCTGGTTTTTTTTAACACCTCACATTTAAAAACTACATCTCAGACTTCAGTCTGTTGTATCTCTATGACACGGTTAGCCTTTGTTGCTAACTTTCGAGTGAAACTAGTGTGAAAACTCGTAAAAACATGACCCGGCTGACTGACTGACAGGCTCTGAGCTCATCATGACGTGTATTTTGGACATATCCATCTTTAATCATTCATAATAAAAATATGTTTTATGAAATTCAAAATAAGTGCTGTAAATCTTTCCTGGTGTTCTCAGACTTTTTGTTGCTTCCACTTAACTAAAGCTCAGAGTCCAGCTGCATCTTGTCTTGCTCATAGGAATGATTCATTCATTTATTTTCAACAGAGACAAACTAAAAAATAAATGAATTAATAACATTTAAATGTTAGTGAGTGACGAGAAAAATATGCAAGATTATATTGAGACTTGAGACGTGTCGGTTTCCTGCAGAGCCATGAGCGCACTTATTCTGAGTAATAAGACATTTGTCATCTTCATCAAAGAAAAAAGATACAGTCACTTCTGAGTAAATCCACACACGCGTGAGGCATCTCTGAACTCACGACAGCATAATGTAGCTGAATATGAAGGAAAATTACTCATATATCAACCAAACAAGAGAAGGAAATAGATTTTCAGCACATCAGTCCCAGAAGTGAACACAGTCATTACATAATGGCAAAATGTTCTAAAAATACACATGATTTTTTCTATTTTAAAACATCTCATGTTTATAGCAAAGGTGTTTACTGTGCAACATGTAATGTACATATACTTCACAGTAGTGGGACAGACTTTATCATTAATTAAACAAGTAATACAACAACAACAATAATAATAATAATAATAATAATAATACATAAGAAAAAAGTAAAGATCAAACAAAATGTTTTAAACTGTTCTTAAATATTTTAACTTTTAACAACCACCAGTGCTCTGCTGAACCACTCAGGGTTGCACTTAGCCACATATTAAGCAAAGCAAAGCTAAAGGATCACTCTTACATACACTTACACACTTACATACATTTACACACTTACATACACTTACACTCTTACATACATTTACACTCTTACATACACTTACACTCTTACATACATTTACACACTTACATACACTTACACTCTTACATACATTTTCAGTGTGCACTTCTTCTGTTCTGGGACTTTCTAGGGTTTCTAGGGTTCAAGCTACAGTGAACTGATCTAAAGGCTGAAAGTGCTTTGAAGTCAGAACAGTTTGACAAATTTGTTTATTTATATTTTCTTTTTGTGTTAAGTTTTGTGTATTGAAATATTTTATTTCCCCAATTCTTTGTCTGAAAGTCTGTTGACATTGCTACATAAGTAATGTGTCTAACTGATGGTTTCTCAGTATACATGTAGTATTTTCAGTTGACACCCACAGAGTCATCCAGAGTTGGACTTTGCTTTGAGTACATGCTAAACAGGCAAATCTTCCAGGACCAGAACATGTTACATCTTGGATTAAGTAAATGTCATTACTGTTGTTTCCATTAAAGTTTTTGGCCTTTGGGTGGTGGATGAATGTCCTACAGAAAGATGGGGATTCTAAGCCCAGATTCTGCTCCCTTACCCTGGATGGGTCATCAGTGACCTGGTTAATATCAACAAGTTTAAATAAGAATAATTAACAATAATTCTACTATTATCTGTCTATACTGTTTTTCCTTTTGGTAATTGTAAAAATTGAAAGGTTTAGACAAACAGCCTTGTGATGGTGTTAGGTAAGCCTAACTCATCACGTGTGCTAATCCTAATCCTACGAAGCACCAACCATAAAACAAATGCCTGAAATCCAGACATACCATTAAATGTGCTGTGCATGTCCACGCCGTTTAGACTAACCATCAGAAAACATACAAACAACATCAAAAAACAACTTGGTAAAGACCCCAACAGGTGAATCTTTTCCATACCTACGCAGTAGTCCTCTGACTTGTACTAAATGGTGTTGGCAGCATTCCTAGGTTTAATACTCGTGATATTTATGGATGATTGCCATAAGCAGCAGTTAAGGTTTGGGAGATTTCCTGGGTCTGGTGTTTTCATACACAACACTTTCCATCTCTTCTTTCTTCTGCTTTTTCTAAGGAACACAAAACCGACAGACACATTGTTGTTGTGTGTTTTTAGATGAATACAGCACACTATACACAGAGTTGCTGCCATGTGTGGCTTATTAGATATTTGCATCAACAGGCAGCTTAACAGGTGTACCTTAAAAAGCGTATAGACACACCTACCCTCTGTGGTTACTTTGATATGAATGGCTCTTATTTACTGCATGACTCCTAATTATTATACACAAATTACACACTGTTAGCAGAAATCATAGACAGTATAAAACATGGATGTAGGTCCTGATTTGGAAAAATGAAGTCAGTGAAGTGGCTTAAAGCTGCATTCTATCTGAAGGCCACCAGGTGGCCGTAGCTGTGGTTGCAAACAGACTTCCAGTCCTGTGGAGGAACAGCTGACCTCTGTAAACACTTTCCTGCTGAGCTTCAGTCACTCGATCTGGGTCATGTCTGCTCGTAAATATTATTAATATTATGTTTGAAAGTGGAGGGTTGTCTTTGGTGTGCACCTAGAGCTACATGCTGTCCGTCTCATCAGTGTGCAGTTTCATCATGACCGTTTTTTGTGACCAAATGGAAATGACAGAAATCCTCACATCGAGGCTTCAAGTGCTGTTTTTACACTAGGAAGAAGGGGGTGGGTTATCTCACACTGAGTGTGCTATACAAAAACACTCAACCGCATAAAAACTGCTTTGGTTTAGTTGTTTTGCAAGCTTCAGCTATCTCAGTCATATTTCAGTGGGTTAGCATCTACAAACTGATATCAGCTGAAAATGTCTGAACTGATAAAATCAGCTACGTCTGCTAAAAACCCAGTGAGAAAGCTTTCCGTCTTCTTGGTAATGCATCTGGTTTCTTCTTCATTACCTCTACCGTTGATGAGTTAAAGCTGATGAGCTCGCTATTTTGAATATTACTGCCTGCAAACATGTGCAGAGAGACACGGTGTCGTTTGCAGATATTTTAGGATTTGACCTCTGCACAGGAGCTGAGGAACGGTTCAGCTAATGGCTCTTACAGAATGATGCTCATAAGAACTAATATCTGTCCTACACCACTGAATTTTGCATTCAAGCCCAATAGAGTGATTTGTATTCATGTATACTGAGATTTTTCTAAAATTGAACATGCTCTTTCCCCAGACAACTCACAACTGCTGAGCTGAGAATGTTAAATTATAGCTTACAATCCACAAATTTAGCTTACAGAGAAAAGAAAGATGATGCCTCAGTTCCCTCATTAGCCCAGTCCACTGCACTACAGCTCTCTCCTCATCTTTCAATCAGACACATATGGACAGTAAACTGTGTCTAATTTTCATCCCTAATGTCGTCTGCAGTTTATGAAGTTTCTCGTGACTCCAGCTGTGACATAATGTGGCAATTTGGTTTTAAAATATTGAATTAATGATATGAAAGAAACTTGTGAGGAAAGTAACCCCCTGAACCCAGATCAGTGATAAGAATGACATAAAAAGGCAGAAACCATCTTTCTGAAGTGAATTCCTGATCCAGTAACATGGATAACCTCACCATGTTTTCTACTGTCAGTCACATATAACTTTGACCATTTCTATTTTGTGTCATATGTTTTCTACTTTCACTAACACTGATCAAGAGAAGCAGGCCCAGGAGGCGTCTGTGTACAAAGGTATCTCCATGGTTACCCCATTTTGATCCTTTTACCTGCTTTGGCTACTTTTATGTGGACAAATGAGTGAAATCCATCTTCTTATTCTTACCCATATAGCAATGGTTATGCAGGTGATTGTCAGGCTGTAGACCAATAAAGCACAAGATCCCGCCCACATCACCACCTCTGGGATTAATGGAGGATTGCATGGACAGTCCTTAACAGGTATGATGCTGTCGTTGATTGATGTCCAATTCTTCCCATCTGAAATTCCATAAGAGTACAGTTTATATTATTATCATTATATATTATATTTCACATTCATGTGGGAAAAGTACCTCTGAAATCCTTCCTTGATGTCCCCACCTAAACCTCACTGTTGGTGTGGTGTTTTGGGGTACTTTGTGACCTCCAAACATGGCATGCATGATGGCATCCAAAGAGTTTTCCAGTTTTAGTCTCATCTGACACGACTATATTTCCCAGTATTGCACAGGCTTGTCTAAATGTTGTTCAGCAAACTTTAAATTCACTTTAACATGTTTGTTTTTACAGCATTAGAGTCTGAATAATGGCGGCTGAGTGCATTACTTATTGTTTTCAAAGGAGCTTGCAAAGAAAAGCGTCTGGACTTCTTTAAGTTGCTTGAAGACGTTTCACCTCTCATCCGAGAAGCTTCTTCAGTTCATGTTTTCTTTGAAACGATCATACCTGCTGATCCCAGGTCAGATGCTCCTTGGCTCTCCTGATCATGCTGTTCATTCTGTCTGAAATCTGTCTGGTTGTGGCCAGTTTATGGTGAAATTATGTTCTTTCCACTTGCAGATTATGGCCCCAACAATGCTCACTGGACCCTTCAGTATTTTAGGAAGCAACAACAACTGGTGGGGAGCAGCAGTGAGTAGCAGGGCTGCTTACCCCACTCCCCTCCCCACATGACTGATTTCAGCTGTCCTGACATCCCGTGCCTTTCACACCTCCCTTTCTGCATGTGTTCAATACTTTTTCAATGTCATTTATGATTATTCCTCATAATCTCATTTGTGAGCATCTGTGGTTTCATTTGTTGGTTTGTGTGGACTGCAGATCTGGTCAGAATTCAAAGTTAGCATTAAATTAGCACCTTTAGAAATATATGTACTTAAAACTGGTGACATGTTTCATATTTATTTTACCCGCTGTGAACCTTTAGAGCCTCGTCAGCGGGGAGAAGAGACTTTGTAATGTATTTGTTCTGCTCAGACAGTGTTCCTGTGCAGTGACCTGGATGTGGGGAAGACCCTCTGCTGTCCTCAATACTGTTTGCAGGGACTTTCAATCTTCTGACCACACAGACATACATGTGGTCCTACCAGCTGCAGGGACTCTGCATAACTATGATCGAATAACCTAATTAAGCAGGGAGTCAAAGACTGAGTGTGAAAAGTCTCTTTATCTGAGTCTGTGATGTGCAAAGAGCGTAACCAGACTCCAGGAGGCTGCAACTCACCAGCACTTGTTTTTGTTTTAAGCTTTGTGAGACTCCGCAAGAGGAATTTAAAAGTTTTTGGATTCAGTCTTACCTCACATAATTCTATGCGGCTGTATGTAGAAAATAAACAGAACAGATAAATTATTGAATTACCAGGTTCATAACTGCTGGATTCATTTTTACTGTTTTTTGCACTTAATGTCACTATTTGGCATGTAGGTAGGTGGGAGGTGCACCCGAACGCAGCAAACTCGGTCATATAAGAAACTAGACATGGAACAAACAGAGCGCACAGCATCAGGCGCTCGCACGACACCGAGGAAAACTGAGGACTTGGACATACATGAGGTAAAAGGACAGAGAAGAGACACCTGGGTAACACACAGACTAAGACATACAAACATAGAGACAATCAGACAATTCATGATCTCACACACAGAATGGAAAGCAATGGTTTTCTTAATGAGTTTATGTGTACGTGTTTTACCGGTCACATTGACTTGGATTCTCTGACAGCTCTGTTTGTATGGTGGAGGATAAATCTTCTCAGTGATGCAGGAATACACCCCACTCTCACTCACTGTGACTTCAAACTGTGCAGTGTGGTTCTGTATAAAGAAAACAAGCAATCATTCACCATCATTTCAACTGAATTCATTGAATGGAGTGAGTCCAGGTGTTTCCGGCATCTGGCTGGGATGTCACTCAGGCCGAGGAGAGATGTCTCAGGCATGTCCTACCACATGGAGACCCCGAGGCACGTCCAGGAGATGATTTTTCGGTTTCGGATTTTCCAGTGTCCCACCGGCAGTGTTGGTCAAGTTACTTGAAAAAAGTAATCAGTAACTAATTACTGATTACCTCCCGAAAAAAGTAATCCTGTTTCTTTACTGATCACTTATTTTCAAAAGTAATTTTGAAAACATGATTTATCCCCTAAATAGGTAATGACGTCTTGGATCTTTCAGCCCAATTCTACTTTTTCTGCATAATCCATCATACAGAATGTAATCAAATGAAAACGTCTCTTTTTAAACTTTAAAACTTTATGCATCAAGCAAAGATTTAATTATCTGCAACATTCTCTGACTGGAAGAAATTTGTTTAACATCTAAACCTATTTTCTGCACATTCCAGCACATAAGATAAAGTAGTGTTTTGTGTTTACACTCAGTCTTTTAAATAGACGCAAGTAAAACAGCAGAAAACAAATAAAAAAGTCAAAGACTCAGCGGTCCTGTTGCTCTATTTTCACCTGTAGAGCAGGAGTGGGGCAGGCGGAGGTTTGCCCTGGGGCAGGTGTGCCGCGGCGGTCAGTGGAAGGATACGGCAGTTTCTCTGTGAATGTCACATTCCAGCGGCAGCGTATTTGGTGCTTTCTCGGGCGTTTAGGGGTTTTTTCGCTGTAAAAAGAAGTTTTCTTCCCACGCACAGCGGACACTAATGTTTTTGTCCCTTTTTATGGAATCAAACTCAAAGTAAGGTCAGTACTTCCACGCTTTAAACGCTGCACGCTCATACTCTCTCTGCACTCGATATGTGATCCATTGTTGATCTGCACACAGCTGTTGTCACGAACGTCGCACTCGCTTACGTCACTGTCGTGAGACATTCTCGCAGAAAAATCACGGTTTTAGTAACGCAGTGTGCTTACGGGAAAGTAACAGTGATCTAATTACCTTTTTTGCAATAGTAATCCCTTACTTTACTCGTTACTTGAAAAAAGTAATTGGATTACAGTAACGCGTTACTTGTAAGGCGTTACTGTAATCCACCAGACGAGGTGGCCATAGAGCGGGAGCCTCGTCAGCCATGTTTAGACTGTTGCCCCACAGACCCAGTCAGCAGCACACAATCAGCTCATGCATGGATGCCTCTGAATGTTCACACTGATTGAAATAGAGCACGTACTTTATTAACTAAAAATAAAATATTTACTTTTCTTATCTACGCTGTTTCTGTGACTCCGTCTTTCTCTGAGTTGATTTATTTGAACTATTGTTCAGATTAACTGCTTTTATCATTTTAATATGGCTCATAACATTGAGTTATAGAGCTTTTTTATATGTTTAATTCAAAGGAGCAAGTTTGAAAGAAGCAGAGCTCATTAGGTTCACACATGGGTTAAACATAGATGGTTGTCATGTGCTCAGACTGCACATGTCCACACCATCTCAGCCTCGCCTCTCCAAACTGCTCAACCTGAACCTCTGATGTTCTCATTTCTAATCCTGTCATTCTGGACTCTCCCAGTGAAAATCTTGAAAACTCTGCCACTTCCAGTCCAGTATCCTGTCTCTTTTGTCAATGCCCCCATCTCCAAACCATACATCAAAGCTCTCACTAACATCTGGTAAACCTCCCCTTTCACTCTTGCTACTATTGTTCTGTCACCCTGCCTCCTCTTCACCACTCTTGTGCTCTGTCCGTTGCCTTGGATGGCTGACTTCAGTAAACTCATCTACCACACATGTCTCATTTACCCGGCTTTACACAGGCTTTTTCCAAAATATTAGAGAAAATACAAGAGGAAAGAGTAATCAATAATTACTGCAGTATGCATTAAGTATATATATATATATATAATCACACCACCACACAGTACTGACCCACACATATGGTTCTTACACACACACTGGACTTTCTGGACTTTGGTTTTGCACAACACTGGTCACTATATTCTTCATTTCCGGTTAATACTTGTACAGCTGCTGTTATTGTGTATATATTTATTTATATTTATATTTCTTCATACATTCTTATATAGTTCTATATTGTGTATTTTGTTGTACAGTTATTTTATTTTCAACTTTAATTTATATTTTATTCCTTCCTAGTTAAATTTACCCTTTTTAATTTTTCATATTTATTTCCTTTCTTATTCATAGCCTTTTCCTTTTTTGTTCTCTTTAGGTCACGAGCAGTTGTCCAAGCATTTCACTACATATCGTACTGTGTATGACTGTGTACGTGACAAATAAAATTTGAATTTGAATTTGAATTTATATATATAGTCTGAAAGTGTGTGACACAGAGCTCAGTGACGTCAGTATTATCTTTTTGTGTGTGGTGAAATGATACAATCATGCCAGTCATGCACATCCTGATTATAGGAGAGACGTTACATTTAGAAATTAAAAATAAGTTACATGTGTTTATGTGTATGTCTTAAAAATATACATAACATACATAACACTGATTTATGAATACTGACCAACTGACTGCAACAAGTATAGTAATGTTGCTTAAAGTGCTATTTACAGGGATTTTGCTGTTGATCACGGGTGGCAGTTTCTATACTTGACCTTTATCGTGCTTACAGAAGAAGAAAGGTGATAATGTTCAGCCACACTAAAGACAAATAACTCAAACTAAAATGTGAGTTACCTGAAAAAATAAAAACTACACTTCAGAAAACAAGGAAAACACTGAAAAGACATTGTATATTCACAATATGTATATAATGCTATGCACAACACACACACACACACACACACACACACACACACACACACATATATATATATATATATATATATATATATATAATATTGTGACACTACATTAATGAAATAAAATTTAATTTAATGTAAAACATTACTTAAATGTCTTTCTGCACATACTGTTGTGGATCTTTTGCATGAATTTTTACATCAATCAGTTGAATTTGAAGTTCACATGTGGGTTTGGGGGTCTGTGGGGGAGGTATGATCTGAAGCAACCACATAAATTGGTTTAACAGTCAGTGAAACTGTAATACAGCTTTCTAAAGAAGTCAGCCTGACATTTAGTTAAAGGAATATTATACCAACAGCCACTGATTACTGTTTCATCCATATGCTGACGTATGATGTCACCAAGAGCCTTTGACTCAACATGAAACAGTAACCCAACACAGGTACAGCTTCTCCCTCCTCAGTTTGTCCTTCCCATCATTTCTTTCGGGGTTAATAAAGTATTTCTGATTTTGATTCTTTTCACTTGCACTGAACGGTTTGCATACAGTTGTCATTGTTCTTAAAACACAGTGACAACAAAGATTGTGATGATGTTCCTATGCTAAGGCCATCACAGTCCCCAGATCTCAACTCCGCTCATACACCTATGGGACATTTTGAAGTCTCAGACAGAGCTCTCGATTTCTGTCATCAAAGCTTCAAATGACAAAGTGTCTTTTTGAAGACAGGGGACAACGACGGGGACCAAAGATGTTCCGCACAAAGATGCGTAATACCTCACAAAAATAGATATAGAGGTCCATGCAGCAATTTTAATTGTCAGCTTGCCATCACATGTCGATGTCACGGCCTTGATTGCTCACAGCTTTCAAAATTCAGTGCATCTGCATTGTGATACTGCACACTGTGAACAAATAGAAACCCCAACTTGCATGGGATCTCAGTGCAGTGCAGAGGAGACACTGTGGTTTTCCCGTGTGGCAGAGATCAGCAGTTCTTGCAATCTGACTTTCATTTCATCAAAGTTTTCTCTGAGACATAAATGAATACTATGACTTCAACATAAACTGTTTACATTACTGTGGTGCATACTGGCTAGGTGTGCTGCATGTGCTCCAGCGCCTATGACACAGAAATTCAACATATTTGAATGATACAAAAATCTATACTGAAAGGTTTTTAATGAATGTCCTTAGTAAGGAAACAGCTAAAGAAAGCTACAAGCTCACACACTGACCTTATCCAGGCTGACTTTACTGATGGGTTTGTCATTGAAGATTAGCTGATATTTCATCTCTGAGGCTTGGATACGTGGACATGGAAACATCACTTTACTGGATTCGGTCACTGAGATGACAGGTCCACCTGATGGACAAAAACAGAGTCCAAGCAACAAAGGATGAGGTTGTGCAGAGGCTACCTGTCATAATGGACAAACAGCAATGCTCAGCGTTGTAATGTACAAGCATGATGTGCGTGCTCCCAGGACCTGGAAGACTGTGAAACCTGAATACATGTAAGCAGTACATTTTTCTCACCCAACCCCGACAATGTTGTAACCCATGCCAACGTGAACTGTTGCACTTTTCTCTGCTTTTGTTCAATGTTCTGCTCAAAGTTAGTATGAACACAAAACAAATAGTAAGTCAGTCAAAATATTTATGAAGCACTTTTAGGCACAGCTCTCACTGACACAGCTCTACTGTGTGCAAATGTACACACCCCACGAGTAAACAGCTGTATACTGGCAACAACAACCAGAGAACAGCAGGTTACTAATGTAGGTACAGTGAATTATAGCAACACACACAGGGGAGGTCCTAGCCTAAAGATAAGGCTGCATCAGTGTCCTTAAAGACACCCCAGTGTTCAAGATGAGCCACAACAGTGCTTCAATCCAGCAAAAGGTGCAGCCTGGTCAGGGCTGCTTTATCTCCCAACTTTGACACTAGTAACAGATCAGTGGTCACTTCACAGATTTAAAGGAGTGTTTTTGTTCCCTACTGGTGGAGAAATAAAACTCCTAGAATGAAAATGAACAAAACAGAGCATTCAGCCTGCCCTTCTTTGATGTCATTGACACAACCTGTAGTATCATCACTGGTTCTGCAAACTTGCTGGAACATGCTGCTCTGACACAACTCTGATGTCCAGCTCAGGTTTGCCACTCCAGGCTCAAATCCCATCCCTGCAGGCACGCTCTGATCTGTGGTCGAACTGGGATTTCTGTCAGTTGTTGTCAAAGAAGAACTGAAACATGAACCAAAACATTTTCAGCTTCTTACCTGGAATTCCCCAGTTTACAATTTTTCAGTCAACAAGTAAAATATGATCCAGGTTACGTTTTAGGAAAATCAGGGTTAACTAGAGAGTGTCGTGCTGCTGTACCCCTAACACACTTTTCAAACCGTTGTATTTTCTTTTAAACTGTGAGTGTTCCTGGACATCAGACTTGATCCTCTCATGACTGTTTTTAACCTAAATATGATGGCACATGGAGCTTCTATGCACGGTGTTAACCTCAGTGTCTTTATACTGTTGGAAGAAACCAGACAGCCCAGCATGGAAAGGGCAATCAAAACCAGGAAGGTAAGAAACCAGAAAATTGAAGCACCACTGACACAACACACTGAAAGAAATGTGTCAGAATGTGTGAAAAGGCTCTTTGACTGAAACCTACGAGTATAATCCTTTTGTTTTCTTTATTTGTCCAAACACAGATTGTCTCCTTAAAATCTTGTACTGGGATCACTCAGCAGCCAGTTTCTCAGGGACGCTTCATTAGCACTGGTTGGACCCTTTTGACTTGATTCAACAAGCTGCTGGAAACAGTCCTTGGAGATTTTGGTCCATATTCCCATGTGAAGGCCATTTGAGTCATTTTTACAGTGTACATACATATCAGTGCATAAACTGTGCAGGAATCACTGATTGATCCATGTTTTCAAATCTGAATTTGTTCTTTCTTTAAGTGCTGCTGACACTGTGTATGAACAAACACTGTCTCAGGAAATTTAAACTCACAGTCTTTTAAATTACTACTATTATCATCATTATTTTTTTTTTTTAAGTGTTTATGATTTGTCACACTTTTGTGACCATAAAAGAAGAAGCTTCTGTTTATTACTAAGAGCTTTGCAACAGTTTCTCTTTGTGTTGTATGAAACAATAAAGTAACTGTTGGATCATTCACAGTCATGGTGTTCTCGGTTTACTCTTCTTTATTGCTAGAATCTCTAGTTTTGTATTCTGGACTGTCTTTGTTTTAAGAAAGGATTTGTGTTCATATGTTTATCTGTTTGTGCTTTAGTCCCTCGCCCTGCTGTGCTGATTGTAGTTTTCTTAGGTACCTTTTGTCTCCATGTCTGCTCTGTGGATGGTTTCGTCTTCTCAGTCAGGTTTCTGCTTTAAATAGCTGGAACATGTCTGGCCATTCTCCTCTGAACTCTCAAATTAAAAAGGCAACGTCGCCCAGAGATATTGTCTCATTTTCAGGGCTGTTCTTTCTGTGGTGCAGCACAGTGTAAAAGTGTAGTTATTCACAGTTTTACTGCTATAAAAACCAGCGTTCCTGTGATTGTGTGTGGCAGAATATGACATCTAGGTCATTCATTCTGAGGTTATATACCTCACATCTGATTCATCCAGTATCCAGTCAAAGAGCTGCACTAAAGAATAACTCACTCTTTAGTTTTTCTCGTTTTTTGAGCCCGTCAGTTTGCATAGTTTTCCGAGTCAAGCCAGCTTATCAAACTTTCCCGTGTGAGGGTTTATGTCAGTGTAGATTTGACTTTCTACTGTTTCTCAGAGTGTACATGTTGTGTACTAAAAGTTATTTGTGAGCCATGTATTAGTATTTCATTTGGTGTCCCACAGTATGCAGTACAAGAAAGAACATTTTGTGTCCATAACAAACTCGCTTTATAACCACTGCAAAGTCAGTAAAAGCACAAGAATCCGACACGCGACAGCTCTGTCATTCTGAAAGTCGTCACATTGATTAATACACTCACTTATACAAATAACTGAAGTTATTTCACAAATTCACTGGTCTTACCTGAGCATTCTGTGCCTTCTCCATCACTGAAGCACACCATCACCACCATCCACAGAGCCCTCAGCCTCATCTTGCTGTCCTCTGAAGTTAAGCTGCCCGTGTTTGATGCTGGTCTGTGACGAGGACAGATTTTGTTTCCTGTAAGGTGTGAGGGGGGTTATCACAGTCCTCACTACGTGAAAGCTATTTGCCACGTGCTAACAAACACCATGTTCAGTAAAGAGAAGTGAGTGACTGTCAGGTAGGAACATTTCCTGTGTGAAGCTATGAAACCATAGAAAACGAATACCCACGTGTCCCCACACACACACACGCACAGTTACAGTTGCTTTTGTTTGTTTGTTTTGTTTTTGAAGCAGTGAGCACTGAAACTAAACCTGCACTTTGTTGTTGTAGCTGATACTGGCTGTCAGTCAGCTTTTATTCGCAGAGTAACAAAAAAGAACACAAAACAGAGACTTTTGATGTGATCCACTTTCACCCAACTGTGTGACTTGCTGTGGTCTGTAGTTCTCCCTCACCCACTAACTGCATGTGTGTTTTGTTTGTCTCGCATGTGTGTGAAAAATCCATTGTATGTGCAAATGTACACTTTCAGACTGGATATGTTTGTGTTTATATGGGTGTACATGTTGCTGCAGACTCACCTGTAAACTGTGTGTGTGTGTGTGTGTGTGTGTGTGTGTGTGTGTGTGTGTGTGTGTGTGTGTGTGTGTGTGTGTGTGTGTCCACATGTTTCACTTTCACACATTTTTTTAATTATTTTAAGAAATTAAAACAAAATGGAAAAAAGACCAAATCTGTGGGTTTTGAAAACCAGCTTCAATGAAAGAAACTGACACAAATGAAAAGGGGGGCCCATATGAACCTATCTCTCTCTCACTTTCTGTATTAATTAATTAATTAATTAAAAAGATAGATAGATAGATAGATAGATAGATAGATAGATAGATAGATAGATAGATAGATAGATAGATAGATAGATAGATAGATAGATAGATAGATAGATAGATAGATAGATAGATAGATAGATAGATAGAGTAAGTCCACATCATCCTCTTCATGCATGTTGTCTTACTCCAAGCTGTATAGGCTCGAAAGCCTACTACCAATTAAGCATATTAGGTGATGTGCATCTCTGTAATGAGAAGGGGTGTGGTCTAATGACATCAACACCCTATATCAGGTGTGCATAATTATTAGGCAACGTCCTTTCCTTTGGCAAAATGGGTCAAAAGAAGGACTTGACAGGCTCAGAAAAGTCAAAAATAGTGAGATATCTTGCAGAGGGATGCAGCAGTCTCAAAATTGCAAAGCTTCTGAAGCGTGATCATCGAACAATCAAGCGTTTCATTCAAAATAGTCAACAGGGTCGCAAGAAGCGTGTGGAAAAACCAAGGCGCAAAATAACTGCCCATGAACTGAGAAAAGTCAAGCGTGCAGCTGCCAAGATGCCACTTGCCACCAGTTTGGCCATATTTCAGAGCTGCAACATCACTGGAGTGCCCAAAAGCACAAGGTGTGCAATACTCAGAGACATGGCCAAGGTAAGAAAGGCTGAAAGACGACCACCACTGAACAAGACACACAAGCTGAAACGTCAAGACTGGGCCAAGAAATATCTCAAGACTGGTTTTTCTAAGGTTTTATGGACTGATGAAATGAGAGTGAGTCTTGATGGGCCCGTGGCTGGATTGGTAAAGGGCAGAGAGCTCCAGTCCCACTCAGACGCCAGCAAGGTGGAGGTGGAGTACTGGTTTGGGCTGGTATCATCAAAGATGAGCTTGTGGGGCCTTTTCGGGTTGAGGATGGAGTCAAGCTCAACTCCCAGTCCTACTGCCAGTTTCTGGAAGACACCTTCTTCAAGCAGTGGTACAGGAAGAAGTCTGCATCCTTCAAGGAAAACACGATTTTCATGCAGGACAATGCTCCATCACACGCGTCCAAGTACTCCACAGCGTGGCTGCAAGAAAGGGTATAAAAGAAGAAAAACTAATGACATGGCCTCCTTGTTCACCTGATCTGAACCCCATTGAGAACCTGTGGTCCATCATCAAATGTGAGATTTACAAGGAGGGGAAAACCTCTCTGAACAGTGTCTGGGAGGCTGTGGTTGCTGCTGCACGCAATGTTGATGGTGAACAGATCAAAACACTGACAGAATCCATGGATGGCAGGCTTTTGAGTGTCCTTGCAAAGAAAGGTGGCTATATTGGTCGCTGATTTGTTTTTGAATGTCAGAAATGTATATTTGTGAATGTGGAGATGTTATATTGGTTTCACTGGTAAAAATAAATAATTGAAATGGGTATATATTTGTTTTTTGTTAAGTTGCCTAATAATAATGCACAGTAATAGTCACCTGCACACACAGATATCCCCCTAAAATAGCTAAAACTAAAAACAAACTAAAAACTACTTCCACAAACATTCAGCTTTGATATTAACGAGTTTTTTGGGTTCACTGAGAACATGGTTGTTGTTCAATAATAACATTATTCCTCAAAAATACAACTTGCCTAATAATTCTGCACTCCCTGTAATATTTCTAATAAATACAAGTAAAGGATAAGTCCGTTTATAATTAACAATGAACCAGTTAAGACGTTATATCCACAACAGTGAAATTCATTTGGTGAGTAGTTGCCCTGTATGTTAGTACATGTACTAACATACAGGGCATGTCAAAGTTGTAACAAAGTTGCCTCGTGAAGAATTAACACGCAATGTTAAAACATTCAGTTTTTCAGAATTTACATAAATGTTTCAGTAATGTGGATTCAGTTCAGCCACATAAATTCACACGGTGCCAGTTTACAGCAAGAGTCGCTTCAACGTGCTTTGTTGATGATCCCTATGAGCAAGCACTACCCGCAGGTGTGGGGAGGAAGACGTCTGCTCTGTGGAAAGGTTAATAATGTGGTTATGCTTCCATCTCATGTGTTGAGTTGATATTTAAAATATGCATCTTCATAGACGGGTTGAACACACACACACACACACCACACACTGTGTGTACATGTGCAGCCATTAACCTTCCCTTGTTCCTCCAGTGACGAGCTCACAGCTTTGTGCAAGGGGATGAAAATAAAATGTCCCGACATTTCAAATTAGCAGCGTGGGCTGTGAGTTGGAAAGCTCGTCAAAGTACTGAGATACGTAATGCACATTTAAAAAATATACATATATGTAATAAGTGGGTGGAAATCTTTGATTGCTTTTTCCATTGTCTTTCTATTATAAGTCAACAGAGGAAGCCAGCAGGGGACGTCCCGCTCCCGCTGAGCGCACCACCAGGTTAAAGTTCCACTGCCTGCTCGTCTCTGTTTGTCTAATCTGCGGCTCTTTGTTGGCTTTGGCTTTGGAAAATTGGTGTTCTTATTTGGCATGCAGTCTCTTTGCACCCCACAAGTGCAGGGTTGAGCTCTAAAGTTTGAGCAACAATAAAAAAGTTAACCCCATCAGAGATTTATAGCAATGGCTCTCTTCAGCTAGTTAGTGCCAAACACAGCATGCAAGTCTGTGGCTGAGAGCTGCAGCTTGTACCTCCTCCTCTTCCTTCCTCTCTGCAGCAGCCCCAAGTGTTCTGCTGTAAAAAAAATCAACTGTCTTATTGAAGCCAGCAGGTCTCCCATTTAAAATGGTTTAATTCCATCATTGTAACACTGACAGGTGGATTCTTGGGATTAGACAAAGTTTTTTTCTGTGAGTGCAAAGAAAATGAAATACAGCTGCTACATTGTTAAACTCGGTTGTGTGTGTGTGTGTGTGTGTGTGTGTGTGTGTGTGTGTGTGTGTGTGTGTGTGTGTGTGTGTGTGTGAGAGAGAGAGAGAGAGAAAAGCTAATTTAGCATCTTTTACCCAGCTCGAAATCACAGCATAGTCGTGTCCAACCGGCTCTAATGTTCACCAGCTGGGCAGCACCTTTATCTGGGTGCAGTGATGATAATAGTCAGATGTGACTTTGTGTTCACAGGTTTCTTCGTGAGGCGCAATGAGGACATTTTCACTGTCCACTGGTTGGACCTGGCTGAAGCTCAGGAGGTAGAGTGGGTCATCCACTGACTGGAAGACTGGTGGGTTGATCCCTGGCTGCTCCAGTTTGCATGCCAAATATGCAAATATCAATGGGCAAGAATCCTCTTAAGCACAGGAAAACATGCGGCCTGTTGTATAAAGTGCTCTGTGCGCTCCGGGAGAAAAGAAAAGCAATCAGCCCATTTAACGTTCAAGTCATGTGTGAGGGCGTTCATAAGGGACAGGTGTGCGAGTCTCTCCCATCGTCTCGTGGACCATAACTATGATTTGACACATGGAGAATGTTGTGCTCTTTGTAGCAAGCTGGTAGCTAGAAAATAATAATAATACTAGTAATATTTTCATATTGGCTCCTGATGGGACTCAGCAGATAGTCCATTGTGAAAAATGCACCATGTTTGACTATGATGATGATGCTTGGCAGTACAAACAGAAAAAACAGTAACTAATAACTTTCTGTCACACATTGACAGAGAAATGTCAAAAGGAAGAGTAGAGTGTGTTTGAACGCTGTGATACAGGTGTTACAGCACCCTCTGCACTCCTGGCCTTTCTTTGCTTTCACACAGATCTTTGAATTTTGCTGCGCAGAATGACGAGTCAGCGCAGTCTGACAGTCTGACACTAGAGGGAGCTCTCTGGAAACTCATTTCAGTTCTACATATTTGTCCTATGGAGAGAGCCATGATTGTTTTCCGCTAACTGACGTACCTCCTGCAGACCGTGCTTTGAAGAAAGCATAATATTTTTTCTTTTGTACATATAATGATTGATTTTAAAAGTGTGCTAGGTGTTAGACCCTTTAAAATAATAATAATAATAATAATAATAATTGTTGGGTTGTGTTAATATGAGCTACCAGACATACCAGAAAATAACGTATTATTATTATTTGATCCTGTCGGGGTCTCCTTTTAGTAAATTAAAATATGAAGCTTGTGTGGATCTGCATACATCACTGTGTGCACACCATAGATGGACTGGCCATCGGGCATACCGGGCATTTGCCCGGTGGGCCGCTGGCGATTTTTTGTTTTTATGGGCCGATGGATTTTTTTTTTTTTTTTAGGAAGGGTATATATAATGAAAGGTGTTGGATTGGCCAATTGGTCATGATCAACTCTGGGCTGGACCAATTACAGCCGAGGAGGCCGGATGCACCCTCCCCCTTGTTTAGCAATCACGTGATTTTCGCGCATTGCATGCCGGGAACTCGTGGCAAAACAATCCAAGTACTGCATCAAATGCAAGCATTTGCAGCACCGCAAAACGTTCATTCTCCGGTTCCAATACCTTCTTGTTTTTTCTTTGCCGCACAAAATAGGAATGTACAAAACAAAAGGAGAACAATGCCGGTCCGTACAAAGACAGACTCGACGAAAAGTCAAAGAAAAGATACACAGCAAATCCATCATGTCCAAATTAACACTGTCGGATTTGATTTCAACACTATTAAAGTGTCTATATGGGTCCACACCAGAGAGTGTTAATTTAACTCCTTTTGGAGAGTTGGTACGTTAACTCTGATTTAGTGTTAAACACCAAATCTGTCTGGAGTTGATAATTTAACACTTGGTGTTAAGAGTTTATATATTAACTCTCAAAGAGTATTTTAGTTTAACTACGTAAGAGTTATCTTCTAATTCATTCTAAAAAGCGGTAATTTTACTGTTCTGAACTTCTAGAAATTTCTTTTGGAAATAAACATTTACTAAAAAGATGCAATGGTTTTTGAAAAACATTTATTCTGAACTGTGCACCACAATTTCAAAACATTTTCTGAAAGATGTAACAGTGTACATGTTCTCACTTTATTTAGAATTTTGTTTATCAAAAGGTCTGACATGGTAAATGCAAATAACAGCATCTCATCACTTATTTCTTCAATACAATATGCATGTCCTTCATTCATCACTTTGTGGAACTTTAACGCACTTCTGCTCTCCCCCATATTCCATCTTCACAAGCATATCCTGTGTGGAGATTGAATAAAAATTAGTTGACAGTAATTAATGGCACAAATAATCCAGTAAACAATTGCAGCACAGTAAAAAAAAAAAAGGAATCCTCTTTGAGCCATTACTTGTGTAAAGTATTTTCCCAAAAGACAAAGACACAGGCAACAGGTAATACTGAACTAAATGTAAAACCTCAACCTTTTTCATTTTTACCTAAACCGTGTGCACAAAACTCTGGAGGGATCTATGCTAACGTAGAATCCAGTCAGGACGCCTGCTACTGCTGTTTGCTCGTGTTTTTTTTTATTTTTTTTTATGGGCAATCGTTTTCAGGCTTCAAGTAGCACCATTATACCAACATTTCACATTCTACACATTGTTTTAGGCGTATTTGACCAAAAGTTTGACTGAAAATTCACATGCAAGCTTTTTTTCAAGGCTGTGGTATTTGCCCGCAAACAATACCTTTCAGCTAGCTAAAACAGAATATTATGCTATCAGCGAGCAACATGGCTAATGCCTTTCACACAGCTTTGTCTCAACTCCAAAGAGCCACAGAAGTAAAAGCTCATAATAATAATTGAAACAATCTTTGAAAAAATGACTTACCAAGCATGGCAAACAACTCAAATATGTAGAGCAAAATGTTCTGAAACGGCTTCACTTCAGCTTCGATTGGAGCCGTGCTGGGGGCGGAGTCTGTGAATTTACTCTGTTGGTGTCATAGCCCGTCTAGGAGTTCAGAGTTAAGAGGTCAAGAGTTAATGTTTCCATTGTAACACCTCCAGATTTGACAGAGAAACACTCATTTTTAACACTCGATTTTAACTACTATCATTTTACACCTCAGAGTTACATTAAAAGAATGTGACTCTGCTTAGAGTAAAATTAACTCTACTTTTGCAAGGAGACTACTAACACCAAAACATTTAACACTTTTGAATTTGCTGTGTACGAGGAAAAAATCAAAGGAGTGAACGGGTCAGACCCTTACGAGCACACAGAGTGGACAAAAGACGTTAGCGTGCTGCCCAACTTTCACCACGCTCAGATTTATAATTATACGGTTCTTGGAGTGAGTGCATACACTCATGAAGTTTAGTAACTTCAGGTCACTGCAACAAGCCCAGGTACAGTTTACCGACGGATGGGTGCAGGACCTTGAAACCGTGTAGAACGAAAGACCATCGTACGTATCATAAGTTTACCAGTCTCACAAATCGTCTTCATAAATACACATTCCTTAACCGTTTATTAATAGGACCTTTGAGCTCAACGGTAATTAATTAGTAGTGGAAATAATTTCTGGTACAGAAATGTAGCAGTGACAATAATACTGTATGCTGTAATCGCACTGGGCAATTAGTGATACAAAACAACTGTTTTATCCTGTGAATAAAAGTATATGTTTTTGTCAGTGTACCATAATAACAGAAGCGAAACACAATATTGTGTCAGGACAATTCACTATTTATGCACAATAAATAAAGGAGCATAGCGCGACAATTTCTGTTCAGCGCCAGACTTGCTTGTAACCTATATCATCAATTATGTTAAGAAAAATGATGTAATAACTACTACAAAACTCTGACCTTTGTGGGAATGCTTGGAGCAGACTAACCTGTGAGCTGGAGTGTTCTGAGACGTTATATTTGGTATATCCAGACCATCCGTTGGCTCTTACTTCGGAAACATGGCTTAAAAAATTTCTCTTCAACGACGTAATCCAATTAAAAAAAACGATCTCTTTACCCGTCGGCTTCCCGTGGCTGTCATGCGACCGGCTATTGCAGTTAATAATACAACAGCTTCTTGACATTTTTTGGGTTTCTTATTATCGCTGTGTGACTGAGTTCAATTGAAAGCCTGCGTGCGCTAGTACCTCTTGCCACAAGTTCCCAGAATCCTTTGCTGTTTTACCCCTGAATGACATCACATTTTCAATCTTTATCCTGGTGGGCCGGTCTCTAGTCAAAATGCCCGGGCCGATTTTTTGTCCCAGTCCAGCCTTGGTGCACACATGCACACAGTGATGTATCCAAGTCTGACCACGTGGATGTAAAAAGCTTCTTAAATCGGACCAGGTGCCTATTTTGTGTGTGCGTGGTACATGTTGGCCCATTATATTATATTATATTATATTATATTATATTATATTATATTATATTATAAACTTTTCAAACAGATGACATGAGAATAGAATAGAATGAACTCATCAGCACCGATTGGTTAAGGCTGATTTAAGGGTTGGGCAGGACAGGAAATGAGCCACCGGGAACGCGCAGTGTGAGGATACGCGCTCCCACAAGTTTTTTTGGGATCTGGTGTAGCGTCAAGTCAAACTGCAGAATACCGGAAGTGAGGCGTTTTCGGCTTCACAGTAAAAGCTTAATTCCTATTTGTATGGTCCTTATATGCACTTTATTCTCAATCCTTAAATCTAAAATTTGATATACAGAGAAAAAACAAAAACTTCCTTTTTTTATGTAATATACACTGGTCTGTGTGGAGTCTGGAACTGGATTATTTCCCTCAGTTTAACTTCTACAATGACAAAAAAAAAAAAAAAAAAAAAATCCAATCTAAATTGAGATAAATAAAAAATAGAACCTAAAAGTGTTTAATATTGTGTAGCCTAGCCAAATAAACATGAGAAGTGGCATTCTCAAATGTCAGTACTAATAATAATGCTTTTTTTTTCCTAAGGCAAATGAGCTACAATTAATATACAAGAGAGTAGCCCGCTACCACAAAGTTATCATTACAATGTAAACACATAAATATGACATAAATATGTTATCATTATTTATTGTCAGTTATTAAATAATAATAATAATAATAATAATAATAATAAGGGCTCATCTTTCTAGTTTTATTGTGAAAGTCACGCCGGAAGTGCTCCGAGTGCCAGCCTCCAGTATCAGCAGCGGTGTTGGGATTCAGTGTAGCAGCAAGGGAAATCAGTGGAATCTGGGCTATCTGGGAAAAGGGCAGTCGGTGAAAACCGGCAAGAATCCCGGCGAAGTGTCCACCGTGACACCGCAGAAGCTCCCGGCGGACTCCTCGGTCCCGTCTCCCGCTGCTGGCTGCGGTTTTTCCTCCCTGGATCCGCACAGTAAGTAGCCCGATTCCTCGCTCACCTAAACGCATCTTCATCGCACCGCATTCACCCTTTCCCTCTCTCTCGGTAACCTTTGTGGATCAAGCACTAAAGCGGCTTCTCCTGGCTGCTGGAACACCGGAGCTTTTTCGTTTTGTGACAAATGCATCACGATTTCCATTCGTTAACATCCGCTGCAATAAGAGCTAATTAATTCCGTTAGAAGCTGCATGTGTGCAAAGAAAGGAGAAGGATGTGAGGGGAGGGGGGGGGTGACAGAAAAAAGGCACTGGGGTGTCTGCATGTGCACACACGGGCTCGCTGCTCGTAGTGTCACACTGCGCCGGGGCCTGCTGCGCACACACTCCCGGCCTGTATGCGCAGGGTCGCCGGGGAACAGCAGCCGGCTTGCATCGCCTTTCCAGGCGGAATATCGGCGTAGCTCCGAGGCCAGGCATGCCGGGCTGACGCGAGCTAGGCGTGGCCTTCATATAGCATTACACAGATATGGGCGTGTCCCCCGCAGCTGCCTCACAACTCACTGCTGTCCTGTTAAATCGCATCCACATATTACGCGCATTGATGTGATTTGAGCATCAGTTTCCATTTTCGTGATGTTTTGTGTAATAAGCAGACGAAGGCTCGCCCCGAGGCTTCTTTAAAAGTCCTTCCAAACGCAGCATCATTAGACATGCAGGCCTGCCATCTGTCTGTCCTCCTCCCATGCACCGTCAGGGTCTAACTTCCTCTCTTGTCTGTCCTCCTGCTCACACTCCTGTCCGTCTACACTGACGGACCCAGCAGGGTTAGAAGTGGTGGTCAGCCATTTTTTATGTGTGTTGCTGTAAGCTGTCAGGTGTTTAAATGACGTGACTCCACTCCTCAGTGTTGGTGGTTACGGTGTGTGCAGTGTTGTTTGTTTTTGAGTCCGTAGAGATGTGCAGTGGTATTAGGAAATGCTAGCAGGGCGGTTAGCTGAACCCACAACTGTACAACACACAGATTCACATGTCAACAACCGACCTTTTGGAAGCCTTTCCTGCACAGCCAGCCATATTATTGACACTAAATATAGGGGCGTGGTTTAGTTGTGTTACAGCCATTAGAGGTGTGGCTTAGCAGGCGCTGATTTGATACAGCTCCCAACAGGCCATGTTAATAATAATGCTAAAATTACACAAAATGATCTTATTTTTTAATATAATATGCAGACACTTACACAATATTTCTGCCAAACCACAGTTATTGTGATTGTTTTTTTTATAACCAAGAAGAATATCATCAGTACTTTTTATCACATGCTGGTATTACTATTTGAATTGTATGTTCCATGCTGGTGTGCATGGCTGAATGCGTGTTGTATAAAGTGCTGTGAGTGCTCAGGTAGAGTAGAAAGCGCTGTATAAGAACCAGTCTGTTTATCATGACCACTTCAAAAAGTAGTGAGATGGCAATGACGAAAGATCTTCCTTTTGAAGTATCCAATGGTTACTCATGTCTGTCTTTTATATACAGTCTATGAGAGAGAGCAGAATATGGAGCAGTTTCTCTGATTAACGTGGTTACGGTTAATCTTAAACTCCTGAGTGCAAACCAGACCGAACAGGCAAACAGCTAGAAGGGCAAACCTGCAGCTCCACATGGGAGATTGTTCCAGGAGCTTTGCTGGGAAGATTTCAGGTATGAACATCCTGACGCGTTCACTTGCCGTGCTCGTCTCTAAGGTTCTTCGACAGGCTTCCTCCTGTCGTTTCAGAGCGTCCGTGTCGAAGCATGTTGGTTTTTGCTGGTCAGATGCTCCAGCATCTCCATACAAGACTCATGTTGTTTTTCCTGCTCGTGTCTCCGTGGACCTGTTGCTACAGCTGCACACGTTTTTACACAAGTCTCTCCACAGCTACAAGATCTAAGCTTCATTCACTCACCATTGTAGTAAAAGGAAGGGCTGTGGCACACACTTTGTACCAATGTGTGACTGAAGATGTAGGAGCAGTGTAGTGTGTTCAGTCACAGAAGCCTGATGTAAGTGTACTGATGTAGTGCAACATGAAGTTGTACTTACAACTGATTTTGTGGGAATGAGACTGTGATCACAAACTCTTCTTTAACTGAGGAGTTAATCGCGTCCACTCGTGACACAAGACAGGAAATGATATATAAAGTATTCAGAATGATTTCACCACACTAACAGCTTTAAACGTTTCTCATTCAAATGTGTGATGCCTCATTTCAACCAAACGTTCTTAAAACCACTCGTAAAGGCGTAAACGTCTGGAACTGGGCTCGTCAGAGCTCCAGTCTAATCGTTCTGGCAGTTTTGAGAAGTCCCGCCTCGATAACGCGCTCGCGTGCGGCAAAGTGGGGCAGGATCCCGTGTCTCCGGGTGGTGCTGAGAGTGAACTGGAGTATAAAAATCTCAGATGCCCTAATTCCACTCAAGGCTTCCCCAGCTATGTGTGACCAGCCCCTGGACTACACTGTCCACTGTGCCCTCACTAACATGCTGATTTAGTCGCCTGGCGCCTTTTTAAACAGCGTGACACCATTTTTGATGGTTTTAGCATTGATGCAGTACGAGTTGCTGCTTATTGCTGGCAAGGTGTGGATTACATGTTTAAATTGTTTAAATATCGTGAACATCATTTGGCTAACCATTGCAGGGCTCTCAAAATTTCAAAATCCCTGGTAGCCCTTCGGGCAGGGACTCTTCAGTTTTTGGTAGCCCAAAATAAATGTAAGTAGCCCGAATAAAAAAGAGAGCAATTTTTTTATTGATGTTTTGTTTCCTTTACAATATTATACATTAAAGTATAATATTGTAAAGGAAACAAAACATTCATCAAAAAATTGTTGAAACACAAATTACAACATTGTATAAAAATTACAATCATCAACTCAAACACTTGGTTCTAATTGAACAGAAATTTCTATGAACTTGTAAGAACTGTGTAGGACTTGAATCAGTCTGTGTCAGATCCTGAATTTGAAATTTCCACTGAAGTCACGGGTAAGAGGCAAGTGGAACCAAGATCGAGGCCGTTTGCTTTTTGAAGTTTGCACAGACTGCTACATTGTGCCAGTGGTAGTTCACTCTTTGCAACATAGTAGCTGTTCTAAACAGATTTTTCAGGTTTATTTTTAGTTTGTTATTTGCAATTGGTGTTTGTTCTGGGAAAGATACTGCAGACAGCAATAATGCATTTCTTGCATTTCTCATGGGTTCTAATGGGGGCCTTTCTTAAAATGACTGGTCCCAGTAACAAAGGCGCTTGTCGACTCAGAAATCGAGAGAAAACCAACAACACAGCCGGCAGAACATTATGTTATTTACACGGGTGCACATAAGTGGTCCGCATGTGCGCATTCGCTGTCAAAATAAAAGACGCACCAGATAAGAAGTTGCAGCGCGCGTTTGCGTCCATATAAAAGGCACTGTTTTTGTCCTAGAGTGGGATTTTCACGGCACATTCTGCACCACATCTGTGCGTTCATCATTTGTTTGAAGCCAGCTCACCTCCTGCAACCACTTTTCCAAGAATACGCGCTTCTTTTGTGGTTCGGACTCCTTCTGACATTTGTTTGGAGGTGGAGGAACATCACAGTAATTGCTTAAAGGAGCTTCTTCGACATCTTTAAGAGTTTTAAACAAATGTCTGTCCTCCTCCTGAAAATCTTATGTACGCAAACACGCGTTGCAACTTCTTATCTTGTGCGTGTTTTTTATTTTGACAGCGAATGCGCACCTGCGGACCACTTATGTGCAGCCCTGGTTATTTAGCTCGTCATATTGCAGCCACAGAAATTCTTCTGTCCATGAAACCATGAAGCTGCACTTTCTTTTTGCCTTATAGTCTGATTTGTCACAACTTTTCCGTTTTGTGGTAAGCTTTTCTTTGGCTGTCACTTCTTCCCCCTGACCTGTCTTATTTGGCTCAGCAGAACTAAAATATATATCTGTCTGTGAAGGTTCTCAGTCATCCAGGTCATCGTAGTCAAATATAAATCCTGCTGCTTTTACACACGTACTCACATAACGCTCAGCGATTCTCTGCGCGATCAACCTCTCACATGTTTAAGCTGCGGGAGATTTCACTTGTCATGTTTGCATAGTGAGCTAACGATTGATAAGACGATGTCAGAGGAATTGGTGTGCAAATTATCATCACTCACAGATCAGTGCTGTCGCTCTCTATACACAGTTCGCGCGATTGCAAAGTGAAAGCAAAAAACAAGCGCAAATTCAAACACGATTTCAATATGTCACATATTGACAGTGGCTCACCGATGCCAATGACATAATTACCCAGCTACATTTCCGAAAGAATGCAAAAGCATTGACATATATTTTTCCTTCCTACAATAGCCCGACGGGCAGGGCAGAGATAGATTTTGGTAGCCTGACTGGCAAAATCGCTAGCCCCGGGACGTCGGGCTGCCTTACCCACCTCAGCTCACCAAGGCAGTACAGACACTGCCTTTTAATCCAGTCCTTGTACCCATGAATCATCCAAGCATAAAACACCTAACTAGAGAGAGATGAGTTAGTGTTGTGTTTACATGTACCAGACTTAGCAGTTGTGTCATTAGCTTGATTTTGTTCCCATTTCTGTGGTTGAATCCATGAAAAATGCTCCAATGGAGACACTTTGGAAAACTGCACCTCTTCCTCCTGTAACTATATACACTATATATCTATGTGCAATGTTACCAAAACAGTAACATTGTAACAGAGATCCTGAACACATCACGATAAAATATCATACGACGATATAATCACACACACACACACACACACACACACACACACACACACACACACACACACACACACACACACACACACACACACACACACACTTTGAACTACACTGAAGTGTTTTAAGAACCTATGTAGTTATAAGATTATATATTAGTAATTAGGATTAATGTGTGGCCTTTGACCATGCTGTGACCTATTGTCAGAAGGCAAAGCAAAGGGCTAACCTGAGGGTGTCCCCTTGGGCAGGGCCCTCAGCCAGGGCTGCCCGTACCCTGGCCTGTACCTGACCCCTGCAGCTGTGTTTGGACGGGTGGGAAAGTTACTCAGCAACAGGGGGCGGGGATACTGATCCCTATATATCAGGGGACCAGAGGACACCCCCAGCACTCGTTTCCCCTCTGCTGATGCTCTCTGTCCGTCTCTGTGTTGTTCTGCTGTCTGTGCTTAAGGCTGTACACCCTGGGGTTTTGCTTTGCTTGCTTTCTGCTATGTAATTCTCTTGCTAAATGTCTGTATGTATTTTTCCTGCTGTTCATATGATTCAGTGTATTAAACTCTGTTCCAGAGCATCTTTTTAAGTGTCTTGATTTTAATTGGATCTAAAGAGGTTGGATCTCCACATCCTTGGTGGGAGAAGGTTATCAGGATGGCTTCAAAATTTACGACCACAACCTCAGACACTTATTTCTACTGTTAGGTTTAGAGGTGCTGGCCTCTCTTTTACACCAGCGTCACTACAGTAATGGGGGTGGGGCAGAATGCAGATGGTATGTAAACTGTATGGAGATCCTGTTAGACTGTCGGTTCGAATGAATCAGATTGACTAATAAATACGCATGGTGGTCAGAACAAAACAGTCCGGTACAAACTGCAGCAGATGTTAGTAAATGAGGTCCAATGATCTCAAACATGCTGCCAATGCAGTAAAACATACATGGGTTGAAAATAGGGCTGCCATGATTACTATCAAAATCGTCGACAACTAACTTAATAGTCGATGTGTCGTTTGAAGCTTTGTAAGATCCCGAAAGATACAGGAATAAGTAGTAGGATTTAAGAGTGTAATAACGGACTGAAACAGAAGATGGCAGCACTGCATGTACAAGGAGTCCAGCTGCCGTCAAACCCCGAAGAAGAAGAAGCTGTGTCCGGTATCGTAGCTGTGTCCAAATTCAGGAACTGCATCCTCCTGAGCCCGCATTTGTAGGCCGATTACGTTACAGCGACACGACAGACTGTCCAAATTCGAAGACTCCTCCAAATGTGGCCTTAGCCGTGTAAACTTCAAATATCTGTTCGGTTTATCAAGACATCACATATTTGCAAGAGCGCTCCGACGTTTTCGGAGATGTCTGTTACCGACCAGCTCGATAGTGGGGTTCAAGGCTCACTAGAGCACAGCGAGAACAGCGGACTCCCTGCACATCATTTTCAACCCCCCGCGGCCTTTGGCTACTCAGGTTAAGCATGATATATAAGTCACTTAGATAACTTAAAAATGTTGTTGTTTGGCTTTTTTCAGTATTTGTTCCTGAGTAAATCGGTTTGGCTGAGATTAAAGTTATAGTTTTTACACAGCTGAATAAACGTCAAGCAGAGAACTGATTATCAGAAGTGTGAGACGGTGGAGAATATACTCCTGTTATATTTTAGATAGCAAGGAGCAGACGGCTGAGTTTATTAAACTTCACCAAAACAATCTGCAAACTATCATCTTGATTATTTTTAGTTAGCACAGACCTGAAACACTTCAAGCTGTAAGCTAATGATAGTCAGTGTTGGTGAAGTTTTTTGAAAAAAGTAATCAGTAACTAATTACTGATTACTTCCTCAAAAACGTAATCCCGTTACTTTACTGATTACTTATTTTCAAAAGTAATTACTTAGTTACTTAGTTAGTTTTTAAAAACACGATTTACAACCTGAATAGGTGATAAAGGGGTAGATCTTTCAGCCCAATTCTACTTTTTCTACATAATCCATCATACAAAATGTAATCAAATGGAAAAGTCTCTTTTTAAAACTTGTTTTATCAGTTTTAATCTTTTAACTTTATGCATCAAGCAAACATTTAATTATATGCAACATTCTCTGACTGGAAGAAATTAGTTTAACATTTAAACCTATTCCAGCACATAAAATAAAATATTTTTTGTGTTTACACTCACTCTTTCAGATGCAAGTAAAACACAGCAGAAAATAAATAAAGTCAAAGACTCAGCGGTCCTGTTGCTCTATTTTCACCTGTAAAGCAGGAGTGGGGTAGGCGGAGGTTTACCCTGGTGCAGGTGTGCCGCGGTCAGTGGAAGAATCCGCGAGTTTCTCTGTGAGTTTCCCATTACGTCGTAGCGCACTCGGTGCTTGCTTGGAAGTTTAGGGGTTTTTCGCTGTAAAAAGACGTTTTCTTCCCACGCACAGCGGACGCTAATGTTTTTGTCACTTTTTATGGAATCAAACTCAAAGTAAGGTCAGTACTTCCACGCTTTAAACGCTGCACGCTCATACTCTCTCCTGCACTCGATATATGATCCATTGTTGATCTGCACACAGCTGTTGTCACGAACGTCGCACTCGCTTATGTCACTGTCATGAGACATTCTCGCAAAAAAATATCACGGTTTTAGTAACGCAGTAACGCAGCCTTCCTACAGGAAAGTAACGGTAATCCAATTAGCTTTTTTGCAATAGTAATTCCTTACTTTACTCGTTACTTGGAAAAAAGTAATCGGATTAACGCGTTACTGCCCATCTCTGCTGATAGTTGTATAAGAGCAGATGCACGCTGGTGCAATAAGCCGTACGTTTTACATGATCTGATTAGTCGACTGTCAAAATAGTCGTTTGTGGCAGCCCTAGTTGAAAAACCAAAGTGCAGCTGTGTCATTCATGGTCTGGCCTCCTCTGCAATCTAACAGAACAAAAAGCAGCTGACATCCAAAGAAGAGCTTTGGAGCGCCCTTCAAAAAGCTTAGAGAAATATTTCACAAGACTATTTAAGCAATAACTGGAAAGCTTGCCTTAGAGTTCAGGCTGTATGGACGAATGAAGGCGGTCATACCAAATACTGACTGTCAAGCTCAACTGTTTCATACTTGATATTTCCATGGATGTCTGCACATGTTTCAGTAACTGCACCTTTTTCCCATTTTCCTAAAAAATCAAAAGAAATGTGGGAAGACTTTTGCACAGCACCGTACCTGCTTTACATCTTCACCAACTGCCCAACAATAAACTATAATACACATAATAACTGTAAAATGATGTGGTACATAGATTATAATTTAACATGTAATGAGGGCCGTAGGTCGATGATCGATTTTGTAATCGTATCACCAGACCTGCGACCATATGTTCTGGACACTCGGGTAAAGAGAGGGGCTGAGCTGTCAACTGATCACCACCTGGTGGTGAGTTGGATCAGGTGGCGGGGGAGGACGCTGGACAGACCTGGTGCACCTAAACGCGTAGTGAGGGTGTGCTGGGAACGTCTAGCAGAGGCCCCAGTCCGCGAGATCTTCAACGCACACCTCCGGCAGAGCTTCAACAGCATTCCGAGGGAGACTGGGGACATTAAGTCCGAATGGACCATGTTCAGCGTCTCCATTGCCGAAGCTGCTACATTGAGCTGCGGCCGCAAGGTGGTTGGTGCCTGCCGTGGTGGTAATCCCCGAACCAAATGGTGGACACCAGAGGTGAAGGGAGCCACCAGGCTGAAGAAGGAGTCCTATCGGGCTTGGTTAGCCTGTGGGACTCCGGAGGCAGCCGACAGGTATCGACAGGCCAAGCGGAATGCGGCTCGGGCAGTGGCTGAAGCAAAAACTCGGGTGTGGGAGGAGTTCGGAGAGGCCATGGAAAAAGACTTTCGGACTGCCTCGAAGAGATTCTGGCAAACCATCAGGCGTCTCAGGAGGGGAAAGCGGTGCTCTACCTGCACTGTGTATAGTGCTGGCGGAGCGCTGCTGACGTCGACTGAGAAAATTGTCAGGCGGTGGAAGGAATACTTCGAGGACCTCCTTAATCCCACTGACACGTCTTCCGAGGAGGAAGCAGAGTCTGGGGATGAGGGGAATGACCCGCCAATTTCCGGGGGCGAGGTCACTGAGGCAGTTAAACAACTCCTTGGTGGCAGAGCCCCTGGTGTTGATGAGGTCCGCCCCGAGTTCCTGAAGGCTCTGGACGTTGTAGGGCTGTCCTGGTTGACACGCCTCTGCAATGTTGCGTGGAGATCAGGGGCAGTACCTGTGGACTGGCAGACCGGGGTGGTGGTCCCCATCTTTAAGAAGGGGGACCGGAGGGTGTGTTCCAACTACAGGGGGATCACACTCCTCAGCCTCCCTGGGAAAGTCTATGCCAGGGTGCTGGAAAGGAGAGTTCGTCCGTTAGTTGAACCTCGGATACAGGAGGAACAATGCGGTTTTCGTCCTGGTCGTGGAACACTGGACCAGCTCTTTATCCTCTCGAGGATACTTGAGGGTGCATGGGAGTTTGCCCAACCAGTCTACATGTGTTTTGTGGACTTGGAGAAGGCATTCGACCGTGTCCCTCAGGGTGTCCTGTGGGAGGTGTTGCGGGAGTATGGGGTGTCTGGCCCATTGCTACGGGCCATTCGATCCCTATACAACCATTGTAAGAGCTTGGTTCGCATTGCCGGCAATAAGTCGGACTCGTTCCCGGTGGGTGATGGGCTCCGCCAGGGCTGCCCTTTGTCTCCGGTTCTGTTCATAATTTTTATGGACAGGATTTCTAGGCGCAGCCAAGTGGCGGAGGGCTTTCGCTTTGGTGGCCTCAGAATCCCATCTCTGATTTTTGCGGATGATGTGGTTCTGTTGGCTTCATCGGGTGAGGGCCTCCAGCTCGCACTGGAACGGTTCGCAGCCGAGTGTGAAGCAGCGGGAATGAGGATCAGCACCTCCAAATCTGAGGCCATGGTTCTCAGCCGGAAAAGGGTGGAGTGCCCACTCCGGGTCGGGGATGAGTTCCTGCCCCAAGTGGAGGAGTCCAAGTATCTCAGGGTCTTGTTCGCGAGTGATGGGAGAAGGGAGCCGGAGATCGACAGACGGATTGGGGCTGCAGCTGCAGTAATGCGGATGCTGCACCGGTCCGTCGTGGTGAAGAGGGAGCTGAGTGTAAAAGCAAAGCTCTCAATTTACCGGTCGATCTACGTCCCTACCCTCACCTATGGCCACGAGCTGTGGGTAGTGACCGAAAGAACGAGATCGCGGATACAAGCGGCAGAAATGAGCTTCCTCCGAAGGGTGGCTGGCCTCTCCCTTAGAGATAGGGTGAGAAGTTCGGCCATCCGGGAGGGGCTCAGAGTAGAGCAGCTGCTGCTCCACATCGAAAGGAGCCAGCTGAGGTGGTTCGGGCATCTGACAAGGATGCCCCCTGGGCGCCTCCTGGGTGAGGTGTTCCAGGCATGTCCCACCGGGAGGAGGCCCCGGGGCAGACCCAGGACACGCTGGAGAGATTATATCTCTCGGCTGGCCTGGGAACGCCTTGGTGTTCCCTCGGATAAGCTGGAGGAGGTGGCTGGGGAGAGGGAGGTCTGGGCCTCTTCGCTTAGGCTGCTGCCCCCGCGACCTGGCCTCGGATAAAGCGGATGACGATGGATGGATGGGATGAATGGATGTAGAGCTGGGCGATAGAACGATAACGATATGTATCGCGATATAACTTTTTCTCGATAGAAAAATTTAACTATCACGATAGACCTCGCCGCTCTTGTCCTCTTAAAAAAAAAAAAAAAAGAACAGCCATTCCAAATTACGTAGCGCAGAGCCGAACCAATCACAGCCGCAGCGTCACGTCATGTGACTTGTTACGTACAGCACAAGTGCCAAGCCGCACATGTGTATTTGTTTGGGAAGCAGCCAGCCACCGCACCGCCCGGGTAATGGAGGAAATGAGTGTGCCGACTAGAAAAATCAACCGAGCGTGACCGAAGGTTACCGAAGAGAAAACAGATGATGGTTCCAATGCCATAGAGATTGTCGAACGGAAGAGCCATAGAAGTTCCGTAGTGTGAAGGTATTTCGGCTATTTCAAGTCTGACAAAAAACAGAGTAGCGTGCACTGTAAATTGTGCCGAAAGCAAGTCTGGAAATACAATAAACTGGTGCATGCGCTACGTCCACACGTACCCGGGTATTTTTGAAAATTTTTTCTATGCGTTTGCACCTTTCGTCCACACGTAAACGGCGTTTTTGGTCACTGAAAACGAAGATTTTTGAAAACTCAGTTTTTGCATTTACGTGTGGACTAGAAAAACGGAGAAAACGCAGTGTCAAAGGTTTGCGCATTTTTTGACGTCACACTGTGCGCCACGTTATTGTTTCGGTGAAATGAATTTCTACAATACTGTTACTGTTAATTCTACTCTCTGCAGTGTTTAAATGCTTACATATACACACAGTTACTGTCCCTCCACACATACGGCTCTGTTCTGCTTCTATGCCCCAGCTTTGTTTACTTTTTCCCACCGAGGCTTCTAGACTTCTGATTGGCCAACATTTCTGCACGGTTAGGAATCTAGCGCCACCTGCTGCTTTGGCATGTTCATAGCAGCGTTTTCCTTCATTTCTGCCTTTATGTGTGGACGGGATTATTTTTTTAAAACGAAAACGGAAAATCTCCGTTTTCAAAAATACCCGTGTACGTGTGGACGTAGCCTCAGTCTCTGACTGGAAGCGCTAATTCGTCATTCGGCTTTTGTCAGACTAAAGTAACTGTTAAAACTGTTTGAAAAGCTAAGCTATACAACAAGGAGAGATTGAGAATTTCCTTTTAGTTCTCAGTTTATTTGATATTGACAAAAGTTAGTCAATTTTGTCTGTTCTTCTGTAAAACAAACTAAGATTTATTTTTAGAATTAATATTTTGTTTCTAAGTGGAATTGACAATTTAGTCTGTTTCGTTTGTTCTATTTTGAAACTTAAACGCTTTAGCGGCTGCCTTTTGTGTAGTTTGCAATATTTGCCTTTATTTATCTGAAAAAGTCTCATGTTCCTTAAGTACATCTACCCTGTTGAACTTATTATGGGAAATAAATATTTAAATAAAAACAAGCTGCTGATTATTTCACATTTTACTTGTGAGCAACGGCACATTTAAATCTTACAAATGTAGTTATTTGGCTTATATCGTGATAGATATCGTTATCGCCTGAAACGAAAAAAACATATCGTGATATGAAAAAATCTTATATCGCCCAGCTCTAGATGGATGTAATGAGGGTAAATGTATGCGTTTTGATGACGAATGATGTCAAAGCTGATCTAAACAGTTATGTTTTGATTGGCTGTTCCCATTCCACGCTTGTATCCACTGTGTAACATGCATTTACAGCATGATGGGCTGTGCACCGTTAGCACAAACAGGAAATGGCACTAGACTTAAGTCAATCAAAGCATGGCTTTGGGATGTCGTGGACAATTACACATTACAAACAAACATGTTTGTACAAAGATGACGTTAGTTTAGTTCATTCACGAGGCTTTCCAAACACACGGCCACATCATTAGACGCACGCTGACAGTTCTGAGGAAATTAAATTTCCACCATGAATGTTTGCAGCATGGAGCGAGGACACATCGAGTTAACCTGTTATTTCTGCTGCCTTGAGGCCTTTGCCCTCGCACCTTCAAAATAAAAGAAGGATCTGCTCTAATGTATTGACACAATGGAAGGAGCAGGTTGCTGTTCGATTAATAACGCAGACGATGAGTTTGTTTCTTTTAGCTCTCTCCGGTCGTCTGTTGCTGCTTCCACTGTGCGTTCTCATTTTGTTCCAGTTGGACATGCATTTGATTGGAATCATTATTTTGATGAGAGCTCTCAGTGACTGTGCGAGGCTCTGCTTGGTTGCTCAGCAGCACTTAGACCTCTGTTATGGGAATTAGCCCATCTGCGTTTCCGAGCAGCGCAGAGGCCTACGAGCACAGAGTCGACGTTTGGCCTCGTGTGCTTCCTCTGGCATCTGTATCAGCTGCTCTACTGCAGTTTGTCAGTATATTGCCACTGGAGGCTAAGAGAGGTCAAACTAGGTCACCATCTGATGTTTTTGGGGTTTTTCTTTTGCATGTCTGTCCTCCTCTAGCCAAGTGTATGGAAAAGTCATCCCTCCTTCTCTCAGGAAATTCCATCTCATCCCAGGGGTGAGACAGACAGAGGGTGTGACGGAGCAGCACAGCACATCAGCAGGGACACTTTTCCAGCACATTGAACTGTTTGTGTTTAGACAGTTTACCTTGGACTAAGGGAGTAAGAACTCCAGTTTGATTCACACACTGCAGGGACAAAAAGCACTGGACCAAACCTATGAATCTTTGAATTCAGCTGTTTTCAGTCCCACTGCCACTGGTGTAGAAAATCAAACAGCCAGCCACGCTGTCTGCCTTCACGAGCTGCTGTGAATGTATCGAGATATCCCATAGTCAGCTGTAAGTGGTGAAGTTGAACCATTTGGAAACGTGGGATTAGTGCTGGGCGATATGACGATATATATCGTGTGGACATTTGTCTTCTATCATTTCTAACATCCATCCATCCATCCATTCGCTTCCGCTTATCCTTTTCAGGGTCACGGGGGGCACTGGAGCCTATTCCAGCTGTCATAGGGCGAGAGGCAGGGTACACCCTGGACAGTTCGCCAGTCTGTCGCAGGGCCAACACACAAGGACAGACAACCATTCACACTCACATTCATTCACACATTCACACCTAGTGACAATTTGGATTATCCGATTAACCTATCCCCACAAGCTGCATGTCTTTGGACGGTGGGAGGAAGCCGGAGTACCCGGAGAGAACCCACGCAAACACGGGGAGAACATGCAAACTCCACACAGAAAGACCCCGGTCTGATGGTGGAATTGAACTCAGGACCTTCTTGCTGTGCAGCAACAGTGCTAACCACCGTGCCACCGTGCTGCCCAGTCCTTGATCCAAGGTACGTTATGCCCGGTCGTTAGTAAAGTCGAGTTGCCTCGCTTATACGATGCATGCCGGGCCAAAGTAGAGCAGGATGTTTGCAGTGTCGTGCATTAAGCCTTGGCTGCTGACCTGTGGACGAGCAGAGATACGCAGCCCTACACGAGCGTAACCATCCGTTTCATTAACAAAGATTGCACCCTCTTCTGCTGTTTACGGACTGCGAGGTGGTGTATCGTGATATATATCGTTATCGTGATATAAAATAATTCATATCGTGATAAATATTTTTTCCATATCGCCCAGCACTATGTGGATCTCAGCCATGAAGTTCTTTGCTTTAAAGAGGAGAAATAACAAAAAGCAAATATGATTGTGTATCATGTTAGCCCTTTGATGTGCCATTATGACAGCCGAGGAAGGCTCTAGGACCTGCAGTCCTAAGCAGCTCAATAGTTCTTTAACCTTAAAGCTGTCACCAGACTACAGCGGGTCACTCCTGAGGCCGTCATCAACCCAACCGGAGCTCTGACGACAGTAACAAAAGGAAAAAATGTCGCTCAAACTCCCAAGATATTGTTCATAAAACAAAGGTCACATGGTTAGAAACCTCAGAGCGGGACTAAAGTGGACATTAACACCACCCCTCAGACGTCGCGGTGCACGTGCAGATGTTTCACCTTTAACAAAGACATGATTTCATGCTAAAGCACCTCTGACATCGTCTTTCCCACATATTTCAGCTGTTTGAAGTCTGATTGGAAATGTCCTTGTGTGCACACAGCGTGTCATAAATGGCCAAAGAGTGAGCTGCAGGGTATTGTTACACACCACCTGTGCGTGGTGCTGTGTCAGTGTGAAGCCTGCAGCCACACATTATCACACAGCGGGATTATGGTCAGCACCCAGAGAGGCTACATGCTGTCTGCTTGGTCACAGCTTGGTGGAAGCAGCTTCCTCCTCAGCTATTTGTTTTCCACTGGTTGTCAACAGCAAGTCTAAAAGTAGACATCAGTCCACTGATGGTATCTGCCCCAATGTTACACCCACACCCACTGGTGATTGTGCGTGTTGTTGATGTTGGTTGATATTGTTTCAAACCCACACACGGGGTTTCCACGTTAACCCCTGATAAGAGCTGGGTTTTTCCTGCTCGTTAACTTTGAGGCTGGTTTAAGATGAGGGTTGGACAACCGAGTTATGCATTAAGTGTTTAAGCTCTGAACATATGGATTTATGAAGGCAGTGCAGTGATGAAGCTGCACGTGTGTGTGTGTGCGCACACTGGTAGAAGTAAATGGTTTTTACTGTTTGTTGTTGAAACAGGCAGCTGGCAGCTGAATGCAATGACTCAGCCTGTGTGTGTGTGTCTGTTTGTGTGTGTTTCTCTGCCTCCCACATAGACACACACAGTATTAATGGAGTATCCAGATGAGTAGCAGTACTCTGGTCTCCAGTGTCTCCCCTTAGTGGACAACTTTGTAAAGAAAACACCCAGCGGGTAAATCAGAGACTGGTACAATGATCCTTCCTGTACTTGTTAGCAAATCTCAGTGGTTTTTATTGGATTGTGCGTAAGGGAAACACGTACACGCCACTCAAGGTTCAGAGGTCAGGGATGCCGTAGAGAAGGCTGCTGTTGGTCTGAGATAGGGCTGGGCGATATATTGAGTTTTTTAAAAATATCGATATATTTTCATATGAGATATAAGATGTGACAATATCGTTTATATCGATATAGTCTATGTTACGTTATAATTAGCCGCAGGTTTGCCTCTCTTTCGTCCACTTTTGTCTCTACGCAACGTTACTCGGCCTCGCCTCTCCTTCACTGAACACAACTCCGCCTCCCCCATAGCTTCACCTGCAGGCAGCGACAAGATGAAAGCGGAAAATCTCCGTTAGCGAGTTACCTCGGATCGCCCCGTGCGTGGGGCTGGACGGCGTCAACGTGTTAGCGAGCTAACCGCGCTAACGAGCTAACCGCGCTAACGACATGCAGCCCGAAGGGGCTGCACGGCCTAAAATCCTTTCATTTTCTCAAAACTCGACAGTGCGCCTTATGTATGAATTCTGGTTATGCTTACTGACCGCGAACCGATTTTATGTGGTACACAGCGCTCAGCAATCTGTCAAAAAATGTTTTAATATGACTTTGCTAAGCTACGGAGCTGCACCGCTTGATGGATTGTCGGAGGATTACGGCTACCGAGGAGGAGCCTCGCGGAGTGATACGTACTGTGCTTCAACATAATATTACCGTACTGTGTGTATATAAGGACCATAAATGGCTCCTGTTCAGAGACGTGGTGCAGCTGTGAAATCTGTCTCTTTGTTATTATGCTCAGCGTCTATTAGTTTACATTTTGACTGCACAATTGTGAGCTTTTTGTTATGCACAAAAACAACATTGTTTTCTTTTGTTTATGGACCATGATTATTTAATAAATGCTGATAATTTATTTTTGAGTAATTTCTTCATGTACATCTACGCTATATGTAAATAAAAGTGCCCGTGTGACAGCTGGGACACAGTGTGACTAAGAACTCTCTTTTTGTTCTTAACTTATGGCTTTAAAAAAAATATCGAGATATGAATTTTGGGTCATATTGCCCAGCCCTAGTCTGAGACACATTCCTGTCATAGTTTCAGTGGCTGAACAACACGACTCCTGGAGAAGAAACAGACTCACACAAATCAAAGTAGAACTAAGACAAATAAGGTTCAAACATTAATACTGCATCAATCTCTAATGTGACAACTAGAAATGTGTTTTTGTAAAACCCAAAGACGTCCACATATAACTGAGCATTAAAATGGTATGAAACACCTGACACAGGAAGCTCAGGACATGTTGCTGTGGAAAGCAATGGTTAGCTGTCTGAGGTATCTTAGCAAGAAAGTGAAGCTGCAGCAGCTGAGTTTCCAAAAGGTTTCAGTACTTCTGTGACAACGACAGCCCGTCTCCACTGGTCTTTATCCACCGTGATGCTGCCGTCAGCCACAGATGTCAACAAATCCAACTCGAGCATCAAGAACAAAAATGCTTTCTTTTTTATATTCTGGAGTTTAAATGGTTCCAACCCCTGCATCTGACAGCTCGGTGCTTATTTATTATAAAGCTGTGGCTTCTAAATAATAATAATGGAGTGGATTTATATAGCGCTTTTCAAGGCACCCAAAGCGCTTTACAATGCCACTATTCATTCACTCTCACATTCACACACTGGTGGAGGCAGCTACAGGTGTAGCCACAGCTGCCCTGGGGCAGACTGACAGAAGCTGCCATATCGCGCCATCGGCCCCTCTGGCCAACACAAATAGGCTGTAGGGTAAAGTGTCTTGCCCAAGGACACAACGACCAGGACAGAGAGAGCTGGGGGATCGAACCGGCGACCTTCCGGTTGAGCTTCCCAACCCCCTGAACTATGGTTGCCCCACAGCAATGCAGCACAGCAGCATGTCCTGTACTGTCCTATAATGTGAGACACGTGGACAGCGAAGTGTTGGTATGGATGTGTGTGACGTTTGCAGATGTGTGTAGTCATCTGCAGCAAACGCTGAAGTTCAGCACCGCTGTGTCTCTTTAATCCCACACAGATGTGGAGACAGATGCAGGCTGCTGTTGCTGTATTACTGCACAGCCCTCATTCTTGGAAAATTGAATGTGATTTCTTCTTCTCTCCTTTTTTTCCTTCCATGTTTATCCCCTGAGCTGCACGACTCTGCCAAGCCACTCTCTCTCTTTCTGTTTCCGTCTCGTCTTTGTGCGTCTATGTCCCTCGACCCTCGCGGAGATCCAGGGGCCGGCTGTGCAGCTGGGGATCAGGACTATCGTTCTGATTGCACTGAGTGGAGCCTGACATTGTTTCCTTCTTTTTAAAGCTCGCCTGGGGAACAGTGCAAGAAGCATTCAAATGCTTTACGTCAGATTCAAATTCAAGAAAATGCTCATGGCCCTCACAAGGAGGCGGAGTCTGACACGCAGTAAAAACAGGATCAGCGTTAAACCCTGAGAAATGACTGGACCAGTCGGTGCTTTCTGCAGGCAAACAAAACAAGTTTTAACTAAATGCACGTAAACATGTGCATGTGCCTGCATCGTAATAATTCCCTGTAAAGTCATTTCCAGCACAGAAATCTCTGCAGTGACTCAGTACGTGCTTTATTTTTCCAAATTTCCAAATTCAGTGGAATTTGGCTCAAGCCAGATAACACACACCAATGAGTTAAACTGCAGGAATGTCTTAAAGACATAAAGACCTGGATGGCCGCTAACTTTCTGCTTCTTAATTCAGATAAAACTGAGGTTATTGTACTCGGCCCTGAAAAGCTTAGAAATATGGTATCTAACCAGATTCTTACTCTGGATGGCATTACCTTGGCCTCCAGTAACGCTGTGAGGAACCTTGGAGTCATTTTTGACCAGGACATGTCCTTCAACGCACATATTAAACAAATATGTAAGATTGCGTTCTTCCATTTGTGCAACATCTCTAAAGTTAGAAATATCCTGTCTCAGAGTGACGCTGAAAAACTAGTTCATGCATTTATTACTTCCAGGCTGGACGACTGTAATTCATTATTATCAGGAAGTCCAAAAAACTCCCTGAAAAGCCTTCAGCTAATCCAAAATGCTGCAGCAAGAGTCCTGACAGGGACTAGAAAGAGAGAGCAGATTTCTCCTGTTTTGGCTTCCTGTTAAGTCCAGAATTGAATTCAAAATCCTGCTCCTCACATACAAGGTCTTAAATAATCAGGCCCCATCTTATCTTAATGACCTTGTAGTACCATATCACCCTATTAGAGCACTTCGCTCTCGCTCTGCAGGCCTACTTGTTGTTCCTAGAGTATTTAAAAGTAGAATGGGAGGCAGAGCCTTCAGTTTTCAGGCCCCTCTTCTGTGGAACCAGCTTCCAGTTTGGATTCAGGAGACAGACACTATCTCTACTTTCAAGATTAGGCTTCAAACTTTCCTTTTTGCTAAAGCATATAGTTAGGGCTGGACCAGGTGACCCTGAATCCTCCCTTAGTTATGCTGCAATAGACGTAGGCTGCCGGGGATTCCCATGATGCACTGGGTGTTTCTACACCTCTCTGCATTGAATCATATCTGTTATTAACCTCTGTCTCTCTTCCACAGCATGTCTTTATCCTGTCTTCCTTCTCTCACCCCAACCAATCACAGCAGATGGCCCCGCCCCTCCCTGAGCCTGGTTCTGCCGGAGGTTTCTTCCTGTTAAAAGGGAGTTTTTCCTTCCCACTGTCCCCAAAGTGCTGCTCATAGGGGGTCATATGATTGTTGGGTTTTTCTCTGTATCTACTCTACAATGTAAAGCACCTTGAGGCGACTGTTGTTGTGATTTGGCGCTGAATAAATAAAACTGAATTGAAAATTAAATTGAATGTATTTATAAAATATATAAAATTCCAACATTTGTTTATCAGTTTTAATCTCTCCCTCAGAACATGATATATCATGTTTAGGTGGAATCTAGCGAGCTAACTTCCTGCTAACTTCTAACTTAAACTGAATAAATCCTGTTTTCATGGATGTTAAACTGATTTGTTTCACTAATTTAGGTTTTAATAAGCTCACGTTCAAACAGGACAGAATGCTGCATTTACAAAACAGTGACTATTCCATTACAGAAGATTCCAGAGAAAACTGGAAAAGGTTCACTGCTTCCTGTACGCGTCTTTTTCTGCTTTGCTGTTAACGTCGCCGCCTGTTTCCCCACATCTGCAGATCTCTGTACAGGGAACAAGGAAACTTGGATTTACTGAGAACAGCAACAAACTCTGGAGGTTAATGCGTTCGAATGACTGGATCGCAGGTTGTAACTTGTGAATGATGCAGTGAGTGATGGTCAGATAAACGTCTCCCTATCATCACCAAGCAGCTCCTCTGTCAGGAATGTCAGGTGCTTAAAGTGAAAGTCATTCTGATTGAAATTTGTCTTCTCTCTTAAACAATCTCCTTTAACTGCGTTCTAAATATGGGCCATGCCGTTGGTCTGCACTGTGGAGGCTGAAAGAGCTGAGCATCAGGTAACAGTAGGTTTGTTTGGTTTTACAGACACGGCGGCTACACTTTAACTGACCTGTGAAACACGTCTATTATGAATGTGAGGAGTCTTTTTCTCAGGGTTTTATTTGATTTCTGATTTGGGCAGAACTGAAAATCAGGAGTAATACTTGGAAGTACAATTAAGTATTTTACATGTAATTAATTAATTTTGCATGATTGTTACGTTGTAAACAACATTTTACACAAGTGATTATTTAATGTCCATTATTAAAAAAAACCTGCAAAACATTATAATAATAATCAGACATCAGAAACAATTTGTGCTCCTTTGAAACACAAACCAAATGTGGCCGCCGCCTCGTTTTGTGACGCGCGAGAGCTTCTTCAAATCAGTTTCCTGTACGCTGCTTGAAAGTGTTGACCCTGAACTACATCTACCATGATGCATTTCGATTGTGTGAACCCCACTGCCCCCGGTGCGGCGGGTGAGAGGGAGAACATGTAGTTCGACGCGATGTACCGCCGGATCTGTTATTTAAATACAGACGTGTATCCATGGAAACGTCAGAATCTCCGCTGAAGCCATTTCAACGACCACCAAAAAGCTAAAACGCCAAACGATTAAAGAGCAGCTAAACAGATTCCGCCGAAAAATGGAGACGCCAAGCGCGGCTCCCACGTGCAGGACGTGCCCACCGAGTGTGGAAAGCCCACAGATTCTGAAAATCCAGATTTCGTCACTGCTGAACCAAAAGCAAACGAGAGCAAAACTTCATGTTTGAAAAACAGAATTCCCTCTCAGTGCGGCTGTTGCTTCCATCACGGTCGCACTTCCTGCACAGCTCTGTCCCTCAGTGTGCCTCATTTCTGCTGTTCAGTACCAAAGAAACACCTAGCTGTGTCTCTAATAAAACCTCTGTACCTTTGTGAAAAAATGCTTTTATGACTACAGTTCAAAGAACAACACAAACATGGGCAGTGTGGGCGCTGAGCTACCACAAGTTCTTCTGTAACTTTATACGTTTATTTCTTCCAGAGTCGAGCTGACAGATTTGTTTCTGTGTCACAGCAGGTTTTTTGAACAAACAGTTTAGACAAACAGTTAAATATAACAAAGGAGGGTTTCACTGGTCCACTCCAGATCAAAGTGGGCTGTGGGCCGTCATAGATAGTTCGTAGAGTTAGAGCTCGGCTCAAAGAGAGAGCAGCACTGATGCTCTTAGTTTGAAACTCAGTGAACATGTTTTCACTTATTCACTGAAAATGATCAGAAGCCGCTGTCAGAGGGAAACGCATCAAACTGTCCTGCGGAGTGGGCTACGTGACCCACTGGATACCCCAGTACACCCAGTGGACCACCTGCTGGATCCAGCTGCATAAAGGGGTCTTGGTTTGACCTCCCACACATCATAGCTGGTCTCACTACCATCTTGTAAATCTTTCCTTTCACTGTTTCTAACAGCCGTCTCCGCCCACTTCACCCTGGCTCCGCCCTCGTCTTGTGTGCGGTCAATGTTTTTAGATACCAGCGGTGTTTAAGCTCGCTACCGCTCTTCCACCAGCCTCCCTGTCATTCTCGCGCACACACGCGCACACACACACACACACACACGCACGCACGCACGCACGCACGCACGCACACACACACACACACACACACACACACACACACGTATGATGATGGTGTGAAAGACTGAGGTTACCTCCTCACAGGCAAACAAATCGCAGCAGCGAGTGGTGCAGTGTGTTTGTGTCCCGTAGCCGTTCATGTCTGAAGCAGAAGACGTTGGAGAGCACGTGTGTGGCAGCGATGCACCTGTATGTGTTTGTGTGTCTGACTCGAAGAGCTTGTGTTGATTGTGTGTGTTAGCTGCTCGCACAGAGTGTAGAGGGACAGATAGGTTTGTGTTTGGGGTTTGCTGGCTGGTCGTCTTGATGTAAATGCTGACAGAGCTGTGTGTGTTTGAAGACTGTGTCCATGCTGCCTGTTTTCCGTACAGGAAGCAGTGAAGCTTTTGTGTGTTATGGCTCGCAGTCCTCCTGGAACAGCCACTGTTTTTCTGTGCTCACTCTATCACATGTGAAAACACACAGTCTCATAGGCGCACCACGTCCAAACCAAACCGCAGCTACCTTTTTATATCCAAGCAGCTCTCCGCCACAGATGGAAAGTATGTGAGCCGTCCTCCTGTCTCTGTGTGGATCCAAACACTGTCTGGATGGACGTGGAGCGACGCTCAGACCTATGCTGCTCGTGGCATTAGCCAACTTGATAATTATGGACTTTTTCTGTGCAGTGAATATTGAGAAACTAAATCCAAGAGTTAAGTCTGGCGGCCTTTTCACTGTGGAGTTGGAAGCTCAAATCCTCCGCTTGGTTTGAAAAAATGTGTGGATGGAAAGAATGAAAGAGGAGTGTGTTCACCTCCTCCAGCAGCTGCTCTGTAGGTGTCTTCAGGCAGGAACTTCTTCACTATGTTAAAAACAGCTTCATGCACTCTTTTGCTGTTAAGCACATCTTTATTCTTCTGATGCAGAGCGGCTCAGCATAGAGCACTGGTGCTGTGCTGGGCCATGATATTTCCATCAGCTCCAGTGGTAACATTGAGCTTGTCTCTATGATGGTTTAGTCAGTGCGTGCTGGTCTTCTCCATAATCACAAGTACCTGGGTCAGTATCAAAAGGCCTTTGCTTCTGGTAGATCAGGGTTAACAGGTTAGGTTAAAGCTGATGTTGGAAGCAGCACTAGGGTTTGTGCGATCGTGTTTCCACTGCGTGTCAGGCTGTAGGCTGGATTCCAGGTTAAGAGGTTGGGTGGAAAGTATCACCAGTATTCTAATTCCCTTTTTATAATACAGTGTAATATAATGCTACACAGACTCGGGTATGTTGGTGGTTACCACTGTGAGCTTAGGGGCAGGAAGAAGGGGAAAGGAGCAGGGGTGACTGTGTGGTCTTTGGGTTGCTGTTGTGGCGAGGACCGCGGTCAGGATCAGACCCATCAGCTGATCTCCACCAGGCTGGGATTCGAGCTCGACTACCGTCGCATTAATATCAGGGTCAGGGTCGTCACCTAACAGGGTTTAAAACAGTTCACTTATTAATAGTCATTTCTAATAATTGCTCTCAGCTCAGGTCTGCGCTGGCAGACAGGGGTGGGGCTCATCGCTTACGGCGAGCGACGGGAAGTCAACAGCCCTCGGTGGGGGTCCAGGTGACCCCGAGCAATGCAGAGACAAACTGCAGGCGAGCATTAACTTTCTCTCTTTTACTCATCTCGGCTGGAGTCGGACTAAACAGCAAGCAAGTCGGGACTTTTACAGCGAAAATAAGAAAAAAGCGTCATAGGAAAAATAATTTCTATACTTGTTAAAAAATCCCAGTTATCAATGTTTCCATATTATTTGGATCACATATTTAGTGAACAACAAGTTTGGAGGAAACAGGCAAGACCGCCATCTGGCCTAATGCATTTCTTTAGGTGTCATCATGCCCCAGTGACAGTGCAGCTATTATCCCTCACTGGTCTGTTTAAAGCGTCCAGATGACCTGTTACAAGTTCTTTTGCAGACAAAAGCAGAAATGAAGGAAACCTCTGCTCTGGCTTCCTCCCGTACTTTAAAGACATCTGTAAATCAGTCAGGTTAGACTGGTTACCGTGGGTGTGAGTGAAGTGGGCAGGATCATCCTAATCCTGTATGAATATTAGGGGTGGGGGAAGAAATCGATACTGTGTCGCATCGTGATATTTTGTTTGCTAATAATGTATCGATACAGGGACGGCAGAAATCGATATTTTGTTACAAAAAGGTTTTTGTGCTCTGACTTCAGAGCATGTTGATCCTTTTTCTGAGCAAGAATCCTGACATTCCTTCACTGTCCAAATGTGTTTAACTGTTTTTGGCAGCAATAAACATGACAGTTTACTTATTTTAATTTAAGACATGTTTTATTTTAATTAAGTTTAAAACTTTTTTATTTAATGTAAAATTATATTTTGTTTTAATTTACTTTCAAATTCTTCAGTTGCTGAAGGGGCTGCATAGTTTTCATAAATTGCATAGTTCAGAATAGCTGTAATTGTACCAGATGGTTGCATTCAGTTAAGTTGGACTAGACTGTAATACAAACCGTTCAGTTTGTCAACAATAAAACTGAAATGAGAGAAAGACTGAGTGCGAGACTTTGATATTAGATAAAATGAATATTGATAAAGTTTACCTTTATGTTCAGAATCTGAATATCGCAGAATATTTTTAAAAATTGCAATAATATCGTATCGTGCGTTAAGTATTGTGATAATATCGTATCGTGGGATATATGGTGATTCCCACCTCTAATGAATATGTCTGAAAAGTCTATACACTGCTTTAAACTGAAGCACTTTAAGTGTTCATGATCTCTGCGTTTGCCCGATTATCTTCTATAATATCACATTTCTACATTTCAATGAGTCTCACATTTTCCTAACAAAACAGAAAGAAATGGGGGCTCAAGACTTTTGCATGGTCCTGGGTCACTGGGATAGTGCGGTGAAGCGGGGCCTGGGGCCTGTCGGTGAACTTGTTGGAACTGAACCGCTCTGGTAGATTCAGCTGAGTCAGATTCGGTGTCTGCTTTGTTAATTATACGATTAGCTGCAGGAATCTGTAGAAGCCTCACTTCTGTGTTTGTATGTGCCTGAGCACGTTTTTCACTTGGTCAGTATTGCTTGCCTTTCCCCGTCTTGTACTTGTGTGTGTGTGTGTGTGTGTGTGTGTGTGTGTGTTCTTTGTACAGTCTCAAAAAGAGACAGAAAGTAATCGGGGGGGGGGGGGAAACCCACTCTGCTGTGGTCATGGTGTCTTCACCCTTTGCCTGTTTTTCTCACATGTTGAGGAGGTTGTCCTTGGTTCCTAGTTGTTGTTTCTGGCAGGAATCATTTCAGCTGAGGACCGAAGTGGAAAGTTTTATTGTACGTTTAGCTTGGGTGTCACAGTGTACATGTAGAAGCAACGTTTTTAAACACTGTAACGCAATAGGAGCTAAAATGATCTGTTTTTGGAGTCCTGGCTGTCAGCACAGCTGTGGACACTCAGGGTGTCCTCACCTGTGGAACCGTCACTCTGACCGTGTGATACTTTACACTGTGCTTTAGTCCAGCATTATTCTGTGATGTTGTTAATGAAGGTTTTACACGAGTTTGTGTGTTTGTGTGTGTGCGTGGGTGTCCATGCGTGTGGGTGTGTGTGTGTCTGTGTGCGTGTGAAGGCCGTCCTCCTTCTGTGAAGTAACATTTCTGTTTTCCAAAAAAGCAGCTGACAGGTTGTTTGTTAAAGTTTCATATTCATGGTTCAGACGCTGTTTATTTAACTGATGGATGTTAGGCTACGTCACTCTGCAGGTCTTGATGCTCAATTCAGACTTTTTGATCAAATCCGACAAATTTTTTTTGTCTGCTCGTTCACACTACAAATAAAATGTGACAGCAGACGCGCTCTAGTGTGAAAATATCGTTCACACTGCAGGCGAAAGCGCATCAAATCCAACTTCTTTGACCCTGTGCGAAACATATCCGATCATGGTGTGACAGTGTGAACGGCACAAATCCGATCATTTTAATCCGATCTGGGTCACCTTTGTATGTGGTGCTGAATCCGATACATATCTGATGTTTTAGAAAGCGACTGCTGTTTGAGAAGACATCGCGAACGCTTCCCGACCATCCCGTGTAGATGTCAGTGAAACTGCTGGGAAGACAACGCTGGAGAAACATGAACATTTTATTTGTTCTGTATAATCTGCAGATTCTGACAGAACTAGAAGCAGCGCTCCTCTAAAACAGCAATAAGCATCATTATTAGGCCAAATGTAAATAACACAATAACTTTATAACTTAAAGCAAAATTGGGAAACGTAAAGTCCGAAGTCTTTATATTAAGGCCATCAGTCAAACAATGCTGTTGGTCTGGGTCTAAACAGAGCGCGTTGTGTGTGACGTCTTCTTTTGCGCATGCGGCCGCTTTGAGCATTTTTTGTTTTTTTTTAAACAGTGCATTGTGTTTTGCGTCCTGATTGGCTGTAGACCCTCGTCAATCACTCTCCTCCATGCTGTGTCTCCTGTACAGTACAGGATGTGTTCAGCGTGTCAAATTTACATCAATCTTTGATCAGCAGCAGCGTGACTCTGAAGTTTTCTCCCCAACAAACACAACAATGTCGACGAAACGTCGTCACCTGCGGGTGCCTTTGGTTTCATTCTATAACACTGGGCTTATTTTTCTACAAAGGTTTGAACTTTGAGAGTTTAAACAAGAGAGAAACGTGTGAAAATGTTCATGCCTGTCTGAGAAAAGTGCATAAAGTGTGTAGTGAGGAGTTTTACAGCCTGTAAACATCTATATAATAATTGAAAAAAGATGTGGATTTCATCAATCTGGATTATTTTTAGACGGTAACTCTAGCGATAAATGAGGGACCGCTGTCCTGGCTGACTGACATTATTAGCTTTGTCGTCGTTATTACCGTGTTGTTTGGAAAATACGGCACACTTAAAATCAATCCTTTGATTTTTCTGAAAGTCAACAGAGCCCCTTATAATCCCGTGTGCCTTATGTATGAACTCTGGTTGTGTTTACTGACCTCAAAACGATTTTATGTGCACGGCGCTCGAAAATCTGTCAGATGTTTCAGTACGACTTTGCTAAGCTACGAAGCCGCACCGCTTGATGGATTGTTGGAGCATTACGGCTATCGTAGGCGGAGCCTCGCGGAGTGATACGTGCTGTGCTTCAACATGATATTACCGTATTGTGTGTGTATAACCTCTTTGTAAGTTTTGTGGATGTTATACATGGTTATGCTGAGGATGTGTCGGCCAGTTTCCACTGGAAATGCCTTTTGGTTAAACTGTCAGCGAGGAGTTTGCACTGTTACGTTTTTATAACTTTAATGCAGATAAAAAAAGCTGCTTGTTTAAGTGAAAATACACTGATGTTTGTTTGTTTTTTTGCACTAATAAAGTTGTGGAGTTGTAAAGTATTTTGTCTCGTGTCAATTATATCGTCAGTTATATCGTTATCGCAAATTTTCAAACGTATATTGTGATGAATATTTTTGGTCATATCGCCCTGCTCTAGCTACGTCCACACTAGCCCGGATAGATTTGAAAACAGCGTTTTTGTCTGAGAACGCTCCGCGTCCACACTAGCGTTTTCAGTCGTTGTGCGTCCACATTGCAACGGCCGGAAACGTTTACGTTCCAGTCCTGCGCAAAAGTGAGTGAGAATTAAAGAATTTGAAGAAAAGCTATCTGGTCATTTACAAAGTGATATTAATCCTTTTTAGGGTCAAAATTGAGAGCAATCAAAACAACCGCTGTATAACGCCCTTCGCTATCTTTGTTTAATTGGTCACATGACTACATCACATGACTAAAATGCGTCATCGTTTTAGAAAGTCTGCGTTTTCGAGTCTCCACACTGCGACAGCAGCTCCGTTCTGAAATGTGTGCATTTTCGAGAGCGTTTTCAAAACACTGCGTTTTTCCTTGAGGAAAACGGTGTCTCAGTGTGGATGGGAGGCCAAAACGGAGAGAAAACAGTGTGGACGTAGCCTCAGTGTCTTGGCAACTAGTTAGTCGCTGCAGCTGCTTTCAGTCGATCTCTGACTGCAAAAAAATAAAATCAATCTAATTCTGAGGTCAAACATGAGCAGTCCAAATCCTTTCTTCCTGTTGTGGAGCAGTCTGCCCAGGCAGGCTTGCTGACCTCCTTCTTTGCTCTTCTTCCTCCCAGCAGCAGTTTAACCCAGCAGCTCAGTGACATTGCATTAAGTGCCTGAGGTGTTGACTCTGTGTTTGCAGCATAGCGAGTGCTGTGAATCTCCCTGACAGCTGCAGTGTGACCACTGCAGCATCACTGTAGGACTTCTTGAACAGTGCTACGTTGGTAAATCTAAAACCGTTCAGCTCGGCATCAGCAGGCTGTCACAGTCAGCAGCCGGCCTTCAGATTGCAGTGCCTGGATGTACACTGAGGTGGCTCTGTCCTCCACGCAAGGGGGGTTACCGCATGCGTGAGTGAAAACTGTGACTTGGGACAAACTTTTCTGTCCTCATTCAAACTGTGCCGACACAGATTCTAGTTAAGAAAGTGCCCGCTGGAATATTTCAGACTTGATATGACAGCTAGCTAAAACGGCAACAGGTGCTGCGCTTGTGCCGATGGTCACCAGTGGAGAAATGACACTGTGGCACTGAGGAAATACTGTTTGCTGTGTCAGCAGCCATATTGGATGTAGAGGAAATAATACCCTGACACAAGAACAGGGTTTCCTGCAGTGCAGGTGTCGGCTTACTTCCAGGAATCTTGATATTTTGCAACAGCAGTTAGAAAATCAGAAAAGTAAATCCATGTGTGTCATTTTAATCCAGCGGCAAAATGATTTTTCATCCATGTTTATGTGATGTTTAAAAAAACTTTGAATGTTTCCAGTTTCCTTCTGTCTGATTGGATGTGCCCTCTGGCAGCGCGTACCCATCTGAATAACGATTTAAGGAAAAAAATGGCACGCAGCCGATGGGGCATGTGTGCTCGTCTGCGCTGCTCTAAATAGGTGCGTTGGGGGTTTCTACCAGCCCAGCTTCTCACTTTCAAACACGTCACACGCACACTGGTGTTTTTATAGCTACGAGGATGCTTGCTGACACCCCCGAGTCCCTAAACCCAAAGCAGGGATTATTCTTGGTTGGACACCAACAGCTGCACGCGCCACACGTCAGCTGTCATTGTGTTTGGCTTCTTTGAAGTGTGTAGTGCGGTGTCTTTGTGGAGGGCATGCCAGCATTGACATAGAGCCGCTGTCTAATGACACATCTTAGGTCCTTGCAGGTCCCTGTGATTCATAAAGGCCTAATGAAGTCTAACCTCCACAGCTGGACTAGTTCAAACTTGCACTCTTTCCAAATAGCGTTAGAGTCTGTGTGTCAGGGATTTTCTGAGGAACGGCACACGATGGTCTGGAAATGAGCTGTCGACCTGCACAATGTGTTTATTAGCTTTGCTCTTATTTTCTTGGAATACTTGTCAAAGTCATGCATTTCACTGCATGAACTGATTAGATGTGGAGGGAACATTTGTGTAGCTGCTAGAAGAGCCAGCTCGCTTTTTCCTCTGGTTTCACATTTTTGTGTTGTGCGTCTGTCCCTTTGTCACAATGTCTCAGAACTGCTCCGACTGCTTGGACGAACAGCTGGCTTGATGATGTTTTTGAATTATGACGTGATTGTCAAACATCAATATCAAAAAGCAGTAACAGTGAGAGGAGGCAGACGCAGGACGTCAGGGAGCTGCTTACACATGTTGTACACATGTACAAAGAAATCCTTCAGCTAGTGGCTGTCGCCCTGACAGTGGCAGCTTTCCTTATAAATGACTTTAAACGTTTTTCTCCTTCACACACACATTTAAACGTGAACAGCAGAGAGATTTCTACATTCAGCACAGTGTCAAAGTACGCTCCAAGATTAATGTAATCAGTTTAGTATTCAAACAGTCTCTGAGAGCATTAGCAGCCTGGCAGCTGCTGGGTCTGAGCCGACCTCTGGCATTTCAAGTCTGTCTGCTGTGATTCTGTGTGTTATGCTTGTATTTGTAGCTCAGTGTGTGTTTGACATCCTTCAACAAAGTCCGATCAGCTTTACTGATGTATCCTAACCATGAGACGGTCACCCAGCTACTACAACACTCCTGAACCTGCAGCACATCTCTAATAACAGCGTTGTTGTTTTGAATGTGACTCACTAATGGGTCACGTACAAACATGCTGCATCATCAGAATCCAGTGGGCGGAGCCTCAGTCCTGAGGATGTTTGAGGAAGACTGGAGGAAGAAGTCCTGCATTAGGAGTGTTTCAGTTCCTCTCTGCTCTGCATTCATAACATCAAACTATTAAGTCCTCTTAAAGTAATAAGGTTTATAATAAAGTCCTATTATGACTGAAGTAGTAACGCCATTGTTTCCAGAGAGCATAAAGCCTCTGCCCATGTTTCATAAGACTTTTTAATGGGGCCCGTTTGGCAGCCGGGAGTAACCAATCAGGACAGGCAGAGCTTTAATATTACAAGCATATTAGCGATCCCTTCACGGCCATAGGTTGGTAACACAGTGTTGTTTAACCTTTGCCTCTGCACCTGTCAGTGTTTTGAAGTCCCCAACAGAAAACTGTCAGGTACATGTTCTGCTTTGTGCTGGTGGGAGTAGAACAAGATATTTATACGACTGATTTTCAGGTGGTTCCGTCTTTAAGTGTCAGCGTGAGGTCCACGTACGTCAGGGAGGTCGTCATGAGAAACGGGACGTAACAGACGAATCACAGTGAGGGCAGGAACGCCAACATATACTTTACATCTGTGGAAGAGAATCTGTGGATGAATTTGGAAAAACACCAAAAAAGGTCTCAGGATCTGTTCATCTGCCAAACATGGTGGAGACGATGCACGGCTGTTGGTGGGAATGGACTGATGTTTGGCGATGCAATGGAAATATGACATGTATGAAAACTATTCAAGCCAAAGAATAAATAAATGAGTAAACAGAATGATGAGTGGAAAAACCCACAAACTATTGAAGTCAGCTGGAGCAACGGCAGAGCATCACAAAGAAGGAGTCTTTAGAGACGTCCATGTTCCAGACTTTAAATGAGCTGTTTGGAAACACTGTTATTGGCTAATGCTTTCTAATGCTTTCCAATTGCAACACAGCAGGATGGGGAACTGTTTTAAACGACACATCAGTTTTTAATTCCTGAAAGATATGAATGCCAAGTGATACGGCACAAACATGGGTGTGCAGCTGAGGTTACCACTTTAAGGAAGAGCACACGAAAGCCAAAGGTCATCCAGACTGAACTGTTTGATTTGTTGAACCCTTTAAACAGTCCCACACCAGTGTACTGTGCATCACTCCCATGGGTTTACACAGTGGATTATCTACAATGTCATATAGCTTTAAAAAACTGGGTAACACTTCCTGTTAGATGGCTGCATGACTGAATGCTGGTTCACTCACTGTTGAGTGACTCTTATGCTGGCAGATTAACAGTACAGGGGGATGCTTTGGCCTCAGCCTTTGTTATATCCCCATGTTGTGAGACTGACCGAGTTACTCCCCTCTGTCAGTCTCTCACATGCTCCCATTCTTCTCAGCACACAGACTAAAAGTGTCTTTGTGTTCAGAACAGCTTGACTACACGCTGAAGTTTGAACACCTTTTTCCAAACGATATGACCTCAGCTGGTGTTTTGAGGATGGTGGCAGAGAGCACTGCCCAACACTCGGTGCTTGCTGTAGGATATTATAGACATGCTTTTCATCAAAACATCCTTCTCATCCGGAGAGAAGTGTTTAAATCTAGGATAAAAGTTGTCTCGACTTCCGAGCGACTCGCTGTGACTGTTGTGCTCCAAAAACAACCCTCTGATTGTTTCATTGCTGGGAGGTTACTGACCTGTAGATGAGATGGAAGTTGCCGACTCGTCTGCGAGCGCTCGATAAGTAAAGTAGACGACCAGAATCTGCTGGTGACCGGAGCAGCTGTGAGGTGTATTTTGATAAATGGCCTGCATTTATATAGCGCTTTACTCAGTCCCTAAGGACCCCAAAGCACTTTACATATCCAGTCATCCACCCATTCACACACTGGTGATGGCAGCTACGTTGTAGCCACAGCTGCCCTGGGGCGCACTGACAGAGGCGAGGCTGCCGGACACTGGCGCCACCGGGCCCTCTGACCACCACCAGTAGGTAAACACGGGGTTAGTATCTTGCCCTTGCATGCAGCCAGGAGGCAGCCTGGGATCGAACCACCGACCTTCTGATTAGTGGCTGACCTGCTCTGCCACCTGAGCTACAGCCACCACCAGACCTCTTTTCAGTCAGTTTCACCTACACTCAACAAAAATATAAACGCAACACCTTTGTTACTGCTCCCATTCCCCATGGGATGGACGTAGAGACCTAAAATTCATTCCAGATACACAATATAATCATCCCTCCCAAACAGTGGTCACAAATCAGTCCAAATGTGTGGTAGTGGGCACATCTGCCATATTGAGATAATCCATCCCACCTCACAGGTGTGCCACATCAGGATGCTGATCTGACATCATGAGTAGTGCACAGGTGTACCTCAGACTGCCCACAACAAAAGGCCACCCTGGAATGTGCAGTTTTGTCTCACAGCAAAATGCCACAGATGCCACAAGCAATGAGGGAGCGTGCAATTGGCATGCTGACAGCAGGAATGTCAACCAGATCTGTCGCCCGTGCATTGAATGTTCATTTCTCAACCATAAGCCGTCTCCACAGGCGTTTCAGAGAATATGGCAGCACATCCAACCGGCCTCACAACCGCAGACCTCGTGTAACCACACCAGCCCAGGACCTCCACATCCAGCAGGTTCACCTCCAAGATCGTCTGAGACCAGCCACCCAGACAGCTGCTGGAACAATTGGTTTGCACAACCAAACAATTTCTGCACAAACTGTCAGAAACCGTCTCAGGGACGCTCAACTGCATGCCCGTCGTCCTCATCGGGGTCTTGACCTGACTCCAGCTCGTCGCCGTAACAGACTTGTGTGGGCAAATGCTCACATTCGATGGCGTCTGGCACGTTGGAGAGGTGTGCGCTTCACGGATGAATCATGGTTCACATTGTTCGGGGCAGATGGCAGCTGAGAATGTCCCAGTTCTTGCATGGCCAGCATACTCACCGGACATGTCACCCATTGAGCATGTTCGGGATGTGCTTGACCGGCGTATACGACAGCGTGTACCAGTTCCCACGAATATCCAACAACCTCGCACAGCCATTGAAGTGGAGTGGACCAACATTCCACAGGCCACAATTGACAATCTGATAGACTCCATGCGACGATGTGTTGCACTGCATGAGGCAAATGGTGGTCACACCAGATACTGACCGGTTCTGGGTCCCCAGACCCCCAATAGCGCAAAAAACTGCACATTCCAGGGTGGCCTTTTGTTGTGGGCAGTCTGAGGTACACCTGTGCACTACTCATGATGTCAGATCAGCATCCTGATGTGGCACACCTGTGAGGTGGGATGGATTATCTCAATATAGCAGATGTGCCCACTACCACACATTTGGACTGATTTGTGACCACTGTTTGGGAGGGATGGTTATATTGTGTATCTGGAATGAATTTTAGGTCTCTACGTCCATCCCATGGGGAATGGGAGCAGTAACAAAGGTGTTGCGTTTATATCTTTGTTGAGTGTAGGAACTGCGAGCAGCTTGCCACAGTCAATACTTGACAACTGGTCAGGCAACACACATGTTTACTAGTGACCAGTGGTAACTATTTGCTGGCTAACTGGTCTCTAGGTCGATGTGACTGGTGGAGTCATGTAACACTGCTGATGGGGAAACATTGTTGAGCGTTAGTAAAGGGCTCCTCCTCATTCATAGCGTACAGTTAGCATTACATGTCATCATCGATGAGGACGTGGACATCAGAGTTAACTTACCCTACGGCAGTGGGAGGGGATTAACCTCTTTACATTTACCTGGTCACCAGCAACCCATCTGGGGTGAGCAGCAGGTTTAGCTCAGCATAACCAAATGTAACAGCTGACATGATTGTGTGAGCCTGAGATTAATGAGGTTAATGAACAAGCTGGAACGTTCCACATGTGACAAACACTAAACTATAGACGGCTGGTTTTACACTTCCTGTTTATTCATGTTCATGAGCTGTTTTGTTAGTAACTGTGCCAACAGCACTAAAATAAGACACGCTCCACATGTAAGCTTCCCAGGGAACAGTTGCTGGGTTGAATGCCGCTGATGTGCCCGTGAGCACTGTGTTGCTCTTTGTTCGCTCCAACAACAGCCTCCTTGTTGCTTCAGCTTTCAGCTACTGATCACATGAGAGCTGCTAATGATCTTATACAAGTACGACCACAGCGTTGGTTTGTTCGGTGAAGTGTTGACGTTTTTATGCATTTGTCCACTCAGTTTGTGGAGACACACACACACACACACACACACACACACACACACACACACACACACACACACACACACACACACACACATCCATGTGACAGGTGAGCAGTGTGAACCTGAGAACACACACGTGGTTTCACACGTTGTGTTTGTGTGTGAGGCCCGATCACAGCACGACTGGGTCTGAGGAGCCCAGTGATGCTGTGGCTGGTTCAGCAGGTTTGCACAGAGGCTCACAGGGTGAAGATGGAGGCCGGAGCGTGGACGGAGCCTGCAGCAGGGTCTTCAAATGTTGGGGCCTGTCAGTTATTTTTAGGTCACACACAGGCTACACTCAGCACGGTAGATGCACACACTAGCGCCACCTGCTGACAACATATCAGGTGTGTAGACAGCCACTGTGTGTGTGTGTGTGTTATCGCATGTAGCGGAGCTGGTCGGGCTCTCTAAGCCAAAGGTCTTCTCTGTAGTGACGCTGCTCTCCTCTGCACCACATTCAGGCTGTAAGCAGGTCCCACACACCCACAGCCAGCTGTGACAGGACCAGCGTGCTTTCAACAACATGTGAGTCTCTGTCCATGTGAGGGAAGTCTGCTCTTGTACTTGATGCCTTTTCTGTCTGTGTCTGAAGGCTGACTGGATCATCACTGTGCTGCGCTCCAGCTGGACTGAGCTGTTAGCAGACCAAAGGTAACTGGCCTGAAAGCACGTGAGCCCTTTGAATCACGGACACATGCATGTGCTGACTGGTTTGAATGGTTCACTTCACACAGCTGTTAAGAAAAGTGATTTAGAAAATGATTTCTAGAAAAAATAAAAACAAATAGAAGAGCTGCTACAACAGGCTGCAGGCACATGGTCCAACCGTCCTCTGCAGCCATCAGCGTCACATCAGCAGAGACAGACTCCCCTCTGCCTGCTGCCTCTGTAGAGTGCTGCTCCACACATGTACACCAGCTCCAGTTCAGACCCTGTTTCATCAGGAAGGATAAAAAACTGTGCAGCCCCTCGTGAGTGAGGGAGCAGCCCAAAGTACTCCTCTCTGTTTCTGTCACATGTCCAAAAGTCTTTGAACTGCAGTCTCATAGTTGATCTTAAAATTTGTCTTAAGGGTAAGTGGGTGGCGTCCAACTGATGGTGCAAAGTTCTGTCGTGATTTCCAAAATAAAAAAGGGAACAGCAGTCCCACACCTGCTTTGAGTACTCCAGGAGAGTAGACTCCACTGTGAGCTCTGTGGACAACTGAACAGCTCTGTAGTGAGTGGCTCCAGCCTTCACCCACAGCCAGTTCTGAGTGCTGGTGGCAGGGCTGTGACCAGAATCTCATGTCCTGATATAAAACATCTATCGTCCGATAACAATATAAATGTAACATTTTCTGTAAGTTCTGTGAATCTCGGGCAGCTCGACTTGCGTGAAGTGTTTCCAGCTGGGCGTCGTGTAGCTGGAGTCGAGTGTTTTAACTGATGCATGAAACGATACATTTTTAGACAGAAGCTGTAACGGTTTCTTTATATTTATTACACGGCGTGCTGCGGGGAAAAGCCTGTTCTAATGTTGGAGTCTTTATTTTTATTTTTTAGCACCTGACGGCTCTTTTTTACTTCTCATCTGTAAATAATCTGCTCTTTCACGTGATTCAGTTTATTTTGAAAAGTCTCAACAGGATCTTGAGCTTTATTCTGGAAGTGGACATGCGATGGTTTTACCATCATTGTTGCATAAAAACAGGCGCTTGTCCGTCCGTAGTGTGGTTATATTAAATATAGGAGAAAGAGAGAACTTTAAGAAATTAATAATAACTACAGTGACATCAGAACATGAAAACATATTGCTGTAAACAGTTTATTTTGAGACACCACGAAACAAACGATAGCGTAAAATGAAACGATGTTTTTATATCGTCATCTGATATATATCGTTGTATCGAACAGCCCTAGCTGGTGGTATAAATCTGTGAACTCCTCCTAGAGCATGAGGTGTGTGTGTGTGTGTGTGTGTGTGTGTGTGTGTGTGTGCGTGCGGTTTAGGAGCCCTGAGATCACACAGCGTGTTCATTATGAGGCTGCTGCTCTGATATCTGTAGTTTCACACAAGTCTAAATGAACCCACTGCTGCACACACATGTGTACCACACTGGTGACATATCAAAGTGTGGTATGACCCACACACAGTGTGTGGTTGTGAGGGAGTGGTTTGTGTCAAAATACATGAGTGAAGTTAGATCAATAGTGTTTATTTCAATTCTTTTTAATATAGATGTGAACTAGCGTATGTAAAGTATGAATCCCAGTGCACTGGGAGTATATGCATCTGTGCGCTCTGTGAGAACAGATGAGACCACACCGGTGCCCGTGTGATGACTGTTTACAAACATCAGGCAGCTGTGACCGATCACATGATCAAACGTTAGAAAAGCTCTGCATGTCATCTTCTACAGGCTCAGCTCATATGCACGCAGGATTTTTAAAGTCACTCCATAACTAATACAAATCTTTCAAAGTCAAGGGCAGAAGTCAAGTTGTTAGGAAATCTTGTGAATGCTGTAACTAAAGGCGGGTTTTTAAATTCTCCTCTTTTTTTGTTTTTCAAACCACAAATATTTAGAAAACTCAAAGGTAGCAGAGATGTGGGAACAGCACCCAGCACAACATTTAACTGGATAATATTCAGCTGCATGCAGGTTCATCAGAGCACAGGTGAAGACCTACAACATCCTGAATATAACAAGTGGAACTATAACGGTTGTCTCACCACGTGGTGTCTGACGTACAAACTCCACATACGGTGGGTGAAAGCATGCAAGAGTAAAAGGTTTTTCATGTTTTCGTCCTGTTGTGAGTTCTTTAAGCCAAAAACGATAAACTACAGGAACACAGCTTTGTGTCTTTGCAGGGTCGGGTTGTCTGTGTTGGTCATGTTGTTGTAGTGTCACTGTGCCTGTGTTCTCACCTCAGCTTTCAGCCTGCTTGTGTGCAGGCGAATTACTCAGGGCAGCGAGTGTGCACTTACTCAGTCGTACAGTAGAATCAACTTCCTGCTGCCTCCTGTTTGTTTCTATGGGAGCAAAAATAGATCTCATTTGTTCTTTGTGTGTGTGCATGTGCGTGTGTGCGTGTGTGTGTGTGTGTGTGTGCGTGCGTGCGTGTGTGCATGTGCGTGTGTGCATGTGCGTGCATGTGCGTGCGTGTGTGTGTGTGTGTGTGTGTGTGTGTGCGTGCGTGCGTGTGTGCATATGCGTGTGTGCATGTGCATGTGTGTGTGTGCGTGTGTTTGCGTGCGCGCGTGCGTGCGTGCGTGTGTGTGCATGCGCGTGCGTGCATGTGCGTGTGTGCGTGCATGTGCGTGCGTGCGTGTGTGTGTGTGTGTGCGTATGTGCATGTGTGTGTGTGTGCGTGTGTGTGTGTTTGCGTGCGTGTGTGCGTGCATGTGCGTGCGTGCGTGTGTGTGTGTGTGTGCGTATGTGCATGTGTGTGTGTGTGCGTGTGTGTGTGTTTGCGTGTGTGCATGCGCGTGCGTGCGTGCGTGCGTGTGTGTGTGCAGTATCATGTTACATGGCTGCAGCTGAGCCCTGTTGGGGATCTGCTGGGTCTTGAGGTTCGGACGCTCACCATCATTTCCACCACACACATGCGCACACGTGTCCGTTTGCTTGTCTCTGTTTCTGTGACACAGGGTTTGTCCTCCAGCACGACACCTGCAGACACAGTGGCCACTGCGTAACATGTGTCTCTGGCTGTGATACGCAGTGTAAGCCAGCAGAAAGGCTGCAGCAGCACAGCACTCGCTCTCTCCACCTCCCACTCTTTCTCCGGATTCATCTCATCTCCCTTCCTTGAGAAACAGAAGCAGGTGTCGATACGAAGCAGGGAAACAGAAAGGAAATGATGTAATGCCTGCTGCGGGTCTCGGGGGAAGTGATATCATTGTGCTGGATCAGCAGGCGGCCCCCCCGCTCGTCCTCTGCTTCCTCTGCCTCCCACCGTCCTTCTTCCTGTGTGATATGAGCTAAACCTGTGCTGTGCAGAAATTACACTCTGGAAACTGTATTTACGTGAAATCTGCTGATGTAATCTGCTGTTGCTTTTGTACGTTGCTAAGAGAATCAAACAATGTGTGTTATATTATTAGTGACCTTTTTACAAAGCACAGGAAGTACAGGATGGCCTTTTTGGTCTTTCGGGGTAATTTCCTGCATCCTGTTTGAGCTGGTGATGATGTAACAAAGTTAAAGATGGCTGAATGAGGCGAATGACATCGGTGACAGAACGTCCCCCTGATGGACGGATGGCCTTTCCTGCTGAAACTGAAATAAAAAACTAATTTCATTGTTAAAAAAAACCCTACATACTAGTCATTTGGTTTAACCTACAAATACCTCCTGATCAAAGCTGCTCACACCAGCTGTTTTATTGTTTCTAACATTTGTAACTCAGTTTGTATTTATTCAGGTCAGAGTCCGGATGAGATGAGAGTCCAAGAGGTGAGCAGAGGTTAAAGTAGGAAACTGGGGAGCCACTGGTGTAGAGGTGAACGTATTCGCTTGTTCGATTGCAGCTGGAGACACAGATTCCCTTCTGGGGTTGTGTCAGAAACCCCTCGGCCTCATCCAGATAGCAGCTGGTGTCGTCTGCATAGCAACGAAAACGTCTTATCTAATAATATTAGCTGGATCGATAGAAAAACGACGTGTGTCTGTGGGTGGACGTGGCCATCGACGACATCCCCACACCACCAGCAGCATGGACGGGATGAGTCCATGCTGGTCTTACTGGACAAACGTCACAGCAGAAATTCAGACGCATCACACCAGGAAACATTTCCAGTCTTCTGTTGTCCAGTTTTGGTGAGTCTGTGAATTTTTAGCTGTGAGTGTGGTGTGGACGTGTTGCGCATGCAGAGAGGCTCTTCTTCATGCTGTGGTCGTACTGAGTGTTAAAGTTACTTCCTTTTAGCTCAGACCTGTCTACCAAGTCTCCTCTGCCCTGTGGTGCTAACGAGGGACCTGAAATCTCAGACCATCTGACACCAACAACGATGCCTGAGCTGCTGCCGTTTGTTGATTAGATATTTGTTTACATGTTGTCATGGTAGCGAGTTTTAAAATGACCTCCGAGCTGTGAGGGAGCTTTTGAAAGGAGAGCGAGGCTAATAATCATCATGTCGCCTCACCGCGCTGCTGAGTGTTGTGAACTAATGACTCTGAGTGTGCTTCCTGTGCTGTTAGCAGAGCTGCAGACGACTCTGGCACCATCACAACGATGCACATAGAACCAGAGTAAACAGAAAGCATCCTTCACCACACTCTGGGGTAAACGTGTGTGGATCACAGGAAGCCTGGCTCGCATCAGTCTGACTCACAGCTGTGCCCGATGCCTCGTATTTAACCTTCACTGTAGTAAATGATGCTAACTCACAGCTGAAACATGGCTGGTTTCCATGTTAGACAAACTGGGAGACTCCCAGTATACACGTCTGTCATATGAAGGCAGCATTGTGGGAGAGCCTCACTACAGAACCAGCGTTAGACTCTGACACACACACACAGTGTAAAATCATTCACACTGATCTCATCGTCAGCATGATCCTCTTTGGCAGAAATGTTAGAGGCAAAGTTAAGAGAGGAAGTGAGGAAGAGACATCCCGAAAACATGACTCGAACAAATCTGCTCAAAGATCCTGGATTTGAGACGGAAGCATCACCTCTGTTTGCTTTGAATCAGCTTTGACTCTAGACTTTAGTGATACCGTTTGCATTTGTCCATGATCAAACCCATCAAACTGGAAGCTCTTGTATAGGGTGAACTATTTAAGCTACCCTAGCCCAGGGACCCCTTACTGGGGATAAAGACTTTCCTAGGACCACCCGCCCCGCTGATAAAACTCTTCAATCATCGTTCTGATGGAAGCCAAACTCGAGGTAACTGTTTCTAATTTTAGCTGGTTTGGTTTTTGCATTGCTTGATTAAAATATTTGTCCAGTGTCCTAATTGGCTCAACCCTGGATGATGCACAAGCTATGACTCGCGGACCGCTGGAGGTCCGGGGACCGCAGTTTCAGATGTGCATCTTCTCTGGACCGACCCGGCCCTGACTGAAATATCTCAAGAAAAAGTGAACTGTGCTTGTAAGTGTGGTAATTAGACAGCGCTGTGCGTTTGAAGCTGTTGAGGGAGCCTTTTAGTGTGAGTGCACCATCAGCAAGCACCACAGAGGAACGAGTCCCACCCGGATTTACTCACTGCTGCGTTTCTCTGGACCTGATTTATAGCTTCGCTTCACAGAAACCCAACAAACCCAACAAGCAGGCCTAAAAATACCGTCCTCTGTGAGTGTGCGTGCGTGTGTGTGCGTGTGTGTGTGTGTGTGTGTGTTTGATGTCCTGATATAGAGCCGTGGGAACGAGCCACATTGAATGCACTGGAGCTGGAGGGGTCTGTAAAGGCTTTTCTGTTGTTGCTCTGTTATGGCAGCAGACCAGTTGTTGCGCTGCCACAGTTGGAACTGGCCAGTACAGATGCAGCATTTTGCTCAAGGGCACTAAGACAGCAGCTGTTGGTGAAGTCATGAAGGACTGGAACCCTCTGTCTCCTCTTCCCTCCTTTTGAACTCGTCTCCTCTCATCGCTCTCTTCATTTCATTTCTTTTTCTCCTTTTTTCACTTTCAGTTTCCTTTTGTCATTCCCCTGTTTACTCACCTCCTCTTCATTCATTTCCTTGTCTCCTTCCTCCTTGCCTCATTTCCACTTATCTCTTCTCACTTTGTGTCGTTCTCCACTTGTTCCCTTTCTCTCTGCCTCTCCTGTATCCTTCTGGTGTCCTCACCTTTTTCCCTCCTTCTCCTTTCCTTTCGTCTCTTTAGTCCTAGTGTGCTTATGAGTTTGTTAAGAGCACTCAGACTCTGCATTGTTGCTGCATAGTGCAATTCAATCACAGAAAACTGGAGGGCAAGCAGACGTCCAGAAGGAGCCTGACATTCGCTGTCTGAGGCCGCCCTGCTGCGTCCTAGAGGGAGATGGGCCTTTGTATCCTCAGACATACAAGCCTGAACACTGGCTCTACAGTTTCAGGTCTGGGAGGGGCTGTCTATGTTAGCGTTAGGAAGTCATCTTTCTGCTCTCGTCTGTTATTTAACGCTGTGGGAGAGAGGTTTAGGCCCCTCCCGTCTGTAATGATTTGTAGTGTTTGCCAGCTGGTTACAGGGCGTGGCGTCGTTGGAGTTTGCTGGAAACAAGATAAAAGCTCTCAGAGGTCGTTGTGCTGTCCGTCTCATCTCACAGCATCTTTTGTCTAAATGTCCAAAAAATTAAAAAATGTCAGTTTTATTGCGGCCAAAGACGTGCAGTAGGATTCAGCGCTGAACGCAAAGCCAACATGGCTGACCTCAGCTCGCTAATATGCTGAATGATCCCATGCAGCTTTCTGCTTTCTGTCTTCATGAAGACACTTTGTTGGTCTGCGTTGTGCTGAGAGCCAGAAGGTCGATACAGACTAGTGGACTCTAGCTAGCATTAGCTTTGAAATAGCAACTCTCTGTGAGTAAGTACAGTTATAATAAGAACGGGCACAGTTCCTCGTTAGAGACAACTCAGGGTGAGCAGCGTTCTCAGCACCAGTGTGCTTAGACACCTGCCTGCATGCTGAGCTGTGCATGCATCGTGTAACAGCGCAACGTTCACACTGTAGTGACGTCCTGCTCATGTGAGGGCGCTGTCGTCTCTACAGGATATCGAGAAACACTGTCTCACTCCCTCTAAATTGTAACAGACAAGTGGGAGAGGATGGGGGAGCGAGGGAGGAGGGGGACAATAAACGAGGGAGAGACATGAAGAAGGGAGGATGGGAGATGATTGCATGGTTTCATTGTGACACACAGGAGGAGTGTGGCTACAGCAGCACAGTAATTACTGTTTACTTTGGACACACTCACAGACACACACACACTTACAGCCCATCACAATGAGTTGCTGTCTCAGCTGTTTGACTCAGAGCTGTTTTTAAGGCTCCACCTGAAGGTGCACTTGACAGCATGCCGATGCTGGAGGGTGGAGAGAGTACAGCCAAGCTGGACGCTGACATCGTGCTCTCTCATCTTTTTACACGACACTTACATGTAGCCGTGCAGTGCAGTCATACCTCCTTCATGATGTGATGACAGATATTTAAAAAAGTAAAGGCACCAGCCGTTTGCTGTTTTAAATCAGTCCCAGTCTCCTACTGTACTGGTGCACAGCAGGACACTGGTGTTTTGATTTTGGCGTTTTTAAAGCCAGATTTTGTGATGTCACTGTGAATCTGCTGACTCACTGGCTAACAACTGGTCAGAAGCAAGAACCGAAGCAACGATGACTAAAATGTACAAAACGAACTGAAAACAAGTGAGATAAGCCCAGGCTACGCCTGCAAGCCCCTCTGAGACCCCACGGCCTTACCTGACATCATGTCACACGTCAGGTGTTTCCATCTCAGTTCAGACTGATCTGTGAGAGAATAATGATCACTGTCTCAGGATAAAGAGTCATAGGATCGAGAAATGTCAGCACATTTCTGGAGTGAGAAACTTGAGGGACAAATATGTTTGCCACCGAAATACTCGAGGGGAAAAATATCAGGTTTTTATTGTTTCTATCAGCCGACACAGGAAAAGAGCCACAGAGTAATGAAGACAAAAGCACCAGCATGAGCAAGAATGGCAACGACGCCGTTGACTCACCAATGGACTCTGAATCAGGCTTCACACGGACCCTCTGGTCACCATTTCTTTATTATTATCTTTATTCATATATGTATTTACTCAGTGGTTTCCTTTTGCTTTTTACAAACTGTCACGATCGGGCGAATTACACACAGTAGTTCGGCGTGCCCGTGTGGCGGGCTGGCTAGACCCAAACATGGCGAAGGCTAGCAGTGGGTTGGAACAGACACGCAGTTATTCTAGTAACGATCAGTGCACGAAGCGTGGCTTCAGAACTGGCGTTACAGACGGAGAGCGAGTGGAGCCGGGATGAGAAAAAGGATCGAAGGGAAAAACACTCACGGTTGCTGAATCAGGCGGAGACTGACATCGGCAAAATTTCGGAGCTCCTGACATGAAGAGAACAATGTCTGAGCGGCGAACAGGTGGGTGGCGTCTCTCTTTTAAACCCGGCCCCGTGATCAGCTGATCACCGGCTGACACAAACGGTGCTGCCAGAACGAGCCATAGTGGGCGACCAGTAGCCTGACACAGCTCCTCAGCCTGCTGCTCCTGGTGTGAAGCTAAGCTAACATCCAGCAGGGACGTGCTCGTGTCCGCTGATCCCAGAATGAGTTTGGAGACTCTCCGGAAAGAGGCCGACACACATGGTGGTCAAATAAGTGCTTTGTACATGCAACTGTTCTCTACTAGCATTGTAAAGATGAACATGAAGCACGGTGACAGTCTGCCTGGTATCTTTGTAACTAATATTCTAATTGGTGTGACGCCGTTGACTCACCAGTGGACCCTGAATCAGTTTTTGAGTGTCAGAGAAAAATAATTGTAACAGCACATTTAAGACTTTTGATATTGATTCCAGGCTTATTTTTAGACGAATGAACTCTTTGTGCAGAAATACCTGATGATTCATCCTTAAAACTATCCTGACGCAGTTTCAATGTACGGCAACAGCGTTGTGTGACAGTGTGGTCTTACGTCTTCTTCCTCCATTTAAAATATGTGGTGCAGTGACCAGATGTCAGAGCATCAGATAAGCTGAACCCAAGCTGAGTCAGACCTGATGAGAGGAGACTGTCCAACCTTTGGCTGCATGGAAACAGCAGATTGTTGCAGAAGAGTGCAGCTGTGAGAGCTTTCACAGCGCTCCTCTGGTCCCTCAGCAGCCCCAAACCACACACACACACACACGCGCACACACACACACACACGCGCACACACACACACACACACACACACACACACACACACACACACACACACACACACACACACTTGTCTAAATGACAGACCTTGCTAACCACAGGGATCTAATTGTAGCAGCGCTCCTCATACCCGTGTGTGTGTGTGTGTGTGTGTGTGTGTGTGTGTGTGCGTGTGTGTGTGTGTGTGTTGGTTGGCTATGTATCTCCATAAAGGGGGCAGAGTGGTGACGAGTAAGCAGCGCTCCAGGAATAGCATACTGTGCCCTGGGCAGCACTGTGGGGTTGTCTGGGTGGAGAGCTGGTGGAGCTGCTTATAGGAGGCCTGCAACACTGTCACTGTTGAGTACAACTCGATGAGCTGTATGTGCAGCTTCACTTCACAGCTAATCTTTACCAAAAGACAGTTTTTTCACATGTACTGGAAAAGAAAAGAACAGTGTGTAATATCAACTATGATGATTTCATTTACCTTCAGTGTGACGTTAGAAACGGCAGAGTCGAGATCCCTACAGTCAAAATAAGACAGTTTTCCTTTGCATTGATGTTCAATTTACAACAGTCGTCTCAAGGCGCTTTATGTTTGCGTGTGTTGATCTTCTCTGTGGCCTTCTGCCCTGCTATGAGCTGGTCTTAGAAGTGTGATGTAGGGAGAGAGTGACTCCTTCTGCATGCATACATGCCAGAGGTGGGGAGAACAGCTGAACAGCAGTTAGGGTGGCAGTGGGTTTCAAAGCAGCTTGTAGATGCAGTTTGAAGTTTCTCTTGCTGAAATATTCATGAGCTTCCCTGAATAAAATGTTGTCTGAGCATGTGTTGCTCTAAAATCTACTGATGCACCCCCCGTACTATCAGACCTCAGGCTGATGACAATCCCGACGGTCCCGCTCCTCTTTAGTCCGGAGGACACGGCATTCGTGGTTTTTTTTCTGAAAAGAATTTTAAATTTTGATTTGTCTGACCTCAGAGCAGTTTTCTGCTTTTCTCTGGTCCACCTTAAACGAGCATTGGTCCTGATAAAAGGATTTCTGGATCAGGCTCTTCTTTGTATGACAGACATTTGACCTCCACTCATGGATGGCACGATGACCTGTGTTCACAGATGTCTGGAAGTCTGAGCCCATGCAATGATTCTATGATTGAATCATGTTTTAATGCAGTGCTGCCAGAAGGACCAAAGATCATCCACATCCAATATGGAGTTTAGGCCTCGTGTCTTCCACACAAAGATTTTTTCAGATTCGCCGCACTGAGCATATTATGTAGTCGATGAAACCCAGTCGTGCTGCTGACGTGTGACCAGTTACAGTTACATACAAAATGGTAAATGGCCTGTATAGCGTCTTACTAGTCCCTATGGACCCCAAAGCGCTTTACACATCCAGTCATCCACCCATTCACACACACAGTCACACACTGGTGATGGCAGCTACATTGTAGCCACAGCCACCCTGGGGCGCACTGACAGAGGCGAGGCCGCCGGACACTGGCGCCACCGGGCCCTCTGACCACCACCAGTAGGCAACGGGTGAAGTGTCTTGCCCAAGGACACAACGACCGAGACTGTCTGAGCCGGGGCTCGAACCGGCAACCTTCCGATTACAAGACGAACTCCCAACTCTTGAGCCACGATCGAGACAAAGGTTCCTCCAGCTGATTTCAGCACCACTTACTTTCCGTCCTTATGCTTCATTCCAAACTTTTTTTGAGCCGACTTCAAAATCATCATATTTTCAATGAAATAATAAAACATGTCAGTTTGAACATTTCCGCTGTTGTTTTATGAAATAAATGTGGGTTTTTGAGAGCTGCAAATCATTTCTTTCTATGTCTCTTTTCATTTTACACAACTTTCCAGTTTTTCCTGCATTGGGTTGATATCACATCATGTAGCCAGACAGTCTTTGACGTTAGCGGGTCCACCATGAGATGCTAGGTTAGTTGTATTCATGGTCTGAGGGCTTTCCCATATTCTGTATATGCTGTGTTAATATGGGTGTCGTGAGTGTCAGTGCAAATAAAACAAGGTATGATTATTTTAATGTGTCATGATACCTTTCTAATATTGGTACTGTGTTTTTATGCTAGCTATCTTCTGACTATTAGCTTCTGACATAAATGCTCATGTGATACTTGTGTAACTCTGGCGAATAAAAGCAATTATTTCTTAGAATACTCTTCAAAGTTAAGCGATTCATTCAGCTAAACTGTTGTCAGCAGTATTTTTATTTACCAAAGAAATGAGCTTGTAGTTGGAATTAGCCTGATGACTAAATCGATGTTTGGTTGCAGGTCATGGTTTTACTTTGATAAACCGTTGGAGCATTGGTTTCATTACAATAAGATGTGTTTGCTGCTGGTTGTCAGCAAAGTATTTAACAGCTGCTGCGTGTCTCTGATCTGTTTCTCAGTATATTTAAATAACTCTGAGAGACGTTAATCAAAGCAACGCTCCCTCGCTCTCTGTCTGGGGACACAGACAGTTAATCTCTCTTAACCTTTCCCCGGTATTTTCATTTCTGGCTTCGGACTCTTTAGTTCTGTGGAAACAAACCGCTCCAACTCTTCCTGTGAATAAGACTCAAAGGGGTCGAGAAATTAAACAGTTCTCTTTAAGTAATTTATAGAAAATGTTGTTTTTGACCACAATGTCAAACATATCAAGATGGGCACAACAGAGACTGAAGGTCAAAGGACCAAACAGTGTAACAGCTGACTGCAGTTCTTACTGGCTCACACTCGTCTTATAGCCTCATCATTTAAACTTTAGTCCATTTACTGGTTATCTGTAAGAGGGTCACTAACCATCATTTGGGCTTATTAAAGGCGTGCTGGGGCAGGGATTATTTCCTGAGACATTTTAATAATTCCAATCTGAGAGATTATCAGACTACAAATATATTCTGAGCAGCTTCTAATGTGCATTTGAATTGTTGGAAAATCCCAAAGGAAACGATGAACGTCTCAGGGACGTCAGAGTCCATCCTGTCTACTGAATCCAGCTGGACTCTTTGAAGCCGGATTCCTGCTGCCCGTCGATTTATTACACGTTAACCACTTGCACTGAATTTGCAGCTTTCACACAACAAGCTTCAGACAGGGTTTAAGAAGGGTGTAGTACACACTATTGACCACCAGATGGAGCACAGAGATCACAGGTGCAGCATTAATGAGCATGACTCTTCTTATCCTCAGATGGATCAGTTGTCAGATGAGGAGGTGGAGGTCAGAGAGGAGGAGGAGGAGGAGGACAGTGACAAGGAGGACCAGGACCTGGATAAGATGTTTGGTGCCTGGCTGGGAGAGCTGGACAAGCTGACACAGGTACACAGAGCATGAACAGTCCGTGCTTATCTGTGTTAGAAATGCAGCTGCATGTAAACACTCTCCTTTCTGCTTCGCCTGCCAATCCAGAGCCTGGATGACGGTCGCTCAGAACGGCCACCTCAGGAGAAGCCTCCGCTCAGACAGGAGACCAACATAGCCAACTTCTCCTACAGATTCTCCATGTATAACATCAACGGTCAGACATTTTATTTTTATTCTCCCTGTTTTCCTTTTTCCCCCACAGGACGATGCAGCCCACACCTTACTGTTTCCTTAGCAATTAAATAACAACCAAGTCCTAATCAGACGTACACACATCATCAGCAAGTGTGCGTCTGTAAAACGTTTCAGCAGCTCGCTCCTCTGCATTTTAAAAGCATAATAAAAAAGTGCTTTTCTCTGTCGTATGTATTTGCCCTGATGTTTGGTGAAAGATAAACTCTGTCGGTACATTTCAGTTACCATAAAGCGTGTTGTCATTCTAGTCTATAATGAACGACCTTCTGCGTACAGGTCGCTGACCTTTGTCTGTTCTTGTTCAGCCATGCCTGCTTGCTCCTCTTTGTTCCTGCCTCACATCCTTCTGTCTCTGCAGAGGCCTTGAATCAGAGGGAGAATGTGGATCTGGATGCTCTCATGGCCGACCTCTGCTCCATCGAACAGGAACTCAGCACCGTCAACGCCAAACCAAACAGCTCTGGTAGCATGGCCCGTCTGGGCATAACCGATACCAAGGTACGCACAATCGTCCCTCTTGTCGCTGGCTGTACGTTTACCGACTGCGCCTCTTATGCTAACGCTTTCTTTTTTCTCGTCTCTCCAGGTTCGCCAGAAGCCCCCAGCTGGGCGCAGCAGCAGGCAGCAGCCAGCAGGGGGCAGCAGCGGTGCTGCCGGCAGTGGTAGTAACAGTGTTAGCGGTGGGGGTGGCAGCAGTGGGGCGAGCAGCAGCAGCAGCAGCACCAGGGCGTCACCGGCCGGCACCATCAGAGCTCCTGCTGGGCAGCAGGGGAGACCAGCCCTGGCTTCTAACTTCAGTCTGGATGACATCACAGCCCAGCTGGAGAAGGTAACAGTAAAAAGTACACATTTGATTTTATTACAAAGAAGTGTTGGGACTCAACTCAACCCTAACTTGATGCAGAGAGAGTGAGGGGAGGGCAGCTGGAGGCTGAGCCCTGTTTCTCTGAGCTGTGGTCACGTTCTTCTGTTTGTTCCTGTCATAGTCGTATCACAGACATCACAGTGCAACAGTTTAACACACAAACTTCACAGCACAGATAAAGACGTGTGCAGCCTGCGACAGATGTAAGGCTGGTCTCTGTGGACTGTGTCAGCTTCCTAACAACATTTGGATGCTCGTGGCTGATGTGATGGACAGCTGTAGCTGCAGGCTGATGCAGCTTGTACCCGAGCTGCCAGCTTGGTTGTCTCCACTGTCACCTCGGTCACCTCGAGCTCCAAAAAAATAACATGGCTGTGGACATGTTGATGCTTCAGAACCCACAGGTGGCGTCACAGTGACCACATCCATCTTTCATGTTCGCTGTGCTGCCATGAACGTCATCTTTGCCACTCCCTTCATTCCCGTGGCCTTTAAACAGCTCAGGGTTCAGGTTCCAACCAGCACTTGGACCAGTTAAGGATGTTAGCGCTGTTTCCTCTTTAGCGTGATAAGCCAGACGTGTGACTGACCAGCAAATAAAGGCCTTTCCTGCTTTTCTGGGGGGGGAGTCGGTCTCCAAATGCTTCCTAGTTAGTTCTTTGCGTGTGCAGATGTTAGGCCTGAACATAAGACAGTCCTGGATACACACCTGGATGCCCTGAGGATACAATAAGATGTGACACAGCCCTGATATTAGTGGGTAAAACTTTAAGGGCGGATTCATCGAGCACCACCTGCATCACCTGTCAGTGATGACACATCCGCAGCACCACCAAAGTGCTCCCTTCCTGCAGACGTACTCGGTCTGTCCTCTCATTTCTTCTGTTTGTGTCTCCTTCAGGCTTCGCTCAGTATGGACGAAGCTGCTCGTCAGACCTCCTCCCACTCTCTTAGCTCAGCCTCCTCCTTCGCATCCTCAGCCACGATGCGAAGGCCCGGATCCTCTCAGAGGCAGCATCGACGCACGGGATCGGTCGGCACGGTCAGCGAACACGAGGTGAGAGCAGAGCTTGTGCTTCATCACAACATCAGCGTTACAAAGGCAACAAAAGAAACGAGAAAGACAGAAGTAAAGCGGCAGCAGGAGGATGGAGTCAGCTCAGTGAACTGGTCATCGGTCTCAGATGTGAGCGCGATGGCTCTGCACTGTTCTGCAGGCTTTATAGGAGGAACTCGAGTCCCGTAGACTCGGTTTCTGTGTCCTGGCTGTGGTTACGTGGAGCCGTGTCATATAAAATAAAAGATATTTGTATGTTTAATGAAAGCAAAGCAACAGTTACACAGCGGTGCTGCTTACAGTGTCTGTCATCAAGAGTTCTGTTACACAGAGACTGTAGTTGGATGAACGCACGTTTCATGGGTACCTAAACCTTTTTTATAGCAGACACATTCTCGGGACGGCCTTCGTTCTTCTTTTCAGTGTTTTGAATTAGAAACCACTGTGACTCTCAGTATTTAAATAGCCCATCAAGTCATTTACTTGTAGACTGATCTTTAGAGACGTTGATTCGTTTGCAGTGACCACAGTCTGTTTGAAATGCTCGCCATGGTTACTTGCAGGCTGGACTGGGTCTACCTCACACTGCAAAGCATGAGTAAACATAAGTGCTGACTTGTGCTCAGGGTTAGTGTTTAAAGACACTCTGAGACGAGCAGCTAGCAGCTTGTTAGTAGTTAAACAGCAAACTGCTGTCTGAGCACATCATCTCAGCGTTTTAAGCTCATTAGCGTATTATCTCTACGGGCTTGTCCAGCGTTTGTGTCCAGCTGGTCTGACGATGACAGGGCCTCTCTGCTCCTTCTTATGTCTTCTGGTTTGCCACTTTAGGCACGCTCGATTGTCCACTCGTCACGCTCCTCCATCACCTCAGCATCCGGAGTTTCCGTTAACTCGGCTTCTTCCATGGACTCGCTGGACAGCGTTCTGTGCGCTGACCCAGACGGCCAGCAAGTGACGCCCCCAGCAGAAGGAGCCGGTCGAGGTCATCCCAACACAGAGGTACACGGCTCTCTGTTTGTACGGTCCTGTGCTGCTGTAGCCGAACATAAGATACCTTACTGTAGATAATGTGATGACCAGTAAACTCACAAACAAGGAGGTCCTTTGGTTGGTTACAGGTTAAAAGTACAGATATTCACTGCCTGGCATTACACCTGCACATCACACAGTAACTGCATTTACACGACACACACACACAATTAAAGAACATGCGGAGCGCTCAGGAAATCCAAACACAGCTAAGTTCTGTTCATTTAGTTTGCTCCTGCAGTTTTAGTGGCTTGAGGGTGAAAATACGCTCATAACGAATCATATGCACGATATTATTAATGGATGCATACATCACTCTAGTGTTGCAGCTGGAGATGAGTGTAAAACGTGTACACTGCAGTTTCAGAAGACTTCCAACAGCATGGACGTTTCCACAGACTGTATGTAAAAGATGGACATTATGACAATAACACCAATAGCCTTAAACATGGATTCTAGCAGCCCAGCAGGAGGCAGCATAAATGCAGTTGTCCTTACTTCATGTGTGACTTGGGTCAACAGTTCCAGGTGAGGTTACTGGTTTAAGGCCTCCTTATTGTTACTGCAGCCTCGTGTCTGTTCAGTAAACTCAGACTGACGATAAATGGATCAGAGACTGTTGTGTAGCTGTCAGTCTGATTCATGTTCTCCTTAAAGACAAAGAAAGCTGAAGCCCTGACAGCCACACAGTGTGGAAGTGTACACTATACAGCAGTGTGGGTGAGCACTGGGTGAACCCACACTGAAAATGATCATTGGCAGCTGCCGATGGTTCAGATGGGACAGGAGGCTGTGGTTCATGCTGCCTGCCAAAGTTTGACGACAGAGACGGTGCTCTCAGTGAAAAGGAGCCTTTAACCCCCAACGACCAACCAGCCGTCTTTTTCCATGAGACTCAAAGTGTTTGGGACCAACGATGCAACGTCACCCTGTCTCCTCTCCAACAACACAACCTTGTCGGCTGTTTGTTACTGGTGTGTGTCGGGTTATGCTTTGTGCTGCTTCAGGCTTCGTCCTCGCCTCTTTTATAATCCACACTGCTCCAACAGAAAAGCTTCAGTGACGCGCACATGCCACCACAAATAACAGCTTCTTCTTCTTCCTTGCTGAGGAAGTTGAACCTCCAACCTTGTTAGTGCTGTCACCTTGTTTAACAAAAACCAAACACACCCTGTTACTGTGAGGAAACGGGGCTACTGCTCCAGTTTGTCTGAGAGAGCAGAGAAGAAACAATATTAGAATAATGGAAGAAGCAAGAGTGCGTCAGCATGTGAGAGTAAGACATGTTAGCAACACAAACATCCAAATACTGAGAGGGCTGAGGAAGAAAGACACACAGAGGAGGAAGAGGAGAAGTGCTGTACTGTGTTTGCCGGAGCATTTCTCCCACAAGCTCATTAGAAAGTGGGACTCGTGCAGTCTAATCCCTGAGGCTCTCACTCTGACCGTGGGCAGCAGAAATAACCCCGTCGCTGGACTCAGTAAATTGAACTTTCTAGTTATGGCTGCTCTCGCGTGGACGCACAAAGGTTAGTCAGACATGAGCTCTGAGTTAGTGGGAGCCTGACTGTGGTTCAGTTCAGGACACGCCTGCCTGTTTTCTTTCACCACACAGCAGAAATATATTGATGTTGAATGTTTGAAAGTCCGATCGTAGAAACACAGTTAAGTCAGTATTTGGGCAGTGACACATCATCAGCTTTGATAGAAAACAGTGACCCTGTGATTGAAGCACACGAGCTGCAGGAATCGAACTTAAGCATGAATATAAGGCATGTTTCAATACTTGGATGAAATCCTTCAGTCTTTGTCTGGAACTCGTGAAAACAGTCACGTTGTGTTTCATCACGCTAACAGCAGCAGCTTTAAATGCTAACGTGTTTCAGTGCAGAAGATTTATATGTGGTGAAATTAAAAGCATCATTTTAACTAAGTGCATGACGTCACGTTACTTTAGATAAAACAATCAACTGTCAGCGTTTACATGCTAGCAAGTCTACAGTGTAACGCATGGAGTTGTACTGAGACGCTAACAGTGTTGTAACTGGTGTGTATGACTACACAATCAGACACCTTTGGGTTCACCACGCACTCTGGTTAGATTACGCTGACTTAGTAGTTGTGATTATTATTAGTCTGTTATCGTCTTGTAAACACACTGAGCTGCTCTAACGGCACCAACAGTGTCATAATTCCTGAGAGCTGTCCATTCAGAATATTTAACATCCCAGTCATGTTTCCAGCCTCGCCTTCTACATGTGACAGGACACGCCTGATCTGCTTGTTTCTGGGTAGCAGCTCTTTTTGTCACACACGCTGTGGACGGGTCAGTTATGTGTGTCTGACCTAAATATTATTTTTAATCTGCGGCTGTCACGACAGACCTAATGCTTTCTATAAAATAGTTTCTAGAGATTGAAGCAAATGTGCAGTGATCAGATTATAAAGATGAGAAGAGAGAGGATGGGTTCGCATCATTTTAACATGACCCCAAAATAGCAGGTCAAAGAACCTGTGTCATTGTTGAAAGTGCCTCCTGGTGTGTGTTTGGTCAAAGAGTTCACACTCGGTGCAGTGGCTCTGCTCATGGACAGGAAGTCTCACCACGCCACAGACGTGTCTGCGGTTTCTTTCTTAGCTTTGCCTTTAAATTCGAGTAAAACTGTACATTTAGTGACTCAGTCGTAAACACTGTTTTACTGCACGGCTGCTGCGACTCACTGTACTCGTTTCTGTTTACATGATTTAGCCTTGATGTCACGTTTCCCACATTATTACCCAAACTGCAAACTAAACAGTTTGTCCTTGAATCCATTCAGCATGTTTGGCACCATTTTCCTCTCCTTGATGGAAAACTGCAACCAAAGCAACAGTCTCATTGTGCTCCTGTCTTTATTGTGGTCTTTAGAGAATATGTGCTGACATTTGCAGACACATAAAACCTGAAAGTCTCCACTGTGACACCGATTGCCTGACACTAAGTGCTCTTTGCCATCACCGTCGTGGTGCTGTGACACCACAGCGTGTCCATGTAAGAATACCCTGCTACATGCTCCATGTTCAATAAGAGACACACTGGTTTGTATTAGCTAGTGTTGGAGCCCATTACTGGACGTCTGTGGGACTGCTGCTTGTGTTGCCTCCTGCTGACTCTGAGAGAATGCAGGTTTGATGTCATGCTTTCAAATCCAGAAATGACGACACAGACCTTTTACAGAGAGCCACAAAAATCAGCCCAAAGTCCTGAATTAACTGGTGTCTTTGCACTTGTAGTTTCCTGAGCTTTGTGGTCATGTGACTGTTTTGTAGTTTATTTTAAAAGCCCTCAAACTTCACCCAGGGTCCGTCCCACATGATGACATGATTTGTTAGTAGAGTCGGCTCAGTCTGGTCTCTGCAGACAGTTTCTACATACTGCTGCTGCTGAGCTGTACAGGGAGTGCAGAATTATTAGGCAAGTTGTATTTTTGAGGAACAATTTTATTATTGAACAACAACCATGTTCTCAATGAACCCAAAAAACTCATTAATATCAAAGCTGAATGTTTTTGGAAGTAGTTTTTAGTTTGTTTTTAGTTTGAGCTATTTTAGGGGGATATCTGTGTGTGCAGGTGACTATTACTGTGCATAATTATTAGGCAACTTAACAAAAAACAAATATATACCCATTTCAATGATTTATTTTTACCAGTGAAACCAATATAACATCTCCACATTCACAAATATACATTTCTGACATTCAAAAACAAATCAGCGACCAGTATAGCCACCTTTCTTTGCAAGGACACTCAAAAGCCTGCCATCCATGGATTCTGTCAGTGTTTTGATCTGTTCACCATCAACATTGCGTGCAGCAGCAACCACAGCCTCCCAGACACTGTTCAGAGAGGTGTACTGTTTTCCCTCCTTGTAAATCTCACATTTGATGATGGACCACAGGTTCTCAATGGGGTTCAGATCAGGTGAACAAGGAGGCCATGTCATTAGTTTTTCTTCTTTTATACCCTTTCTTGCAGCCACGCTGTGGAGTACTTGGACGCGTGTGATGGAGCATTGTCCTGCATGAAAATCATGTTTTTCTTGAAGGATGCAGACTTCTTCCTGTACCACTGCTTGAAGAAGGTGTCTTCCAGAAACTGGCAGTAGGACTGGGAGTTGAGCTTGACTCCATCCTCAACCCGAAAAGGCCCCACAAGCTCATCTTTGATGATACCAGCCCAAACCAGTACTCCACCTCCACCTTGCTGGCGTCTGAGTCGGACTGGAGCTCTCTGCCCTTTACCAATCCAGCCACGGGCCCATCCATCTGGCCCATCAAGACTCACTCTCATTTCATCAGTCCATAAAACCTTAGAAAAACCAGTCTTGAGATATTTCTTGGCCCAGTCTTGACGTTTCAGCTTGTGTGTCTTGTTCAGTGGTGGTCGTCTTTCAGCCTTTCTTACCTTGGCCATGTCTCTGAGTATTGCACACCTTGTGCTTTTGGGCACTCCAGTGATGTTGCAGCTCTGAAATATGGCCAAACTGGTGGCAAGTGGCATCTTGGCAGCTGCACGCTTGACTTTTCTCAGTTCATGGGCAGTTATTTTGCGCCTTGGTTTTTCCACACGCTTCTTGCGACCCTGTTGACTATTTTGAATGAAACGCTTGATTGTTCGATGATCACGCTTCAGAAGCTTTGCAATTTTGAGACTGCTGCATCCCTCTGCAAGATATCTCACTATTTTTGACTTTTCTGAGCCTGTCAAGTCCTTCTTTTGACCCATTTTGCCAAAGGAAAGGACGTTGCCTAATAATTATGCACACCTGATATAGGGTGTTGATGTCATTAGACCACACCCCTTCTCATTACAGAGATGCACATCACCTAATATGCTTAATTGGTAGTAGGCTTTCGAGCCTATACAGCTTGGAGTAAGACAACATGCATGAAGAGGATGATGTGGACAAAATACTCATTTGCCTAATAATTCTGCACTCCCTGTATAAGTAAACTGAACTGAACTTGTGAGTGCAGGTGTCCGTGGGCAGTGTGGGTTGTTTTTATGAAAACAAGTTTTTGCATATGACTGTCACATGATATGTGTCTTAATCTCTTGATATCTGCAGTAACCTTGTATTTGTGCTACATGCTACAAAAACACTTTAAGATGAAGAAAGTTAAAGGCGTAACCTTTGAAGCTTTTTGAACTTATAGGCGAATCGGGGAAAACTGCATATAAACAGGTTGTAGTCAGGGCTAACCTCACATGGGTCACTGGGATGTAATATCCTTCCATTAAGAGCTGATCATTGCTTTAATGTGTTTGCTGTGTGTGCAGTTCTCCTCCACAGGTTTCCCTCTCTGATCTCTGCCTGACCATTGAGCTTTCTGCTAAACTACCACGTTCAACCAATCAGCAGCAGATCGATTCACCGGCACTCTCTCTTTCTTTTTCAAGCACTCGTATTTGGACAGGGAAACCTCGCTGATTTTGAGAAACATAGCGGGAAAACCTTCTCACCTACTGACCAAGGTGACACCCCACATACTTCTGCACACTGCCCCTCTGCCCTCATGCGTCAGCATCCATCCTCTCCTCCACCTTCTTCTACATAAGTCAAATAAACATGCATGTGCACGATAAAACAAGAGTTTTGGCGATGTGCTTGTTAACTCTGTTCACCTCGCTCTTTGCCTTCCTTTTCTAACTCTGTGCTTGAGCCTTGTTTTGCACAGCTTTGTGGATGCTGCCCGTTGCTGTTCTGATGTTGCTGTGTGTGCGTCTCACTCAGCACCTGCTCGGTTTGTGTTTGTCACAGTGATGCAAAAGCTGGTTTGCCTTCAGTCGTACCTGCAGCCAAGTGCAGAGACACTTTTGAATTAAGGTTTGCTTCATGTATGAGTGAAGGCAAATGCTGCTTCACTGGACGTGTGCTACGTGTGACATATGTGCGTTTCACTGGTGTACCAAGTCTTTGAAGGTGAAGACCACACAGGACAAAGTTGTCATAAACTCAGTATGTACCTGCTAATATGTCATTATTTCTGTGTGCATGTTGAGTTATGAAACCTCGCCTGATGTGAAACATCCACTAAAAACCAGTGAGCGTGTCGCTGGAGCACACCCCACCTGTGTGCTTTTCTGTTTGCCCTGTTTGCCTGTAACTGTAAAATCTTGGGGATTGTGAGGATGTAGGATTACTTCTGATAATGAGACCAAGCACAGGTAAGCAGGTGTGACAGCCAACTCTTCTGTGTCTGCTTTTACAAGCTCCAACCAGCTCAGCCGGTGTTGGACGCTGCATTCCAGTAAAAAACACTAAATGTGTGTGATAATATTTCATATTTCATATTGTGGCATAGCTCGGGCTGAATGTGTGAGCGCTCTCCTGGACAGTTTAGGTTAGCTGCTGTTAGCAGAAACCACGGTCCACAGGCGGTCTCTGTGCTAACGAGCGTTTGCAGCCAGCAGCAGTAACAGAGACTGGTGCTGGTATTGATAATGGGACCAGCTACCCGCTATATAGAATAGTTACTGGGATCAGCATCCCGGCTGCTGGTGGAGATCAGGCGTTCCCGGTTTATTTTCAATAATTTTTTTATTCTTTTTTAAACTCGTTTTTCTTCTTATGTTATTTTTTACCAACATTTTCACGTCTTATGTGTTTTACTGTTTATTTTGAACTTGCACTAACTGCAGTGGGAGTTGTATTAACACTGAACGTGGACGTCCGTGGACGGGAGCGTGGCAATCGTAGCTGTCGGAGAATCTGTGGTTCTTAAGCTGCAGGTTGTATTTGTGTGTATTAGGAAGGCCAGCTTAAATACCAAGCAAGTAAGGAGGCTTTATCCTGATTGGATCGGCAATGACAGGATTTCATTGGAAGAAAAAGCAACTGTGGCACTTTGATTGGATGTTACAGGAACGTGCCAAATTTGCAGGGGTAATCTCCTTTGGAGGACAGAGGGGTGATTCCCTTCCTAGGAGCATCAAACGTAGACACGTGCACACAACGCAGCCAGCTGCCCGCAAAAACTCCAATTTGAGGAAAAAGGAATATCATCCTAGAAATCGACTGCATCAAACAGCGTTTAAAGCTGGACGTTTACATAGTGCTGAATGATCAAATTATACTTGAAGAACTTTCTAATGATGCAGTATCTCATTGCATAGTATTTGTACTGTTCCTGGCTCTTGTGTCTAAGAATTCAGTGAATATACTGGAACAAATGTTTTACCAGTGTTCTCACACCGCTGTGGGTCAGACCGTCTCGCTGCTGCCTCGCTGCTGCCTCGCTGCTGCCTCGCTGCACTATTCCTGACTCTGATTCACACAACATGCTCGAGCTGTCTCTGGGAAGATGGAAACAGTCCGTGTTTTCTTTTCATCTGTGTCCCAGATTAGAGGACGCATAACGGCCCCGACCATCCAGGCAGATTATGAGCTTCTGGGCCAGTCTAATTCCTGCAGCAGTGATTGCACTGCGGGCGTAATTATCTGCAGTCATTAGACTGTGTGTGTGTGTGTGTGTGTGTGTGTGTGTGTGTGTGTGGATGCAGCAGGTCTGCATACTGTTTTTGTGTCAGTGTTACACTGCCTCAGCAATAAGTCCACACACTGCTGGCCCAGTTGTGCAGTTCATCTGTGCGCTGTGTTTTGAGCTGCAGCACTGAGGGGACTCATCCTAGAAAACTTCAAAGGCAGAAGATCTCTCCCTGAGCACAAGCTCATTTTAGCTGCTTCATAATGTAGGCCAGCTGAATATGTGTGAGACAGAGAGACGATGATTATGCTGCAAGATGGAAAACACAGTGATGTCAGAGGTCGGCGTGTTCAAGTATTCAAAAATGAAGCTTTGTTAGCTCTCTGGGCTTTCTTTGGGCATTAGCTGTGGTTTGTCTGACTTTCAGTCAAGCCATGCATCAGACCGTTAGAGCCACTTGACCCTCTCTGAGTTAATCAAGCATCAAAACGGCCCCAACTGAAAGGATGAAAGAACCAGTTTTAAATATGTCCAGAGACACTTTGTTACTAACAGCCCATCACAGAAACCCACCATTTGTTTCACTGGCTTTAGTCACGTCCTGCCAAAGGTTTGACAGGAGCCCTAAAACTGATCCACCAGCAGTGAAGACATGGCCTCAGTGGAACGGCTGTCAGGCCGTATCGGTTCAGTCTGTGCACATTTGGTTTCATTTGTTTCTTGGCAAAAGATAAAGAAATGAGGGGTGGCTCAAAACTTTTGCACAGTGCTGTACCTCTGAATGATTGTCTGCTTCCATATATGTTTGTCACGACAGTTAACTGTGGAACCAAGTGGAATAATTAAGGCCAGTCAAGTATGGGCACTGGATTATGAAGCTCTTTATGAGCTTAGGCTGTTCGCTTCAGTGCTGCTTGGAGAATTGTGTGCGTGTGCGCGCGCATGTGTGTGCACATCCTTCGGTGTGTTTTGGGGGTGGGGGAGGGGAATGAGGGAAAGTGGCTGCTAATCTCCTCCTCCTCACCACATGGCTCCTGTTTTCATGCAGCCTGACTGACAGCAGAGCGCCTCCATACTCAGACCCCTTAAAACTGGATCCAACTCAAAGAGAATGTGAGCGGTAGAGAGGTGAGGTGAGGACAGCAGCAGGAGAAAAGTGAAGGAGGAGATGACTGTGTTGGGCAGAGCACAGCAGGAGTGTGAGTCTGTGAGGAGGGGGCATGAGAGCCTGAGATAAAGAGATCAGTGCTCTTCCATGTAAGCTTGCACAGCAGCAATGCCCCTCCCCCCAGCTGGGTGCATCTCTCCCTCCGTCTCCTCCTCTCATTCCCTCTGTCTCGCTTGGCCGGGGAGGATGTGACAGGACAGGGTAGCATCTTTCACTCTGGGATTGACTCAGTAAGTCTGATAGCTCGTTGATACAGGAGGCTGTTAGTCTGCAGATCAGCTGATGGTTGCATCAGCATGAGCGTACGCGGTCAGTCTGTTTGATTCCAGGTCTTGTGCCTGAAGCTGCTCCGATCCACCGTCTTCCTCCTCCACTCCTTCCTCTTCCTTGTTTTGACGTGATAAAGCGGCGTCTGTCCAGGCTGAAGTAGCGGCGTGCGCTCAGTTTGGATAATCCAACAGCCGTGCATTAATCCAGTCTCATTTTCCTGTGCTGTCCAATAACGCGCTGATGACGATGATTAAAATGAAGAGACGCAGGAGGAGAGGCACGCCTGCCAGCCAAACTCTTCCCGTGGTTCCTCGTAGTTTGGGCTCCTGAACAGCAGTTCTCTGCGGTGGCGCTAACCTGTTCGGCCTTTCTACATCAGCGCATCCGAAGCCTGGTGAGACGGGAAGCTGGCACACAGCCAGCTGGGAATGCATCGATCCTACCCAAACATTAAACGCCAGCATTTCCTGGAGTTGGACTTCTCTTTAATTAAACCTCGCAAATATTATTTGACATCAAGCAGACACAGAAGTGTTGGCTGTTTGAGGGAAACAAACGATGAACTCATGTTGGAGGAGTCAGGTAGGTGACGGGCTCGATGCTGAGTGACTGCTGGTTTGCACTGACTGACCGGTGTGTGTGTGTCTGTAGGAGGAGCAGGCTGCCAAACTGAAGGCAGAGAACATCCGACTGGCCCTCGAGAAGATCAAGGAGGCCCAGGTGAAGAAGGTGAGCCACGCATTTGTTGTCTGGTAGCTGCGTCTGCGGCACGTGCTCGCCGCACTTCATTTTCTGGGTCAAGTCAGTGTTACTCCACACTGAAAGCTCTGGTCAGTAACAGCTGGGGTCAACATGCACATCAAACACACACTGAGCACTCTACATAATGACCGCTGCAAGTTAAGTTCCAATCCCAGAGAGAGAGAGGAGGGATTACCAACCTGGATTTACCCCACACACACACACACACACACACACACACACACACACACACACACACACACACACCCAGCTACCTGTGTGTGTGTGTGTGTGTGTGTGTGTGTGTGTGTGTGTGTGTGTGTGTGTGTGTGTGTGTGTGTTGAATCATCTGTATGTTGATCCTGCACAAAGCTCCAGAAAAGTGATCTTTCAGCACCATGTCTGCAAAAGCCCCATTAGAGAAAGAGGCAGATGTATGAACAGCTGTGTGCACAAAGCCCATAAAATCACACTCAACCCATCGCTCACGTTTTTTAATAATACAAGAATGAACACTTACTGGCTGCATAGAACTGGCTCTATACGAAAGTGTGATATAAGGTGGCTTTTGAGATGAGGTTGTTAAAAATGTAATCATGTATGTGGCGGCGCGGACCCACCACAGAGACCAGATCACGTTTCTGCTTTGGAAACTGTCAGAATTACAGTGAAATCTTTACTTTGACTCAAACGCACTGCTATCACTGGTGATTGGTGGTGATTAACACAAAGAGAACCAATCACAACAGGCCGTAATTCAACCTGACAGCAGCCTGTCTGGACTTTACCAAAGCCTGCAGGAGCTGTGCTCACCCCAGCTTCTGCCAATATGAATGTCAGAATCTACGTGCAAGCTTTCTTACTGAAAACAGTGTATTCAGATGTTTTCTAACATTTGAATTCAGTTCATGATGCACTGATTTCGGTTCTCTGACATCACTGCGTAGATCAGGGGTGGGCAACTCCAGGCCTCGAGGGCCGGTGTCCCTGCAGGTTTTAGATGTGTCCTTTAACCAATACAGCTGATTTAAATGGCTAAATTAGCTCCTCGACATGTCCTGAAGTTCTCCAGAGGCCTGGGGCCCGTTCTTCGTACGTCGCTCACTACATCCAAGATCAAATGACACATCCAAGACCAAACCATCGCGCTAACCGTGAGCTCGCTAATCCGGTTCCCCGAACACACCTGCTGTTGACGATTAGTACAGCTGGCTGAAGTAATGTGAGATCACTGGGTGTCGTAAAAGGGGCTACGCATCGATAGCAGAAACAGTGATTGGCAACCCTCTGATTGGTCGGCGAAAATGTCGAAGGAGTGCGCTCGGTATTTTTCGGCAGCAGAGCAAGAACCCTTGAGTGAGGGATTTCAGGAGTTTCAGAGTTTAATCAGAACCCAAGGGAACACTGCAAAGGCTGCAAAAGCAAGGAGAGAGGGCTGGCAGAAAGTTGCTGACAAATTAAACTCGTAAGTAATTTAATAATAACAATAATAATGGAGTGGATTTATATAGCGCTTTTCAAGGCACCCAAAGCGCTTTACGATACCACTATTCATTCACTCCCACATTCACACACTGGTGGAGGCAGCTACGGTTGTAGCCACAGCTGCCCTGGGGCAGACTGACAGAAGCGAGGCTGCCATATCGCGCCATCTGGCCAACACCAGTAGGCGGTAGGGTAGATTTATTATATTATATTATATTACATTATATTATATTATGTTACATTATATCCTCTTTCACATTAGAGCCACGACAGGACCCACTAGAACATGGGAACAAGTAAAAGTGAAATATAAGAATATTCTACAGAATGGTAATATTTATCACTTATATTGCTTTTAGTCTCTTGGAAAGAGACCCTGAAATAATCTGTTGGTTTGTTCATAACAGCAACCAAGAAAAGGGCAGAGCAAAAAAAGACAGGTGGTGGTCCTGCACCCCCTCGTCAACAAGTTGGTTAAGTAAATAATACCCTCACGGGAAAATCGATATCTCTCTATGAGCACACTGTCGCGCTGAGCTAAAGGATCCTGTCTATCCCGCAATATACGCTGAATTCTGAGGACTCTCCTTATCAATCTTGCACCTTCCACAATGGGTGGCTCGCGTAAACGGACAGGACATGGCTGCGACAGACTTCCCAAATCCACCTTCGCTTTTATAGCCGTGGTCTCTCATCTTGATTACACGAAGTAATTTACAATTACTACTCTGAAATATGAATCATATACATGTAATAGAATGTTAATAGTACATTTCCCTTTTTTAGGGAATGACCTGTATGTATCTGTGTGACATCAATAAAAGGATCAAGTGCTGCATTATCTTTAGTTACATTGATGTTATTTATTTATGGTGAAACAGTGGTAAAATATCGCTGTTGCTTTCGTATAAATGAAGCGGGCATACCTGCGTGGCCGCGATCTAATCCTGTTTACATAAAGTAAACCTGCTCCCCAGCAGGTTTACGCTTACGGCTCTGTTGCTATGACGATGAGCTTCGGGGAACCGAACGATCCAAGATCACGCGAAATCGTCAACAATCTAATCCAGCTAACCTACTTAGCGAGGTACGAAGAACGGGCCCCTGGTAACGAACTAATCATGTGATTCAGGTGTGTTGACCCAGGGTGAGATCTAAAACCTGCAGGACACCGGCCCTCGAGGCCTGGAGTTGCCCACCCCTGGCGTAGATGATGGTAAACCTGAAGAGTCTAGAAAGTTTGCACTGTTTCGCAGCATACAGAATGACATACACCGTGCTAGGAGATGGGAGAAATATTCATATAGCAACATATTTTATCATTTTCAAAAAAAAGGAACAAGCCTATACTAATGCTAACCAATAAATGAACGAGTACTGTAAATATAAAGTAATCACGTTTGTAACTTTCTGGAGTCATTTCAAGAAAGGCTTCAATAAAACGAGTGTAGCTAAGCGCTGGTTTCAGTGTCCGAGATTTAATTAAAAACAAACAATAAATTGTGAAAACAAGAAGCTGAAAACAACGATACTATTAGCTTATATAAAACATTGTGTTAGCCATTCCTCAACCCATAAAAAGCTAACATTAGCCAGTGCGCTAGCCTAAAAAGAAAACGTTAGTTGCTAGCAACATTAGCCTGACTAAGGTTAGCTTACGAGATGTTAGCAGCTCACATTTAGCCGTGTTACGTACTCTGCTCTCTCCTCCTGGTCCTGCTCACAGCTGGTGATTCGTGTTCATCTGTCAGACGAGAGCTCAAAGACCATGATGGTGGACGAACGGCAAACGGTCAGACAGGTACGGCTCCTGCTGGTGTAGTCATGCAGTTAGTTTAAAAAGCAGTAGAGTATGAGCACAGCGCTAATCTCACAGTTGGTCCCTGTCTTTAGGTTCTGGACAGTTTGCTGGAGAAATCTCACTGTGGCTACAGTGCGGACTGGTCACTGGTGGAAACCATCAGCGAGTTGCAGATGGGTGAGTGCACGTGCACACAGAGGCTCTTCTGTCTGCTCATGACGTCATGTGTACTCCTGTTTCCTGAAAGCAAACACAGGGAGAGAAGTTACTAAAAAATTATATAATATGTTGGGTTTTTTAATGTGCAGCTCTGCTAAAAGTTCGTGTTGAGGGTCCCTGATGTGTACAAACTAATGCAAACCCTTCACACAGCACACACAGAGGTTTCCACCACAAACGCGTTCCAGTTCAGTCCTCCAAAATCCCAAATACACGTCCGTCTGACAAGTGGGCCAGAAATGGGAAGGGAAAGAGGAGCATAAAAATAAACACACACTCAGCAGCATATTAAACATATCAGGTCCCCATAAGGAGAATCCTGTGCTAACGGCTGTCTAAATGACTCAGGTAAAGTTTGTAGCATGCTGCTTGTTGTTTTTGTCTGCTTCCACTTGTCTTTGCACTAGGATGATGTCGGAGTAAATGTGCAGTCATATTCGTTGTGTTCCCACTAGTGCTGTCAGCCTTAATCTGAAATGACGTTAACGCCACAACACGGCGAATCTCCGTTAACGAGCTACCGCAGATCGCCCCGTGCGTGGGGGACGGCGTCAACACGTTAACGAGCTAACTGCGCTAACACACAGTTACGCACATCCACAGTATGTCGGATGTGCCATTGCGTGGCACATCCGACATACTGTTTTACTTTAGTCCATGACGCGCTTACCTTCAGGGTCATTCGTCACATGAAAACCAAAATAGTTCCAAACGCCAGATCTGAATGAGGGTGGGGGAGGTTCAATTTGCCATGTTGCAACGAGAGCTTAACTTCTGTCTCGCTAGCTTGCCCTGCGCTCAGTGAATCTGCGTTCGACTACTCCGCCTAGGCTGCACTGTCGAGCGCAGATCCACTGAGCGCTCAACACAGACAGCATCGTCAGAAGGAAAGTTGATAAAATAAATTACAAATTTTGTATTGTTCAATACATATGCGTACCGAACCCAAAGCACTGTATCGAACGGTTCAATATCCATACGAGTATCGTTGCACCCCTAATATACATATATACATATATATCTATATATCTCACAGATGGAAAATGCAGTATGAAAGTACAGCTGGTGGCTGCAGTGGACACTTAGATGACCTCATCCCTAAACACCAGCTGTTGTGATCCACAATCAGAGCCTGAGTCATACTTTTTTAAACTGTTCCCATATTTACACATGGACACTACGTGACGTGTCTTCTTTTTGACGTCCCACGCTGCTGCACCTACTTCCAGTCATACAGTCTTTGTCTCCAAAAGTTGGTTCTGTTCATCTGGACGTAGCGTTTTGTGGGAGAAACGTTTCGTCATCATCAGGTGACGTCTTCAGTCTCAGCTGACTGCAGGTTTCAATCTTATAAACAGGACATTTGCACAATGACTGAAACCAGCCCACTGAAGGAACAATGGGCTGGGAGGTCAGTTCCTTAATCTTAATTATGCAAATTCTCACGACCATTGATCAAAACCCGCTGATCAAAGACCATTGATCAATGGCCATGAGTCCCATTCACAGAGAGTTGGGGAATGGCTGCAATCATACAGTCTTTGGGAAAACATGTTGCAGGTGAAATTCTAGGCTCAGGCACTTATTTTGGGACAAAAATATGGAGCGTTAAATCCGTGTTTTGATCAGATATGGCTGATGAGCAGTGGTTGACAGATATTACTGTTCGGTCCCCCGTCACTGTCACATCTGGTTTAGCATCACTGTAGCTCCGTGTTCAATGTGAGCTCTTAGAAACTGAACCTGGTTTTATGGGTCATCAATCAACAAGAGGATTCTTTTTAAAATGCTCTTACCTGTTGTTAGATGAGTGTAACGTGTTCGTGTTCACCGTGTGAAGCAGACTGGGATTTGTGATCTGGTGCTACCAGACTTTAACCAAACGAGTGAAGCTCAGTTCTGCTGTTTAGCTTAGATTTGTAATTGTGTTCAGTGATGTTTCGCCATCAGTGACAGCACAGATATTCAGCTGCAAACACACACACTTCCTTTGGGGGTTGAACTGCGTGTATGTAGCACACACTGTACTACAAGCTTCCACTCAGTTTAACACACACACACACACACACACACAGCCTGTTTGTAGGTCCAGTGCAGTGATGCGTGTGATCTAACCTACATCTTCAGGGCTTCTGCTGAATTGCGGTCAGCAGTGTTATGAAAGAGAGCGGGACGTCAAAGTGTGTTTGATCACATCCAGCTGAATCTAAAGCTTCCTCGTTTACACAAATCCACACGTCTCTCAAAGCTCTGCTTACAAACACAATCTGGGGTTAGATTTAAATCCAGCTGTACTAATTAATCAAGTAAGTGATGCTTTCCACGTCTATTTCCACCCACCACCCCCCTCACATTCCCACACCGCCACCAGCACCCTGCTGGGCACCCTTTAGCAATAAATTGACTTCCTGTTTCAGACCTGAAGCTGATGTCGCTGTGCACAGCAGGAATGATCTAATGAGGATTCTTCTGCTGATTGAAGGAAAGCTGACGTGTATCAACAAACACGCCTCTTTAATCACATGTTAGTATTCATAAACTGGTCAAAAAACTCCCATCAAAACATTTTTGGGTTGTTATTGTAGGAAAATTAAAGTCTCCTGTTTTGAGATTTTAAACGTGGACGTACGGAAAGCTGAAACGTGTCAGGGCGGCGGGGACATTTCCAGATCTTTAGCTCGTGTGAAACACTTTGTGCTTATCGTTTGCTTCATGACAAAATCTTTGAAAGTGTTAGTGGTGGACTAGCAATGATTTTAATGCTGCGGTCTGGACTTTGACTGTATGCAGAGCGGATCTTTGAGGATCACGAGAACCTCGTGGAGAACCTGCTGAACTGGACCAGAGACAGCCAGAACCGCCTGATGTTCACTGAGCGCATAGAGAAGTATGCTCTGTTCAAAAACCCCCAGGTGAGACATATGCACATGTAAAGCACCCTGCAATTATGACCCAATGTTCAAAAGTTCAGGAATCGGCTGATAAGAATCAAACGCCGTCGCAGAGACACGCGTGACAAGCCGCCTTGTCACGCGTGTCTCTTCTTGGAAAGCTGGGTGTCAGAGGAGGTGCAGAAGCTTCCAGGCAAATCTTGTAAAAGGTAACAGGTGATGAGCAAGGTGGAGAAGTGGCATGTTGTCCCTCACAGCGCCGCAGGACACCGCTCTCATTCATGGGGCGGATTCTGGCATGTTGCACCAGCTCGGAGTGCTCCTCCACATGCAGCATAGTGCAGGTCACAGCGGGACTTTTTCCTGAACATTAGGGTTGACCTTAAACCAGAAGTTGGACAATAATGAGCCGATTGCTGCGACTTCTCGACTGAACCTTCTCTTGGACTTCCAGCTCCTCACCTACCCCTTCTTTCTCATGCTCACTGTCTACTGCAGAACTACTTGTTGGGGAGGAAGGAGACATGCGAGATGGCCGAGAGGAACAAGGAGGCTCTGTTAGAGGTCGGTCTCTATTTTTATTCTTTTTTTCCTCATCAGATTCCCTTCTGTTGGGTCCTTACATGAAATGCTAAACATGTAGAATGTTTAGCATTTAGCATGATGGTTTTAATTTCAGGCGAAAATAAAAATGGTGTTTTTGTATGTCAGGAGTGTTTCGGGGGCAGCTCAGTGTCCGTCCCTGAGATGGAGGGTGTCTTATGGCTGAAGGAGGATGGCAAAAAGTCCTGGAAGAAGCGCTACTTTCTGCTGAGGGCTTCGGGCATCTACTACGTTCCCAAGGGCAAGGCCAAGGTGTGTAATGGAGGCAGCACTTTGTCATACAGTCAGTGTTTGGGTGCAAAGTTGTGAGATACGTGTGTTTGTGCAGGCATCCAGAGACCTGGCGTGTTTCCTCCAGCTGGATCATGTTAATGTCTACCTTGGTCAGGACTACAAGAGCAAGTACAAGGCTCCCACAGACTACTGCATGGTGCTGAAGGTAGGTGGACATGATCTTCCACTGCCATCTAGTGGTGAAAAACTGTAGTGACGCTTGGATGGGTCTAAAACTAATAGTATCCAGTGAGTTAATGCAGCGTGTTTTTGTAGCACCCTCAGATCCAGAAGAAGTCACAGTACATCAAATATCTCTGCTGTGACGATGTCAGAACGCTGCAGCAGTGGATCAACAGCATCCGCATCGCTAAGGTAAACGTTTCACAGTCTCCCTGTCGTATCACACGACGGCTCTAATCGGAGATGATTCACTCGTAGTGTATGATGTTGGTGCGGCTCACAGGCTGTGGGACACAGGACCATGCTGGTGCACCATGAAAAACTGGGAAACTATTCTGGATATGATGTATGAAAACAAGTATAAATTGAAGAGTTTGCCCGTGTTTAGGATGCTGTTGTTTATTTAAAAACAAACAACAACAACTCCTGTTTTTATTGTTAAATGATGTGCTCTAATTCTTTTCCATGGTCTAACACCCTGTGCCAGCTAACTTTGCCAAACTTTCAGCGCTCTGATTGCCTGTGTGCTCCTTTTCTCAGCCTAGCTGTTTATAAGAGTGTGTAACCTGAGACTAAAGTCCACAGAGCTGTGACTGTGTGTGTGACAGCCCACAGATGGGATCTAATAAGCACGCCTCATACTGCCTGCTATTACTTTGTCATTTTCACTTATTCACTACTGATTTATGATCGGCGTGCTGTTACTGACACCTCCCCCCCAAGTGTTTATTCCTGCCCACAGCCTGATGCACATGGGGGGAGCACTGTGGGGACGCTGTGTACTTGCTGAAGCTGCCTTTCTTGTGTAAAGTGTCACCTGTGTATGTGTCCATCAGTACGGGAAGCAGCTGTACATCAACTTCCAGGAGGCAATGAGGAGGTCGGAGGCAGCCTATGATTGGTCCTCCCTGTCTTCGTCTTCCATCAAGTCTGGATCCAGCTCCTCCAGCCTTCCAGGTCCGTGTGCCTCCTTTGGTTGAGATCACTGGCTGGTAGGGCGGGGCTATATCATACCGTTCATGGTAATACTGGTGTAATGTTGGGAAACGCTAAGAAAATGAAATATCGTGATAGAATATGGGTAAAACGCACATACACAGTGCCTTTGTTTACATACGCACATGGCGGAGAAAGTGGATCGTTGAATGAAACAGATGAACCTGAACTGGTTTGTAAAAATGCTGCAGCTTCACTGGTGTGGAACTGGTTTAGCTTTCGTCCCTCAGACACACAACAAAGCACTATTTTTGGTAGCGCATGCTAGCGGGCCGTCGTTATTACCGTGTTGTTTGGAAAATACGGCACACTTAAAATCAATCCTTTGATTTTTCTGAAAGTCGACAGAGCCCCTTATAATCCCGTGTGCCTTATGTATGAACTCTGGTTGTGTTTACTGACCTGGAAACGATTTTATGTGCACGGCGCTCGAAAATCTGTCAAATGTTTCAGTACGACTTTGCAAAGCTTGATGGATTGTGGGAGCATTACGGCTATCGTAGGCGGAGCCTCGCGGAGTGATACGTGCTGCGCTTCAACATAATATTACCGTATTGTGTGTGTATGACCTCTTTGTAAGTGTTGTGGATGTTATACATGGTTATGCTGAGGATATGTCGGCCAGTTTCCACTGGAAATGCCTTTTGGTTAAACTGTCAGCGAGGAATTTGCACTGTTAAAGTTTATATAACTTTATTGCAAAAAACAGCTGCTTGTTTAAGTGAAAATACACTGATGTTTGTTTGGTTTTTTTGCACTAATAAAGTTGTGGAGTCGTAAAGTATTTTGTCTCGTGTCAATTATACCGTCAGTTATATCGTTATCGCAAATTTTCAAACGTATATCGTGATAAATATTTTTGGTCGTATCGCCCTGCTCTACTGGCTCGTTCATACACAGCAAAATCTCCAGTGTTAAATGAACACTTTTGACAGTGTTATATGTTTAAAAGTAACCTAGCCAGTTTTGCAGATTAACAATGGCTAACACTGAGCAGTGCTGATTTTCTAACACTGGAATATTTCTAACATTTTGAGTTATTTTCCAGTGTTAGAAAATCAGCACTGCTCGGTGTTAGCCATTGTTAATCTGCAAAACTGGCTAGGTTACTTTTAAACATACAACACTGTCAAAGGTGTTAATTTAACACTCAACAGTGTTGTATTTAACACTCAGAGGTGTGGACCCATATAGACACTCTCTAGTGTTAATTTAACACTGGAGATTTTGCTGTGCAGTGTGTTGTTATGTATTACATGTGAATGTATATCTCACCTACAGATAAACACATTAGGGCTGAAGGAGCACTCAGAGCCTGATAAACATTGCTGTGGAAAGATCCCTGCAGCTGGATTCTTTCAAACATGAGCTAAAAGACACACTAAAAGCACTGTCATCAGTTTCTCAATGTTTTGTTAACCCTCCAGAATCCCAGTCCAACCACTCGAGCCAGTCAGACAGCGGTGTATCAGAGATGACATCATCGGGCCACACCCGCTCCCAGAGTGTCGTCAGCTCCATTTTCTCTGATGCTTGGAGGAGAGGAACACAAGGAGAGGTGCGGTCATGCTCACAGTGTGTTCCTCCATCATCTGTTTGCTTGTGTTCTGCCTTTGCCCATGTTTCCCCTCTGCTTTCCTACCAGCGATCAAAGATGAAGGGACGTATGCCAGTTCCACTTTGTGCAGGAGGAGGAGGGAGTGGAGGTTAGACAGGAAGTGATGTAACCGGCATGTTAACAGCTTGGCTGCAATCTTTAAAGCACTGGTTTTATTTGAAGTGACACTTGAGCTGCAGTTGTATAAAAATGGACAATCATGACATTGAACAGTTGAGTAGATGTGACAGATGTTTTCCTCGACTTTAGGCCTACGATGCTTCCTCCAGCATTTCTGTGCATTAGTTTGAAGGCCTTGAAAAGCTGTTAGTGAATCACAGTCTGTGGTAAATCATACGTTCATTAAAACCCAAACTGTACGAGTCTTAAAAAAGCTACAGTAAAAACAAGCAAATGTAGATGTTGCAGATGTGTAGTTAGGATTCAGGACTTTTCGTTGGTCGTCAGAAAGCAAGTAGCTGCGAACACAAAGCTAATCATTCAGAGTGTTTGCAAGTCAAAGATGTTCTTTTTGCTGCTGCGCTGCAGCCAGTGTCATTATATCATGTAATGTAACACAGGCTTGTTGCCATTACTGTACGTGGAGTGGTCACGCTCACGGGCACGATGACCCCAGTCAGGTTAGAGTCAGGACCATCCCGCCAGCTTGTCTCTATGGTAACACGTATATGTTGGTTTCCACCTGTTTTAAACGGCTGCAGCTGACCTGTTGGATTTTCTTCCTAACCTCGTGGTGTGAATGCCCCCTGCAAACATTTAATGAATGACACTGTTTAACTAAAGCTAACCAGACATGTTTGAGCCCGGCTCACGGTGAACATCGTTGAGTTTGATGCCAGATCAGAGGCCAAACAAAGAGTTTGTAAAGAAAGCTGGAACGAACGTGGAACAGCAGCTCAACCACAAACTGCCTAAGACACGCGTGTCAGAGGAACCTGACACCTGCCCAGAATATGAAACGTGTTAATAACATTGAACTCTAACGCTAATAATAATGTTGAAATATGCATTGTTTTTCTGTTTTGATGAACAAGTCCTAACTGACTTGGACATGCAGTGATTCAGCAGTGTATTGATTTAATGAGAAGGTTTCCACTGTTCATTGCTAGTATGCTGACAGCCTGCTGCTGGCCTTACGTGCCCCTCTGCGCTAAAACGTTAACATTATAGTAACTTCAGAATCAGAGAAACTTTATGAATCCCAGATGGAAATGGAGCAGCAAATATACAACAAACAACAAGAACTCGTATTAAATTAGTTTAGGAACAAAGTTACAATAGATAAATATTGAGATAAATAGATAAATATATAGAGATATAGGAATATATACATATGAATATAAAAGGACAACTTGTAACATTTTATACGAGATAAAATCAGTTTGGGGGATTTAACAATAAACTATGTTGATACAACTGCAACAAATCAAAAAACTGACTGAAACGCAACAAACAAACAAGGCATGTTTTCAGTTTTATTGATATAGCGTCAAATCACAACAACGAGGTGCTTTATATATAAGACGCTCCAATAATACAGAGACAATCCCAACAAGCAGACAAACCCCTGTGAGCCAGCATTGGGCGACAGTGGCAAGAAAAACTCTTTTTAAAGGAAGAAACCTTTAGCAGGGAGGAAGACAGGAAACAGAGCACTGTGGAGGATGTTAATGATAATTAATGATTAAATACAAACTGGTGTATAAACACATATTTAATAATATTTCTTTGCAAGCTCCTTTGATTAATAACAAACACATTCAGTACCTTTGTATGTAAGGCATGTTAAGACCTCACACGACTGGATTGTAATGACTCTTCAGTGAATGTTTGTGTGTGTTCTCTGCACTCGTTTGATGTTTCGCCTTCTTGTGGATTTTTTCATTTTTAGAGCTTGTGGTCATTTTTTCTTTGTTCCCTCCTTTCTCACCACGTCTTTATCCTGCATCCCACTCCCCGCTCTGATCTCTGTCTCTGCAGATGATGAAGATCGACCCGATCAGTAGACCCATCCCTGTGCAGATACCCAGCCTCTCCCCCCAGCCGCTCCCTCTCTCTCAGACTCCACCATCCCGGACCAGCTTCACTGACAACCTCGTCCCATCTGAGGAGTCCTCCCCGTCACCGCCGTCGCCTCCCGCACTGCCCCCTGTAGCGAGCGTGGCCCATCAGCCGGCTCCTCCCGCCTCATACGTGAAGTACAGCACGCTGGCTCGCCTGCAGAGCCAGAACCAATCCAGAACACAGCAGGCAGGTGCCCCCCCACCCTCGCTTTCCAACTACAACACCCTTCCAGCTGCCTACAGCACCTCCCCTCAGCTACCACCATCTCCTCCCCCTCCTCCTCCACCCACGGCACCAGCGCCGGGCTCAGCCATGGCAGCATTGAAATTTGGCCCTCCAAGCCCATCCGCTCTTCCACCACCACCCCCACTGGAGGAGGAGCTGGCACAGGAGCCCTCCTATCTCCCACCCCCTCCTCCCCCCGAGAGCCCGGATGCCAATGGGTTGCCACCCCCACCACCTCCAGAGCCCATCCCTAGCTCATGCACTCAACTCTCCAACACGGGCCTCCAACAGTTCCTGGCACAGAAGTTTCCCAACATGGTGTATGACTTCAGCCCAGCAGTGCCTGATGATAACTCTCCCCCACCTCCTCCTCCACCTTCCACTGAGCTGTCTCCTCCAACCTCCCTGCAAGGTCTCCGACCTCTGTCACCTAACGCACCACCTCCTGCACCTCCCAAAACCTTCACTGGAGGATTTCCCCCTCTCACTGCTCCCAAACCCTCAGGCCCCTCTTCCCTTCCCATCGCACTCTCACCTGTGTCTCCAACGCAGCCACAAGTTGGACACGGATCATTTAAAAAGCAGCAGAGCTTCTCCACAGGACACTCCCCAAATCAGCCACCTCCCACTCTGCCAAAGCAGCACAGCCTTTCCTCCAAAAATCTTGCCATCTCTCCCTCTTCCACCTCCTCTGCTGTCTCCATTGCAGCTGCTACCTCCTCTTTGGTCAAACAAATTGTCAATCAGTTCCCAGGAAACCCTGCCCCTAACTCCAACATGGAGGGATCCAAGATCGCTGCCCCTCTGTCTCCTCCAGCAGTTAAGGCCAAACCAAAGTGGCAACCTGGCAGTGTCGTGGCTCCACAATCCCCAGAGTTCCCGCCACCTCCTACCGACAGCTCCCTGGGAGAGTTCCCTCCTCCTCCCTCTTCTTCTTCGTCCTCCAAGACAAGTTCGCCCATAAAGAGGTCGCCTTCCTCCTCGTCCACGGGATCCTCCAAACGGGGCCCTCCACCTGCACCTCAGAGAGCCTCCTCTATCCGCTCCAGTTCATCAGGAGAGACCCAGGAGGAGAGGCCCAAGACGGTTGAGAGCCTGGTTAGCAAATTTGGCCAAGCTCCTCAGATGGGCACCTCGTCGAGCTCCTCGTCAGCGACAGGGTCACCTTCTAAAGACTCTTCCTCACTTCCTGCTCCGCTACCCAAACCAGGGAAACTGAATCTGGCGAACCTGCCGCTGGCACTCCAGGGACTGCAGACCGGGCAGCACCACCAGCCGGCTGACTTCCAGTGTCCTCTGCCCCCACCTCCTCCTTCCCAGCCTCCTCACCTCGATTCATCCCCAGACTACTTCCCACCTCCCCCCAGTGACTCTGAGCTCTTTCCTCCTCCTCCTCCTCCCCACCCATCAGATTTTCACCAACCCCCAAAAGTGGCAGTGGTAAACCCCCAGCCCCAGATGCAGTCACACCAACATCCGGCAACCTCCTCCTTATCCTCGTCATCATGGAAACAAGGGTCACTGAAAAAGGGGGCGGTCCTTCCTCCAACACTGAACCGGCGAATGAGCAACACGGCCCAGTACGATAATACAACTTCAATGCCCCTCTCACCACCACCTCTATCTCAGACCCCACCCCCATCACTGTCTTCTTATTCCTCCTCACCTGTTCCCCCCACCTCCCCCAAATCAGTCGCTCCAGGCTCCCTGGCACTAAAGTCTCACTTCCTGGAAGACCTAAACCGAACCCTTAAGAGGAAGTCTGTGTCTCGCCACGGCTCGCTTACCTCCTCCCACCTCATATCCTCCTCCAAGATGGAGCTTGTGGGCACCATGGACGACATGGCACTCCTCCCCCCTCCTCCACCTGAGCTCCTGCAGCAACAGCAGCAGCAGGGAGTCCGAGGACACTCTCAGACTTTATCTCGCCACCACGCACACTCCCACTCCGCCAAACACGCCAACATCTCAGGCTATGCAACGCTGCGGCGAGGCCCGCCTCCTGCTCCGCCGAAACGGGACCAAAGCACCAAACTGACCAGTGAGTGGTAAGGGAAGGAGGACGCTGTGGGTGGAGCTTAAAGAACTGAACTCAACAATTTGGTGTAATTGTTCCTGAAGAGAAAATAATTAATGTCTCTCTCCTTATCCGTCTCGCTCCATCCTAAACCATCCACCCTCGGACTCTGAGGAAGTAGCAAGTGTCCTACTCTTAATCTCAGACCCTGATTGTTAATATTAACCTCATTACTCTTATCATTAACAATACATGTTTAATCCAATAAGTATGAAATATGTATATATCTGTATACAAGCGAAGCAGAAAAGTCACCTATCGAGCTTTTTTCACAACGTCTGTGCAGCTTAATTGAAACGCAACAAGAGACAAAGACTTTAACGGCAACAGAGACCTTTTGCTGCAAAACAACAGGTACTGCATGGAGCAGTGGCAGTGATGTTACTGATCAAGGAAGGGAGGGGATCATTGAAGGACGGCACAGTGTGTAAATGTGTATTGTGAACTGAGGGGGGGAGGCAGGCGGGGAGCCCTTAGAGGGAGGTTTGCCATTTATTTCCAACTGTTTTTGTGTGTTTTTATATAAGATTATTTAATACTGGAAAGATATTGTTGTTATAGTTATTTTAAGATTTTAAGACGTGTCCGGAGTGAATGAGTTTGACTGGGGATGGGTCTGCCTTCTTCTAAAGATCTGGGCTGCCAAAACTATTATACAGCCAGTTCCTCTGGGTTTATATTTGGGTCATTTCTAAATAAGTCTCTTTTGTTCCACTCTTAACAAACCGCCAAGTAACTAGCAAACTGTTTAGGGTTAGCTTGCATTTTAGCCACATGTTAAACAAGCCGAGTTTGAGAAACGAGAAGATGCTACTTTTGAAATCAAGTCCCTCCATAGAAAGGAGCAGATGTGAGGTTCATGTTACGTAGGTTCACCAGTTCACCAGTGCTGACTCCCAGGGCGTAAAACCAATCGGTTGAATATCTGCTGATTGAAAACATGTTGTATGTCAGGTAGACATTCAACCAGGGATGCTGGGCACAGATTATAAACAAATTAGGACTGAGATTACATCACACGAGTATATTTGCGCCAGTTGTTTTCTCGTCTTCCCTCTGTAGAGGCCATCGGGATAGACCTGGACTTCTTTTCTCTCAGCTGTCTGTACTTAAGTGTTATGATGAGTCAGGTTCTCTGAGCTCAGCTTTAGTGCTCCAATATCAAAGACGTCCTTTTAATGACAGACACAATCACCACATTTTTGTTGGTGGGCCTCCCTCAATGTTGTAGAGGTCTTCCTGTTAAAAGGAAGTCATCCCCCCCCCCGCTGTCACCACTGTCCTCACAGAATATCGTCACACTGTAACGTCTTTGCCCGCACAAGTACAAGGCACTCAGCCACTCGTTTTGGTCCTATTGAATAAAAAGTTCATTCATTAAGTTCATTATGTAAATCCTTGTCATGCTGTGTTTATCAGGTATACTTGTAACTGACAAGTCCTTAGCCGAAGAGCGTTTCACAGTCAGACCTGCCTCTCTTTCATCAAATGTGCTCATGCAGCCAGCTTCAATGGAAATGGGTTAAATGGAAATTATAATGTAGACCAGAGGTCCCCAACCTTTTTTGCTCCACGGACCGGTTTATGCCCGACAATATTTTCGTGGACTGGCCTTTAAGGTGTCGCGGATAAATACAACAAAATAAAACTAGTACCGGTGCCGAAAAAAGAAGATTTATTCATAACACACGTGAAAAGACCCAGGAAAACAGAGTTAACGATAAAAACGATAACAAAATGACGCTGAAAACCGATAAAAACCCTGAAAACTATACATTTCACACCGGTACCAAACAACTCACGGACCGGTACCGGTCCGAGGCCCAGGGGTTGGGGACCGCTGATGTAGACTGATGCAGCAATCTCACAGTAAGAAAACCACCCCGCGTGTGACTAATGTTTGAAGTCCTAGCACCAGCTGATGCTAGCCTTCCATGTGTAAGCTGTGTCAGTGTCAGTAATTAGTTTTTTCTGGGTCATGGCTGAGTGAAATTTACATGCTACTTTCCCACTGTGCAAGCTGGGGTCAGGGTGGGGGCGAGATGCAGACAAAGTACATAGAAAAAATCCAAACATGAAATAACCTGGTAAAATATGACAAAGATGCTGCCCAAGCCTAACAGTCCACCAATGAAAGAAGACTGTACGAGTGTGTGTTGTTTTAACTCTTCAGTCACTTTGTTAGTTAGCGAAAGTGTGCGACCACTAAAGTAATCAAACACTAAAGGATATGCTGGGAACAAGTGCCTGAAAAGCAACATGCTAACTGTTAAAAGCATTGTGTTTACATCACGCCCTGACCACCCTAAAGCCTGGACTCGTATGATCTGTGACATACTCACTAGCATCTTTGTGTGACGATGTAGCCAAAAAACACTCATCTCGAGCTTTTATGGGGCAACAACCTGATAGGATGACCGAGAGTAGCACAGCTCTCTGTTGGCCTTAATGTTCCATTGCTGGAACGTGCTTTTGAAAATAACAACAGCTTCTATTAGGACAGGTTCAGGTGCAATTAACTCATAGAACCATGAAATGCACAATTTCACTTTTCTATTTACTTTTGCGCCCCCTGGTGGTGTTTTTTTAAAGAGTAGAGGGGGCTTCAGTCAACTGCAAGTCTTTTGAGCCCTGTTTAAACAGTAACACTGTTCACACTGAGCCCTGATGTTAACCTTTGGAGTTCAAATATCTGTCAGATTAAGGTGACAGCTCTGTGAACTGTTCACCTACAAGATTCACTGGTTGCAGGATCCCACCCACATGTACAAACATTTGGGGTTAACGTTTGGTTAAAATAATATTTTGGGGGCTGTGGGAAATGATTGCGGATATTTTTCAGCACTGCCTGACACGAGGAAAGAGCACCCTGTTAAAAAAATACACTTCTCTGGTGCTAAGAGTGTGGATACAACCCATGACACTAGTCAGCTATCGCAGTTAGCCTTTGTAAGTCAGTAGATAAAGTCACACATGAATGACTCTGTTTTTAGCAACATGTCTTCTGGTAGTAGTCAGAGGGTACATGTGGTTAGAGTAGCAGCAGGACGTTTCAGGTCAGTCAAGTCGTTCGTCTCATCCTTCCACTCTTATAGTTACTGAAACTTGCTCTGTCATTTTTGATAAAGTTTTTAAATCCATTTTCTGATCTTTCTTTTCTATTTCATGTGCCGCTTAACCTCACTCTGTCTCTACCTTCCAGTTTTTAATCCTGAATGAAATGATGAAAATCCTCTGCATGACATGTCACCACCACTGCACCAGCACAGATGCCAAAAATATGATATTCCTGCCCCAGTTTGGCAATCATCTCAGCTTTCAGTTGTTTTCCCCCTCCGGTTTGTAATTATGGTGAGAAAATGGTTTAAGTTTGTTTTAACATTTCAACCACCTGTTTTGTGATATTGTTGGGGAGTTTGGAGGGATTCACCTGAGAGAAATACTTCTATAACCCACTGCCCTGCAGGAAAGTACTCACTCGGTGTGTTTCAGCGACACTCGAGATACAGTTTGACGCTGATTGATGTCTTGAAAATGTCTTGCTCAAGGACACCCAGCAGAGCTGTTTGGTGTCACGACTGCTGTTGCATTTAAAATAAAGGAGAAATGATTCAAACGTGTGCACATCTGAACGTTTGTACACAGGTCTGTAAGCCGTGTTAGTGTGTGGATCCATGTTTCTGGCAAGCTAGCAGAACTCCATCATGAGCATGCCTGTTAGAGGGTAAACTGATGCAACGAAATGCACACAGTGCTGTATGCTTAAAGTGTGTGATATTACATTTATGCTGCAGTCTTTGTTTATAAAACATCCACAAAATGAGTTGATCAAGTTGATCAGCAAAAAGTGTAGTTTGTCTATAGCAGGGGTGGGCAACTCCAGGCCTCGAGTGCTGGTGTCCTGCAGGGGTTTTTTTTGTTTTTAAACCTTTATTGAAAGAAATTCTCATATACAAAACAAGTCAAGGAAACAGACCAGAATTGTAACAATTTACATTATAAAGATGGTGAAGCAAGTCATAACTTTACTGGGAGAAAATAAAAGTTTCTACGGTAAAATAATAAGGAACATGGACCTTTTGACACAAGCAGGAACATTAGAATAGCAAGTACTTTGTGATTTTACAGCATAGTACAGCAGTCTTTTTATTCATATTTGAAATAAGCTTGAGTGACTTAAAATATTGACAAAAGTAATTCAAGAAGATGGTAAACAGAGGAGAGGCATCTTCCACTTACATGAATGAATAAAATACACAGCACTATTACAAAACTGACAACATCTGAGATTTCAGAGTCCAGGTTGTCCATAAAGTAAAGAACATCCTTAGATGTGAAGGAAGGTGTATTGGAAAATCTGAGTGAAACCCAACAGAGTATTTCAAACCAAAAAGCATCAACATACTGACAAGTGAAAAATAGATGCTCTAATGTTTCTGGATCGGAAGAACAGAAAAGAGTCGGCCTCTAAATTAAACCTTTTATACAGGAGTTCTCCAACTGGATAAATGCCAGATAAGAAGTGTTTCTTTCATTTTAGGCACAGGTGGCTACTTTAGGTAAAAAGAAAATGACTTTTCTTTCAACGTGTTATCGAGGTCATGTCTGACATTGACATTATAGTTACAGAATACTGTTTGCTTACAGGTATTAGAGATTAAATTGTTTGTCCTTTATTGAGGTATTACCTATCGTCAGTGAAGGTGAGCATGTTCTTATTAGTGAAATCTTTCAAGTATTCACGATAAGATTTAACAGTGGTGTGGGTATCGCTTTACAAACATTATAATTATTAAATGAAACGTCTATTTTATATTTATCAATAAATTCTTCATAAGATAGCAAGTTTCTGTTTTTATCAAGCAGATCAACAACAAACACACACCGCTATCATACCAGTCTGATTTAAATAAGGACTCTTATTGATGACTATGACCCTGTTATTCCATAACACAGAATTGCGGGTGAAAATTAGTTTCCCAAAATTCAAAGCTTGCTTATAGAAACTAGACAACTTAAAAGGAATCTTAAACATTTCAAAATCACATCTGAGCATAAAATCTACCCCGAGCTTATTAAAGAGTTTGTTTGGATTATAGCACCACATAGATTGAGGGAAATGCAGTCGTTCATCCATCTGAGCCTGAACGCAGCAATAATGGATTCAAAGTCTAAGGCTTTCAAGCCCCTGTTTTCATAGTCTTTAACTAATTGTGATTTGCGTATATAATGTGTTTTATTTTTCCAGATAAAGCTGAATATAATGGAATTGGTTGCTTTGAGAATGAAAGGATTTTATTAATTGCAATAGAGACCATATTTACATTCTTTAGAAATAAGGCCGTGTCATCAGCAAATTTTAAATTCTTTATCAAGAATGTTTATTCCTTCCAGATCTGAAGAGAGTTTGATATAAATGGCATTTCGGCTGCAACAATAAACAATAACGGGCTAATAGGGCATTACTATTAGCCACGATTCATTTTAAAACTATTAGAAAACCCTTGATCGAGTGCAATACTACTTGTTATATCTTTGCACAACATTTTCACTACACTAACAAATCTGGGACCAAAACCCACAGACTCCAGAGCTTTAAACAAAAAATTATGCTCCAAAGAATCAAAAGCTTTAAAGAAATCAGGAAATAAGGCTATCATGAGGAATTAAATAATTGTAATCCAACATATCTAATACTAAACGGGTATGATGGTGGATATGACGTCCTTTTATAAAGGCTGACTGTGTCTCGTCTATTATTTGAGTTATTCCTGTTTTTAATCTGTTGGCATAAACATGAGCTAACTTGCATAAGCTAGTCCTTGTTTGGTTTAGGAAGTAAAGAAATTATTCCTCGTTTCATAGTTGGAGAAAGCATGTGATCATTTATACATTCATTAAATACCTCTAGTAATCTTTAATGTCACAATGTCTGTAAAATTCAATTGAGATTCTGTCGGGACCTGGTGATTTACCACTCGCCATTTGGGAAACAGCAGCATCCAATTCAGCCAAAGTGATTTCAGACTCATTGAGAATTTTAAAGTACGTATCAATTTGAGGATTTTTCCCCGGATAGAACTAAAAAAAGAATTGGTTTCTGAACTGGAATAATTTGTAGTGTAGAGGGCTGAATAGAAATATTAATATAATTGTTTATTAATATAGTTTTTGATAGTCTGTTGGTCCAACAACAACAACGACAATCCATTTAGCCCTTGAACTAATGAAGGCACATTTTGCTTTGTCTATATAAAGTTCATCTGTACTACATCTGGTTTAGTTCTGTAGAGTTTTCCTCTGTCAGACATGATATGTCTGTATTCATATACCACTTTACTAGTCCCTAAGGACCCCAAAGCACTTTACATATCCAGTCATCCACACATTCACACACTGGTGATGGCAGCTACATTGTAGCCACAGCCACCCTGGGGCGCACTGACAGAGGCGAGGCTGCCGGACACTGGCGCCACCGGGCCCTCTGACCACCACCAGTAGGCAACGGGTGAAGTGTCTTGCCCAAGGACACAACGACCGAGACTGTCCAAGCCGGGGCTCGAACCGGCAACCTTCGAATTACAAGGCGAACTCCCAACTCTTGAGCCACGATCGCCCATAAGACCTACAGTTCAAAATAGCACCCCTCTGACAGAAAACCCATCTGTTCTCTGATTGGATTGTTAAATTTGTGATTGACATGACATTGACCAATCAGCTGAAAGGAAGAAAAATAGGGTCAAAATTCATACTTGTAACTTGAAACTAGAGTGCAGTTTCACACATATTTTTGGCTAAGTCCACACACAAATCTTTTTACACATACAAAACTGATTTACAAGTACAAAATATTTATGACCACAATTTGAGCCCATAAGTTCCTTTTGAATTTGATGGCACCAACATAAAACATTGAGGAGAGCCGTGTTTAGCATAGTGTAGGACCCACCCGTCTTTAACATCTGAGAACAGCCGACGCCTGGTGTTTGATGATGTAGACAGTTTTTTGCAGCTTGGTGAACCTCTGCCAATCTTTCTCTCTGAGAAACTGTGTATGCTCAGTCATGTTACTGACAGAAACACTGTGGGGATGTGGTCCATTAGAAGCCAGCAAAGAGAGCTGAAGACAGGCAAGCAAAAGAAACTATTTCCATGTTTTGCAGTTATATGGACGTTTCCTTGTTAAGAGAGTGTAACCAGGTTAGTTTTACAAATCTCACCTCAATGTGACAATCATAAGTTTGACAACTGTTTTGAAAATTGGAAGGCTATGTATGTACAGTGGGGCAAAAAAGTATTTAGTCAGCCACCGATTGTGCAAGTGCCCCCACCTAAAATGATGACAGAGGTCAGTAATTTGCACCAGAGGTACACTTCAACTGTGAGAGACAGAATGTGAAAAAAAAATCCATGAATCCACATGGTAGGATTTGTAAAGAATTTATTCGTAAATCAGGGTGGAAAATAAGTATTTGGTCAATAACAAAAATACAACTCAATACTTTGTAACATAACCTTTGTTGGCAATAACAGAGGTCAAACGTTTACTATAGGTCTTTACCAGGTTTGCACACACAGTAGCTGGTATTTTGGCCCATTCCTCCATGCAGATCTTCTCGAGAGCAGTGATGTTTTGGGGCTGTCGCCGAGCAACACGGACTTTCAACTCCCGCCACAGATTTTCTATGGGGTTGAGGTCTGGAGACTGGCTAGGCCACTCCAGGACTTTCAAATGCTTCTTACGGAGCCACTCCTTTGTTGCCCGGGCAGTGTGTTTTGGATCATTGTCATGTTGGAAGACCCAGCCTGGTTTCATCTTCAAAGTTCTCACTGATGGAAGGAGGTTTTGGCTCAAAATCTCACGATACATGGCCCCATTCATTCTGTCCTTAACACGGATCAGTCATCCTGTCCCCTTGGCAGAAAAACAGCCCCATAGCATGATGTTTCCACCCCCATGCTTCACAGTAGGTATGGTGTTCTTGGGATGCAACTCAGTATTCTTCTTCCTCCAAACACGACGAGTTGAGTTTATACCAAAAAGTTCTACTTTGGTTTCATCTGACCACATGACATTCTCCCAATCCTCTGCTGTATCATCCATGTGCTCTCTGGCAAACTTCAGACGGGCCTGGACATGCACTGGCTTCAGCAGCGGAACACGTCTGGCACTGCGGGATTTGATTCCCTGCCGTTGTAGTGTGTTACTGATGGTGACCTTTGTTACTTTGGTCCCAGCTCTCTGCAGGTCATTCACCAGGTCCCCCCGTGTGGTTCTGGGATCTTTGCTCACCGTTCTCATGATCATTTTGACCCCACGGGATGAGATCTTGCGTGGAGCCCCAGATCGAGGGAGATTATCAGTGGTCTTGTATGTCTTCCATTTTCTGATGATTGCTCCCACAGTTGATTTTTTCACACCAAGCTGCTTGCCTATTGTAGATTCACTCTTCCCAGTCTGGTGCAGGTCTACAATACTTTTCCTGGTGTCCTTCGACATGGCGGAGTTTGGAGTCTGACTGTTTGAGGCTGTGGACAGGTGTCTTTTATACAGATGATGAGTTCAAACAGGTGCCATTCATACAGGTAACGAGTGGGGGACAGAAAAGCTTCTTACAGAAGACGTTACAGGTCTGTGAGAGCCAGAGATTTTCCATGTTTGAGGTGACCAAATACTTATTTTCCACCCTGATTTACGAATAAATTCTTTACAAATCCTACCATGTGGATTCATGGATTTTTTTTCACATTCTGTCTCTCACAGTTGAAGTGTACCTCTGGTGCAAATTACTGACCTCTGTCATCATTTTAGGTGGGGGAACTTGCACAATCGGTGGCTGACTAAATACTTTTTTGCCCCACTGTAGGTGTGGCTGCAGATCAGGTGGCAGAGCAGGTTGTTAATCGCAGCAAACAAACAAGCATGTTCACAACAAGGTAAGACAAAGTATTTGTTTTTATTGAGCTCTTTGTAGGAGGTGGATCACTGCAGCATCACAAGAAAGAAACACTTTCCTTTTGGTGTGTTATGATGAAGACTTGTTTAAGTGCTTTTAAATGATGCATGCATAAATCATCAGTTGAGACAAAAGACAGGCATAGCTTCCAGGTCTGGAAAGGTAAACGATACAGGAACATTATTTTAAGTGACTTCTGTTTGTGTCTGTGAGGAAATGAGCCTCCTTACTCTGTGACCTCAGGAGAGTCACACAGCACAGTCCTGATGACGTTATGCTTTCAGTTGTCAGATCTTATCAAATATAACATGTAAACTTTGTAAATGATGGTGATTACTAAAGTTAGAACTGCTGCAGGGGTGATCCCGAGGATGTTCAGTGACCAACAGTCTGTGATGGACAATTAGACAACGCTGATGATCCTTCCCTCACTCATCAGGCCACAACACCAACTTGGTGGAAAAAACCTTTCAGCTCGAGTTTTCACAAAAGGATATTTATAGGTCATATTAGAGTGGTCACACAAATCCAAGGGAATGCTTGTAAATGTTAGAGGAGCTGGTCAGACGCTGCTAATGGACAGCTGAGGCTGGAGGTCTGGTTCAGCTTCAGTATGCCGTCAGTGTCGGGGATCCTGCTGCTCCATGCAGGGAAAACACACAGAAAAGACGACACTGTGACTGTTAATAAAGCCTGCCCCCCACTTCGAGCTGCGTAGCTGTTGATATATGGGCTACACCGATTTGTGCTTGTTGCCAAAATAAAAAAAAAAGAATAATCATTATCATAATCAATAATAATTTAAAGCTTCAGTATGTGGAAGAAGAAACACTCAAATCGTGTGTTTGTGTGGACAGAGAGCAACACAGAGACTCTTCATTAAACATCAGACAGTTGTGTATTGTGTGTTGGATCTTGTGTTTCCATTCAATTGTTGCTGTGTGTTACCAATACGTTGATCCACTGAGACTCAGTGTAGATGTACAGAGCCTTTTTGTCCGTGCGAAGCACCATCACATTCTCCACGCGCAGCCTTCTCATCGCTTTCTCTCCATCCGCAACAAACACCTGCAGAGTGACACATGAGCCTGCTGAGGTCAAAAGGATTTGTTTCCACAACGGTACAAAGTCCAGGTCTCCAGCTGTTTTCCTCGTCATGACAACTGCACGTGGGGTGAAAACATTTATAGCTCCTGTGTTTGGACCAAGGATTACTGCCGCTTTGATTGACAGCTGTCACAACACGAGCAGTCATGCAAGAATTGCTTTGTTTACAAATTAGAAATTCGATTACAGCCTAACTGAACATGTAACTGAACAAGCACATGAACCTCATGGCATGCAGAACTATTCTGTGACTTGTTTAAAGCTTACTGGTGGCAGTGGTTTCAAAATGAGGAATCCAGAGCTGCTGGGTCATCATAGCTAGAATCACATTTCATAGAAGGTCCATGGTAAGCTAGCATGTGTGAATTCTGGTCCATTTGTCTGTGTTGCTGTGGGTGTGCTGCTCCACACTCTTTCAGATCCAATAAAACAAAAGTCTTGCTTTAAAAAATGCACTGGGATGAGATGGTGTAAAGATTACTCCCCAGCAGAGTAATACAGTTTAACCAGAGTGTGACACTGACCGTGTGCACGCTGACCACCAATCGTTGTGGGCTCTGAACCTGTGAACAGTTGCATGTGGCTGGAGGACCTGGGTTTCCTGTTTCTCCCTCCATGCCTGGTAGGATATACACTAAGAAAACACAAGGCATAATCAGCTTTCTGCCAACAAGTTTATATTTTAAGTGGTTTCAACAAGGCCATCATGTCACAGCTTTATCCTTTCTGGGTATGTATGACTGCTCCATGCTTGCGTCGTTGGCCTGAACGACATTGCCCTATTAAATAATGTGTAACTAAGTAAAACTTTATTTATATAGCACCTTTCTAGATAAAAGATCAAAAAGTGCTTGACACAAGGATGACAAAGTATAAAACAGAAACAGACAAAATGCAGCTCTAAAAAGAAACTACCGAGTCCACACATCTTACGCTCAGTGGGAGAGAGTTCCACAGTCTGGGAGCCACAGGGGCTAAAGCTCTGTCTCCCTCAGTTCTCAGCCTTGTACACTGAATAACAAGTAGGCCCTGATCACATGACCTCAGGGAGCTGCTGGGGACACAGGGCTGCAGACCTTTAATGATGTAAGCTGGTGCTTGTCCATGAAGAGCTCTGAAGGTCAGAACCAGAATCTTGAAATGGACTCGATGGGGAGCCAGTGCAGCTGTATCAGCAGCGGTGTCACGTGTGTGAATACTTCGATGGTTCGCCTTGCTGCAGTGTTTTGGATAAACTGCAGACGCTCCAGGAAGTTTTTGTTTAAACATGTAAACAGTGATGAAATGAAGTGTGAACTAAAGTGTGGTTTTATACCGATTATTACGCTGCATGAAAGGATTATTACAGGTTATATAAACCTGCAGCATTAAAATGGTTCTTGTGGCTTTAGTGGTTGTGCAAACATCTGGAAAAAACAATGTCACACAATAAGGCGTGATCAAAGAAACAAAAAGTAATTATATACATTTTTATACCGTGTAGAGATGTAGATGGGAGTATTCTCTGTAACATAAATCATTACATTACAGAACATAGTTTCTTCAGCACAGTTTCATGCCTCCCTGATGCCGTCACTGTCTAAAAAGCAGTTCCTAACCTCAATCAGACTTCTCTGGTGAAATGAAATTTAAATACAACTTTATAAATCTTCATCTTCTGTACCAATATCATGACTATATATTTACATGCACTTTAAAGTAGATCAAAACTGATACACGTGTTGTCACAAACCTTGTCCAGGAAGTCCAGGTTCTCCAGTCTGACCATGACACCCTGCATGACCAAGATGACCTTGAAACCCTTTGGGCCCACGAGATCCCTTCGGCCCCTGCACACAGTGATCACTCCATTCATTTGGTTTGCATGCAGCAGACAAACTGAGGTACAAACTTCTTACATTCAGCTATATCCTATTAAAGGTAACCAAGCAGCAAATGTCTGTGGACAGTGAGAGGTAAGAAGTTTCACATCAACAAAATGATATTTAGAAAATAGGTGCCTTTTTAAATATATGAATCTACTAAGCAGTTTTTCAGATATGTGTGTGTGTCAAAGGATGAAGTCGGTACAAAACTTCACGGTTAGTAGACGTTTAGTAAACGCCTACCTCACAGCTAGCTTTTGTTTCAACAGGCAGCTCTTTAAACAAAAAGGCATGAATGCAACGGGAACAATATCACACACGCACGCGCACACACACACACACGCGCACGCACGCACACACGCACGCACGCACACGCACACACACACACACGCACGCACACACACGCATGCACGCACACGCACGCACACACACACACACACACACACACACACGCACACACACACACACACACACACACACACTTGTGTGTCATTCTTCCGACTCTAGCACTGCCAGCCCCTTGCAGGGTTTCCCACCATGCACACACTCTGTGTTTCATTCTTCGTGCCTACCGTGCTCCCCCTGTCCCCAGGCTTTCCTCTGGATCCCTCCTCCCCCCTTTTCCCTGCAGCGCCCCATTGGCCTGGGTCTCCCTGCACCAGCACAACAGAATGGCCTTAACATACTGCACAGCCAGAGATTTTCACCGAATGTGTCTCAGCCAGTTCTTCACCTTCTGTCCTGGGTTTCCAGGGATGCCACGCTCCCCCTGCAGAGACGCACAGATTCATCAGCCAACGCAGTCACATAATGTCTAACAGGAGCAATGTTTTTTCTTCTTTTGATTTCTTCACCTTCACTCCCTCCAGGCCTGTTTTTCCTTTGACACCTTTATCACCCTGAACAATAAAAATAGCAAGTGTCATCGGAACATATGTATAAATGTATAACAGTAAAAAAAGAAAAAACACTTACACTGAATCCGCTTTGCCCCTTATTGCCCTACATAAACACACAAAGGAGCTTAGTATCAGTAGCATTAAAACAAAATACAAATGGGAAACTGCTGTTTGGTTTCCAGACAGGAGTCGGGATGAGTGTGAATAACATATATGTCTGCATGTGGGCAGGACGAACTCATCTATTCAGCACAGTCTTTAATGTAGTTTATGAGATGTGTCCTAAATCAGGTAGTATATACTATGGCTACTGGCTGGTTAGTCATATAAATAATATATCCAGCCTTTAATGTACCTTCATCATCCCAGGAGTTCCTATATCTCCATACAGGCCCCTCCAGCCTCTGTCTCCCTTCTCTCCCTGTGGAAACATTGACTCATATCAGCTCATATTTTCACTGTGTAAACATTTAGATTTATACATTATTTCAATAAATGGAACATTGATGATGTCTATCACATCTAATATTCTTAAAACCTATCTGGCTTTGGATGGAAAGGCGACTGATACACCTGAGAAATCAAGTTAGTGATATGTTTTCTATGCTCGGTGTTTCCTGTAAAAACATGAAACTTTGCCCCTTTTTAAAGGATGACTGTGGCGGGGGCGTGGTTTGCTGGCCTGCTGCAGAGGAGGGGTGACATAGTGAACTCTGGGCGGCACGGAGGAGGAGAGGCAACAGGTGTACGGGACAGTGTTAATGAGGGAGATGTCTTGTGTGCCCACAGTGAGATGGAGCAGATGATGCTGGGAGGGAGTGGCTGCGTCCGAGGCAGGTGCCAAAGGTTATTTCCAAAATAAAAGACACTAAGCATAACCCGTGTGTGTTTGGGTCTTGTGTCACAATGACCTAAACTGTATAAGATGAGTCTTTTATACTTATTGAAAGACCTTGGTGTGCACAAGAAATAACAGGTAGCACAAGCATTACAACCATGATTAATAACAAAATCAACCCTGGCAGCCAACAGCAAACCAAGAACAAATGCCCCACCCTGTATGTCCGTAAATGAAGCTTTTTATTTTCATCAGGGACCTTGGGCCAAAGAAAAAAACCCTGAAGTGCCTCAGTGTCACGTGCAGGGTGCAGTGGGAATTGTATTGGGGCAATTGTCATTGTCAGTCCATCTGCGCTGTAACTGCAATAATTTAATCAACCGATTCACACTACAACCTGCTTTGCCTCTTATCTGTAGTTATTTTTATTTAATTTAATAACTGTACAGTACTCTGCTTATAGTAACCATTGTCCTTAATGTAAATATGTAAGTAGCAGCCTCGCCTCTGTCAGTGCGCCCCAGGGTGGCTGTGGCTACAATGTAGCTGCCATCACCAGTGTGTGAATGTGTGTGTGAATGGGTGGATGACTGGATGTGTAAAGCGCTTTGGGGTCCTTAGGGACTAGTAAAGCGCTACAAATACAGGCTGTTTACCGTTTATTAGTCATAGCTTTACAAATACAGGATGTGACTTTATTATTGCATAAATGCACACCTCAGAGTTCTTAGTCACACAGTCGCATTACTGAAAACATGAACTTTGTGTTACACAAAGAGTTTCTTTTTCATTTTTTCACCACTGTTTCAATTCTCTGCAATTCTCTATTTTACATGTTAGGTCTCTTTATCCATTACTTTTACACTCCTGACATTTTAGTTCAGTTTTCGTTACAGCGCCAAATCACAACTACAGTTACCTCAAGGCGTTTTATATTGACCCTACAATAATACATACAGAGAAAACCCAACAATCATATGACCCCCTGTGAGCAAGCGCTTTGGCAACAGTGGGAAGGAAAAACTCCCTTTTAACAAGAAGAAACCAGAACTTCTTCTTTTCTCCTCATTTTAGTTCTTTTTAGCTCTTAAATTAAATAGTAATTTCTGTTTTTATTTGATCAGAGCAAGTCTTTCCTTGACCATGTAGTGACCATGCAGTCAGTGTTGTGGTGTATGTCTGTATGGACGGACTTTATATAACCTTTTGACCTGGCTGTCCCATGGCTCCTTGCATTCCACCTTCTCCCTCTGGACCTAACACACCAAGCTGACCCTGAAATACACTCACCAGTTAGCTTTTGCTTTCATGACATCTTACATGCAGTATTTATGAGCCTGAAAAGATGGGATAACTGTCTTACACTGTACCTTCGATCCTCTGGCTCCCCTACAGCCCTGCAACAGTAACAGTACCATTACCGTAACAGTACATATGGCGGCGGGGGGGGGGGGGGGGGGGGGTTAAATATGTAAAAAGATGGTCCTGCATACTTTTTCTCCTTTAGGTCCTGTGATGTGTTCTGTTATGTCAACCTGGAGAGTTACAGAGAAATTACAAAAAACGAGTTCTTTTACATCATGCTTCAATTCTCACACCTTTTCTTTCTTTGAATGAATCAATGTGGGTGCTACAGGTTGGGCTAAAGGCTAAAGGGTTTGAAACATTTATTCCTGAAGAAAGTCTTGAAGGAATAATTTTAAAACAAAGCTAATTTGTGGGTAACAGAGAGGAGGGAGATCATCACCATTAGCTCTGCTTTCCATTTGATTGGAGGAAACATAGGTGGTGGAAGAGGAGGAGTGATGAAGACTTCACATTTTGAAACTGACCACCTGCTGCCTCTGCTGGATGGGAATCCTGCACAGGCAGAGAGTACAAAAATCATGTTAATTACTGTGTTCCCTGTGCATTCTGGGAAAGGAGGGCACTGAGATCAATCAGATCTATAATCATGACATAGTGACGGTTTTAGGCAGTATGTGAAGTAAAAAACACTTTCTAAAACAAATCACATCTTGTGTTTTGATTTTACGTACCATCCATGACATCATGTTATCCAGAGTGGTCCTATGATCAAGGCTCTGTGGCTCAGACATTAAATATTGTGGGGCATTGATTCTTGATTTGTATATTTCACTGTCTGACTTGTCTGCACAGCAGTCATGCTGCTGCATGTGCAGTCACCAACCACCTTTCCACTCTTTATTCTCTTCATAGCGGCCCACACTTCCTCCTTGCTAATGCCCTGCACACGTGTGGGCCGCTGTGAAGAGAATGAAGAGTGGAAAGGTGGCTGGCAGATTTCTAGGAGAGAGGGCAGCAGACCTTTTAGGCTGTTTAACCAGACTGTTCACCACAGTCCTCATGCCCGAGGAATGGAAAAGAAATGTACTGGTACCCATCCCAAAACGTTGATTCTTTTCATCTGGACGTTTTCAGTGAGAGAAACACGGCACTCATCCAAGAGACGTCTTCAGTCTCAGCTGACTGCTGGTTTCCCCAATCTTATAAGCAGTACATTTGCATAATGACTGAAACCAGCAGTACTGAATGAACAATGGGCTGGGAGGTCAATTCGTTGATTATTAAAATGTAATGTCAGTCAGCTGAGACTGAAGAAGTCACTTGGATGAGTGACGAAACATTTGTCCCACTGGAAACGCTGCATCCAGATGAACAGAATCAACTTTTGGGGTTTACTTACCTGGATGACTGAGCATGCATCAAGGCACTGGAACTGATGTTCAAGAGCAAGGGTGATATGCAGAGCTCTAGTAACTACACAGGTTAAAGTTAATGACACATACTATGAAGATAAAGTAAAGTGTTGTGGAAGCTAGGCTGAGAAGAGAGGTGACAATCAGTGAGCAGCAGTGTGGCTCCCTATCAAGAAAGAGCTCTATGTGATGTTTGCTTTGAGAGTGTTGATGGAGAAGAATGGAGAAGGTCAGAAAGAGTCTCACTGACTCTTTGTGGCTCTCAAGAACGCAGATAATAGAGAGAGAGAGCCAAGAGAGGACGGACTGTTTACTCCAGAGATGAGCTGATCGCCCTGATGCCGGCCGGCTCGCTGGCCAGGCCCGCAGAAGTACCAGCTGATATTTGGAGGAAAACGCATCGGGGATGCAGAGGTCAAGGACAGAAGAGAAGAAAGAAGGAGACGGTGAGACAGCGGAGGCTCGAAGCGAGGAGGAGCTATAAATCGTGTCTGCCGTCTATCGTGATGGGAAATGTGCGATCGTTGGCAAATAAAATCGACGAGCTCTCAGCACTCGTACGGAGTCAGAGGGAATACCGAGAGTGTAGCCTGATGTGTTTCACCGAATCATGGATGCACCAGGACATTCTCGATGAGAATGCTTCCGTGGAAGGCTTCCACACTGTTCGGGCGGACAGGGACAGCATCGCTAGCGGTAAGCGTAAAGGAGGTGGGCTTGCTGTTTTAGTTAACAACCAGTGGTGTAACCCTGCCAACATAACAATCAAAGAAAAGATTTGTTGCCCGGACATTGAACTGTGTGCTGTTGGACTCAGGCCGTATTATTTACCCAGGGAATTCTCTCACGTCATCTTGGTGGCTGTTTATGTTCCTCCCTCTGCTAACCCCACAGCTGCATGTGACACTATCCACTCTGCCATAGCTCGGCTACAGACTCAGCACCCGAGTGCCTTTATTGTGATCTCGGGTGACTTCAACCATGTATCACTGGACAATACACTACCAACATTCAAACAATATGTGGACTGTCCCACCAGGGGAGAGAAAATTTTAGGAGGTGGTCAGAGGAGGCAATAGCGGAACTACAGGGCTACTTTGAGGTGACCAACTGGGAGACACTCTGTGAGCCTCACGCCGAGGACATCAATGGGCTTACTGAGTGTATCACAGACTACATAACTTTCTGCACCGACTCCATTGTTCCAGCTCAGACTGTTCATTGTTACCCAAATAACAAGCCGTGGGTGACTAAGGACATCAAGGCCCTCCTCAACAACAAGAAGAGGGCTTTCAGAGGGGGCAATAAAGAGGAGGTGAGGAAGGTCCAGGTGTTACTAAAGGACAAGATCAGAGAGGCTAAGGACAATTACAGGAGGAAGCTGGAGTGGAAACTCCAGCAGAACAGCATGAGAGAGGTGTGGAGGGGCATGAAGACCATCACTGGATTCAGGCCAACCAACAGCAGGGGAGCTGAGGGAGGTGAGAATAGAGCCGACGAGTTGAATCTGTTTTTCAATAGATTCGACACCACAGTGTCTGCTCCCACCCCCACAACCTCACCTGCAGTCAGCCTGGAATCCAGAGCCACACCACTGTGCCAGCCTCTCTCTTCACATGTTGCCTCCTGTGAGATTCCTGACACCCCTCCCCCACCCATCACCTTCACTCAATACCAGGTTGAGATGCAAATGAGGAGACTTCACTCAGGCAAGTCTGCTGGACCAGACGGAGTGAGTCCCCTCGTCCTCAAGACCTGTGCCCCCCAGCTGTGTGGAGTCTTTCATAAACTGTTTATGCTGAGTCTGAGTCTGCAGAGGGTCCCGGTGATGTGGAAGACATCATGCCTCGTCCCTGTACCAAAGACGCCTCGTCCCAGTGGCCCCCAGGATTACAGGCCCGTGGCACTGACCTCCCACATCATGAAGACCCTGGAAAGGCTCATCCTGGACCAGCTGCGACCCATAGTAAGACCACATCTGGATCCCCTTCAGTTCGCTTATCAGCCTCGTCTCGGAACTGAGGACGCCATCATCTACCTGCTCAATCGTGTCTACACCCATCTGGACCAGCCGGCGAGCACTGTGAGGGTCATGTTTTTTGACTTTTCTAGTGCTTTCAACACCATCAGGCCGACCCTCCTGGGTGATAAGTTAGCAGCGATGCAGGTGGATGCTTCTCTGGTGTCCTGGATTGTTGATTACCTGACAGGAAGACCACAATATGTACGTCTCCCACAGTGTGTGTGTCTCCCACACAAGGTGATCAGCAACACAGGGGCACCACAGGGGACTGTCCTCTCCCCCTTCCTCTTCACCCTCTACACCACAGACTTCAGCCACTGCACAGAGACCTGCCATCTTCAGAAGTTTTCTGATGACTCTGCGGTGGTTGGATGCATCAGCAGGGATGATGAGACAGAGTACCGGGCTGTGGTCGACTCCTTTGTCACGTGGTGTGAGCAGAATCATCTGCAGCTCAACGTGGCAAAGACCAAGGAACTGATCGTGGACTTCAGGAAGACCAGGAAACACTTGACCCCTGTTTCAATCCAGGGGGTCAGTGTTGACATTGTGGAGGACTATAAATACCTTGGAGTACACATTGACAATAAACTGGACTGGGCTAAAAACACCACAGCACTTTACAGGAAGGGCCAGAGTCGTCTCTATTTTTTGAGGCGACTGAGGTCCTTGATCTGCCAGAAAAGCATTCCAGCGTTAAGCTTAACAACCGATATATGGAGCAACTGCCTCTCTCTCTCTCTCTCTCTCTCTCTCTCCCTCTCCTGCTGCTACTTCATTCATAAAACTGATCAATGATCATCTGATCGGCTCTTCTGTCGCGACTCCGTCTCTCTTGTTTGTTTTTGGCTCACTTTACACCAGAAAGAGGAAACCAGCAGATAAACAATTAAAAAATACACTATATCGGATTCATATTGGTATCAGCAGATATCTAAATTTATGATATCGGTATCGGACATAAAAAAGTGGTATCGTGCCATCTCTAGTGTGAACGAGAGGGAGACAGGTGGAAAGGTGAACATGGAAGGAAGAGAGGTAATAAGGATAGATGAGTTTACATACCTGAAGTCAGCCATCTAAGGCAATAGTGCACAAGAGTGTTCAAGAAGAAAGAGCAGGTAGGGTGGAGTGGGTGGAGATGAGTGTCAGGGGCGATTTGTGACAGAACAATAGCAGCAAGAGTGAAAGGGGAGGTGTCCAAGATGTTAGTGAGACCTGCTATGATGTATCGTTTGGAGATGCAGGTCACGGCCGCAGCATTAAATCACGGAAAAGCAGGGTTATGAGTGGTCTTGTGGTGTGATGTGCAGCTGGCAGCTTGGGTGTAAATAAATGGCTCAAAATTACAATTTGTGGTCCCGCCATGCCTTATTCACACCACAATGAGTTCATCACAACAGTTCTGCCTGAGCAGTTTGGAAACAAAGGGGCAAGGCTGAGATGGTTTGGACATGTACAAAGTTGCACAGGGGATATATTTAATAAAGGACGTTCAAGATGGAGCTGCCAGGTAGGGGAAATGCTCATTAACAGACAGTTACTTCAATATTTTTGATTAATTTCTCCGGCCCCAACTCAGCTCTCTCCTTCACCAGGCTCAACACAGAAGTGTTTTCAGCCTCTCTCCATGCACAGATATATCACGTTGACCTCCTTGGTCAACGTGATATATCTGTGTGGCCCCTCCCTTGTTCGACCACACCACCTAATATCCGCTACTTGTCGTGTGACCACGAAGGGCCCTTGCCATTTGAAGTATCAATCACATCTTAATGGTTTAATCTGAAACTCACTGAGGTGGGTGCTTTACCTTAGGAGGCAAGAAAGTGTTAGTGTTTATGGACTTAACTGTTATCCAGTGTTTGACTCACTTGTTGTAATAGAGGAAGCAGCCGACGGGAGGCTGCTTAGCAACGCAGTCCATCCTAGGATCAGCTGAGTCAGCATCTCAACACTTCCTGCAACCACAAATCATGACCACTAAGGAAAGTACTGCTTCCCTCTGTGGTCATTTAAATATGGCTTCATGTCTCTCCTTCCGAACCAACACCCACCATCTTTTTCTATCAGGTGGAAAATCTGATGAGGAGACTAGCAGAAAGATCCATGAAACCATCAGTGATGACAGATATGTAATTAATAATTCAGACACAGCATGAAAGAAGGGTTTCAATGGGTTGCAAAGCTGCTTGGAGATCCACACCAACGTCAGGCAACGGATGTGTGTGGGCCCTGAGATCAGATATTTTAGGACAGATGGCAGGAATATAATTTGTTTAAGTTGAGCTAATATGAGACAACAGTTTAAAGAGCAGAAGCCTCATTTATTATACTTCAGATCAAAACATTTAATCAAATGACTGTAGTTTAAGTCAGATCTGTCTTTAGACAGGTGCACATGTGTGTGGATGTGTATGTGTTGTGAGATTATTATATTATCTTATGCCACGTTAGACCCCTAATTAAAGATTGTGAAATCATTATGTAGTTTTAGTTTGCATTATTCTCCTGACTTAGAAGAAGGTGAAACTATTACACTTATTAAACTGAGTTGTATTACACTAGACTGCTGATTTATTGTGAATGAATGATATTGTTTATGATGCATTATACTGCTGAGTTATAAGAAATACTGTTTTCAGAGAGTCATCACCTTATTTGTCTGACTAGAAAAGAACAGGACAGACTGCACAGGAAGCCGAGGTCATAACTTGGACTTACTGAGAGAGAAAGAATGTGGATGTTTAGGCTTTGTGACTAGGTGGAGGAGGGGCTGAAGCTATAAGAATGTGAGGAACGCTCAGACGCTTTGAGATCAGGCGGACACCCTCCCGCGCTCATCTCCCATCCGGATGGTTTATGCTCATAAAGTGTTGAATTGTATGGAATAAAAGATTGTTGATTGAGCATTTATACACCGAGTATTGTCCTTCCTTCAGCCCAACGATCAAAAGAATTGGGAGATTTAACAGTGTGCACGAGAGGAAGATTTAGAACGTCACGCTTAAAATAATTCACCCTTCGCAGTTGTGACTCTTCCAGCTCACAGTGGAACTTAAGTTTTCTTAGCCTGGACTCGGCTGCAATGCCAAACACATATTACAAACTTGAAGTTAAATAATCTGAAAGACCTCCAATGCAGGACCGTAGTCCCTCCACTGTAAACTCTAATTTAATAAATGGAATTTATTAATGTTCTTGTCCTGTTCATAAAACCCAATAAATAATGGAGAAGAACTTTTCCCCTAATATGTAATTAAGTATAAGAGTTCAGGTATGTTCATGCATTATAGTCAGTGTAGCGTGTCTTACCTCAGTGCTGTTTCCTGCTCAGTGCCTGGGAAAGCTCTAGTCCTGTACTGGAGATGTCTGTTGGAGCTGCATCTCTTCCTGGTCATGGTCCAGCAGAACTGCAGCCCAATCTGCTATGCTTGCACGTTCAGTCTGGCTTAATCTCAATCAACTGTGGAAATGCAATGCAGCTTCTGGCACTGCTTCACAGGAATAATCAGATAATTACTTTAACACTGAGCCAAAGAGGAGCCTGCTGATCAGGACACATGCTGTGGAGGATGTTGGGTCTGTGTTTCCACAAACCCCGCTAATTCTAGAGACTTATTCATCATGAAGAAAACAAGACAGTCGATCGATCCATTACTTGCGCAAGGGAGGCCTCTCATCTGTGTCCAGCACGACAAAGACCCCAATGATGGCCTCCTCTCGCTGCCTTTTATTGACAAACTTCAAACAATAGTTTACAAAGCACCTCCCCTTGCAACCCCCTTTGGTTACAAAGACAAGGCACTGTATGTGTGAACTTCTGTAAGTGTGTGTGTGTGTGTGTGTGTGTGTGTGTGTGTGTGTGTGTGTGTGTGTGTGTGTGTTTGACCTCCTGCTGACCAAAGGGTCATAAACCCAGGAAGCTTACATCGAAAGAAACAGATCTTTCAGATAGGATGTATCTACAATAAAACCTCCCCCAGCACAGAGTGGCTGGAGAGGTGGTCAGGATCAAAGGAATGGCTTTGATCCTGCTGCTTAAACTAAGACTGTACAAATTTAAGAAACACAATGGCAACATTCAACAATTAGACTTAACAGAGGATGAAACTTTGAAAGCAGTCTGTAGCACTTTCTGTCATAATATATTACATGAATATATCAGAGCCCCATCAGTGCTGTTCATCCTGCACTGCAGCAATGGTCATAGTGGGTAACTGAAATAGTTTAAGTACTTTTTGCCCCGTAGAAATCAGCTGATCTTCAGTGAGCCCTTTGGATAAATATTTAGACCTTCGTACATTTCCAGGTGCGGGAGTGGGCTGATTGTTCCCTCAGTGGTCATGAGAATTTGAATAATTATGATGAAGAAACTGACCTCCCAGCCCATTGTTCATTCAGTGGGCTGGTTTCAGTCATTGTGCAAATGTACTGTTTATAAGTTTGGGGAAACCTGTAGTCAGCTGAGACTGAAGACGTCACTTGGACGAGTGACAAAACGTTTCTCCCGTTGAAAACGCTGCATCCAGATGAACAGAATCAACTTTTGGAGATTTACTTTCCTGGATGATTGAGCATGCATCAAGGCATCTGAAATAAAGCTGATCCATCTCTGTCCTCACACACTCGGGATCTGAAGTTCTACTTTTACATTTTTCAGTTCTACAGTTCTGCTGACATATGAGCTGTTTCTTTGTGAACATACCTCATTAACAATTATTCAGACAGTGTTTTTAAGCTGAATATTTGCAACAAACTCAGTAAAAAAAACAACAACAAAAACCACAGTCAGTACTAAAAAATTAATCAGTGGAAAAATTAAACACACATGTTTACTTACGCTGCCAAGTGGGAGTAGTTGGTTTCAGTACATAAATATTGGGCTTTGGTATTTAATCCGTAGTTATTGGTGTGACTATGGTGTGATTATTAATCACTGTATTCAAAAATGAGTAGAGGGACAGGGTGGCTTGCTTGGCTCCTTTGGGTGGCACTGTCACTTGGTGTTAACTCGCTCTGCGGTAGAGTATCACTTCCTGTTCCTGCTCAAACACAGTGGTGTTTCTGAGTAGCTTATCTGCTTGGCAATTTAATTAAAAACCGTAAGATACATTTTTTCCATAGTATAATCTTCACGTGCTTCATCCGAAGCACACTTTCTGTGTACTCACTCCCTAATTTATAGCCAAAGTATTCACTCACTGAGTCTTTACTGTTTCGCTAGCTTAGCTTAACTCATAGCCAACTCACTAGCACCATGGCCTCTTCACCTGTCCGTCCTGCAGTTTTTTGCTCATTGTGTCAGATGTTTAGTTACTCCTCGGCCTCCTTTAGCAGTAATTATATCTGTAACAAATGTAGCATATTTGCAGCTCTGGAGGAGACTCGGCTTCGCACCCTTCATTCACCCGTAGCTAGCCAGGCCCCTGTAGCGGTGCAGCCAAGATAGCGTAGGCCTCGCTCCCTGTTCCCCGGCAGACCCCAAGCAGCTGGGGAAAGAGGGCGGCTGGGTGACAGTGAGGAGGAAGCATAGTCTTAAACAGAAGCCCCAGGTACACCACCAACCTGTTCATGTGTCTAACCGTTTTCCCCACTCGGCGACACACCCATCGGGGGTCAAACTCTGGTAATTGGTGATTCTGTTCTCAGACATGTGAAGCTAGAGACACCGGCAACCATAGTCAATGGTCTTCCAGGGACCAGAGCAGGCGACATTGGAAACCTGGTCTTGTTTAGTGATGTTCGATTCGTGAACGAATCGTTCAATACTCGAGAATCACTTTACTGACTCGTGAATCATGACTCACAAGCCCAACTGACTCACTGACTCATCCCTGTTTCTGTTAGCAAACTAATTCGCTTAGTAGAAATATATCTAGCTTATAATTAAAATTGCGGGGGGAACAAACAACAGCCAGTTTCTTAACAAAAGCATTTCTGCTCTGAACTGGAAGAAAAAACCCTGAGTAGAAGCTCACATCAAGAAAATAGCTCCTCGGTTCACAGTAGCATCGCTCTGCTAACATGCTAACAACACATTTGAGCTACTCACCCCCTCCCTTCCTGTGTTGAATCGTAAGCGTAAGCAAATCACTCAGGACTCGCTCACCCCCTCCCTCCTGTGCTGAATCATAGAGCGAACGAATCACTCATCACTCACTAACCCCCTCCCTCCTGTGCTGAATCATAGAGCGAACGAATCACTCAGGACTCACTAACCCCCTCCCTCCTGTGCTGAATCATAAGCTTAAGCGAATCACTCAGGACTCACTAACCCCCTCCCTCCTGTGCTGAATCATAGAGCGAGCGAACGAATCACTCACTCACTCACCCCTCCCTCCTGGCTCACAGCTTCTTCTTCTTCTTGGTTGGCAACCAATGTTAAGGCGCATTACCGCCCCCTGGCTCACAGCTCAGTGGACATTTAGATGAGAAAATATATATTTAACACATTTAAGGAAAATACTAATAAAATAAAAATAAACAAAATAAATGTTTATTAAGCAATTTTGATAGGAAACTGCTTAATTTTAGAATCAGAATCAGAATCAGAATCAGAATGGGTTTATTGCCAGATGTTGAGGTTTACAACATTAGGAAATTGCTGCGGTGCTTCAGTGCAGACAATAAGAATTAAAGTGCTATGTAGAAAGAAAGATATGTGCATGAGATATACATGAGATATATACATGAGAATAAGAATTATGAGTGCTACGTAGAAAGATATATACATGAGTGCAGGTGGTGATCAGTGCCAAACATGAAATGATGCAGTGACACAGCGTAGGGTCATGTGTTAGTGGCGGGGACAATCATGTGGTTATTGTTCATGTGTCCAACAGCAGAGGGGAAGAAACTGTTCTTATGGCGAGAGGTTCTGGTGCGAATGGACCGGAGCCTCCTGCCTGAGGGGAGCAGGTCAAACAGACTGTGTCCAGGGTGAGAAGGGTCAGCTGAGATCCGGGCTGCACGCCGCAGTGTCCTGGAGGTGTACAGGTCCTGCAGAGATGGGAGTCTGCAGCCAATCACCTTCTCAGCAGAGCGCACAACACGCTGCAGTCTCTGTTTGTCCCTGATAGTGGCTCCAGCGTACCACACGGTGATGGAGGAGGTGAGGATGGACTCGATGATTGCAGTGTAGAATTGCATCATCGTCCGTGTTGGCAGGTTGAATTTCTTCAGCTGCCTCAGGAAGTACATCCTCTGCTGGGCTTTCTTGATGACGGAGGTGATGGTGGGCTCCCACTTCAGGTCCTGGGTGATGGTGGTACCCAGGAAGCGGAATGAGTCCACAGAGGTGATGGGGGTGTCAGTCAGGATGATGGGGGGGAGTGGGGCTGTGTGCTTCCTGAAGTCCACAATAATCTCCACTGTCTTCTGGGCATTCAGCACCAGGTTGTTGTGGCTGCACCAGGACACCAGACGTTCAACCTCCCTCCTGTAGGCAGACTCGTCCCCGTCCGAGATGAGCCCAATGACGGTGGTGTCGTCTGCGAACTTGATTAGCTTGACAGACTGGTGGGTGGAGGTGCAGCAGTTGGTGTACAGGGAGAAGAGCAGAGGAGAAAGAACACAGCCCTGAGGGGAGCCGGTGCTGATGGTCCGGGAGTCCGAGACATTCTTTCCCAGCCTCACGTGCTGCTTCCTGTCCGTCAGGAAGTCAGTGATCCACCGGCAGATGGGATCAGGCACATTCATCTGGGAAAGCTTGCCTCGGAGATGGTCTGGAAGTGTTTTTGCTCTTTTATGCTCCATAAAATAGTTTGTTTTTTTTTAGAATCATTCATCTTAGTGTCTGTTAGTACATGACTTAATAATTGATCAACAAATCGATTTACTCTGCCTTACAGAAACCTGGTTGCAGCAGGATGATTATGTTAGTTTAAATGAATCAACACCCCCGAGTCATTCTAACTACCAGAAACCTCGAAGCACAGGCCGAGGGGGCGGTGTGGCAGCAATTTTTCACACCAGCCTATTAATCAACCAAAGACCCAGACAGACTTTTAATTCATTTGAAAGCCTGATGCTTAGCCTCGTCCACCCCAGCTGTAAAACTCAGAAACCAGTCTTACTTGTTATCATCTATCGTCCACCTGGGCCTTACACAGAGTTTCTGTCTGATTTCTCAGACTTTTTATCTGATTTAGTTCTCAGCTCAGATAAAATAATTATTGTGGGTGATTTTAACATCCATGTAGATGCTAAAAATGACAGCCTGAACATGGCATTTAATCTGTTACTAGACTCAACTGGCTTCTGTCAAAATCTAAAAGAACCCACCCACCACTTTAATCACACTCTAGATCTTGTGTTAATATATGGCATAGAAACTGAACATTTAACAGTGTTTCCTGAAAACCCTCCCCTGTCTGATCATTTCCTGATAACATTTTGTTACGGATTCAAATATTGGGATGGACACAAGAGGAAAAACCACAATAACAACACTGGTCCGGCCGGGTTGAGTCAAACGATGATTTTAATGAACACACGCGTGGGAGATGGATGCCGTACGCAGACAGCATCAGATCTCAAAATGGTGGAGCATTGATCAAACTCTTATAGCCTCTAGTGGCCCCCACCTTATCATAAAAGCCTAAACATTCACATGCTTTCTCTCACACAGCGCCTAAGTTACGACTTTGGCTCCCTGTTTATCTGCTCCTGTTGAGATGGGGCAGAAAACTCCAGCATGTTCTGTTCTCTTCTAATCAGACAAATAAGGCGATGACTTTCTGCGAACAGTATTTCTTATAACTCAGCAGTATAATGCATCATAAAACAATATCATTCATTCACAATAAATCAGCAGTCTAATATAATGCAAATCAGTTTAACAAATACAATAGTTATCACCTTCTTCTAATTCAGGAGAATAATGCAAACTAAAACTACATAATAATTCACAATCTTTAATTAGGGGCATAACATGGCATAAAATAATATTATAATCTCACAATTTACATTTACAATAATTGATTACGCAGCAGTGGAGAGTAGACTTTATCACAGTAGATGTCTTTCTGAAAGCGCTGTAACTAAGTTTAAGAATATAATCCACCCACTGTTATCATCTTCAATGCCCTGTACCAACATAGAGCAGAGCAGCTATCTGAACGCTACCCCAACAGAGGTCGATCATCTTGTTAATAATTTTACCTCCTCACTACGTACGACTCTGGATACTGTAGCTCCTGTGAAAACTAAGGTCTCTAATCAGAACAGGGCTCTAGAGTGCGACCAATTTGGTCGCAAATGCGACCAAATTTTTCAGTGGTGCGACTAAAAATAAATATTTGGTCGCACAGGTGCGACCAACTGTTCCGGTAACAAAAAAAAAATCTCTGTAACTCTCCGTGTGGTCAACAACAGACACACATTATGCCCCTATCGTGGACTAAACCAATCAGAGATAGTCAGGGGCGGGACCTCTCTGATTGGCCGTGGTCCAGTTGAAAGTGCAGGTGGAAGAGAGAGGTGAGTAGCTTGAATAAAGCGATATCAATTCATTAACGGATTCCACACAAAGACCTAAACACGGAGCGGACCCAACACATCAGAATCAGCTTCGTCTTTCTCGGCTTTCTCACCCGACGGCCTGAACACGGACACGCTGTCGGAGCTTAGCGATTCTTCGGGTCCGCGCTGTGTTTACGTCTTTTTGCGCTGATTCTGAGCTGCAGGTTTTGCCTCTCTCCAACCAAAATTCACCGAGCCTGCAGCAAAAGAAGCAGCAAACTGCGCTTCACATTTGATCAATGTCGTCATGAATTCCCTCTGACTTTTGCTGTTTTGCTTCCACCACGATAAAAATCACACTTCCTGCACAGCTCTCTCTCTCTCTGTACTTCAGGAACAGTTTCCCGTCTCAAATCTGTTTTCTGCATTATTCATTCGCTTATTACCCACCAGTCTAGCGTTGTTTACAGCGCTTTTTCTTTTTTCACTTAAATGACCTCGGACAAGAAAGCCTAATTTCTGCTGTTCAATACTGAAGAAATTTAAATTTCTTAAAATTATGCAAAATTGCAGAATATTTTTAAGGTTATCTGCTATAAAAAGCCAGACCAGGAAAATCTCCTTCATGTTTTCCTGTGTTTTATTCTCAGTTACTTTCACACAAAGGCATCTGCTGTGATTTTCACAATTCTGATGAAGTCTCATGTGTATCAGTACTGATAAATGATCAGAATTATAATATTTCTGACTGTCTGAGGCTAAATTGAATCAAATCAGGACTTTGAGAACCGGAATTGAATGGATTATAGAAATCAGTGATGATACTCAGCCCTAGTGAGCAGCCTAGGCCTGGGAGAAGTGGATGTACTGTAGCTGTGGGTAATAAGAAAAGATGAAAAGAACTATTGATAACTTTTTTGTTAAGTTAAGGCCTGATCTGTCTGAAATTCATAGCCAGTGCTCTGACACGGTGCCATCAATATTTGAATGCTGAAAAAGCACAGTGTATCCAGAAAACACATTATATGCTGCAGTAAATGCACTGCCCAAGTGTCCCCTCTCCCCACGGCCTTTCAGCAGCAGACAGCAGCAAACAGGTCGTCAGAGGAGGCCAAGATGATGATTAAGTTTTTAACATTTTCTACAATATTGACAAAGCACTTTAAGCACAAGTTTGTTAGTTAATAATTTAGAAATTAATATTGTCTGTATGGACTTCCCCCCCCAAAGAAAGTGCACATGTAAAACTGCGGTGTTAAGCGATGCGGTTGAAAAATTTGAGTGCGCCTAACTTTTGTGCCGGTACGCCTAAATTTTTAAAGTTAGGCGTACCGGTGCGCCCATGTCAAAAAGTTAGTCTAGAGCCCTGAATCAGAAGTACCTGACTCCGTGGTATAATTCTCAAACACGTAGAATAAAGCAGATGACTCGTAAGCTGGAGAGGAAATGGCGTGTCACAAATTTAGAGGATCATCATTTAGCCTGGAGAAATAAAAAAAAAAAACAACATAAAATGAAGGAACAACAAGTAAGCCTGCAGTGCGAGAGCAAAGTGCTCTAATGGGGTGATATGGTACTACAAGGTCATTAAGATAAGATGGGGCCTTCCAGGCATCCAGGTCTTTATGTCTTTAAGACATTCCTGCAGTTTAACTCATTGGTGTGTGTTATCTGGCTTCATGGACAGATAGAGCTGGGTGTCATCTGCATAGTAGTGTAAATGTATGCTATGTCTTCTAATGATGCTGCCTAAGGGAAGCATGTATAATGTAAACAGAATTGGTCCTAGCACTGAACCCTGTGGAACTCCATAATTAACCTCAGTGTGTGAAGAGGACTCTCCATTTACATGTACAAACTGGAGTCTATTAGATAGATATGATACAAACCACTGCAGTGCAGTACCTGTAATACCTACAGCATGTTCTAATCGCTCTAATAGGATATTATGGTCGACAGTATCGAACGCTGCACTGAGGTCTAGCAGGACAAGCACAGAGATGAGTCCACTGTCAGAGGCCATAAGAAGATCATTTGTAACCTTCACTAAAGCTGTTTCTGTGCTGTGATGAGCTCTGAAACCTGACTGAAACTCTTCAAATAAGCCATTCCTCTGCAGATGATCTGTTAGCTGTTTGACAACTACTCTTTCAAGGATGTTTGATATGAAAGGAAGGTTGGAGATTGGCCTATAATTAGCTAAGACTGCTGGGTCTAGAGATGCTTTTTGAGTAAGGCAAGGCAAGTTTATTTGTATAGCACAATTCAACAACAAGGTGATTCAAAGTGCTTTACAGAGACATTAGAAACAAAAACAAATAAAAAGCATGATTTAAAATTGATTAAAACAAGCAAACAAACAAACTAACTAATTAACAAACAAACAAACAAAACAGTATATAAAATCAAAACAGATAAAATCAGAACAGTAGATAAAATCAGTAGTTAAATGTAAGTTTTGAAATTTAAGCTTAAAAGTGTGGATTTGGTGCTTTATTCAAGGTTCAAGGTTCTTTATTTGTCACATGCATAGTTATACAAGTATAACACACAGTGAAATGTAGCCTGACACGCTCCTCGACATGTGCAAAAATTGTGTGTGTGTGTGTGTGGGGGGGGGGGGGGGGGGGTAGAGGAAGAACATTATATATATACACTCAACAAAAATATAAACGCAACACCTTTGTTACTGCTCCCATTCCCCATGGGATGGACGTAGAGACCTAAAATTCATTCCAGATACACAATATAACCATCCCTCCCAAACAGTGGTCACAAATCAGTCCAAATGTGTGGTAGTGGGCACATCTGCCATATTGAGATAATCCATCCCACCTCACAGGTGTGCCACATCAGGATGCTGATCTGACATCATGAGTAGTGCACAGGTGTAACTCAGACTGCCCACAACAAAAGGCCACCATGGAATGTGCAGTTTTTTGCGCTATTGGGGGTCTGGGGACCCAGAACCGGTCAGTATCTGGTGTGACCACCATCAGCATCCTGATGTGGCACACCTGTGAGGTGGGATGGATTATCTCAATATGGCAGATGTGCCCACTACCACACATTTGGACTGATTTGTGACCACTGTTTGGGAGGGATGGTTATATTGTGTATCTGGAATGAATTTTAGGTCTCTACGTCCATCCCATGGGGAATGGGAGCAGTAACAAAGGTGTTGCGTTTATATTTTTGTTGAGTGTATATATATATATATATATATATATATATATATATATATATATATATATATATATATATATATAACACACAGTGAAATGTAGCCTGACACGCTCCTCGACATGTGCAAAAAAATTGGGGGGGGGGGGGGGGGGTGTAGAGGAAAAACATTATATATATATATATATATATATATATATATACATACACACACATATAGTATATACATTGGGTGAATGTGCAGTAGTAGCAGCAAGCAGGTGAATTCTGTACATTAGTATGAATAGACATCTGACTATTTTACAGGATAGACAATATAAACATATTTAAAATTAAAGGAATTTGAAATGTACATTGTTCCTTGGTTTAGTGTCTGGAAGAGAGTCCTGTCTCAGTCAATTATAGATGATGTGAGAGGGCGGGTGTGTGTGTTTAGGGCTCGGATGGCTTGGGGATAGAAGCTCCTCTTGAGTCTCTCTGTCCTTGCCCGGAAGATGCGGAACCTTCTACCAGATTGCAGAAGTTGGAACAGTTTGTTGCCAGGATGGGACGGGTCCTTCAGTATCTGCGCTGCTCTAGTCCGGCATCTCCTGGTGTAGGTGTCCTGAAGCGGGGGGAGAGCAATCCTGCAGCAGCGTTCTGCTGTACGGATCACTCTCTGGAGAGCTTTTTGGTCCTTCACACAGCTGTTCCCAAACCACGATGTCATGTTCTGTGTGAGGATGCTCTCCATAGCGTCTGTATAGAAAATCCCGAGGATCTCTGGAGAGACCCTGAACTTCCTCAGTTGTCGTAGGTGATACAGGCGCTGCCTAGCCTTTTTGGTCTGGACCTGAATGTGGGCAGCCCATGTCAGGTCTGAGGAGATGTGGACACCAAGGTACTTAAAGGACTGCACCCTCTCCACTGGAGCTCCATTGATGATAATGGGCTTGTAGTCTCTGTGCTGACCCCTTCTGAAGTCCACCACCAGCTCCTTGGTCTTACCGACGTTCAGCTGGAGGTGGTTGTCCTGGCACCATGATGCCAGATTCTTCACTTCATCCATGTAGGCCGCCTCATCGTTGTTGGAGATGACACCCAACACCACTGTGTCGTCAGCAAACTTCACAATGGTGTTGGAGCCATGGGTGGCCACACAGTCTGAAGTGTAGAGGGAGTAGAGCAGTGGCGAGAGGACACATCCCTGAGGTGCTCCTGTGTTGATGGTGATGCTGTTGGAGAAGCACCTGCCCACCCTCACCACCTGAGTTCTGCCAGTGAGGAAGTCCAACACCCATGCACACAGACGGCTGTTAAGTCCCAGATCCCTGAGCTTTGTGAACAGTCTGCAGGGCACTATTGTGTTAAACGCTGAACTGTAATCAACAAACAGCATTCGCACATAGTTACCCTGTTTCTTGTCCACGTGGCTGAGAGTGGTGTGTAGGACGTGGGCGATGGCATCCTCTGTGGATCTGTTGGATCTGTAGGCGAACTGCAGCGGATCTGTGGTGTCTGGGATGGAGGAGGAGATGATGTTCTTCAGCAGCCTCTCAAACACCTTCATTACTACCGAGGTCAGTGCAACTGGCCGGTAATCGTTCAGGGATGAGGGTTTGCTGTTCTTGGGCACAGGGATGATGGTGGATCTTTTGAAGCATGTGGGGACCACAGACTTCGCCAGGGACTCGTTGAAGATGTAAGTGAACACACCTGCTAGCTGGTCAGCACAGCAGCGCAGCAGACGGCCGGTGATGCCGTCTGGCCCCGCCGCTTTCCTTGTGTTCACTCTCCTCAATGCCGCTCGGACGTCATGCTCCGCGATGCTGGTCACCGGTCTCTCGCTGATGACGTCACTGTCCTCGGTAGTCAGGCGGTAGATAGCATTAGCCGCCTGGCTAACCTCGAAACGGGCGTAGAACTGATTCAGCTCGTTGGTGAATGCAGAGTCGGCGTTGATCGGTGCCACATACTCCGTGTGTCACCCTGGTGGAAGCGGGACTCCACACATTCCCGGTACCGGCGTTTGGTATCTCTCACCGCGCGCTGCACGCCGTATGAGGCCACTTTGTAGGCGCTCATATCGCCAGTGGCGAGACCCGCGTTGTAGGAGGCGGTCCTGGCGTTTACTGCAGTGCGGATCGATCTGTCCATCCACGGTTTCTGGTTTGGGAATGTGGTGACTCTCGCAGTGGGGATAATCTCCTCTGCTAGCATATAGCCTGTCAACTGTAGAAAATAAGACCCGAGCATTATGGCTGTTTTTAGTGATGATGTCAGAGAAGTAGGACCTTCTTGCACTCCTCAGTTGTAAATTATAATTGTGAAGTTTCTCTTTATAGATGTCATAATGAACCTGGAGGTTTGTTTTTCTCCATCTGCGCTCAGCTTTCCTACACTCTCTTTTTTCATTTTTCACTAGTATGGAGTTTCTCCATGGAGACTTTTTCCTTCCAGAGATAACCTTCACCTTAATGGGAGCAATAGTGTCCATTACATTTAACATGTTAGCATTGAAGCTATTGACGAGCTCATTGACTGAACCTCTGGACAGATCAGGTGTTAATGGGAAGACCTGGTTAAAAATCGCACTACTGTGTTCGGTTATACACCGTTTTCTGATCACTGTTGTTGATATATTTGTATGGGCTGAGATTTTACTTTCAAAGAAAACACAGTAATGATCAGACACGCCCACATCAGACACAGTAATGTTTGAAATGCTCAGGCCCTTGGAGATCAGTAGGTCAAGAGTGTGTCCTCTATTATGTGTGGCCTCTGTTACATGCTGAGTCAGCCCAAAGTTGCCCAGAGTGTTACTCAGGTCTTTAGTCCCTTTGTCCTGAGGGTTGTCCACATGGATGTTAAAATCCCCAACAATAATTACACAGTCAAAATCAACACAGATCACAGACAGCAGTTCACTGAGGTCATTAAAAAAGTCTGTGCAGTATTTGGGAGGCCTGTAAACATTAAGAAACACAACTTTGGATGGGGCCTTCAGCTGTAAAGCCACATATTCAAAAGCCTGAAAACGTCCAGGAGATAGCTGCTTACATTGAAATGATTCATTAAATAAGACAGCAACCCCTCCTCCTCTCCTGCTCACCCTGGCCTCACTGATAAAACTGTAGTTAGGAGGGGTCGTCTCGATGAGAACAGCTCCACTGTTACTTTGGTCCAACCAAGTTTCAGTTAAAAACATAAAATCAAGGCTGTGCTCAGTGATTAAATCATTAATTAAAAATGTTTTCCCAGCTAGAGATCTAACGTTTAATAAAGCCAACTTAAGTGTTTTAGAGGTATTACTTGTCCCCTCGTGTTTGGGAGCAGTCTGTGGCACACAAGGTATGTTTACTATGTTTAAAGATCTTTTAGAGTGCAGCTCTCTGTGTTTTGACCAGGCCACATGTCTCCTGTCACCTAAAAGTACAGAAATTTTAAAACCTTCTAGTAAACAGGGTCCCAGCTTCTCCTGGGAAAAGTCACCACTGCCATAATCCTCGCAGCCCGGACCCTTCACACATCACACATCAGACTGCGGAGACAGGGCATGAAGGTGGTAAGGAGGAACTAAGGGGGGCGAGGCTGGGCAGTGTGACTTCAATTGCTCTGTTGAGGGTGGGGCTCGATGGCGAACCTTTGGCCGCTCTGGTGGGGGGTTTATGGAGGACAAAAAGGGATTGGGCCGGGGGTAGATCTGAGCCCAGCATTGACCCGCTCCATCATCTCCTCAGTGAGTAAAGGTGTAACTACAGCCAGCTTGAAGGCCTGTGGTACATAGCTGATTATTAGAGATAGGTTGATCACATTTAAGATTGGAGCATTAATTAATGACAGGATTTGTTTGAGCAGTTTTGGTGGACAGCTGGATGGCATCAATGCTTTAATGAGCTAACCATGCTAACGCGTTGACACAGCGCAGCCCCACACACAGGGTGAGCCGCGCTAACCTGTTAACGGAGCTTTGCCACGTTAATGCAGTTATGGCATTAACATCATTTTAACAAGATTAGTGTTGATAGCACTAAATATTATTACTATTATTTTGAGTGTCAGATGAGCAGCAGAATAATGTATTGTGTAGAGAATGCCGGGAAAGCATCCCGACTAAAGGTTGGAGCACTACTAGTATTTTCAGTATTTACAACAGCGCCATAAAGTGCAAAATGAAGAGTGTGTGAAACTTTGTGCTGTATCCCAGACCGCGAAGTCTCCCAGCCTCTTGCCCCGAAACAAACCGACTTACAAAACTTATATACCGTATTTTTCGTACTGTTAGCTTACACTAAAATCATTTCATTTTTAAAAAATCGACAGAGCGCCTTATGTATGAATTCTGGTTGTGCTTACTGACCGTGAACCGATTTTATGTGGTACAAGGCACTCAGCAATCTGTCAAAAAATGTTTAAGTACGACTTTGGTAAGCTACAGAGCCGCACTGTTTGAATGGATTATCGGAGCATTATGGCTAGCGTAGTCAGGAGCCTCGCGGAGTGATGTGTACTGTGCTTCAACGTAATATTACCGTATTGTGTGTGTGTATAAAGACCACAGATGGCTCCTGTTCAGAGACACGGTTACAATGCGGATTTCAAACTCCAGGCTGTCAGTCACGCAGTAGAGGTTGGGAACAGAGCAGCTGTGAAGTCTGCCTGTCTTTGTTATTATGCTCAGCGTCTGTTAGTTTACATTTTGACTGCACAATTGTGTGCGTTTTGTTATGCACAAAAACAACATTGTTTTATTTTATTTATGGAGCATTATTATTTAATACATACTGATAATTTATTTTGGAGTAATTTTGTTCATGTATATCTGCGCTGTACGTTAATAAAAGTGCCTGTGTGCGAGCTGGGACACAGGTTTGACTAAGAACTCTCTTTTTGTTCTTACTTTATGGCTTTAAAAAAAATATCGAGATGTATATCGTATATTGCCATCCAGCTAAAGAATATCAAGATATGAATTTTGGGCCATATCGCCCAGCCCTACCTCCAGCTGACGTAACCGGGTGTCATTACTGGTGACTTGAATTAGGATTTTACTGGATTTATATTTACCCTTAGCCAGCAGTTTTAAGTTTAAAGAGGCAATTCTTCTAGCAAGTTGGCTACGAGCTAAGCTAAGATAGCGAAACTGTAAAGTGAGTGAATACTTTGGCCACAAATTAGGGAGTGAGAACACAGAGAGTGTGCTTCAGATGAAGCACGTGAAGATTATACAATGAAAAAGGAAGTTATCTAAAAAATTTTAATTAAGTTGCTATGTAGATAAGCTACTCAAAAACACCACTGTGTGTTGGAACAGGCACAGGAAGTGATACTCTACCGCAGAGAGTGCGAACACCAAGTGACAGCGCCACTAAGACAAGAAAGAGATAACTTTAAGGGAACAGCTGACACTGCGTCACACATCAAAGAGTCTGTGTGCACATTCCATGAAGCTTAACGCTGTGATGAAACCGTCGTGTCCACCACAAACAAAAGCAGAGGGTTGAACAACCGTCAGTTCAAGGAGCTACTCAGCAAGCTTCAGTCAGAGTACAGCCATCTGGTTTATCACTGTGAAGTGCGATGGCTGAGTTGTGCTAATATGCTTGCATGATTTTATACACTGTGGGAAGAAGTCAGACGCTTCATGGAGATAAAGGGGAAACCTGTCATTGAGCTCAGTGATGGCAATTTCCTCAGTGACCTGGCTTCATGGTGAACATCACCAAGCACATGTCAGAGCTTTATGAAGCGCCTTGAGGCGACTTTTGTTGTGATTTGGCGCTATATAAATAAAATTGAATTGAAATTGAATTAAACATCAAGCTGCAAGGTCCCAACCAGCTCATCAACTCTCTGCTTTCAAATGTGGAATCATTTGAAGTGAAGTTAAGGCTGTGGCAAGGACAACTGGAAAAGGGAAACACTGTACACTTTCCCACCCTGCAAGAGCAAAAGCCTGACGTTACAACTGAATATGCCAGTGAGTGTGCAAAACTCATTCAAGCAGGAGAGGTTTCAAGATGTGAAGAATATCCAAAAGGAATTGGACATGTTTGCTACGCCATTTAATGTACAACCATCTGATGTGCCAGACACCTTCCAATGGAAATAATTGGGCTGCAAAACAAGTACGAGCTCAAAGCTAAAAAACAGCTTTGAGCAGCACCATCACGATCACAGCCAGCTGACATCAGACACCTCGCCAAAAAGAAACAGTTCCAGCCATCTCATTAGGTGAGTCTGACGAGCGGAAATGCAGCAGACATGAGGCTTAGTAACACAGTAGTTATAGACTTTACTTTTTTCAAAACAAAAGGAAAAAACTGCAGTGTGGGCAATGAGCTGTCAGGGCTTTTTTCTGTGATTTTACACATTTATTTCTTACGATTTAAGTACAAAAAGCCGTGCCAACAGATTTCTGTCTTTGTCACAGCAGCTTTTTCTTTATCAAGTAGAAAAACAGTTAAACATGTCACTTCTTTACACTGACAGAAAGGGAAGTTTCACTGGTCAAAAGCCAGACATCATGCCAGCATCCTAAGAAATCAGAAACAAATGAATTGAGATCTGTCAGTGTGGGTTATAACGCCATGTCTAAAGCTATGGCACTCCACCAAACCGGAACAGCGGTGACCCTTCCAGGAGTGGCCGTCCAGCTACGACTAATTCAAGAGGTCACCAAACAGCCCAGAACATCCAAAGAGCTGCACAGCTCACTCGCCTCAGTTCATCACAAGGGGGAAGCAACAAAGTACATATACTTTGTACTCCACTATACTAAAGTAGAACTTTAAGGTACCTGTACTTTACTGGAATACTTTTTACTTTTCCTCAATACATTTTAAACAAATATCTGTACTTTGGACTCCTTACATTTTCTCGTTACTTTTGCTTTAACAAATTTACAGGGACTTATTGTTTTTGTCACTCTGAGCCTTCAGTCCTCTTTAAAATAATCACCAGGGGACGTCACATACAAAGAGATGACATGTGCCATAGTAACGGGTCCAAGTGGGCCACTGTGTGGTTTTGTTTTTTTGGCACAGCTCTGCAACGACTGCAGCTGTCCGTAAGTTGTGGTTGCTGTACTCCAGCATCTAACGAGCCCTACAGAAGACGATCAAACGTAAAGGGAGTAACATGTTGTGGCAGGTAATTTCAAATGCAGCGTATCTATCAGCTCAACAAACATCAGCAAACACACAAACTGTTTCGTTGTGCTGACTTTTTACAGTCAGTTACAATAACTCGTACTGCGTACTAGCTAGCATGACCGAGTTTCTATACAGTTGGGTGGGTGCTATGATGTTCGTGATGTTGAACTTTATTCATAAGGTTAGTTATTAGAGTTTCCAACCGTTCCGTAAAAAACGGAATCGTCCCGCATTCAGAGAAAATATTACGCGTTTCGTATTGAGCTGAAAAGGAACACAGTTTGTCCCAGACTACAGCTAGAATGGAAAAAGACACAAGACATGCAAGTTACGTCTCTCTTGTTTGTTTATCGCCCACTTTGCGCCAGAAAGAGGAAACCAGCGGATGTCAGGCTAAACAACAGCAGCACGTTTAAGCTTGATCAGCTGTTGTTAGAATTTATTCAATATTAATTTCTAGTATCAGCTGATGTTTGCTGGAGCCACAGCTGTAAAGCTGCTGGTCATGATGTCAGTTTGGATATGTGGTGAGAGGGAAACATGAAGATGAAACCAGGAGATGTCCTTACTGAATCATCAGAGCTGTGATGGAGAAACAGGTTTACCTTTTAGGTGACATGAATGAGTTGAAGGGAAGTTATGAACTGTTTCTGAGAGACAAATAACACCAGGATCCTTTTCTAAGTAGCTGACAGCTGGTAACTGTGCAGGGGCGGGTCTAGCAAAGTGTTGCCAGGGGGCCACGTAGGGCATTAATAGGGAGAGGGGGGCACAAAGACATGCTTTTCCTTCTAATGCTCCAGCTTCAAGTTCTTGGGGACACTGAAGAAGAACCACCTGTCTACTCATATACTGGTTAACTTCTACCGCTGTGTGATAGAGAGCATCATAACCAACTGTGTCACAGTCTGGTATGCAAACTGCTCTGTTGCTGAGCGCAAGGCACTGCAGCTGGTGGTGAAAACCAACGCATCACAGGGACTCCACTTGCTGCCACTGAGGATGTCCACAAGAGGGTTAGGGTTAGCCGAGCATGCATCATTCTCAGGGACTCCTCTCATCCTGCCTCCAGCTCCTCCCCTCCAGAAGGCGCTACAGGAGCCTTCAGACTAAAACCAGCAGGTTTAGGAAGAGCTTCTTCCCCACAGCTGTCACCCTACTGAACTCAGTCCCCGCTGAACCTTTCCATCCACACTCAATGATCCCTTCTACACTCCTCCTCCCAGTGACCATGATAATTTCTTTCTCAACATTCACCATATGTTCACATGGGTTACTGCTATAGTTTTAGGACACTGACAGAGTCTCTGTTATAGTGCCTACACTGTTCACTATTATAGTCTGTTCAGAGAGCTACACTTCCACTGCTGTAGATATATTCATAGCACTCTGTAGATCTGTTTATCTCACACTGCTACATCTGTATATATGTAGCACATCTGTATATTTGTCCATAGTACACCTGTATATCTGCCCGTCTGTACAGCAATATAAACATCTGTATGCTATACATTTGTCTGTAGTTCAGCTGTATGTTTGATCTCTGTTCATAACTATTTCACTATTTATACTAATAATAATAATAATAATAATAATAATAATAATAATAATAATAATAATAATAATGGATTGGATTTATATAGCGCTTTTCAAGGCACCCAAAGCCCTTTACAATACCACTATTCATTCACTCTCACATTCACACACTGGTGGAGGCAGCTACAGTTGTAGCCACAGCTGCCCTGGGGCAGACTGACAGAAGCGAGGCTGCCATATCGCGCCATCGGCCCCTCTGGCCATCACCAGTACTACCCTTGTCTGTATATATCAGTACATCTGTATATTTGCTCTCTACTGAACTTCCTTTTATATCATCTGCTTTTATTGCACTTACTGATTAGATGCAAACTGTATTTTGTTACCCTGTATTTAGACATGTGTAATGACCAGTGATGGGAATAACGGTGTTACAAGTAATGGCGTTACAAGTACAGGGAGTGCAGAATTATTAGGCAAATGAGTATTTTGTCCACATCATCCTCTTCATGCATGTTGTCTTACTCCAAGCTGTATAGGCTCGAAAGCCTACTACCAATTAAGCATATTAGGTGATGTGCATCTCTGTAATGAGAAGGGGTGTGGTCTAATGACATCAACACCCTATATCAGGTGTGCATAATTATTAGGCAACGTCCTTTCCTTTGGCAAAATGGGTCAAAAGAAGGACTTGACAGGCTCAGAAAAGTCAAAAATAGTGAGATATCTTGCAGAGGGATGCAGCAGTCTCAAAATTGCAAAGCTTCTGAAGCGTGATCATCGAACAATCAAGCGTTTCATTCAAAATAGTCAACAGGGTCGCAAGAAGCGTGTGGAAAAACCAAGGCGCAAAATAACTGCCCATGAACTGAGAAAAGTCAAGCGTGCAGCTGCCAAGATGCCACTTGCCACCAGTTTGGCCATATTTCAGAGCTGCAACATCACTGGAGTGCCCAAAAGCACAAGGTGTGCAATACCCAGAGACATGGCCAAGGTAAGAAAGGCTGAAAGACGACCACCACTGAACAAGACACACAAGCTGAAACGTCAAGACTGGGCCAAGAAATATCTCAAGACTGGTTTTTCTAAGGTTTTATGGACTGATGAAATGAGAGTGAGTCTTGATGGGCCAGATGGATGGGCCCGTGGCTGGATTGGTAAAGGGCAGAGAGCTCCAGTCCGACTCAGACGCCAGCAAGGTGGAGGTGGAGTACTGGTTTGGGCTGGTATCATCAAGATGAGCTTGTGGGGCCTTTTCGGGTTGAGGATGGAGTCAAGCTCAACTCCCAGTCCTACTGCCAGTTTCTGGAAGACACCTTCTTCAAGCAGTGGTATAGGAAGAAGTCTGCATCCTTCAAGACAAACATGATTTTCATGCAGGACAATGCTCCATCACATGCGTCCAAGTACTCCACAGCGTGGCTGGCAAGAAAGGGTATAAAAGAAGAAAAACTAATGACATGGCCTCCTTGTTCACCTGATCTGAACCCCATTGAGAACCTGTGGTCCATCATCAAATGTGAGATTTACAAGGAGGGAAAACAGTACACCTCTCTGAACAGTGTCTGGGAGGCTGTGGTTGCTGCTGCACGCAATGTTGATGGTGAACAGATCAAAACACTGACAGAATCCATGGATGGCAGGCTTTTGAGTGTCCTTGCAAAGAAAGGTGGCTATATTGGTCGCTGATTTGTTTTTGTTTTGTTTTTGAATGTCAGAAATGTATATTTGTGAATGTGGAGATGTTATATTGGTTTCACTGGTAAAAATAAATCATTGAAATGGGTATATATTTGTTTTTTGTTAAGTTGCCTAATAATTATGCACAGTAATAGTCACCTGCACACACAGATATCCCCCTAAAATAGCTCAAACTAAAAACAAACTAAAATCTACTTCCAAAAACATTCAGCTTTGATATTAATGAGTTTTTTGGGTTCATTGAGAACATGGTTGTTGTTCAATAATAAAATTATTCCTCAAAAATACAACTTGCCTAATAATTCTGCACTCCCTGTCAAGGCGTTACAAACGGCGTTACTTTTTTCAGTAACGAGTAATCTAACTAATTACTATTCCCATCGTTACAACGCCATTACAGTTACTAACAAGAAAATGCGGTCTGTTACTATTTCAACAAACAGACGGTTGAAGCTGTTTTCAGTTTACCGCATCTTATATCAGCTGCAGGAAGTAGCTGTAAGTAATCTGGACGCTGCAGCTTTAAGCAGCTGCGCTCCCGCGGACGGTGATCACGATCTCTGTCTAGCACAACACCTGGAGCTCAGGGGGCAAAACAATCGCATGAGTGCTGCTGTTTGACTGAGGAAGAATAAAGTAGTCGTGGTAAGCCAATCACATGACCACTTAAAGACAAAGCAACAAGGTGACATATACCAGTTTATAAACTGTGTTGATAGGCCACGTAAAACCAGAGTCATGATAAACTATATATACGCGGCGTTTTTTCCTCAATAGTTTCGTCACGTTTACTGTCTAAGGACTGCGCAGCGAGCACTCTCTGCTTATGAGGGAAAAAAAAAACAAAACAAAAAAAACCAAGGGAAGTTTTAGGAGTAACGGCGAGAGAGAGAGGGAGAGAGAGAGAGAAAGAGTTTTGAGATGTGAGATTTGTGACGTTTAGCGTGTTTGGAGTGTGTAGTTAATGTGTTTTCTTGTGTAGTAAGTGTGTAGTTCTGTGTTGTGTGTCAGAACAATGAGGCGACTGCTGTCTCCAGGTAAAACAGGAGTGATGCACCTGCTGCTGTCAGACCTGCAGGTATCAGGCTGTGATGTTCTCACAGTGGCACAAATAATTTGTGGCATCTTATTGAAGAACAGCTGATTGTTCTGTAAATAGTTTGAAATGGTTATCGAAAAATCAAGGTAGAAGGTAAATGAATGCAAATAACTTTGACAATTTATATAATTTATATTTGCATTTAAAGTTATGAAATATGATTCATTAAACATGCTTGTGGTTGTTACAGTAAAAAATATCACTTTTTCTACTCTGGTTTTATGTGTTTTGACTGATTGTAGATCAATTGTGTTAATACAGTTTGTCAAAATGAAAACATGACTGTAAATTCAGACACGTGAGGTTGTGCTGAAAAGGATGAGACCAAACAAAGTAAATAGTTTTTAAAGGTAAAATGTGGAGGGAAGATCAAAAGTAGTTAAAATGGACAATTATACCCTGGACCCCAGAGGGTTAAATGTTTTTTTAAAAGTAATGCAATAGTTACTTTTCAAGTAATTAATTACTTTTAGAATATTGTAACTCAGTTACTTTTTTGAAGAAGTAATGTAGAGGTTCTTTTGGTTTGGAAGGAAAAATAAGCAAAAAAAAAAGTCCAAAAAAGTGATTTATTAAACACACACTGATAGTACAAGTGTGGGAAGACGTCTTCATCCCACTGCCCTGTTACAGCAAACTTTATAGCCATTTATGACGTCAGAAGAATCCCCCTATCTCCTCTATCTCCAGAACAACAACATTTTCCCAGAATTACAACCAGATGTTTTCAATCATCAGTATCTAAGAACATAAACAATTGTGTATCGAGTGTGCAGTTATGTGAGATTGTCGTCCAGGCCAAAGAAAGTCCAAGTGTCCTTATCTGACCAGGAGGATGTTGCAACAATCTGATGTAATCAATTGGTTACTGTGGTCCGCCTGGAGCTGCAGCTATGCTGGTGGTTTTTTGCATGATAGAATATTACAGAGGAATGTCTTATTCTGCGTGCTCTAGAATACAAGATTAAGCAGATTTACTCAATGATAAATGATACATGATAATACTGATGATAAACTAATACAGACTAATGAAGTAATGATGAAATAATGACAGTGCATGTAAATGATAACAAAGTGACAGTAAAATAACATGTTTTTCTTGACAACTCCTCCTCTTGGGCTCGCTTGCGAGTCCAACCTAACAAACAAACACGTTATAACACTTATCAACCCCAACATCCCCGTTATTTTCCAATTTTCCTACAGTTTCATGATCACTGTACCCAGGCTCTTTTACTTTTACTTTAAACTTCGTGATAAGCGTATAAAGTTATGAGTATAATAGTATGCGATTAACGTACAAACTATTACGATTCCTTTAAACTATCAATTACTTTAGACTAGAGCCCTAGCCTATAAGGAGCCTGGAATGAATTGATGCTTAGCTCGTGACACTCCTCTTCTTTCTTCGTCTCCCCAGGTAGACTACTGGGAAGAACCGCTGCACAGGGGGAGAGGATTATTCTGCTTCTCTGTTCCCCCCTGTGTTACTTTGGGCGGAGCTTATCTCGAGTAAGCTTTCGTCAGCCCCTGCACATTGAGACCAATGGAACCAGGTCTCCCCCTTTCCCTTCAGTTGAACCGCACTGGTGGTTCGAGCCGTCACCTCGAATGGCCCCGTCCACCTCGGGTCTCTCTACTTTCGCTTAATGACCTTCAGCCACACCGCCTTGGCGTCGGGGACGGACCTCTCCACCGCATTCACCCCTGCTCCAACCTGTTGTGTGAAACTAGACACAAGAGCTTTTAATTCTTTCCAACATTCAGCATGCTTTCTATTACTTTTTATACTTTCTTCCGCCGGGACTGTTGTCCAAGGACCTGGAAACTGTCGTCCTGTCAACAGCTCATATGGTGTGAAACCTGTGGATTGATTAACACAACATCTTATTATCATCAATGCAATTGGCAGGGCTGCAACCCCATTTAGCCCCGTCTGAGCAGAAATTTTGGCTATTTTGTTTTTCAGGTTTAGATTCATTCTTTCCACCTTCCCCTGGGACTGAGGATGATACACCGTCCCAAATCGGTGCTGCAACCCCAGCTTCTGTTCTACTTCTGCCAAATCTTTATTTTTAAAGTGAGTTCCATTGTCTGACCTAATTCTTTTGGGAAAACCATGCCGGGGGATGTAATGATTGATTAAACACTTAATCACACTTTTTGCATCCTCCCTCTTTGTTGGCCACGCTTCGGGCCACCCTGTCAGCGCATCCACACTTACCAGCAAATACCGGACTCCTCCTGGTCCCACATCAATCATGTCAGTGAAATCAATGACAATCTCTTCCCCTGGTCTTTCTGGAATGGGGAATTTACCTGCCTCTGGTTTAATCACTGGCTTTGGATTGTGCCTCCCACAGATCAGGCACGTCCTAGCTTTTTCCTTAATCATATCCCTCAAAAAGGGATGCCACCAATGGCACAGATGTCTCTCCATCTGGGCCACACCCACATGGCCAAGCCCATGTGCTTCTGCAATCTTCTGTTCCGCTAGGTTGGCTGTCAATACCGGTCGTCCGTCAGGTCCTCGCCAAAGACCTCCTTCTTCCCATGCTCCTCGAGTCTTCCAGACCCCCTTCTCTTCCGGGGCCGCCTCCTCTTGGGCCTTCCTGGCCTCCTCTAACATGTTGATTCCTAGTTCTTGCCGTAGTGCTTTATAGCCGGCTACCTCTTTCGCCGCTCGATCGGCTTCCTGATTTCCTCTGGCCACCATGCCAGTCCCCAAGGAGTGACCTTTACACTTTATGATACTCACCTCCTCTGGGTCTCCCCACTGAGACCTGTACAAGAACGTTACACATTCTCTCTAAAACAATCTCCTGCCAACCTGTAAGCTTGTGTAAAACATCAGTCAGCAGTTACATGTTAAGCTCATTTAACTCCCAGCTCCACCTGGAACCTGTATCCTGGAAAACTAATCTGTTAAATCAAACATCTTATTTATAACCAACTATAGATCATGAAAGTGACAAAGTACTCAGCACAACAGACAAGTATCACGTTCAGGATTTCCCAAATCATTACATCACTATTATTGCCGCAATTTATTTTATCCCGAATTTAATTAGTGACTTCCCTTAAGCAATGTCACTCCACTTGTTTTATCACTATGAGCCCCCTAGTAAACTGTTCCATAGAAACTGCATCCCTTATTTGTTTTCTCATGTCACTTGTCTGTTTTCTACTGAATCCTCCGCATGCACTCTTAACAAAAGCAAAACAAACATTATCAAACCACATTGATCGTGTGGTGGGCAGGCGTCGGCCATCCACATTCCAGAGGTGCCATAAAAACACCATAAAGTTAGCCATCCATAGCTGTAGAAAGAATGCTAACCTTCAACATTTTCCCAACAACACAGTGTAGCAGCATCAGCAACTCATAACCTGTAATAAAGAAACAAACATCCACCAATTGTTCTGTTAGAAATCACATCATCAAATCACATGAAGAACTGTAATGCTGTAGAAAAAATGGAAAAGTTAGCGCTGCGCAGGTGTGTACACACTTTCTCACAGTTATCTCTGTGAGCAACACAACACAAACCCCTGAACAACCACCCTGGTAGATTCACAAACACAGAAAGGAACATTTAAAAGTTAAATCGTCATGCAACCTCAGATGTCGCTGTCATCTTTCTGCTCCTGTAAAAAGAAACACACCTAAAATCATCCGCCCTTTTGTCCTATCTAGGTGGAGGTTAACCTTGAGTCGTGGTCAAGTCTTGTCAGCTTTTACCAGTCAGTCCGTTTGTTTTTATTTCCAGTCTTTCATTCATTCACCCATTCATTCATCCATTCTTTCTTTCTTTGCTGATAGTGGAAACCATCGCCGCATTTAGATTTCCGCCCTCAGCAAAATGACGTCATTTCAAAAAAAAAAAACAAGAACTTTAGATCGGATTACCTCGCTGAATCCTTCTTAGGCAGGGGCCCTCATTTTCTAATTGTCCCAATAAGTGGCTTTCACCAGAGCCCATTTTAATGTGGAGAAACTCACTTGCAACAATTTTCTCGCCGACGTGTAATGCTTGTAATTTCCGATGTGCAGATCTGCTTAAAGAAAAGATTCACAACCAAAAATCAGTGCACTGTTCAAAATATGAATCAAAAATCAAAAATAAAGCTTTAAAACAAAATTAAATAAAAAGAAGCCCTCTTGTGATCCAGAGATCTTCTACAACGGAAACAAAACCCCATTTCCACTTTAATCAATTGAGTTTAAACATATAAGCAATTACTCCTGCATAAATTTCATCATAGCTAAATGCTGCCTACAACCAACTCCTGTGTGTTAACACTAACTTCACTTTACCCTCACATTTCCTATGTTATAACCTGTTTTTGATATAGCTCTTTTTATTTCATTTTGCTCCTTTTAAGGTAAAAATACCTTCTAATTCTAGTTTATCAGACGTAACCAAAATATATGCTTTCCTTCCTCTTTGGTCCGTCTTTAAGTTCAGTTAAAAGCTAAACGAATTTGAGGCCTCTTGCCTGGAATCAATACTCTCATGTGTGTTTCTGGACTGTGTCTGTAAGCGTGTGCAATCCTTCAATAACTCATATCATCCTCACAGTAGATTGGCCAATCATAGCGCTGGCCAAAGGCTCGTGACCCTCAAGAGACGAATTGAGCCACAACTCCTTTAAAGGCACAAAATGCAATATGTATAAAAATCATCTCTATTTATAAGCTCTCCCCTTTATCCTAAAAATAAATCGATGTAATATCTGTATGTGTAAGCCTACCTTATAACCACTACTTCTAAAAATCAAAAAAGAAATCAAACCTGTTCTCCTTCTTCAACCCTCACTCATTTTCCCCAAAGCATATCTTTTTGTCAACGTGTCCCACAATTTCCCTCTAAGATTTGCATACAGCTTTAAAACCACTGGCACTGTATCTAATAAACAGGATTCAGTTCACTTTACTCCTTTAACCTTAACATAAAAATAACAGTTTCTGTTTTACCATATCCAAATGACCAAAAACCCAAAAGTCATACAATGATCCCAAATGATTAAACAATTAAATTATTAAACCCTAAATTCCCCCTTTATTTTGACACATTTCCTTTATTTTGACACATACCCCCTTTAGCATTTGGCATTCTCCCAACAATACCAGTATACTATAATCCCATAATCTAACCCAACTCAATAAAACAGAAACTTTCTCTGGTAAAAGCAAATTGTTTGTCCACATTTATTCCTCCCCTCCTTCATCCAGTCACACATTCACTCACATGCAGTCACACCATATTTTGCTAATAGCGGAGCCTCCCGCGCAAGTGATCAGATTCTCCACCCTCAGCAAAATGAGCTCCTTCATTTTTATTTTCCTGTAAAAATAGTTCCTTAGGTTTTGGACTGGATTGACTCGCTACAATCCTTTTAGACAGGGACTTACGACCTGATCAGGTCCCCACAGGTAGCTTTCTCCTCAGCCAGTTGTAATCTGGAAAGCCCACCTTATATTTGCTCTTGCCGAGAATTTGTCAGCGCTGTTATTCACTGTTGCAGGCCTGCTTAGAACAAAAACGAGAAAAAAGAGAGCTGATTATTAGCTCATAAAAACACAAAACAAAATCACCTGACAGGTTTTCTCTAAGTGCACTGTTACAAAAATAATGGGCCCCTCTCAGACATGTCCATGTTTCCTAAAACTCCCTCTATTAAAAACAAAAACAACAACAACCCGAACCTCACTGACAGAATCAACCCATCACCACAACCTCAACAACCTCAAACACACAAATATTGCCACCGCAGTCCTGACACTCCCGGGTCAACTCACATAATTTCACCTCCTCAATACACCGAAAGTCTTGTTAAAACCACACAATTTGCACACAACAATCACCCCCTTTATGCACTTTAACATACTTAGATTCAACATAAGACATAACCCCCTTACGACAACATATAATCATGCAACTTCCTCAACTTCAAACTCAAATGCATTCTATTAAACATTCACACCATTCTATCACTCATACAAACAGCAAGCTGTTCTTCATTGCGTATGTTTGTGTTCTTAGCCCGGTTTAATCAATGTCTCTGCATTAATCTCTATGAGCTTGTCCTTGTAAGGTAAATGCATTTTCTGCTTGTGTATGTGAATTTGCATATGTTACTTTTGCAGTGTTTCAGACTCCTGCACATTTCTCCACTTAAGCCGTCAGTTTTCTTTCCCAAATTTGCTAACTCAAATTTTAAGTCCCCACCTTATTAACAGCATTCCTGGTCCTCAGCCAGAAGTTAGGGCCCACTTGTCAGGTTTATGGAGACATGGCACTGTGAACAATTCAACCAGAAACTTGCCTTAACATATTCAATCATGTTGACCTATAACTTTCTTCCGACCGCTGCATGTGGAGAATCGATCCAGGTCTGTTTTGCACCTGAAGAAACACAACTGAGACATTTTATTATTATCACGAGTACTTAAACTACCAGTTTCCCTCTCTCTGGTCAGACATACCAGCTTATGTCATGTGTATAAGTGTAAGCTGGTCTTCATTGCTTTTCCTATGTATTTTTGTTAATGTTCAGTGAGTGTAAGCTGCTTTCTTCATTGCCTCTGTATGTTATAGTCAGGATTAATTCATGCATCATTTCACTGATTTCTTAATTCAAAACTATCTGTGTTTTCCATTCATTCATGTAATTGTCAGTTATTTTCTCTCTTCATTTTACCTTCTTTTTGTTTACCTCTTTAGTTTTCTGGTGGACATCTCTAAACACCATCATGAGTTCAGGTTTTCATTTCACTCCAATTATACCCTGTATTCTCGCAGTCGAACTCGTCCGGCTTCACCTCTCACTGGTCCCTGTCCTCTTCTCTCAGTGTCCTTTTGTTGTCTTGAATTCTCCAGCAAACACAGTCCGTTTCTTCTCTGTTTCTCTTCGGTATTTTCCTTTTGGATTAAGTCCCAGCCTGAGTTTTTCTTTGAAAGAAGCCTCTAATGTCCATTCTTATATTTCAGTACATAACTGAAACCGATTTAGTCGAGGAGGGTACTTGCACTTTCGCCGTCCATGTTTCATCACGTGGTTTCTTCTTTTCTGTTGATGCTTTCAGTCGTCTCTTTCAAGATTACTCCAAGCATGGCAAATCTGACAATCAGTGTCCAGTGCTTTCCCACCGTTCAACTGCCCAGCCTGTAATTCACAGTGCATGTTCCCATCTCGTAGTTCCTTCCATGCTGCTGGTCCCTTCAGTTTGGTTTCAGTGTTAACGGTTCAGTTGCACTGTCTTTTGGCTGCTTGTAAATTCTTCTCCAGTCCACGATGTTCTGTTGGTCTTCATCAGGAGATTAACTGTCCTTTGAGCTTCTTCTCAGGATGGGGACAAGTGCGAGGTCAAGCTCTAAAACTTTAAGCCAAAATCTGGCCTGTTTTCTCCCAATTATGCTACTCTACTGGTTTTGGCGCCGTACTCAAAATTCCAAGTTGAGAGAAGTCCACCTTTATTTATCTGTAACCTGTATTAACGCACTAAAACATACGATTAATATCCTTTTCATTTCTTTTTCTTAAAACCTCCATTCGCTTTATCTGCCTAGAGTTTAACTCATCTCTCTCCTTGTATGGGCATGCAAACTTCCTGTCACACACACACACTCACAGCCCCCACCTTTTCTTGGCTGCGGCTCTCATGCACTTCACAACTTCTCAAGCTGCGCCACAGACTGCAGTTTCTCTACTTTTTTAAAAATATAAAACCAAACACACTCTTTATTCAATCGTCACACACTCAGCTTCTGCATTAAATCATTTTCACAGCACACGCAGTTATAATCAATGTAAGCACTTTACACAGCCGATTCACACTTTATTTATATAAACAAATAGAGAAAAACAGTTTTCCCCCATTTTCCTTTAATACTAAATGGGCACATGCGCGGCCCCCCCTCTCTCTCTTTCTCTGCTCATCCACACACTGCGGGGTTAGAAGCCCCCCTCCTTGCAGCTGCTCGAGACAGAGAGAGACTCGCTTTTCTTTTTTCTGCACCACCACAAACACAAAACCAAGTCTATACATGCAAGCTTTTTTAAACAATATAAACACTTCTCCACCGGTATTTACACTTTATTTACATACACGGGCCAGTATAGACATAAACACACCGCATGCCAGAACAACTTATCTCATTTATTTCTCTCTTTATTTCCATACCGATATTCCTAACTTTTTGACTAATTTAAAAGCTTCCAAGCCCAGGCCTCGCCTTGCTGGTCAATAAACCCCGCGTCGGGAACGCCCTCTCCGGCCGCGGTCAGATTTCTAAACACTAAAGTAATTTATAACCGCTTCCCGCAGGTGAGAGAGGAAGGAGCTCCACGTCCGGCGCCACACGCTTTCAGCTATACTTAAAGCTCACCAGTCCCCTACGTTTGAATGGTAACGGCCGGGTCTCACCCTTTCAATCAAAAAATGCAGTATATTAAGGCCATCACCCTTAGATTTGCCTCGCCTGTTAACGGGAGTTCGAGCCCCGCGGAAGGCTACTCCGGGCTAAAAATAACCACGCGTCCGCAGCTATTAGTCGGTGCCAAACGCTGAACGAAACTGCACTCTACGGAGCTGCGCTCCGGTCCTAAATCAATTTATATACTTTTAAAAGCATCCGTGTGAGCTCTCAGCCCTCCAGTTATCCCTTGATGCCCGAACCGCGTTCTGCTGGACAATTTAACCGAGTACCCTGAACTAAAACTTGCCTGACTGACGCCACAGTCAACAAATATAACACATCAGTTTAAGCCCATTTTGTTCACTTAACCACACTACCTATTATCTTAAAATTCACCCCAGAATTAACAGCAATAACTCAAACTTTTACCACCAATTATCCTAATTAAATAAAATCACTATGGACAGAACTCAGCAGAAGGCCCCCCTGAGTGAACATTCAATTTAGTTTAACTTCCAATTTAGTACCTTTGGATAAAAAGCATTCAACAGGTGGTACTAACCTTTCATACCGCGGTATTTCACTCAGATGGATGGCTCTCTCCTGGGTTCCCTCCCGAGGAGCTCCGCTCACAGCGCGTCCTTCTTTCCCTCCAAACCGGGTTTCGGCACCAAAATGTAAAGGTTCTTTTGGTTTGGAAGGAAAAATAAGCACAGACGGAGTCCCGGAAGTGTCCAAAAAAGTGATTTATTAAACACACACTGATAGTACAAGTGTGGGAAGACGTCTTCATCCCACTGCCCTGTTACAGCAAACTTTATAGCCATTTATGACGTCAGAAGAATTCCCCTATCTCCTCTATCTCCAGAACAACAACATTTTCCCAGAATTACAACCAGATGTTTTCAATCATCAGTATCTAAGAACATAAACAATTGTGTATCGAGTGTGCAGTTATGTGAGATTGTCGTCCAGGCCAAAGAAAGTCCAAGTATCCTTATATGACCAGGAGGATGTTGCAACAATCTGATGTAATCAATTGGTTACTGTGGTCCGCCTGGAGCTGCAGCTATGCTGGTGGTTTTTTGCATGATAGAATATTACAGAGGAATGTGTCTTATTCTGCGTGCTCTAGAATACAAGATTAAGCAGATTTACTCAATGATAAATGATACATGATAATACTGATGATAAACTAATACAGACTAATGAAGTAATGATGAAATAATGACAGTGCATGTAAATGATAACAAAGTGACAGTAAAATAACATGTTTTTCTTGACAGTAACTAGTAACTATAATTAATTACTTTTTCAAAGTAACTTGCCCAACACTGGTAATGACAGTAAAGTTGAATCCTAAACATCTAAACAAAAGCTGCTACAGGAGAAGTTTTAGAAGGCCAGTAAAGAGAGCGTGGAGGCAGATGGAGGATGCCAAGTCCACTGAATCTACACACTTCCTGTTTCCACCTCATCCTTCCAGTGCTTTACAATGGCTGTATCCCAACTCAGGGTCTGCAGCCTTAAAGGCTGCATTTTAAGGCTGATTACGTCACAGCGACGCAACGAAGGCTGTCCCAATTCAAAGGCTGCTCGAAATGCGGCCCTAAAATGCGTCCATCATTTCCCTGAATTTTATCGATGTGGCAGTGTAGACTTCATGGCCCAATACAGCCCAGAATGCATAGCGCAAAAAACGGCAGAAGAGGGGCGCCCAAAGAGTAAACTTTAAGTAAGTACTGAATATTATGTCACTTATTTATGTGCAAATGTTTAATAACGAAGAACATGAAAACATTCCTGTTGGCCACATGTCGGCAAAGTTATGTGACATTAGTGACATTTGTACTAACTTGGTTTTAAAGCCTTTACTTTAAAATATACACCGTTCAATAGCTGAGCTTAATCTTACAGAGAATGTGATGATTTTATTTTTAAAGTAAGCACTGAGACAAATTTAGTAATGCAAACATATTAAAAGAACAATATTTGTGTCTTATATATAACACAGTTATATATAAGACACTAGCTGCCGGACACTGGCCCGGTGGCGCCAGTGTCCGGCAGCCTCGCCTCTGTCAGTGCGCCCCAGGGCGGCTGTGGCTACACTGTAGCTGCCATCACCAGTGTGTGAATGTGTGGATGATTGTGTATAGTGTAAAGCGCTTTGGGGTCCTTAGGACCAAGTAAAGCGCTTTACAAATACAGACCATTTTCCATTTATATACACAGAGAAGATTTAAGGTGACAGGAAATGTAAATAAATGCAGCTTGAATCTTTACTGCAGCTCAGTATTTGAAACAGAGTCATTCACTGCTGTAATAACTAATAATGACTGAAATGATAACTTTTTATATTGGCCATATTATATTTACATTACCAAAGTAAGATGACTTTAGTCTCATGAGCAACATGAGTTAATTGTTATTTACTAGCTAATCTTAAATGACTGTTCAGTACAGAAATGACGCCCAATAATCATGATTTCACAGTCCTGTGGTCTCAGCCTCAGATACTCAACTAATCAAAGCTCATGTAGAAACAAACAAACAAATGAACAAAAGATTTTCTCCTTCATTTCTGTCAAACAAAGCTGTATGAAACGTTTCCAGCTGTTAGTATCATGGTTGCTAGGCAACCTGGGCAGCGCGACAGAGGCTAGACCGTCCCATTTCAGAAGCCTCGCACTTCCGGCCTTAGCGGTCTTTGAGTACGCGGCCCTTGTGGACCGTTAAGGCTGCATACTTTAAGGCTGCAGACCCTGAATTGGGATGCAGCCTATACTCCCTGCTCTCTCTACCACAGCTGCCTTTGAACTTGCCTGGGCCAGGTCTGAGTCCAGCTTTGCCAGGTCACATGACACAGGGGTGTGCTCTGATGTCAGCAGGCAGGTCAGTGGAGCCCTCTGGTGATGGATATATGGCAGTGAAACAGGAGGAGGCCTGAGAACAGACAGCAGGCTTAACTAGCAGGACAAAGTAGCATGTGGTACTTGAAGGAGTCATCACAGCCAATCAGCTCTCAGGAAAATGGAACATCACATACATTTTCTCTTCTTTGATTTTCATCAATGTATTTCCTTTGATAGATTTTCTGTCAACACTAATGCCTGATTAGAAGCTCATAGGCAGTTCCTGTCACTCTACAATAAAACAATGAAGAGGCTGCGCTCTCTGCCCTCCCACTAGCTGACACAAGTAAACTGTGCTAAGATGCCCTACATGGACTAAGGTTCTTGGCCACATACATATAGATTTTCTTGGCTGTAGAAATCCTTGCCATGAAGCTCCCAGCGCACATTTTTGATGCTTCTGTTTGTGGCAGAGCAGGTTTGGAGCTCTGCAGAGCCTTGGTGACTTTTACTGACTATGCACCCCTACCCACATGTATGATTTAGATTTATACTTATGTGGCAGCTATTCACTGACTTGACAAAGTTATTTTAAATGATGTCATCAATTACACAAGTTTGTTTCCATGAAAACTAAAAGTGGGGAGATTCTTATGGGCTCAAAATGTGGTCATAAATATTTTGTACTTGTAAATCGGTTTTGTACTTGTAAAAAAGATTTGTATGTGTAAAAAAAATTTGTGTGTGTGTAAAAAAGATTTGTGTGTGTAAAAAAGATTTGTGTGTGTGTAAAAAAGATTTGTATGTGTAAAAAAGATTTGTGTGTGTAAAAAAGATTTGTGTGTGTAAAAAAGATTTGTATGTGTAAAAAAGATTTGTGTGTGTGTAAAAAAGATTTGTATGTGTAAAAAAGATTTGTGTGTGTAAAAAAGATTTGTGTGTGTAAAAAAGATTTGTGTGTGTAAAAAAGATTTGTGTGTGTAAAAAAGATTTGTGTGTGTGTAAAAAAGATTTGTATGTGTAAAAAAGATTTGTGTGTGTAAAAAAGATTTGTGTGTGTAAAAAAGATTTGTATGTGTAAAAAAGATTTGTATGTGTAAAAAAATTTGTGCATGCGTAAAAAAGATTTGTATGTGTAAAAAAGATTTGTGTGTGTAAAAAAGATTTGTGTGTGTGTAAAAAAGATTTGTGTGTGTAAAAAAGATTTGTGTGTGTGTAAAAAAGATTTGTGTGTGTAAAAAAGATTTGTGTGTGTAAAAAAGATTTGTATGTGTAAAAAAGATTTGTATGTGTAAAAAAGATTTGTGTGTAAAAAAGATTTGTGTGTGGACTTAGCCAAAAAAACCCTGCAAGTTACAACTACGAATTTTGACCCTATTTTTCTTCCTTTCATCTGATTGGTAAATGTCATGTCAATCACAAATGTAACAATCCAATCAGAGAACAGATGGGTTTGGCTCTCGGAGGGGCGCTTTTTTTGAACTGCAGGTCTTTGAAGGGAATAAATGCCCTTTTACATGCCAACCCAGCGTTTTCCTTCATCACCACGAAGGAAAACAGTCTGTTGTCGTCCGAGTTTGGTGATTGTTGTTTCACAGGTCTACGTGTTTAATACAGGGACTTCCACAGCCTTTTCAACAGCGCTGCGGACGCAGGGGGGGCAGGCAGTGTTTTGGAAATGACAGTCTTTGTTACAAAGCTTTCTTCGTTATGAATTAGCATACATGATTTTATTGAACATTTGAAGAACTAGCAAAAAAAACAGAAACTCTTGTAGTTCACATAAAGTCAGCGATAAAAACGACAAGGAGCAGGTGCATCTAGTACAGGTAGAGCTGCTGCAAAAACCCACAGAGCTCAGCAGCCAGCAACAAATTCTGGATCCTTGGCTTTTAGTTAGCAGTTAGCATTAGCAGCACATCCTGCCTCTGATGTGAAAGGACTTTTATGCTGCGCACTGTGACTCACAGCAATGGTCCTGGGTCAGCCCTGACTTTGTGTTAAACTAATCCTAAAGTAATAATGGTATTTCTAACCACTGACATACCACAACTTTATCTTTTCAACAGCTGCTGAAAGTAAGGGGACCTAACTGCTATCGGATATTTATATAGAGATTACCCTTCAAGGACCTGCAGTTCAAAAAAGTGCCCCTCCGACAGCCAAACCCATCTGTTCTCTGATTGGATTGTTTAATTTGTGATTGACATGACATTGACCAATCAGCTTAAAGGAAGAAAAATAGGGTCAAAATTCGTATTTGTAACTTGCAGGGGTTTTTTTGGGCTAAGTCCACACACAAATCTTTTTTACACACCCACAAATCTTTTTTACACATACAAATCTTTTTTACGCACGCACAAATCTTTTTTACACATACAAATCTTTTTTACGCATGCACAAATCTTTTTTACACATACAAATCTTTTTTACGCATGCACAAATCTTTTTTACACATACAAATCTTTTTTACGCACGCACAAATCTTTTTTACAAGTACAAAATATTTATGACCACATTTTGAGCCCATAGATTCTCAAAAAAAGGAATGAGACGTGTAATTTGACTTATTTTGTTGTTTTGTGTGTGTGTTTCTCTGTGTGAAGTTTTGATGTGTATCTGAAAAACACAATTTCGAAAACACTGGAAAGACCTCAAAGACATTTTTCCTTTACTTTCTATGTAAACAAAAAATTTGATTTTATTTATTTTCTGCTGTGTTTTACTTGCATCTATTTGAAAGAGTGAGTGTAAACACACAAAAAATATATATTTTATGTGCTGGAATGTGCAGAAAATAGGTTTAAATATTAAACAAATTTCTTCCAGTCAGAGAATGTTGCATATAATTAAATTTTTGCTTGATGCATAAAGTTAAAAGGTTAAAACTAATAAAACAAGTTTTAAAAAGAGACTTTTCCATTTGATTACATTTTGTATGATGGATTATGTAGAAAAAGTAGAATTGGGCTGAAAGATCTATCGCTTTCTTACCTATTCAGGTTGTAAATCGTGTTTTTAAAAGTAACTAAGTAACTAAGTAATTAATTACTTTTAAAAATAAGTAATCAGTAAAGTGACTGGATTACTTTTTTGGGGAAGTAATCAGTAATTAGTTACTGATTACTTTTTTCAAGTAACTTGACCAACACTGGTGCACAGTGACACAAAACTCATTTAACAACGCAAACTATTTAAAAAATGATGTAGGCAGATCAAGGCAATGTTACAGATTCAGTAAGAACGGAAGTTTATCCTAATCCTTTAAATATGCAGGGCGTCACACTAACACCAGGGAAGGAGCGTGGGGGTGGCTTACTGGGTTGTTTTGTCAGAAGCCCGGGGTCTTTTGGAGTGTAATTTTTTCATAGTTAGATGCCTGGCTGACAACTGTATAAAACAAAAAGTACACACAATATTCGAAGGACATAGTGCACACCGTGGGAATTTACGACTGTGCGTGAATCCCCCCTGATATTGGTATGATCCGAGCTCAGGCACTAAGTGACTGAGCGAGGGGGCGGGGCAGCTGCTGCCAGCAGTGAGTGCGCTGTTGGAGAAACGGAGCCAGCCATACTAAGGAGAGCTTAAGTTTGACCAGGTACCAAAGCAAATCATTCATACCGTACAAATAATGTAAATATGACGGTGCATCATGAAAGATTGATATCAAACTGATCACTTGACCAATATTACGTTACTTGCTCTTCAAGTGAATCAACAAATGGCGAAATGAAAAGCCGAACAAATGCTATTTTTTTTTAGAGTCTTAGCTTACGTGTGTTTATTTCATATTTTCAGTTCTTACCCTCCCCGACTAAATCGGTTTCAGTTATGTACTGAAATATAAGAATGGACATTAGAGGGTTCTTTCAAAGAAAAAACTCAGGTAAATGTTATTTTATATATTATGCTTTGTATGTTGTTCAGTATATTTCTATGCAAAACAAGAGGGATTTCAGTACACAGCAGGATATTCACATTTGTAACCAGATATTTACATACACTTTAGGGAGAAAACATAAAACATTTTTACTGTACAACATCAATTTAGAGTAAACTTTTGTTTTAGATAAATATTGAAATATCTTTTGAATTAGTTAAATGTCAGAATAAAGAGAGACAGAGCTGTCTATTTTTTATCACTTTGATCAAATTTAGGAGTACATATACACTAAGTTTGTTAATTAATAAGAAAACTGCAGACGATTCCATTCTGAGCTGAAGAAGCTTCTGATAGGTTAGTAGAGTCCATGTGAGTAAATTGGTGGCACAGCTGTGGATGCATATAAGGCAAAACACAGAGCCTGTTTCTGTGACATGGGAAAATCAAGAGATGTCAACCAAAACACCAGGAAAAGAACTGTGGAGCTCCATAAGTGTGGCTCAATTTTGAATACAATTTGGTGCCATTTACAATTAAGAAATACAGACAGTTTCTCTCTTTACTCTTAAAGTTAACAAATATGTTTTTTATATTTATCAATCTAAAAAAATAAACATTTAGTCTGATTTGATGTTACAATTAAAAAAGTGTTTGTGTTTTTATCTGAAGAGTATGTAAATATCTGGTTTCAACTGTATATTTGATGATTGTCAGCACAAAGAGGGAGAGGGAGGAACAGAGAGGGAGATGGAGAATGAGGACAGAACAGAGATGGAACAAGAGCAGGTGAGACTCACATGTTAGTCAAATGGTTGTTTACCAAAAGTATCACCGTATCATAGGTACTCATGTATCTCGTACCTAGTGTTTCTTTTTAGGTTTGCTATTTTTCAAATTCTATATTTATTAAGTTATGCAGGCTTGTTTGCACAACAAGGCTCAATAATTATATAAACTTTTCTAAATCTAAATAGTGGACTTTGGTAGAATTAAAAAAATAAGTGTAGTGCAGGTCTATGATGATTTTTAGTGCTACTATCATCTAGTTCTGATTCTGGTTTTGTCTTTGTTAAATCCTCAGTAGTCCTGATTTTGAACTGTTGTAGTCCTTTTTTAATTCCGGATCAGTTCTGGGTCTGGTTGAATTGGGGTTTAGTCCTCATGTCTTGATACAGCCCCGATTTTATGTCCAGCATCGCTCTGTTATTATCAATTTGATTCGAAACGTGTCCAGTTTAATGTCTTAAACTAAACTGGCATTAAAGCTTCAATGAACTAAAGTGGTCCCTCTGAGTCAGCACCCAGAAAGCTCGTCTCTTTGAAAAATGTGGCCATAAATACGAGCGCTGCTGGGATCTTAAAACACTGGGGCTAAATCCAGACCTGAAATCTTTGTTTCACTCAGTAACAGCACCTTTTTAATATTATTGACTATATGTTATAGTCACATTTATATAAAATGTCAAACATCATACGTTAGCTAAAGGTTGAAGTCACGGAATTATACTGAACAACAATGCAATTTGAGTTTTTCTTGTTTGTACTTTATATTTGATTTACTGTAAGCAGCGGGAGTAAAAGCTAAAGAAAAAATAGTAAAGATATGAATGAATCTCTGCTCTTACAGCTTTTATAGTATGGAATCAGAACGATGCCACCTTAAAACGAAACCGAAAAAAATATTGAAACCGAAAAAAAATATTGTAACTGAAATAAATGTACTGAAAAATCTTGTATTGAAACCGAAAAAAAAATTGATAGTGAAAAACAAGTAATTGAAAAAAAAATTTTTGTTTTCGCTTACAATTTTTTTTTTTTTTTTCGGTTTCAATCCATTTTTCGGTTTCAATCCACTTTTCGGTTTCAAACCATTTTTCAGTTTCACTCTGCTGGCACTGTTTTAGTGTACGGGGGCGCGCTGGGGGGCGGGGATTCCGACCCACATGTATTTGCATATATTATAATGCTGACCAATGACTGGAGAAAACACTGACGACGCGGCTGCGGTCATGGACAAACTCGCACGTGTCTGTTCGGGAATGGCAGATGCCGAGAGGTCCAGCGTTTACATTACCAACTATTTCAAAGTGACAGCCTGAGGTGTTCTTCAGTAAATTGGACTACCGGACAGGAGGACCTGAGGCCCCACCGCATTATTTTTGGTAAGTTAAATGTGTTAAGCTAATCCGTAATTTAGGTCCTTAGCTAGCTACCTAAGGACCTAGCTAGCTAAAATGAGCACTCGGCTGTCGGGGAAACTTGTTTTGTAAAGTTCGTTTAGCTAACACGTGCAGGTGAATGAATTTACCCTGACTAAAGAAATCAAGAGAAACGCACCGGGCTGCTCAGTGACTAACCACGGTTACTGTACTTTTATTATGAGTATTATACTGTAAGAGCAACAGGCTGGACTCTGCTTCTGCTCCTGTGCAGACCTGATTATTAAATATGTGCAAACAGCAGCATGTTTTCTGTCGCTTTCCACATGTGGAAGGACATTAACGCCAACTTTTAAATTCCCCTCATTAGTCAATAGCTACGGATTAAATAGCAAAGCCCGATACTTATGTACTGAAACCAACTACTTCCGCTTGTCAGCTTAAGTTAAAATGTTACATTTTTCCCCTGATTATTTTTTTAGCTTTTTTTTTTACTGAGTTTGTTACAAATATTCAGGTTAAAAAACTGTCCAAATTATTTTTAATGAATTATGTTCACAAAGTCACATGTGCAGTACTCTGTACAGCTTGCATCCTTTAGGACAAATAATTTGAAGCATTAATATTTCTTGTTCAATACTGAGCTGATAACACCTCTGTATGTTGTGACCAGGATGCAGCAGCAGACTGAACCTCGACTGAAACCTGCTCCATCATCTCATCTTTGCAGATGTCCATTTATAAAGCATCAACAACTCAAAGGTAAACATGATATTAGAAAATGTGTTAGTAAGGCCTTTAAAACAAATAAAAAAAATAAACAGCTGTCGGCAGAACTGTAGGACTGAACAACTTCAGATCCCGAGTGTGAGGACTGAGAAGGATCAGCTCTATTTCTGATTTGAGAGATAAACTTGATATTTCAGTTTGTGATGATTCTGTTCTGTTTGTGATTACAGGAGCTGTCCTCAGATTCAGACCTCAGCACCACCCAGTGACAGCACACAGATCGTCCTATAGCTATCTTTGTAGTAACTCCAAAATTAACTGAAGAAAACAGTACAAAGGTTAAAGTACCACATGTGCTGTCAGTGAAAGCTGCAGCTGTTTTATTGATAAAGTTAAAGACAAAAAGTCAAAAGGATTAATCACCCCTGTAACTGTGTCACTATACATCAGCATTAACAGTACCTCAGTTTGGTGTTTCAGAAAACTGCTGATCTCAGACCTGCACAACTTCTGTTTTAAACACTGAATGTACTCAGCTACATGAAGACCACATGTTTTCTCTGACACAATTAAATAAAACCTGATTAAAGTCAAAGGTTGTTACTTGTATTTGAACTAAAAACTTGTGATCTGGAATTCTTTCACTGTTTTTTGACAATAGTGTGTTATTTATCATACTATCTATTACTATAAAGACACATCTCCTGGATGCACTGGTACGCATCTTCAGTGATGTATCCTAGGGTCATCAGGTGTTTCGGGTCTCACAACATCATACACCCTCGCCCAGGCGACCCAGCCGGGGGTGATCAGGCCCCGACTTGCGTACCAGTAGCTACCCACGGATCAGCCCTCTTAATCCACAGCCACCTTGTGGCTTTCTCTGCCGCTTCACTCACAGCCTGGATGGCCCTCTTCTTGGCTGCCCCAGCCACGCCCAGCCGGCCTAGAACTTTGCAGAGTGATCGTCCTGCAAAGCCCCTACATCCCACTTCTATGGGCTCATAGAAAGTCTTCCAGCCCCTTCCCCTGCACTCTTGCACTAGTTCCTGGTACTTTCCTCGTTTCCTTTCATTAGCCTCCTCAATCCGCTCTTCCCAGGGCACTGTGAGTTCCAGCATGATCAGCTGTTTTGAGGCCTCAGAAATAATTATCAAGTCTGGCCGGAGTGATGTTTCTGCAATGTTCTGAGGAAACTTTAGTTGTTTACCCAGGTCAGCCTGTAGCTGCCAATCAGAGGCTGTGTTGAGAAGGCCAGTTGTCAAATGTGGGCGCCCCTGGGGTTTCTCTCCAGCCTTAATAAAAGAGATTGCCTTCCTCGGAGCATGATGATGCTTGCTGATGCTGATTGCTGAGGCAATCTTTTCAGCAACTACTCTGAGCACCTGGTCGTGCCGCCAACGATACCGACCATCGGCCAGGGCCCTTGGGCAGCTGCTAAGGAGGTGTTCTAGGGTCCCTCTTCCAGAGCACAGGGGACAGGCAGGTGTCTCGCTCTTTCCCCACAAATGGAGGTTTGCTGGGCTTGGCAGAGTGTCGTATACTGCCTGCACTAGGAATCGGATCCGGTGGAAGTCTGCCTGCATGATGTTTGCCCAGGTGACCTTGCGCTGCAAGGTGCTCTCCCACCTTGTCCATGCTCCCTGCCGCTTAAGGCCTACAGCTCTGCTTACTCGCTCCTCCTCCACACCTGCTCGGACCTCTTCCTGGAGTAGCTGGTGTCTCTCCTTTCCCTGTGCCCTGCTGACCTGGGCCTTTGGGATGTACCCCAAGCCTGCTCCCCCTGTTGCTAAGACCCCCATTAGTGTTTTCTGCCTTAGGCGTGACTCCGCCACCTCAACTGCCTTCTCAGCCTTCCACTTTCTTCCTGTCCTTACCTCAATGCCTGCTGATGCCACCTTGCAGTCTTTAGAATCTCTGTACTGTAGGGCTTCTCGTGTGCGAGCCACCTTGAACTCTTCTGTGAGACCACTGAAGGGTAACTGCACGCTGTTGCTTGTCCCATACAAGGCAGCGCTGGTGAGACTGCGGGGAAGTCCCAGCCACTTACGAAGAAAGCCACTGATCTTTCTTTCAAGGGATCCCACAGTAGTTATTGGAACTGTATAGACAAGCAAGGGCCACAGGATTCGGGGCAGGATGGAATGCTGGTAGATCCAGGCTTTAAATCTTCCAGGCAAGCCGGACTTATCCACCTTAATAAGCCACGCTCCCAGCTCCTCATTTGCCTTCTGGATAGCAGTAGAGTCTTTCAGGCTGGAGTCAAAGAGTTTCCCCAAGCTCTTAACTGGTTGTTCCGTTATGGATGGAATAATGGTTCCTGAAATTGAGAACCGGAACTTGTCCGTCACCTTGCCCTTCTTCAGTACCATCGATCTTGACTTGGAAGGTTTAAAACTCATCCTTGCCCATGAGATGAGTCTCTCAAGACCTTGCAAGATCCACCTACACCCGGGAACTGATGATGTTGTAATGGTGAGGTCATCCATATAGGCTCTGATAGGGGGCTGACGAACACCTGACCTTGTTAACGGCCCTCTGCACTCCACCTCCACAGCCTTTACCACCATGTTCATTGCCAGGGCAAAGAGCGTAACTGAGATGGTACAGCCTGTTATTATACCTTTTTGGAGTCGGTGCCAGTCTGAAGTAACTGCCCTAGAAGTGACCCTAAGCCTGAAATTGGCGTAATAGTCCAGGATTAGGTCCTTGAAGTTTTGATGTGTATCTGAAAAACACAATTTCGAAAACACTGGAAAGACCTCAAAGACATTTTTCCTTTACTTTCTATGTAAACAAAAAATTTGATTTTATTTATTTTCTGCTGTGTTTTACTTGCATCTATTTGAAAGAGTGAGTGTAAACACACAAAAAATATATATTTTATGTGCTGGAATGTGCAGAAAATAGGTTTAAATATTAAACAAATTTCTTCCAGTCAGAGAATGTTGCATATAATTAAATTTTTGCTTGATGCATAAAGTTAAAAGGTTAAAACTAATAAAACAAGTTTTAAAAAGAGACTTTTCCATTTGATTACATTTTGTATGATGGATTATGTAGAAAAAGTAGAATTGGGCTGAAAGATCTATCGCTTTCTTACCTATTCAGGTTGTAAATCGTGTTTTTAAAAGTAACTAAGTAACTAAGTAATTAATTACTTTTAAAAATAAGTAATCAGTAAAGTGACTGGATTACTTTTTTGGGGAAGTAATCAGTAATTAGTTACTGATTACTTTTTTCAAGTAACTTGACCAACACTGGTGCACAGTGACACAAAACTCATTTAACAACGCAAACTATTTAAAAAATGATGTAGGCAGATCAAGGCAATGTTACAGATTCAGTAAGAACGGAAGTTTATCCTAATCCTTTAAATATGCAGGGCGTCACACTAACACCAGGGAAGGAGCGTGGGGGTGGCTTACTGGGTTGTTTTGTCAGAAGCCCGGGGTCTTTTGGAGTGTAATTTTTTCATAGTTAGATGCCTGGCTGACAACTGTATAAAACAAAAAGTACACACAATATTCGAAGGACATAGTGCACACCGTGGGAATTTACGACTGTGCGTGAATCCCCCCTGATATTGGTATGATCCGAGCTCAGGCACTAAGTGACTGAGCGAGGGGGCGGGGCAGCTGCTGCCAGCAATAAAGTAATTCAGAATCAGAGTAAGAGTAAGAATTAAAAGTGCTAAGTAGATAGATAGATATATACATGATATATACATGAGTGCAGGTGGTGATCAGTGCCAAACATGGAATGATGCAGTGAACACAGCGTAGGGTCATGTGTTAGTGGTGGGAACAGTCATACGGTTATTGTTCATGTGTCCAACAGCAGAGGGGAAGAAACTGTTCTTATGGCGAGAGGTTCTGGTGCGAATGGACCGGAGCCTCCTGCCTGAGGGGAGCAGGTCAAACAGACTGTGTCCAGGGTGAGAAGGGTCAGCTGAGATCCGAGCTGCACGCCGCAGTGTCCTGGAGGTGTACAGGTCCTGCAGAGATGGGAGTCTGCAGCCAATCACCTTCTCAGCAGAGCGCACAACACGCTGCAGTCTCTGTTTGTCCCTGATAGTGGCTCCAGCGTACCACACGGTGATGGAGGAGGTGAGGATAGACTAGAGTAACCAGTGAGCACAACATATATTTAACTTTCTACAGGACTTAAAGCTATTACTATAGTCTATAGCTATAGCTATTACTTACCTGCACTACTGTATAGCTCTGTGTAAATAATCATTCTGTACATATGATAATTTTTAATCCTACAACTGTTTATAACTTGCATAGTTCACATTTCTGTATAGCTGTATATCTCAGATTTCTGTAAAGTTATTTATTTCATATTCTGTATAGTTTTTCATATTTATATCCTGTTCACAGCCTGTACATAGCTTGTACTCACTACAGCTTGTACATACTTATAGTTATAGAATATTCTTAACATACTTCATACCGTGTGCATTGTAACATACCATAATAGACCCATTTCTGTAATATACTTACATATCTATATTATTGCTAATATATATTGTAATATATCTATATCACTAAAGCACTCCTGGATGGATGCAAACTGCATTTCATTGCCCTGTACCTGTGCATGTGCAATGACAATAAAGTTGAATTCTATTCTATTATATTATGTAAAAGTCCAGACCCTCTGAGGATTATCTGAGTACTTCTAATATTACACAAAGCAAAGGTCTCCATCAGTGTTTATGAAATGCTGGGTTTATCCTTCTTGTGAGGGAGCTGCTGGTGAAGATCACGAGCCCTGCTTGATCCTGGTGACGAGTTTCAGTCTTCCTGGTGTTTCTGAAATGATGCCTCTCACTGTGGGTCAACAGAACTTCTGGCACAGGACAGCTGTAATGAAAGAAATTGAAGTTTAGAAAAAAAAAAATCTTGGAAATGCCCTAAATGTGAGAAGCAGATTTTGTATTTACTTTTCTTTTGCCAATCAAGATAACAAAGTATCATTTTCACCACACAATTACTAACCTTGTCATCTCCTGCACTGTCTGTTTTGGGCTCTGGGCTCGTCCTTCCCAGCGCTCATGAGACTGCTTTGATGCACTGTGGTATGAGGTGCTAACCTGTTGACAGTGTTGGGAAGGTTAATTTTAAAATGTATTCCACCAAAGATTATAGAAGTAATGTATTCTGAATACTTTACAACTACATGAATGTGCTATTGCTGTGTGATTTATTACTATTACTGAAGGCTACTCGCCATACCAACACCAACTAGATGTTAAAATCTTAATATAAATGAGTAACAGTAGGTGGACATTAGGTAAGGCTGCACTTTTTGCAGTGATCTCGTGTAGAAAACTATTCAGCGCGTATATAAAACAGGTCAGCGGCTCCGAGCCGTAGTAAAGGGACCTCTGGCTAATACGTCGGGTTCGTGTCGGGCTCATAGCTGAAAACTAGCTTTACTTTGTTGTCTGGGTCAAGTTTGCTAGCGAGAGACAGAGAGAGGCGTTGAAAGGCTGCTTATTGTTTCGGAGGAAAACATGAACATGGTGTACAGTCGAGTCTTAACAGCTTACTTACAGCTGGGCTCGTCAGGCACTCTTTTTGGCTTTAGTGGTTATTATTATATTTACATGCTTCCAGCTCCTGTTTCTGCCCGGTGACAGCTCGTACTTTTCCTTTCTCTCCCTCCCTCGCTCACAGACACATAACGGGTATGGCAGTCCATTCTCCCTGCAGCACTGCCCATGAGGCTACATTGTTTAGGGCGATGCCTGTAACACTCTGCTATTGCCTTCATATTAAATAATGTTTGCATAATAATTTTTAGAGGCTCTTATTGCGTGTTTTGTTTGGGTTTCCACCGGGGTGGAATTACCAAAAATAGAGAGACCATAGCCTAACATATGAAACAGGAAAACACCGCCATGTAATCCATTTATTTCAACAAACTAACTGTATTCTCAATATCACCTATTGAACAGTAACTGTAACGGATACATTTACTCATATTTTGTATTTTAAATACGTAACGCCGGTGCATGTATTATGTTACTGCCCAACACTGCCTGTTGAGATCCTGAGATCCGCTCCTAGAACACCGGCCTCCAACTCCTGAAGAGACACGGGTGTCCCTAAATTTAGCAAATATTAGCTTCAGGCTAGCTTGCTACGACGAATAGGCTAATACCAGCATTTTACCACAACTTCACCAGATGTAGCTAAAAAAAACTAAACTAATATCCAGCCCAGTGGGACAGCAAGAAAAGATGACAAAAAATGATTACTTACTTGCGGTTTGGAGGTTCAAGCTGAAATTGAAGCAGCCATTGAAAGATGGGAAGAGAGAAAGATGGCAGCTTGGTCAGCACTAGTGGCCTCTATAATGTATGCAAATACATGCGGGCCGGAAACACCCCCCCCCCCAGCGCTCCCCGGACGCCAAAACAGTGCCAGCAGATTGAAACTGAAAAATGGTTTGAAACCGAAAAAATAAAATAAAATTGTAAGCGAAAACAAAAAAATTAGTTTCAATTAATTGTTTTTCACTATCAATTTTTTTTTCGGTTTCAATACAAGATTTTTCAGTACATTTATTTCAGTTACAATATTTTTTTTCGGTTTCAATATTTTTTTCGGTTTCGTTTCAAGGTGGCATCGTTCTGATTCCATATTATTGTGCCGTGATGTCTGCTTTGAAACTGTCCTCTTGCTCGTCTTTTGGATGCTCACCTCTTCTTCACCTTTCCTGTTCCTTTCACCAAACTGCTGCACTCTTATTCTCTGCTCTCGTCTCCTCTTCTGGTTACAATTAGAATGCAGTCAGCATGTGCCAAACAAACTCGCTCCAAATCGATCATGTTTGATATGATGATGACGTTTTTAACATCTTATTTATCAACTTATTTAATACATTGTATCGATCAATTATTAAACAAATATCAGACTGTAGAAAAGCCAATAATAATGCACTGAGCAAGTTCATGCCATAAGAGCTAAATGGCCATCAAAGAAAATCCTGAATGCCTGATACAGGACAGGTCAACATTGAATGCAGCCACAGATGGACATCAGTCAGCTTTCTGCACTTTCCACCCGATCACATCTGTCCACAAAGTCATGTCACTTCCTCTGTGGTTCATTTATGTTTACTTTTACATTTGCAGTTAAAATAAATTATTTCCTATGGACTGCTGGGTTATCTTGGTTTATTTAAGTTAGTATTTTTAAAGGTGCAGTCAGTCATTTTTTAGGTTACCTGATAGAAAAAAGCATCTTGTACTCATAAACAAACATAGAATAGTGGATAACAATGACAGATTGTTAAACGTGTCATTGGTCACTGCTTACTTTCCTCATTCTTTAAGCATTACTCATCCTTAGTATGTCATTTATAAATACAGATATACGTTCTTAGAAAGAACCACTTCTGAGCCAGATCTCCTTACTCCAAGGAGCTTTTCTGAGTTACCATTGTGCCAGAGGAGGAGGACATCCACTACTTCTTTCATGTCACCTGAGTTCACCTGTGGGAAAGCACATATTTCTTTGAATTCAGGAGTACTAGGGAACTAATCTTGAGTGATTACTGAATTATCTGACTAAAGCCAATCAACCAGAGAAATTCTAAACTCTTAAACATCCAGAGATGTCTGAATTTATGTCTGCACCTTCCCACTCCAGATATGAAGGATCATACCTGTTTTACCTCCGGTGTTGTGTCAAAAAGTGATCGTCTGACAAAAACTGATTTCCAATGTCTTTACTTATATTGGTAAATAGACTTTAGTGAACATGATTTACAAAAGGCTATATATCAAATTTAATAACAACCCATTGTTTCCAAGTATATTTATAACTCTGTGTTATTGTAACTATATGAAAACAAACCCAGTCCTTTTGGGACACTTAAAATATGTTTAGAGAACTATTATTATATTTATTGTAATTTCTGCTGTCCTCTTGGCCAGATTACTCTTTAAAAAAGTAATTTTAATGTCAAATGAATGAATAAGAAGTAAAAAATCACTGCCAAAAAGTGATTGCAGCTTCTACCTTGTGACAGGAATGTTGTTTGTGGCACAAGATGACTCGATATCACTCATGAGGGATACATTTGACATGTTTCACATATGTCAAATGGGGCGATCGTGGCTCAAGAGTTGGGAGTTCGTCTTGTAATCAGAAGGTTGCCGGTTCGAGCCCCGGCTCGGACAGTCTCGGCTGTTGTGTCCTTGGGCGAGACACTTCACCCGTTGCCTACTGGTGGTGGTCAGAGGGCCCGGTGGCGCCAGTGTCTGGCAGCCTCGCCTCTGTCAGTGCGCCCCAGGGTGGCTGTGGCTACAATGTAGCTGCCATCACCATAAATGTTGTTCCAGGGTCCACATTACAAGTAACCAATCACCTTCTTGTGACGTCATACTTTTGCGACTTCGAAAAATACCCGCCTTACAAAAAGAAATGTTCTTCGAGAAATCGCCTTTTGTCCGCCGATCCAGCAATTTCAACCTTTTGTCGTCCAATCCAGCAATTTCAATTCCTCTCAAGATACTTTTCTTTAATAAACGGTAAGCATAATACATGTTTTCCTTGAAATGGATAGCTGTTTGTTTGCTAGTGATAGGCTACTTGCGAACCAGTGTTCTCCAGACAGAGAATTGCGTGTCAATGTATTATGATTTATTATGAAAGTACAGGTGAATATACCTCCCCCGTCAATATATTATGATATATAATAAATGTACAGGTGAATAAAGCTGTCATAACAATGTCAGGCAAAATTGCAGTAGCTTCCCTGATCATTTTACAAACATAAGTGAAGAGAATCTGGACTAAAAGGCCTAGACTTATGGTTGTGTGCTGAATCTATGAATCAAACTATCACCTGGAAACATAATTAACTGGTCCATAGCTGTGAAACTGGACATGAGTTCTTGATTCTATGGAGATTAACAGTAATCCAGAAATTTACAAATTTGTCCTGGGACATCGCGTAAATGTTGTCCCAGGGACATCGCGTAAATGTTGTCCCTGGGACATTGCGTAAATGTTGTCCCTGGGACATCATGTAGAAGTTGCCAGAGACATACCATATGAAAGTTTAGCTTCTTTTAGCCCCTGTTTGTTTTATATTATATATATATATATATATATATATATATATATATATATATATATATATATATAAAAACACCCAGCACGCCCCTGCGGGCGGTTTATCCTTCAAGCTCGGGTCCTCTACCAGAGGCCTGGGAGCTTATATATATATATATATATATATATATGTGGCGTGGCGTGGGTGTGGTCCTTGGCCAGCTGCAGAGGAGGGGTGACGCAGTGAGCTCCCGGGGCGGCGCAGGGGCGGGGTGAACAGGTGTGCTGGGATCTGACAGTGATTGTGTCTCTTTATATGTTGGCAGTGACAGACGGAGAGGAGACGGACGTGACAGCAGAGAAAGAGAGCGCGGGAGTATATGTGTCCACGTACAACCCCGAGTTTAATAAAAAGTTCTGCATTGTCAAAGTCGCTCCGGCTGGTATTTCTTGGGTCCACCGTTACAATATATTTTTAATATTTTATTTAATATTTACATTGTATTGCAAAAAACCCCAAAACAAGTTAAAATGAATTAATGAATATTGACTAATTAAACCTTCGTTATTTTTCCACCAGAAATGGACGATATAATTAGAAGAAGTGTTCTGAATGACGAAAAAAAAAGAACTGGAAAAGATACACAACTTTGTGTGCATGTGTCACAATGCCAGGAGGACCCATTCAGTGTTGTGTTAGAAAAATTGAACTCATTAACCCTTCATGGACATTATAATCAGAATCAGAATCAGAATACTTTATTGATCCCTGGGGGAAATTATTTTTTGTTACAGTGCTCCATTTTAAACCAACATTAAGACAAGACAGACAATACGCTAACTAAGAATAGTACAATATATACATATATATACATACATACATACATAAGTCACTTATAAATAAATATTTGGAAAAGAAACATGTGTAGCTGTAGCAGCAAACAGTGTGTTAAGTGGATGCGTTGTACAGGGAGATGGCCACAGGCAGGAATGATTTCCTGTGTCGTTCAGTGGTGCTTTTCGGTAATCTCAGTCTCTCACTGAACGAGCTCCTGTGGCTGACCAACATGTCATGGAGTGGGTGGGAGGTGTTATCCAACATTGTCTTTATCTTGGACAGCATCCGCCTCTCCGACACCACCTTGAGGGAGTCCAGCTCCATCCCCACAACATTGCTGGCCTTACGGATCAGTTTATTAAGTCTGTTGGCATCTGCGACCCTCAGCCTGCTCCCCCAGCATGCAACAGCATAGAGGATCGCACTGGCCACCACAGACTCATAGAAAATCCTCAGCATTTTCTGGCAGATGTTGAAGGACCTCAGTCGCCTCAAAAAATAGAGACGACTCTGGCCCTTCCTGTAAAGTGCTGTGGTGTTTTTAGCCCAGTCCAGTTTATTGTCAATGTGTACTCCAAGGTATTTATAGTCCTCCACAATGTCAACACTGACCCCCTGGATTGAAACAGGGGTCAAGTGTTTCCTGGTCTTCCTGAAGTCCACGATCAGTTCCTTGGTCTTTGCCACGTTGAGCTGCAGATGATTCTGCTCACACCACGTGACAAAGGAGTCGACCACAGCCCGGTACTCTGTCTCATCATCCCTGCTGATGCATCCAACCACCGCAGAGTCATCAGAAAACTTCTGAAGATGGCAGGTCTCTGTGCAGTGGCTGAAGTCTGTGGTGTAGAGGGTGAAGAGGAAGGGGGAGAGGACAGTCCCCTGTGGTGCCCCTGTGTTGCTAATCACCTTGTCAGACACACACTGTGGGAGACGTACATATTGTGGTCTTCCTGTCAGGTAATCAACAATCCAGGACACCAGAGAAGCATCCACCTGCATCGCTGCTAACTTATCACCCAGGAGGGTCGGCCTGATGGTGTTGAAAGCACTAGAAAAGTCAAAAAACATGACCCTCACAGTGCTCGCCGGCTGGTCCAGATGGGTGTAGACACGATTGAGCAGGTAGATGATGGCGTCCTCTGTTCCGAGACGAGGCTGATAAGCGAACTGAAGGGGATCCAGATGTGGTCTTACTATGGGTCGCAGCTGGTCCAGGATGAGCCTTTCCAGGGTCTTCATGATGTGGGAGGTCAGTGCCACGGGCCTGTAATCCTGGGGGCCACTGGGACGAGGCGTCTTTGGTACAGGGACGAGGCATGATGTCTTCCACATCACCGGGACCCTCTGCAGACTCAGACTCAGCATAAACAGTTTATGAAAGACTCCACACAGCTGGGGGGCACAGGTCTTGAGGACGAGGGGACTCACTCCGTCTGGTCCAGCAGACTTGCCTGAGTGAAGTCTCCTCATTTGCATCTCAACCTGGTATTGAGTGAAGGTGATGGGTGGGGGAGGGGTGTCAGGAATCTCACAGGAGGCAACATGTGAAGAGAGGCTGGCACAGTGGTGTGGCTCTGGATTCCAGGCTGACTGCAGGTGAGGTTGTGGGGGTGGGAGCAGACACTGTGGTGTCGAATCTATTGAAAAACAGATTCAACTCATTGGCTCTATTCTCACCTCCCTCAGCTCCCCTGCTGTTGGTTGGCCTGAATCCAGTGATGGTCTTCATGCCCCTCCACACCTCTCTCATGCTGTTCTGCTGGAGTTTCCACTCCAGCTTCCTCCTGTAATTGTCCTTAGCCTCTCTGATCTTGTCCTTTAGTAACACCTGGACCTTCCTCACCTCCTCTTTGTTGCCCCCTCTGAAAGCCCTCTTCTTGTTGTTGAGGAGGGCTTTGATGTCCTTAGTCACCCACGGCTTGTTATTTGGGTAACAATGAACAGTCTGAGCTGGAACAATGGAGTCGGTGCAGAAAGTTATGTAGCCTGTGATACACTCAGTAAGTCCATTGATGTCCTCGGCGTGAGGCTCACAGAGTGTTTCCCAGTCGGTCACCTCGAAACAGCCCTGTAGTTCCGCTATTGCCTCCTCTGACCACCTCCTGACAGTCCTGGTGGTCACAGGTTCCCTCCTCACAATTGGCACATAGCTGAAAAAAAGATATTATGAATTAATCCAAGAGGCTAAACTGAGTAGGTTCATCATGTCATTGCCAGAACAGGTTTTAGGCAAATCCTTTAAATTCTAGCAGCGTTTTTTATGTTATCACAACAAAAAACAGAGTAGGTGGATTTGCCTAAATCAGCTAAACCGGCACAGAGCATTCCTTTATAAAAGACCTGTGCAATAGGTATTCCAATTTTTAAAAAAATAATACAGTCTTGATTTAAACTTTAAATTCCTTCAATTACAGTTACTAATCATTTCAAATAACTGTTTTTCAGATTTTTCCACCGCCTGAAATACCAGTTTTTATCTGGCTACAAGAATAAGCGTCTGGATGATCTGATTGAAGTGCTCCTAGGGAAGGCCGACGACTACTTCTCAGTCATAAAAACCCTGCAAGATGTGGGCCGCATGAAAAAAAGGTTTGCTGACACCTTGTCTCAAGTTTCAGACTCTGCTTCAAGACTGATGGAAAGTGGTTGGGCTCTTAAAATTACAGTCAAGAACAGCCATGGAGTTAATGCATATCAAGTCCCATCTGAGTCAAGAGAAGACATAGTGTATGATGTCTGCCCTGTTGAGCCCTACTGCAACTGTACATATGGCTTACGAGGACTTCTTTGCAAGCATCTAGTGTTACTTGCAAAATTAGCAGAGGTTGACAATGACATCTATCCAAACATGGAAACAAACATTTCTACCTTGGCAAGAATTGCAGTGAAAGAAAGGCATTACTTTGTACACTGTGAGGACTTGAAAGTGATAAAAATGCCAAGTTTGTTTGGAAAGCTGTGGTTTTTTGCATCGGCTGAAACACTTCAGTGCACTTGTTGTACGTTCTCTCACTATAACACATGTGCTTGCTTGAAGGTGGCTTGTAGCCATTTTAAACAAATGAAAAACTCTCTGAAAAGTCCTCTATCAACTTTGAATGACACTCCTGTAGTTGAAAGCACAGACAAAAAATGCACAGAAGATGCAGTTGGAAAACTAAATGCTGTTTTAGACACAGTTAAACAGTGGGCATTCATTCCAGAGGGCATTACTGCAATGATAGATGAACTGCATACAAATGTCTTAAAAACAAAACAAGAAGTAGGCAAAAGTATATGCCAGTACGAAATAAAGACGACAGATAATGCACGCAAAATTAGGCCATTGCATTCTAGCAAGAAACGTTCGGCCAGCATCGACATTCCAACCCTAACAAAATGAATGTGAACAGTCGATAACCACTGAAAGAGAGACATCCTCTGGAGAAAATGAAAACCTTTTGGAATACAAAACAAAAAAGAGAAGAGTTAAAGCTAAGTATATGCACAAGTAGACTTTTGTGTGACATTTCAAAGGGACTGCATCCATTACTTCTGTTTATTGAAACCTAAAGCTGAATAGCTGTCTTAACTTTCTGCCAAGGAACAGATGAAAAGAAATTGTTTGCTCTCTCAAGCAGTTGTTATTTATGTGTGTTATTCATTACTTTGGCTTGGTTGCTGTTTTTGATACAAATTCATCTGTGCCCATTGTAATATTTTCATATGTTACTATTTTTATATTGCTATGCATTATAAATAAAGGATTACTTATTACTATTAAAGGTCTGCATTTGTAATTGTTGGTATTATTTATAAAATATGCGCTCTTAAGTTTTTTGCTCCATAAAACGATACCTGTCACTTTTTGGACATAGAGTATCAGCTGTTGAGAACCCCCGGCTCATACAAAATAGAAGTAAAAGGTTTCAACATCCAGCCTTTTTATGATTAAATACAAAGTGTAATAAATGAGTTATTGGGGTGTGATTTTGTTAATAGTTAGTCTTAAGTATAAGTTTAATAGTAACGATGAGTAAGAAAATATAGCCAGAATAATGGAATGAGACTAACACCTGACCTCACACTGAGATTTGGTATGAAGTGGCATGTTTGTGCTAATGCTGACATTGGGGCTCAGAGTTCCTCTGTGTGTATATATTTGTGAACGTTAACTTGGCTAATGTCCAAGGGTTTGACTGCTTTCCTGTTGGATTGTATCACACAGAACAGGGATAAGAGCACCAGTGGCCGTGCACACCCTCATCTCTCTCCTTCACCCGATCATTAGTGTTGGAAACCGGCATTAGCTCAGAGTAGATTAGACTTCAGTATAGTGCAAGTGATTTGATTTTATGATTATTTGATTCAGTTTTTTCTGTGTTCAAGCTCAATTACTTTAATAAAATATGTTGAATTCAAACAAATAAATAAATAAACAAATAAACTGTGGACATTACCCTTTTAAACCTTTCTGAAACAAGACAGGTATAAACCAGTGTATAAAAGTTTACATAGGTATAAATAGCTCTAACACTTTACTCCAGCCTGGCATCCACATATGTGGACATCAGATTTTGGGTTATTTAGACCAAAATACTAAATCTTGATCAACAAGTGCCTGAGTTACAGTTACGAAGACATTATACTGCAACTGTTCTATCGAAATTTCAAATTAATGTCCTCATATGTGGCTCTCATTTTTCTCAGAAACAAAAATTAGGTAAAAAAAAAAAAAAAAATCTGGTAATTCTTTCTTTTTACATTCATCGGGTTCCAATCGGCCCAAATATCAAAGAGAAATTAAAAATGCATGCCATGGAAGATTTCGGGTCTTAGGGGGTTAAAATGACCAGACCCCTCCGGCCTGTTTTCCAGGCCACTAAATTAAACCCAGTCAATTACCAATTGCACAGAATAAAAACCTACGAGGTCCACTAATAGAATAGAATAGAATAGAATAGAATAGAATTCAACTTTATTGTCATTGCACATGCACAGGTACAGGGCAACGAAATGCAGTTTGCATCCATCCAGAAGTGCTTTAGTGATATAGATATATTACAATAAATATTAGCAATAATATAGATATGTAAATATATTACAGAAGTGGGTCTATTATGGAATGTTATAATGTACACGGTATGAAGTATGTTGTGAATATTCTATAACTATAAGTATGTACAGGCTGTAGTGAGTACAAGCTATGTACAGGCTATGAACAGGATATAAATATGAAAAACTATACAGAATATGAAATAAATAACTTTACAGAATCTGAGATATACAGCTATACAGAAATGGGAACTGTGCAAGTTGTAAACAGTTGTAGGGTTAAAAATTATCGTATGTACAGAATGATTATTACAGAGCTATACAGTAGTGCAGTTAAGATAAGTGAGATATGTGGATAATTCTACAGAGGCTATATAAAGTGCTGGTGGTTGTGAGTGGTGGTTCAGTCCATGTTATTATTGTGTGTTTGAGGGTACAGTTGTCCATTGTGGGTGTGTGTATGTTCAGTCCATGTTTTAACGTGGGTCAGATGTCAGGAGGCAGAGTTCAGGAGTCTGACAGCTGTGGGGAAGAAGCTGTTCCGGTACCTGGTGGTCTTAGTCCGGAGGCTCCTGTAGCGCCTCCCAGAGGGCAGGAGGGTGAAGAGTCCATGTGATGGGTGACTGGGGTCTTTGATGATTTTCCCAGTCCTTTTCAGACACCGCTTCCTGTAGATGTCTTTTATGGCAGGAAGTGGTGCTCCGGCGATGCGCTGGGCAGTTTTCACGACCCTCTGCAACGCCTTCCAGTCCGAGGCAGAGCAGTTCCCGTACCAGACTGTTATACAGTTGGTCAGGATGCTCTCGATGGTGCAACGATAGAAGTTCACCAGGATGTCTGAGGACAGGTGGTTCTTCCTGTCCAGAAGAAGAGGCGCTGGTGAGCCTTCTTGACCAGCTTGGAGCAGTTGGTCGTCCAGATGAGATCCTCAGAGATGTGGACTCCCAGGAACTTGAAGCTGCTCACACGCTCCACAGCCATCCCCTTAATGTGGATGGGTGGATGTGGGTCAGCATTCCTCCTGTAGTCCACGATGAGCTCCTTGGTCTTCTCGGTGTTAAGCAGCAGGTTGTTTGTGTCGCACCACTCAGCCAGACGATCCACCTCCTCCCTGTAGGCGGCCTCATCGTTGTCACTGATGAGGCCAATCACCGTGGTGTCATCTGCAAACTTAATGATGGTGTTGGAACCATCAGCAGGTCTGCAGTCGTGGGTGAAGAGGGAGTAGAGGAAAGGGCTCATCACACAGCCTTGTGGTACACCGGTGTTCATTGTGATGGTAGATGAGCAGTGGTTATCCAGCCGGACATGTTGGGGGCGGTTGGTCAGGAAGTCCAGTAACCATTTGCAGATGAGGGAACTGATGCCCAGGTCTGTCAGTTTCCTGATGAGTTGTGAGGGGTGGATTGTATTGAATGCTGAACTGAAGTCTATAAACAGCATTCTGGCGTAGGTGTTGTTGTTGTCCAGGTGTGAGAGGACAGAGTGCAGTGCGATGGAGACTGCATCCTCTGTGCTCCTGTTCTGGCGGTATGCGAATTGGTGGGGGTCCAGGGTGGGGGGGAGACAGGATTTGAAGTGTGCTAGGACCAGTCGCTCTAAGCACTTAGTGATGATGGGGGTGAGTGCTACTGGGCGGTAGTCATTGAGGCAAGATGGGTTGGAGTTTTTGGGTATCGGGACGATGGAGGTGGATTTGAAGCAGGCCGGTACCACAGCGTGGGCCAAGGACAGGTTGAATATGTCTGTGAGCACTCCTGCAAGCTCCCCAGAACACGCTCTGAGAACACGCTCGGGGATGCCATTAGGACCTGCAGCCTTGTGGACATTGATCCTGCTCAGCACCGCTCCTACATTGGTGGGGGAGAGAGTCAGAGGTTGGTGGTCTGGCGTCACGTCTGCTTTGGTTGTGGTTGTGGGGTTCCCTCGCTCAAAGCGAGCATAAAAGTTGTTGAGCTTGTTGAGGAAGGAGACATCAGAGGATGCGGGGGGAGGGTTTGGTGGTCCTGTAGTCTGTGATGATCTGGAGTCCTTGCCACATGCGTCGGGGGTTGGAGTTGGAGAAGTGTTCTTCTACCTTCTTTTTGTAATGGTGTTTGGCTTTTTTGATGCCCTTCTTTAGATTAGCCCTGGCTGTACTGTAGGCATGTGCATCTCCTGACCTAAAGGCGGTGTTGCGGGCCTTCAGGAGGAGACGAACATCCCGGTTCATCCAAGGCTTCTGGTTGGGGTACATGGTGATCCGTTTCTGGGTGGTGACACTGTCTGTGGTTTCGGAGATGTAATCCAATACAGATGAGGCGTACTGGTCCAGGTCTGTGTGGGTGAACATATTCCAGTCTGTGTTTTTAAATCTGTCCTGGAGCACTGCATCTGTCCCCTCTGGCCACACTTTAATTGTCCTCACAGCAGGTTTCACACGTTGGATGAGTGGTGAATACCGAGGTGTGAGGAACAGGGAGAGATGGTCTGATTGTCCAATGTGGGGGAGGGGTGTAGCTTTGTAGGCTCCAGCCAGGTTGGAATACACATGGTCTAAAGTCTTGTCTCATCTGGTGTGGCAGGAGACATGTTGGTGGAATCTGGGGAGGACTGTCTTTAAGTTGGTGTGGTTGAAGTCGCCAGCAACAATAAAAGCAGCCTCGGGGTGTTTATTCTGGTGTTTGTTAATGGCTGCAGAAAGTTCTTTCATGGTGTTTGTTAATGGCTGCAGAAAGTTCTTTCATGGCCAACCTAGCATTAGCGTTGGGGGGGATATACACGGCAGTGAGTATGATAGAAGTGAGTTCTCTGGGGAGGTAATAAGGTCTGCATTTGACCATTAAAAACTCCGCATTAGGTGAGCAGTGACTCTCAGTAGTAGTGGAGTTCATGCACCAAGCATTGTTAATATAAATGCACAAACCTCCACCTCTGGTCTTGCCGGAGTCATCTGCTAGCCTGTCGGCTCGGTGTGTGTGGCGTCCTGCTAACTCGATAGCATTGTCCGGGCAGCTGTTGTTCAACCATGTTTCGGTGAAAAAACATGACATTTGAGTCCATAATCCGTCTGTTGTTAGTGATGGAGAGCCGTATCTCATCCATTTTGTTTGCCAGAGAACGGACATTGGCGAGGAAAATTCTGGGTAAAGGCAGCCGGTGTGGTGTTAGCTTTAGCTTAGCCCGTAGCCCGTAGCCCTCCGCGCCTACCTCGCCTTTGTTTACGATCCCGGCGCCGTCTGCGTGCACTTCCGCCTGGCCAGGGAGAGTGGGCAGCCTCCGGTGTTCTGGAGATCTCTGGGATGAGTCGGAGATCGGCGATAAAACTGTTGGAGTTATGAGTCCATGGAGTTATGGACTATAATAGTCCAAAAGTCCAAATCTTTAATAGAAAAGACAGGCAGAACTCAAACAAACAATAATCCAAACGAGGAGCTTATATACACACTGGAAAGTAAATAATTATAAGTTATTAAATCAGACTAATTAAATACAGTAAAACTAATAAGGGAAGACGAACACACGGGAAATAAAAATGACAACAGTGTAAACATACCAAAACTCAAAATAAAACAGGAAAGCTACTACAAACCAAGTGTGACACAAATACATTCATATTGAAACATATGTGATAATTTTCTTTCTTTGTAGAATTTTTAAGATATGTGTTAGAACAGTCATTATCCTGTTTGGATTAGGAACCAATCATTTTTGCCAAATAGTTAACACAAACTTAGAACAACAATGAACAATTTTCAAGATTCTGATTTACAGAACAAACAAAAGTCACAAAAGGTTTCATTATTTAAGAGACAAGATCAAGTTTTTCACACAGGAATGAAATGACAGAATCCAGTGCAGCGGGACCAAAGGTGTGTGTCAGCAAACTGAAGGTTGAGGAATCAGTCAGCTCATGTTTAAGGTTGTGTTGGATTTTGAGAAGAGTCTGTCTGTTATTAGAAAGTAAGATTAACAATGTTACACCAATAACCCAAATACGGGGAAATGACAAATAATACCAAAAAAGATACAACTTTCATATTGTTTTACTAACTTACTTTGTCATATCAGCACTTGAATGGTCGATGCCTTTACAGACCATGTCTGTTGTGACATCACAGGCCAATCTTCCGGCAAACCCGAGGGCTAGCTCCCCAGCCTCCTCTTCACTCAGAACACTAAACACTGTTACTTTAGTTTTGGCCTTCTTAGGCCTGTCAAGAATCATTGCGGGCAGTTTGGCTTTACGGACCTAAAAAAGAAAAAGTGCAAACACCAAAAGAGCAGAGAGAGACACACACACACGCACAAAGTTAAATGCTTTTGTTTACATGGTGTAATTGTGTATATGTTGCAGCAAATGCACAATTTCCAGCCACATTGTCACTTCATTGATACGAGTAACCCGGATTTATTTCAGGTGACATCAAAATCACGAAATGTATACCTACCCCAATCAAACCTCTGAAAACATGAACTGACATGTTCTCTGCGTTGATTCTGCGCTTGATCTCGTCTTCTGTTATTGTGTAGGTTTTCTTTTTTGAGCTTGGTACAGATAAGCGACCATGCACTCTGTAAACTGTACTAGTTCCTTCTGAATCAGTTTGGAATTCTGTATCTGCATCGATCCTGTCAACATCAGCAGCAGCAGCATTATCTGTACTCAGACTTGTGCCGTATACTTCTGCTTCTTTTTCTTTGTCTTCAGTCTGTGTACCTTCATCTCTTTCAGTCTGTGTACCTTCATCTCTGACTGTCAGTCTTCCTATCTCACTGTTACTTGTCGGTTTGCTGCAGATGTCCTCTCCCTTAGGAACTTTTCCTTTGTCATTCGCTGCCTGATGCTTTCCCTGATGACATTCTTCACTGGCTACTTCTATTGCTCCTCCTGTATAGCCACCTACTATGCTGCACAACTCCTTTCCCTCTGCTGTGCTGCACTGTGCTGTTACATAAAGAAGAATGATATAAACAGCACTATATCAATTTAATTGTGAAGAGAAATCCCCACAATACGACACAGTTATGTCTAAAATAGTTTTGTGTAAAAACTGGATCTTGAAACGTCCACTTTAATTACACAGTCCTGGTGTGCAAAGGCAAAATTACGAAAAAAAATTTCACTTTAAACATTTTTGGACATTGTTTAGTTACAGTTGTGGTCAAAAGTTTACATACACTTGTAAAGAATAGAATATAATGGCTCTACCGAGTGTCCCGTTATTTCTAAAACTCTGATTTTTCTCTGATAGAGTGATTGGAACAGATACTTCTTTGTCACAAAAAACATTCATGAAGTTTGGTTCTTTAATGACTTTATTATGGGTTAACATAAAAAAGTGATCACATTTGCTGGGTCAAAAATATACATACAGCAACATGAATTAGCAATTTTGGTGACTTAGAAAGTTGTCAGTGAACTGAGCTTCATAGCATGGCCTCTTCACTTCTTGCGAGTGATTATGAGTGACTACAGTTGGTGACTTCTCTTAGGCCAATTAAATAGGGCTCATTGGATACAAACGCCCACAAACGCTACAATGGAAAAGTCAAAGTAGCTCAGCATGGATCTGAAAAAGAGAATTTTTGACTTGAACAAGTCAGGAAAGTCACTTGGGGCCATTTCAAAGCAGCTGCATGTCCCAAGAGCAACAGTGCAAACAATCGTTTGTAAGTATAACGTGCATGGCACTGTTTCATCACTGCCAAGATCAGGAAGAAAACGCAAGCTGCTGCTGAGAGAAAATTGGTCAGGAGGGTGAAGAGTCAACCAAGAATCACCAAAAAGCAGATGTGCCAAGAATTAGAAGCTGCTGAAACACAGGTGTCATTGTCCACAGTCAAACGTGTTTTGCATCTCCATGGACTGAGAGGCTGCTGTGCAAGAAGGAAGCCCTTGCTCCAAAAGCGGCACCTTAAGGCTCAACTGAAGTTTGCTGCTGATCACATGGACAAAGATAAGACCTTCTGGAGGAAAGTTCTGTGGTCAGACAAAACAAAAATCGAGCTTTTTGGCCACAATGCCCAGCAATATGTTTGGAGGAGAAAAGGTGAGGCCTTCAACCCCAAGAACACCGTGCCTACAATCAAGCATGGTGGTGGGAGTATTATGCTGTGGGGCTGTTTTGCTGCCAATGGAACTGGTGATTTACAGAGAGTAAATGGGATAATGAAGAAGGAGGATTACCTTCACATTCTTCAACATAACCTAAAATCATCAGCACGAAGGTTGGGTCTTGGGCGCAGTTGGGTGTTCCAACAGGACAATGACCCCAAACACACATCAAAAGTGGTAAAGGAATGGCTAAATCAGGCTAGAATAAGGGTTTTAGAATGGCCTTCCCAAAGTCCTGACTTAAACCCCATTGAAAACATGTGGACAATGCTGAAGAAACAAGTCCATGTCAGAAAGCCATCAAATTTGACTGAACTGCACCAATTCTGTCAAGAGGAGTGGTCAAAGATTCAACCAGAAGCTTGTGGATGGCTACCAAAAGCGCCTAATTGAAGTGAAAATGGCTAAGGGACATGTAACCAAATATTAGCACTGCTGTATGTATATTTTTGACCCAGCAGATGTGATCACTTTTTTCTGTTAACCCATAATAAAGTCATTAAAGAACCAAATTTCATGAATGTTTTTTGTGACAAAGAAGTATCTGTTCCAATCACTCTATCAGAGAAAAATCAGAGTTTTAGAAATAACGGGACACTCGGTAGAGCCATTATATTCTATTCTTTACAAGTGTATGTAAACTTTTGACCACAACTGTATATTGTGACTTACTCTCACAGAAGATACAGATGCCACAAACAGACTTTGAACAACGCATGTGCTTGTATGCACCACATTTCTGGCACTGCACCTGTGAATTAAAAAAAAAAAGAAGAAGAAATAAACAAACAAAAAACAAATGAACAAAGTCCATTATATAAACAATCTATATGGCTAAGGACATGTCATAGTGTACCCGGTCTTTGGCTGCAATCACACACCAGCACTGACTGCACTTCCTAGTTCGTTCTGCAAAATATAATTTGTTTAAGTACAAGTTACATTTTCCAATGTTAGAGAAAAAGAAGGCGGCTAATTTTATCTTTACCTATTGAGGAAAATAAGTAGTGGCAAAGTCGGGACCTGAGCTTTGTGATTTCAGTGTTGTACTCCTCCACTTGTGTTTTACCGTCAATGAGAGATTGGGGAAACTAATAATTGACGAAGAAGAAAAAAAAAGAACAAAAAGAATTAGATTAACAAAGAAATGGGGTTTTTTTTACACCCCCCGAGAAAAAAAAAATAGAGCAACCAAAGCCAAAGCATTACTGCTGAAATGGTTCAATCTACAACAAAAATTGAGATTTTACCATCCTGCCTCTAAGGCTTTAAAAACTGAATAGACAAAAATGTAAACATTACTTATATAGGTTAAAGCTATAGTTTTCAGTACCATTATGACATGCACTCCACATGAGTTCCCATCCTGTTGATGTGGGTGGCTCACATGTGACAAAGTCCACTCTCCAGTGCAGCCTCTTGCTGAAGCAAATGAGCTGAGAGATCGCAGTTATTACAAATAAAAAGCATATAGAGAAATCAATAACCACGTTCGGTAATGATTTCAATTAAATTAAATATGTTATGTTAAATATGTTAATTAATTACCTCCAGTTTTTCAACACCGCACTTTTTCTGACCTCCGACTCGCCAAATGAATTCATATAGGCTATGGTCCTCTTGGGTATGTCACAAAACTGTTTTGTAAAAAGATGGATATGGTAGGCTTGGGCCGTGAGCTTTCCTAATGAGGGACACTGAAAAGTATCATGCACTAGAGAGAGTGCAAAATCTGTGCAACTTACAAACAAGGTCCAGTGGCTGCCGTTTTCCAGACAGGCTCCAATCAATTTCTCATACATCTGAAAGATGTTTTTCTGGAAATAAAAATAATGTGACAAGTATGTTTTTCTGTCAAGAATGACACTGCAAAACTGCGAAAGCTTGTCAGGTGAGACTTGTAATTAATTCTGCAGATACACAAACATATAGAAAGTGTCATTTTTTGTTTACATTAATTAAGTTCTATAGTGTGTACGAAACAAATCAAGACCACAGACTCAACACGCACCACTCAATTTTTGGTTTTCTTTATCAGTTGGCCAAGACAGAAATGTTTTAATCTGTGTGCATTGCTTTTGAGCAAGTCTTTACACAGAAAAGGTTTCAGAAAGGTATTTTTCAGGTTCTTCTGACAAGGCTTCAATTTTGGAAAATGCTGTTTGTTTATAGTGGCAACTTATAAACCCTTTGTGATAAGAACATAGTTACCACAGTCCAAGTCATACCTTCAAAAAGTATGCACTTTGTGCTCTTGTGGACCCATCCAAAATTTTTCCAGTGATTTGGCTTGGTATTGGATAAATGTGAGGGAAATTCTATAAAAATAACATAAATACACTTATGTTTTCAAATACATTACAAAAAACGTAAACATGCTATGTCATTATGATCAAACAAGCTTTTCAACATACCTCACACTGCAAATAGATTAGGCCATCTATTACCTTATAAAACAAATAAATAAATACATATAAATAAAAACAGAACTAAGGAATACGATTCATTAAGTAAATTGTACAATAAAGTGTATTTAAAGCAGAATTTAACATTAGTTTTATGACAACATAAAAGGATTTTTATGTCAAGAGGTACCTCATCTGAAATGTTTGTCTGGTCAAACAGGGATTTCAAACTTGAAATACCAATAGAGTTTGGTCCAGCTACTCCCACAAGGTAATCTGTGAGAAAGCATATGCTGTAGTCAACAGATATCATTTTCTTTTTGCATGCTGCAACCATCATCCATTTCAGTCTTCTAGGAGCTTTGTCTGGTTGTAGTTCTTTTTTCTCCTCCTCTCCCCTCATCTATGAATTAAATTGTTTTCTGACCTTCCTTCCCAATGGGATGTTTAAGCAATATATGTATGGTCAGAAGGGGGTGAAATTTTCATTGCAGTTGTACGTGTAACATTGCATGTGATAATAAAAGGCTTGATTGGTTGATTATTCAACATGAGTTGACATTTACCTGACATTGTGAAGGAGTCACAGTTTCTGTAAGGGTGTAAGAACATAACATGTGGATTTGTTACACTTCTTTTTCACAAGTTAATAACAATCAATAATTTTCATTCCATTATTAACAAGCTATCACACGATGTCCCAGGGACAACATCTACACGATGTCCCAGGGACAACATCTACACGATGTCCCTGGGACAACATCTACACGATGTCCCTGGGACAACATTTACACTTTGTCCCTGGGACAACATTTACACGATGTCCCAGGGACAACATCTACACGATGTCCCAGGGACAACATTTACGCGATGTCCCAGGGACAACATTTACGCGATGTCCCTGGACAAATTTGTAAATATCTGGATTACTGTTAATCTCCATAGAATCAAGAACTCATGTCAAGTTTCACAGCTATGGACCAGTTAATTATGTTTCCAGGTGATAGTTTGATTCATAGATTCAGCACACAACCATAAGTCTAGGCCTTTTAGTCCAGATTCTCTTCACTTATGTTTGTAAAATGATCAGGGAAGCTAGTGCAATTTTGCCTGACCCAACCCCCGGGCCACGAAACACCCAAAAAGTTGGGGAACGCTGGTCTAGAGAACACTGGTTAGCTAATGCTGTCGTCAAGTAGCCTATCGCTAGCAAACAAACAGCAAGCCAAGTGAGGAACATATGTATAATGCTTACCGTAACACTGGTTAGCTAATGCTGTCGTCAAGTAGTCTATCACTAGCAAACAAACAGCAAGCCAAGTGAGGAACATATGTATAATGCTTACCGTTTATTAAAGAAAAGTATTCTAAATTGACTTCAAATTCGGCGGACAGGCGAATTGACTTCAAATTCGGCGGACAGGCGGCGGTTTCTCGCTTCTTCACTTGTATTTCGAAATACTCGAAGGCGGGTATTTCGAAGTCGCAAAGGAATGACGTCACAAGAAGGTGATTGGTCACCTGCAATGTTGAAACTGGAACAACATTAATTATGATGATGTGGGAACAATGCTGACACGAGGATATCAGATCGTCCTTTTGACACAACACCAGCTAACTGACAAGACTTAGTTAAAAGCTAATATTATGGTTGAATATTATTGCACCTAACCTTGGGCTCCAGTATTCTGAAATCCCCACTTCCCCTCTGATAAACCACATGATTATGTAACAAATATGTCAGCTTAGAAGAAGAACAGAGGACAGTTTATTCAGGGTGTGACAGCACTTTACCACCTGTGGCCAACATATCATACAAATTTCTGGACTGGAGCACGTACATCCTTAAAAACTCCAGGACTTCATCACAGCCTCTCTCACATCTGCTTCACATGTGTAGTTTACAGGAAACTTAAATAACACTGGCTGAATATGTTTGTAGCAGGATAAAATTAGGGTCCCTTATATGAATGGGATTTAAACAGGGAGAAAGAAGAAAATGTTGGCATCAGTTCCAACATTTCACTTAATTGAGACTCACTTGTGTTTAACCTTGGAATATGTGAACAGATTACTTATTGAGTCCTTTCTCAGTCCATGGGTTGTAAAACCGCAACATCCTCCATCCGTAGTAAGAGAAAGCGTCTGTGGCAATAACCAAAATGTCTCCATACAGCCTTCGTGAATAAGAAAATGGGTGGCCAGGAATTTTTTTTTAATTTTTAAATTGTATAGAGCTAAATATGAAACGTGTCTGTGAGTCCTTCAGTCCAAATACTCGAGGTCGAGAAGAATATACAGCAGCCGCTGATCCCTCAATGGCACCAGTAAGACGGCAGGACAGCAGGGCCTCTTCCTCAGCAGAAAAGTCTCCTCCACTGCTAGCAGGAGAATGACACATGAGTATTTTAAAGGTACTGCGTGTACAGATATCACCGTTGGCTCACACAAGCTTGCTCTGACACAGCTACAGACCTTGGCTGTGTCCCAATCCAGCGACCGCACGCTCCTGAGTACACATTTTGAGACCTATTACTTCACAGCGACACGACGGCTGTCCCAATCCGAAGTGTACTCCAAATGTGCCATCGATTTCCCCAAATTTGAAGTGTGGTCCGGTGTACACTTCATGGTCCCATATATCCCACAATTCATAGCGCGGTGGTGGGTGTGGATAATTTTCCCGAAAAATACGGCAGAGGGCAGAAGCGGAGCGGCCGAAGAGTAAACTTTCAAAAGTAAGTTTACTGTATATGATGTCACTTATTTATGTGCCAATGTTTAATAATGAAGAGCATTGAAACATTGCTGTTGGCCACATGTCGGCAAAGATATGTGACATTAGGGATGTTTGTACTAACTTGGTTTTAAAGCCTTTAAAATATACGCCGTTCAATAGTCGACCTTCATCTTACAGAGAATGTGATGATTTTGTGGATGATTAAAGTCAGTCATATATCCACAAACACAACAAGCTGAAAGTCAGTGATGCTGCTCGGTTTGCAGTCCTGAACATCACGGCACAAGCAGGATCCACTGCACTGTTAATGTTAGCTATGTTATATTGCTGCCTCGGTGGTGTCGAGCCAAACGGACTTTAACGTGTGTTTGAACGAGCTGACGGTTCACTCGTTAAGCTGAAAGAAAGATGCTTCAATCACAGGAGTCACACATGTGTCCACTGTACCATCTGGGAACTCTTCTTGTTTAGCACTCGTAATAACACAAACACTAAATCCTGCTTCTCTGGTGCTGTTGTGTAGCAGTGTGTACACCTGAGACTGTCACCTGTCTGTCTGTCCTGCACTCTCTCTCTGTTTCTTTCTCTCTGATTGTGGAATAAAAGTATGAACATGTGTTTATAAGTTACACTTTTGTTTGAATCCTGCAGCTTATCACACATTTGATTTCCATGTGTGACGACTGCAAGTGTCCAGAGTGAGGACAGACTGAGGGACCCACTGCTGCACATCATCTGTGAGGCTTTGCACCCCTGATGATCCACCAGGTCAAACTCAGCAGTGTGTGAGGAAGAGGAGGAGGAAGAGCCAGCAGCAGCTGACAGATGGAGAGAACAGACAGACTGTTCCCTGTTTGTGAAGGACTGCTAGGAAAGTTTAACATAACTGTCTGTGCTGAATCAGTCTTATTAGGTAATGTTCAAATAATGTTATCATCCCAGTGTTTCCAGTGTGGGAGAAAGTACTCAGAGTACTCAGGGCCTTCAAGCTACACACTATGAAAGGCAGCAACAAGTTTAATGTTCAGAAACCTAAAGTATGTATCAGCAGCAGAATGGAGCTAAAAAAAAATGTTTGTTTCAGTTCTATGAAGCTTTGAGTATTTTGGATCAGTAGCACTGCTGTGTTTGTTGCATCATATTGCTGTGATTGTTTATATGCTTTATATATAGTTAGTTCAAATGCACAACATAAATGACAACTTACTGTTCACTGAACACACATCACTCACTGAGTTAGGTCCTTCTTGCACCTTTTTAAAAACACATCCCTTTAGCTTACATCTTGAAAGTAGTGCAAGCCATATGGGTTTATATTCCAAACAGTGACACACGAACTTGATCACCAAAGTCCGCTTAACATGGCTGCTAATTTTCAAGCTTACTAGCTTATTCACGATTAGCACATCATAACATAACCAAACGATAACATATATAAAGAAACAATATACGTATAAAACACCAATTCTTACCTAGCAGGAGAATAAATAATCAGTATTTTAAGGCTACTGCATGTACAGATGTCACTGCTGGCTCACATGAGCTACCTCTGAGAGTTTACTCCCCAGCTGACTGTCGCGAAAGAGTCGTAAATCACCGGCATTGTAAAACTTTAAATTATTCCAGGGCATGTTAAAAACAAAACACCAAACAGATGGACTGGATATTAAACGGTATCAAACGACTAAATGAACACAGGGTTACAATTACATTCTACCATCGTCACATCGAGAGTTTATTCATTAATCATCAGAGTTCAACAATGTGACATCCAGTTGAAAAGAGCTTCAGTAACGCAAGCCAAAACAGGCTAACAGTAAATAACAGCACAAAAACAGCCGTGCTTATCGACAGCTCGACAGTTCGACATATCCTCAACAACTCACCTCAGTATGGCTGCCATTGGTCACATTTTAACTGTCCGTTTTACAGCCTCTTACAGAAAATGAACGCTTACACGGTACACCGTACACATATACAGTATATTGATTTTATTTGGTTTTAGAGTTTAACCTGAAATCTTTTGCTGCTGAGCAGCAGAGCTCCAAAGCTTCCCCTGTAACCATGGTTACGCAGAGGCGTAACAGTGTTCCAACAGTGACGTCACATACCTGTGTCAGACTGATACCTGGATCAGTCTGAAACTTTTATTGGCACTTTTCTGCTGAGATCCGGAGCTCATGGGCCTGGCGGCCTGGGATCAGATGAGCTGCTGTGTTTTTCATGGAGAAAAAATAATTAACATGGAATAACGTCAGTCTCAGATGGGAAAAAAAAAGATGCAAGAAAAAGAGGACAGCAGATTGAGAAGAGATTTCTTCAAACGGTAAGGAGCTTCTACCAAGTGATATTTGATAAGGTTAAAACTTCAAGCTTAAATCTAATGTCTAGATTCATGCTAAACTTTTCTGATTACTCAGTGAATCTGTTCATATGTTGCCGTTTTAAGCTATCGGGTAATTTAATGGTGACAAATGTCTTTGACAAAAAAAAAAATGCAGGATTAATTAAAGGCTAAATATGACTGCTAGGTTAGGACGTTGTTAGGAGCAAATACTTAGGAGAGACATATTTTGCTCTGATAGAAATCTTTATTAATATTTATAGAACGGAATTTGAATGTGAGGGTGTGCTGGGAACGTCTAGCAGAGGCCCCAGTCCGCGAGATCTTCAACGCACACCTCCGGCAGAGCTTCAACAGCATTCCGAGGGAGACTGGGGACATTGAGTCCGAATGGACCATGTTCAGCGTCTCCATTGCCGAAGCTGCTGCATTGAGCTGCGGTCGCAAGGTGGTTGGTGCCTGCCGTGGTGGTAATCCCCGAACCAAATGGTGGACACCAGAGGTGAAGGGAGACACCAGGCTGAAGAAGGAGTCCTATCGGGCTTGGTTAGCCTGTGGGACTCCGGAGGCAGCCGACAGGTATCGACAGGCCAAGCGGAATGCGGCTCGGGTAGTGGCTGAAGCAAAAACTCGGGTGTGGGAGGAGTTCGGAGAGGCCATGGAAAAAGACTTTCGGACTGCCTCGAAGAGATTCTGGCAAACCGTCAGGCGTCTCAGGAGGGGAAAGCGGTGCTCTACCTGCACTGTGTATAGTGCTGGCGGAGCACTGCTGACGTCGACTGAGAAAATTGTCAGGCAGTGGAAGGAATACTTTGAGGACCTCCTTAATCCCACTGACACGTCTTCCGAGGAGGAAGCAGAGTCTGGGGATGAGGGGAATGACCCGCCAATTTCCGGGGGCGAGGTCACTGAGGCAGTTAAACAACTCCTTGGTGGCAGAGCCCCTGGTGTTGATGAGGTCCGCCCCGAGTTCCTGAAGGCTCTGGACGTTGTAGGGCTGTCCTGGTTGACACGCCTCTGCAATGTTGCGTGGAGATCAGGGGCAGTACCTGTGGACTGGCAGACCGGGGTGGTGGTCCCCATCTTTAAGAAGGGGGACCGGAGGGTGTGTTCCAACTACAGGGGGATCACACTCCTCAGCCTCCCTGGGAAAGTCTATGCCAGGGTGCTGGAAAGGAGAGTTCGTCCGCTAGTCGAACCTCGGATACAGGAGGAACAATGCGGTTTTCGTCCTGGTCGCGGAACACTGGACCAGCTCTTTATCCTCTCCAGGATACTTGAGGGTACATGGGAGTTTGCCCAACCAGTCTACATGTGTTTTGTGGACTTGGAGAAGGCATTCGACCGTGTCCCTCAGGGTGTCCTGTGGGAGGTGTTGCGGGAGTATGGGGTGTCTGGCCCATTGCTACGGGCCATTCGATCCCTATACAACCGTTGTAAGAGCTTGGTTCGCATTGCCGGCAATAAGTCGGACTCGTTCCCGGTGGGTGATGGGCTCCGCCAGGGCTGCCCTTTGTCTCCGGTTCTGTTCATAATTTTTATGGACAGGATTTCTAGGCGCAGCCAAGTGGCGGAGTGGGCTTTCACTTTGGTGGCCTCAGAATCTCATCTCTGATTTTTGCGGATGATGTGGTTCTGTTGGCTTCATCGGGTGAGGGCCTCCAGCTCGCACTGGAACGGTTCGCAGCCGAGTGTGAAGCAGCGGGAATGAGGATCAGCACCTCCAAATCTGAGGCCATGGTTCTCAGCCGGAAAAGGGTGGAGTGCCCACTCCGGGTCAGGGATGAGTTCCTGCCCCAAGTGGAGGAGTTCAAGTATCTCGGGGTCTTGTTCGCGAGTGATGGGAGAAGGGAGCCGGAGATCGAGAGACGGATTGGGGCTGCAGCTGCAGTAATGCGGACGCTGCACCGGTCCGTTGTGGTGAAGAGGGAGCTGAGTGTAAAAGCGAAGCTCTCAATTTACCGGTCGATCTATGTCCCTACCCTCACCTATGGCCACGAGCTGTGGGTAGTGACCGAAAGAACGAGATCGCGGATACAAGCAGCAGAAATGAGGTTCCTCCGAAGGGTGGCTGGCCTCTCCCTTAGAGATAGGGTGAGAAGTTCGGCCATCCGGGAGGGGCTCAGAGTAGAGCAGCTGCTGCTCCACATCGAAAGGAGCCAGCTGAGGTGGTTCGGGCATCTGACAAGGATGCCCCCTGGGCGCCTCCTGGGTGAGGTGTTCCAGGCATGTCCCACCGGGAGGAGGTCCCGGGGCAGACCCAGGACACGCTGGAGAGATTATATCTCTCGGCTTGCCTGGGAACGCCTTGGTATTCCCCCGGATAAGCTGGAGGAGGTGGCTGGGGAGAGGGAGGTCTGGGCCTCTCTGCTTAGGCTGCTACCCCTGCAACCCAGCCTCGGATAAAGCGGATGAAGCTTGATGGATGGATGGATGGAATTTGAATGAAAACAACAAAATTTGAATGAAAACAACAGGATTAGAAGGTAAACAACGGATTTTGAACGAAAACAACAAAATTAGAATGACAAGAAGGGAATTTGAATGAAAACAATAGAATTAGAATGAAAACAATAGAATTAGAATGAAAAGAACTGAATTAGAATGAAATGAACTGAATTAGAATGAAAAGAAAAAAATTTGAATGAAAATACAGTATTAGAAAAAAGAGAAAAGAACTTGAATGAGGAAAACAGAATTAGAATGACAAGAATGGAATTTGAATGAAAACACCGGAAGTTGAAAGAAAACAACAAAATTTGAATGAAAACAACAGAAGTTGAAAGAGAACAACAGAATTTGAATGAAAAGAACTGGATTAGAAGGAAAACAACAGATTTTGAGCAAAAACCACAGAATTAGAATGACAAGAATGGCATTTGAATGAAAACAACAAAATTTGAATTAGAAGAACAAAATTTAAATGAAAAGAACTGGATTAGAAGGAAAACAACGGATTTTGAACAAAAACCAACAGAATTAGAATGACAAGAACGGAATTTGAATGAAAACACAGGAATCTGAATGAAAACAATAGAATCAGAATGAAATCAAAAGAATTAGAATGAAAAGAACTGAATTAGAAGGAAAAAGAACTTAATTAGAAGGAAAAGAACAGAAGAAGAATGAAAAGAACAAAATTTGAATGAAAAAACAGTATTAGAATGAAGAGAACAGAATTTGAATGAGAACAACAGAATTAGAATGACAAGAATGGAATTTGAATGAAAACACCGGAAGTTGAAAGAAAACAACAAAATTTGAATGAAAACAACAGAATTAGAAGGAAAACAACAGAATTTGAAAGAAAACAAGAGAATTAGAATGAAAAACACACAATTTGAATGAAAACAACAGAATTAGAATGACAAGAACGGAATTTGAATGAAAATAACTGGATTAGAAGGAAAACCACGGATTTTGAACGAAAACAACAGCATTAGAATGACAAGAACGGAATTTGAATGAAAACACAGGAATTAGAATGAAAACAACAGAATTAGAATGTAAAGAACTGAATTGGAATGAAAAGAACTGAATTAGAAGGAAAACAACAGAATTTGAAAGAAAACAACAGAATTCGAATGACAAGAATGGAATTTGAATGAAAACAACAGAATTCGAATGACAAGAATGGAATTTGAATGAAAACAACAGAATTAGAGTGGAGACATGGCTGGGGAGGATGCTGGACAGACCCGGTGCACCTAAACGCGTATTGAGGGTGTGCTGGGAACGTCTAGCAGAGGCCCCAGTCCGCGAGATCTTCAACGCACACCTCCGGCAGAGCTTCAACAGCATTCCGAGGGAGACTGGGGACATTGAGTCCGAATGGACCATGTTCAGTGTCTCCATTGCCGAAGCTGCTGCATTGAGCTGCGGCCGCAAGGTGGTTGGTGCCTGCCGTGGTGGTAATCCCCGAACCAAATGGTGGACACCAGAGGTGAAGGGAGCCACTAGGCTGAAGAAGGAGTCCTATCGGGCTTGGTTAGCCTGTGGGACTCCGGAGGCAGCCGACAGGTATCGACAGGCCAAGCAGAATGCGGCTCGGGCAGTGGCTGAAGCAAAAACTCGGGTGTGGGAGGAGTTCGGAGAGGCCATGGAAAAAGATTTTCGGACACGGTCGAATGCCTTCTCCAAGTCCACAAAACACATCTAGACTGGTTGGGCAAACTCCCATGCACCCTCAAGTATCCTGGAGAGGATAAAGAGCTGGTCCAGTGTTCCGCGACCAGGACGAAAACCGCATTGTTCCTCCTGTATCCAAGGTTCGACTAGCGGACGAACTCTCCTTTCCAGCACCCTGGCATAGACTTTCCCAGGGAGGCTGAGGAGTGTGATCCCCCTGTAGTTGGAACACACCCTCCGGTCTCCCTTCTTAAAGATGGGGACCACCACCCCAGTCTGCCAGTCCAGGGGTACTGCCCCTGATCTCCACGCAACATTGTAGAGGCGTGTCAACCAGGACAGCCCTACAACGTCCAAAGCCTTCAGGAACTCGGGGCGGACCTCATCAACACCAGGGGATCTGCCACCAAGGAGTTGTTTAACTGCCTCAGTGACCTTGCCCCCGGAAATTGGCGGGTCATTCCCCTCATCCCCAGACTCTTCCTCCTCCTCGGAAGATATGTCAGTGGGATTAACGAGGTCCTCGAAGTATTCCTTCCACTGCCTGACAATTTTCTCAGTCGACGTCAGCAGTGCTCCGCCAGCACTATACACAGTGCAGGTAGAGCACCGCTTTCCCCTCTTGAGACACCTGACGGTTTGCCAGAATCTCTTGCAACGGACAACTGTTTCAAGAGCTTGGTTCGCATTGCCGGCAATAAGTCGGACTTGTTCCTGGTGGGTGATGGGCTCCGCCAGGGCTGCCCTTTGTCACCGGTTCTGTTCATAATTTTTATGGACAGGATTTCTAGGCGCAGCCAAGTGGCAGAGTGGGCTTTCACTTTGGCGGCCTCAGAATCTCATCTCTGCTTTTTGCAGATGATGTGGTTCTGTTGGCTTCATCGGGTCTCCAGCTCGCACTGGAACGGTTCGCAGCCGAGTGTGAAGCAGCGGGAATGAGGATCAGCACCTCCAAATCTGAGGCCATGGTTCTCAGCCGGAAAAGGGTGGAGTGCCCACTCCGGGTCAGGGATGAGTTCCTGCCCCAAGTGGAGGAGTTCAAGTATCTCGGGGTCTTGTTCACGAGTGATGGGAGAAGGGAGCCGGAGATCGAGAGACGGATTGGGGCTGCAGCTGCAGTAATGCAGACGCTGCACCGGTCCGTCGTGGTGAAGAGGGAGCTGAGTGTAAAAGCGAAGCTCTCAATTTACCGGTCGATCTATGTCCCTACCCTCACCTATGGCCACGAGCTGTGGTTAGTGACCGAAAGAAGGAGATCGCGGATACAAGCAGCAGAAATGAGGTTCCTCCGAAAGGTGGCTGGCCTCTCCCTTAGAGATAGGGTGAGAAGTTCGGCCATCCGGGAGGGGCTCAGAGTAGAGCCGCTGCAGCTCCACATCGAAAGGAGCCAGCTGAGGTGGTTCGGGCATCTGACAAAGATGCCTCCTGGGTGAGGTGTTCCGGGCATGTCCCACCGGGAGGAGGCCCCGGGGCAGACCCAGGACACGCTGGAGAGATTATATCTCTCGGCTGGCCTGGGAACGCCTTGGATAAGCTGGAGGAGGTGGCTGGGGAGAGGGAGGTCTGGGCCTCTCTGCTTAGGCTGCTGCCCCCGCGACCCGGCCTCGGATAAAGCGGATGGATGGATAGAATGAAAACAACAGAATCAGAATGAAAAGAACTGAATTAGAATGACATGAACTGAATTAGAATGAAAAGAACATAATTAGAATGAAAAGAACAACATTTGAATGAAAAAACAGAATTAGAATGACAAAAATGGAATTTGAATGAAAACACCGGAAGTTGAAAGAAAACAACAAAATTTGAATGAAAACAACAGAATTAGAAGGAAAACAACAGAATTTGAAAGAAAAAAAACAGAATTAGAATGAAAAGAATGGAATTAGAATGAAAAGAACAGAATTAGAATGAAAAGAACAGAATTAGAATGAAAAGATCTGAATTAGAATGAAAAGAACATAATTTGAACAAGAACAACAGAATTAGAATGACAAGAACGGAATTTGAATGAAAACAAAAAATTTGATTGAAAATGCAGTATTAGAAAAAAAGAGAACAGAACTTGAATGAGAACAACAGAATTAAAATGACAAGAATATAATTTGAATGAAAACACCGGAAGTTGAACGAAAACAACAAAATTTGGCGTCTACACTATGGTGTGAAGACGTGTTTCCCGGGGCTCCGCAACGCAGTGACAAAAATATTGTTTTAAAATGCATCCGCACTTTCTATATCAGCCCTGTGGGCTCTAAATAACCCTTTTTGCCGCTGGGCACCCGCTTGTTTATTTATTTTCACTTTTTCACTCTCTGAGGTCGGGAAAGCTACTTTTGACAACTTCTGGGAAAGGCCGCAGGAGTTTCTTTCCTGGTTGGCTGTGGTAACCTTAGCGGCTCCGTCCGGACAATCAAGTTCTCTCACTAAAAGTCCCACCATTTAACCTTTATTCTTTTTCTGCACAATGGCAGATAAGAGGGAGCAACGTCGAAAACGGGGTCAGGCCGGTGCGGGTGGTTCACAGAGCCCGGAGCTGGGTCGCGAATCTCAACGTGACGCGGCTATCACGGAGAGCAGCAGCAGCTACGAGCAGGGTGCGGGCGCACCGCTCGGCGAAGTCACATTTACCAGAGCATTGGAGGTTCTGAAACGGGACATCTGCGACAAGCTTGAATGCAAGATTGATACGGTTACCCATACACTGAGTTAATGCTCAAGGGACCACCATTAAAGATTTGGAGCTTTCAGCTACAACCTGCAGTGACGACCTGACTTCTCTTCAATGTGCTGTAAGTGTCCTAACGGAGGAGGTCAGACAACTGCAAGCTAAATGTGAGGATCTAGAAGGAAGATCAAGGCGCAATAATATTCGTCTTATTGGCATCCCCGAGGGTTTGGAGACTTCTAACCCTAGGGAGTTTATTTCCCATCTCCTGCAAGATCTTCTGAAGCTGAATGAAGCACCTCTATTAGATCGGGTTCACAGGTCCCTTGGACCAAAGCCCAGAGAGGGAGCGCCTCCTCGCCCACTCCTCATTAGAGTCCACTACTTCCATGTCAAGGAACAGCTGCTACGTCTTGCAGGGGCAAACTCTCCTCTACTTTACCAGGGCAGAAGGATCTCCATCTTTCCAGACTTCACACCTGCAGTGGCTAAAAAACGTTCAGTTTACTGGGGTCAAGCGCCTTCTGCACTCTTGTCCTGAGATCAAGTTCGGCCTGTTCTATCCTGCGGAACTGAGGGTGACACTTCCAGATGGAGTTGTACGTAAGTTTACTGATCCTGCGTCTGCCACGGACTTTGCCAATAAGATCCTGGGGGGCCCTGCCTCTCAGGGCACATAAATGTCTTAGCCCATTGGGCTGATATGTCCATCTTGGTTAATTTCTGTGAAATATTCTATTCTATTTTTTTTCTCTTTCTTCACTGTTTTTTATTTTTTATTGTATCTTATTGTATTTTTTTTTTAAGTAACATACTTATGTTTATTTGAGGTGAGCTTGATTTATAGGATGTGTCTTGTTCTAATAAATTTTCATACAATCCTTGATTTGTCTCTGCCTTGTATTGCAAGGAGCTTGAACTCAACTGGGACTTCGAATGGTTGGGAGAAAGTGCTCAGGTATGGAACTCCAAAGTGTTCAAAATTAAATAAATAAATAGGTCAAGATGAAATAAATAACTATGTGAATAAATAAGACACAGATATGTAATGTGAGAATGATATTGTGAAATCATGGAACACATTTTGAAAACAATGCTCATTATTGTGAAATATATTACATTCTGCTATATAAATTTACTTATTATTGTGAAATATTATTTCATGGTCATTATTTTTCACAATAACAGAGATTATTCCTGAGGCATTTTATTTATTTCCAGCCGTTTTTAGTCCAAAATGACCTTTTTTCAAAGTCAGTCTTTATTTCAAAATCCCGTTTTTCCCGATGGTCTATTTATTTCATAATGCGACTTTTCAGCAGAATGACTTTGTCTGTCAATCAAGAGAGACAGGGCGGAGCCAGTTGTGTGATTGGTTGCTCCTTTACTCAGACATAAGTAATAGCACATGAATTGTCGATTTAGGTTTAATGGTGCAATGCGTCTCCTATGCAGCTGGCGGCAGTATGCAGCTCAAAATAAACTTAAGGCACCGACAAATGCCAAACACTGGGCGCGAATAACGTTACAGGTGTATCAATTCTTGTGAAGGGCATGGCTGCAGGAAACAAGTCCGTTTCTGAGTTACTCAAAGAACTTGCTAACCGCTTAGATTGAACGTCTTCACCTCAGTCTGAGTATTGCAGCAGTGTACTGGAGATGAAGTGGTCCCTGGTCCAAGTTCTCATCACAACCGCACAGGGTTAACGTTAGCAAATGCTAACGCTATCACAGCTAGCTCCACTCCACGAAACGCTGTTCAGGGTAAGTAACGATATGTTATTATTGCTTGGTTAGTCTGTCTGTCTGCCAAATATGAGCTTTTTAAACAGTTTAGTCACAGATTTTTTTTAATACTGTTTTTTATCATAGCAAAGAATTCTATAAATTAGGTAAGAGAAAATAATTGTCTTCTGGGTTAATGTCTGTATTACTATTTACATTGTTGTAGGTAATAGTTATTCATGACTGTTTTAAAGTGGCTTATCTTCTGTGCTAATATGGAAGACAAGTAATCTATGTGAAAGAAAAGAAAGCAATTTTAGTTCAACGTAGTGATTTTGTAAGTGGGTATAATTTGAAAATGCTTTTACTAGTACAGTGGATGTTCTTTAAATATTTAACATTTAAAGTGTGTGTCACTTTACAGACTCCAACTTCAGTTTTGGTTTGGTCTCACCGTTGTAGGTCATAACACAAACAAGTCGTCAAGTCAAGCAGCTGAGGAAAGGGCTTAAGGAAACCATGGTATGGCCGCTTCTGACAGAAAGATCAGACATCATTCCTCCTTTCTTACCAAGGGAATCAGAGACTGCTCCCTGTTGTGAGGTAAGGTCAGGTCACATCTTTTAACATCTGAATAGTAAAGCTATTTGGTTAATTTATGAAGGATGAACATTAATTGTTGACACAAAACACCAATATACTGTTTTGTATGCGTGGGTTAGTTGAACAGCTGGGTTACATTTAATAAAAATACACCTAATGTTGCTGATGCTCTTAAGACTACAAGATAAGTAAAGCTATAAAATGACTGTGGCCTGCCACAGAAGATGAAGATGAGGAAGAAGAGGAATGCTCTCGAGGATAAATGCAGAGTGGCAGGTTACCTTCGGTCCTTCATTGAAAATGGTAAGTCTGCTGCGATAGGTATTTTGCCATTGGTTTTCTCTGATTATACTTTGGTAAATTACATACAGTCCAGTGATCTTGGGTCATTAACAAAGTACACTATAGTAGAGCTGGGCGATATGAGATTTTTTCATATCACGATATATATATATTTTTTTTATAAAAGGACAAGAGCGGTGAGGTCTATCACAATAGTTTAATTTTTCTATTGAGAAAAAGTTATTTCGCAATACATATCGTTATCGTTCTATCGCCCAGTTCTACACTATAGTATAATTTTGTTTTGTTATTTGCTCCATGCAATACATAAGTGGTGGCATTATCAGTTGCACTAGAATTGTATGTAGACTACTTTTAGCTTTGTTAACATAAAAATATCTATAAAAGCTACAACAGCAATTTGAGTGGGGCAAAAATGTCTGGTGCCCTGTATGTAAGTGGTCATCTTTTATGGTATTTCTCTATAAAAGATTCAAAATAATGAATATAGGATGTCATTATAGTTTAAAACAATCTTCTGTTGCAGCATCTTGTGCACAACAAAAAGCCCTCATCAAGTTTTGGACAGGATGGGAAGTCTTGCCGAGAAATGACTGTGGAAGTGGTCAACAGCAATCTTCCAAAGTCTTCCACCGGTTTTGAAGTACTACGCCTTCCTGCACACTACTGTACCTATGAGTCATTTCTAATGGACATTCAGGTGTGTCTCAACTCTACTGACTCAGGTTTTGGTCTGGTTTACGATTGATTCCATAACCACATGGTAAAATTAGACCATTTCTTCTTTCTTGCATCACATTACTGTACTCGGTGTTCAAAGAAACGGACAATCTAGTGAGTTCTAGTTCTTTTTAATACACTTGACAGTGAAAAATACACACTACAGGTGTGCATTTATGGCTTTTTTAATATAAACTGATGAAGAGTTCAGATATCAAAATCAGTTGTTCACTGTACATTATAAATTACACAATGTTTTGTTTATACTCGCTACTGATACAAAAAAAATTTCTAGAAAAAATTATTTGAATTAAGATGTTACACTACTCTACTGTGTTCATTGTATTAAATCTGCTCAGAGTTGACATGTACTGTATATCCAACCAAGAAATGAATATCATTAAAGTGACAGCTGTATAAAACAAATCCTGTTTTATAGCCACTCACTGTTTTGTTGAAAATGAAATTGGTTATGCTGTTTTGAGTCAGTATTAGCTACAAAGCTGTAGAAATTTAAAAAAAAAAAAATCCTCCTGACATAGAAACGGATTAAATGTAATAATGTCTTTCTACAAGTGATTTTGAAGTATTGGTAGCACAGCAGGGTCTTGTTCATTCAGTGCATCTGGGAGCTGAATCTCAGGAATGGTGATCTCATTTGATGGGCAGCGATTATGTTGTCCTGTCCAGTCCACACCATAATCCTCATCAACCTGAAAGAGCATGCACATGTTTTAAATCTAAACTGAAGAGGTGTTTCCTGCAGCTGTTCCTAGATGGACTTATTGAGTCTGCCAGGGCCTATGTGAGTTGCTTAGGCATTGGCTACCAACTAATTATTCATTCACCCATTCTAGGTCAGGATTGGTTCTCTTCAGGTATAACAAATTTAACTTTGTTTAAAGTATTGCCATCTATACCTGACAGGTGGGATAAAAAAGAATGGCTTGGGAGACACACAGCAAATCTCAAAGTTTTCCAATTAATGCTGAAAGAACCAAGGATGTAAATGTATTCTTGTTTTAGCTTTACCGAAGACACCAGAGAAAGTATGATATCTATAATGCTGCTGAAATAGACAAAACCATTTCAATAAACTCGCTATTTAACATCAACCTTGTTATGCATTATCAGAGAACAATCAACTGCAAACAGCAATGAAACATTCAACTATGTACTATTTAAGGCACTAATGACCCTGCTGTCTAACAAGATGTGATAAGTAAGTAGACTGTGGAAAGCTGGTGGGTCTACTCTCTGTGTAAAAGGTTCCTACAGGCTCCACTGACCCCAGTCTCTGAGTTAACAAACTAACAGCTAACACTGCTAAACGTGTCTCAACGCCGAGATGGCGCCGATAGCTTTAGCCGTAGCTGCCCCACTTAGTTTAGACAGTAACAAAAAAAAGTAAGCGATAATAATTCATTGTCAAACGTCATAATTAAGGTCAACACCTAAACAATGCTGTGTACAGAATCACACAGGTGCTCAATTACAGCATAAACTTACCTTAGACCATCCTCCGTCATTTTCCTCCTAATTGTGCTCGGAGACACAGAAAATGTATCGGCAATTACCCCGACGGTTATCCCGGACAGCACTAAAGTCCTGAGTGCTGCACCGGGATTTCTAGACGTGGACGGCCAACATTTGAAGACTGTTCTTCCTCGGCGTATTCCAAACGAACACGGTGCTGAATTGCTCTTAAACCTTCGACAATGCTGTCATCGATGCTAAGATTTTGAAGAGCAATTATCATCCAGACATTTCAGAAACATCATCTAAACGACTCAAAACAGTATCTACAGGTAAATGATCCCTCTCTGATTTGCTTAAATGAGCAGAACTGGCTGAAGTTCACACCAGTCCGCCATCCTCCGTGACTTTTGACCTAGCACGCTGTTGCTAGCTGTAGCAGCCGTCCGCGGAGCCGGTATCCAGGAAAACTAGTCGATGGTAAACGATAAGCCAATAGGTGCAAAGGTCCAGCCCACTTACATTGATTGACAGACAAAGTCATTCTGCTGAAAAGTCGCATTATGAAATAAATAGACCATCGGGAAAAACGGGATTTTGAAATAAAGACTGACTTTGAAAAAAGGTCATTTTGGACTAAAAACGGCTGGAAATAAATAAAATGCCTCAGGAATAATCTCTGTTATTGTGAAAAATAATGACCATGAAATAATATTTCACAATAATAAGTAAATTTATATAGCAGAATGCAATATATTTCACAATAATGAGCATTGTTTTCAAAATGTGTTCCATGATTTCACAATATCATTCTCACATTACATATCTGTGTCTTATTTATTCACATAGTTATTTATTTCATCTTGACCTATTTATTTATTTAATTTTGAACACTTTGGAGTTCCATACTCAGGGTGTGTTTGGTGGGGGGTGCGCGCATCTTGTTAGGGAAGATGCTTCAGCATTTAGGGGGAAGTTTGGGTGTTCTTTGTTTTTTATGTTGTACTGTTCTGTTCACTGACTTTGTTTTTTCTGTGTTTTTCATTGGTCAGCTTTGGTTTTTTTCAACCTATGTTCTAACATGGTATCGCAATTAAATACTAATAATCAACAAGCAGGTCACTCGTTTAAGTTCTGTAGCTGGAATTGTAAAGGTCTGAATCAACCTATTACAGCTTTGTCCTGGTTAATGCTGAGAACCTTAAGAAAGTTTTCTCCACAGTGAGACCCACCACATGTCTTTTAGATCCAATCCCCTCTTCACTCTTTAAAACACTTTATGGATTTTTTGAGGCTGAGCTTTTAAACATGATGAATTGCTCTCTTCAGTTGGGTGTCTTCCCTGCTGCCTTTAAAACGGCGGTGGTGAGGCCCCTTCTGAAGAAGAGCAATTTGGATTGTAATGATTTTAATAACTACAGACCTGTATCCAACTTACCATTTTTAAGTAAAATCTTAGAAAAACTTGTTTTTACTCAGATTAATGACTTTTTGAATGATAGACAGATCCTGGAGATATTCCAGTCTGGATTTAGGGTGAACCACAGCACAGAGACGGCTCTCCTAAAGGTTTTAAATGATCTTAGATGTAACTGGGACGCCCAAAAGCTCTCAGTCCTGGTGCTACTGGATCTAAGCGCAGCCTTTGATACAGTAGACCACGCTATTCTTTTAAACAGACTGAAACACATGGTGGGCCTCTCTGGTGCTGTACACAACTGGTTCACTTCCTATCTCTCTGACAGAACTTTTATGGTGAGTATGGATACATGCTCCTCTAAGATCCATAGAATGACATGTGGTGTGCCTCAAGGGCCGGTTTTAGGCCCTGTACTTTTTAATTTGTATATGCTCCCTCTCGGCGGTGTCATCAGGAGGCATGGAGTGAACGTCCACAGTTACGCTGATGACACTCAGCTGTACATCTCCGTGTCTCCTGATGACACCAGACCAATGGATGCCCTTTTTAACTGTATTTTAGATATACGATCTTGGATGGCAGAAAACTTTTTACAGCTTAACCGGGACAAAACTGAAGTTTTAATCGTCGGTCCCGAGGCTCAGAGAGATAAACTCTTGTCTAAATTACAGGCATTTTCACTATATCCTTCGCTACAAGTGACAAACCTGGGTGTTATTTTTGACTCTGAGCTTGGTTTTATCCCACATATTAAACATGTAACCAAAATTGGATTTTATCATCTAAAAAATATAGCCAGAGTCCGCCCTATTCTCTCTCGGGCCAACACGGAGATGCTGATGCATGCTTTTATTACCAGTCGCATTGATTACTGTAATGCCCTGCTCTCTAGTCTTCCTAAGAAGAATATTTCAACTTTACAACATTTACAAAACTCGGCAGCTCATGTGCTGACGAAGACCAGAGGGCGGGCCCACATTACACCGGTTTTAGAATCGCTGCATTGGCTCCCCGTGTGTTTCAGGATCGATTTTAAAGTTCTTTTACTGGTTTTTAAATGTCTTAATGGTCTTGGGCCTTCTTATCTCTCAGATCTGCTTTTACCATATGAACCCTCGCGGACCCTGAGGTCCTCTGGTACTGGCCTTTTGATTGTCCCTAAAGTCAGGACACATACTCACGGAGAGGCAGCTTTTCAGTGGTATGGTCCTCGTCTGTGGAACAGCCTGCCGGAGGAGCTCAGGGCCGCAGAGAACGTACATGTTTTTAAGAACAGGCTCAAGACCCACCTTTTTAATTTAGCTTTCACCTAACGTTTATTTATTTTATGCTTATTTATTTTGATTTTATTCTTATTCATTTTTTTTAATCTTCTTACTCTATTTATATTTATATTTATATTGTATCCCTTTCTTATTTATTTTATCATTTTACCCTGTATATAGCCTATTGTGTCTTATCTCCAGTGTTTCCTCGGAGGGGGCTCTCTGCACCGGGGATGTGATCGACCGTGGCTGCTGGGTCTCTGGGGGTCCTCTCAGCCTGGCTGGGGGGCTCCTTTGCCTCCCTCCTGCTGTGTGCCCAGCCTGGAGGCTGCGGTCTGTGACCGGCTCCCGGTGCAGACGGCTCCCTGTTATAGTCTTTCCTCACTTGGCTCATGTGAACCCAGCCCAATTTTTACTCTTTAAGTGTGCGCGTGTGTGTGGGGGGGGGGAATATGTGTGTATTCACATCAATTATGTTAATGAGAGTGTGGGGAGTGAATTGGAGGGTGGGGTGGGCTGCTTTTAACTATGTAAAGCACTTTGTGCTACATTTTTTTTGTATGAAAAGTGCTTTATAAATAAAGATTGATTGATTAAAAGGAGCAAGGTCCTCCATTATTTGCAATTTTTGGGCGCCCAGGTTGTGTTTTTACAAGAAACACACCTAAAAATTTCAGATCATTTTAGACTTCATAAGGGGTGGGTGGGCCAACTCTATCACTCTACATTTAAATCCAAAGTTCGTGGTGCTGCTATTTTAATACACAAATCAGTGCCATTTGTTTCTTCTAATGTTATAGCGGACCAGAATGGTAGATTCATTATTGTGAGTGGTAGTATTTTGAACACTAAATTCATTTTTGTCAGTGTCTATGCTCCCAATTGGGACGATCCAAATTTTTTTTAGCACTTTTTTCATTAAAATTCCTGACTTGTCTTCCCACTATTTGGTTTTTGGTGGCGATTTTAATTGTTGGCTCGGGCTGCTGGATAGATCCTCAAATAAGCCTGGTAGGCAATCCAACTCTTCCAAAATTATTAATACGTTCCTTAAAGAATTCTCTGTTATTGATGCCGGGCGTTTTCTCAACCCCACACGTAGAGAGTACACCTTTTTCTCCCCTGTTCATCATACATACACTCGTATTGATTACTTTCTACTGGACAGTCGACTTACTTCACAGATTCGCTCTTGCTCTCATAGTGTTATTGTCATTTCAGATCATGCTCCGTTGACTCTAGATTTGGCAGTGGGCTAAAGTTCTCCGCCAGCTCCATGGCGTTTGAATACACGCTTGCTGTCAGATGATAAGTTCATCACATTTGTGAATTCCAAGATAGACTTATTTATAGAGACAAACATTACACCCGGAATATCACCCTCCATTTTGTGGGAAACGTTTAAGGCTTTTATCAGGGGACATATTATATCTTATGCTGGTTTTGAGGCGAATCAAAGGAAAGCAAAGTTGTCCGAGCTCATAATACGCATATCGCAATTAGATGAGTGTATGCTGTCTGCCCGACACCAGAGGTCTATAATGACAGGCTGTCTTTGCAGAATGAGTTTGATCACCTGTCCTCTGCTCGGGCTGAAGAGATGTTGTTGAAGTGTCAGTACTCCCAGTATGAGTATGGGGATAAGGCCAGTAAACTGCTCTCCCATCAGCTTCGTAGTGCAGCAGCTGCACATTCCATTCCTCGGATTCAGACATCAAGCGGTGTTTCTACGGATCCTAAAATAATTAATGACCAATTTCGAGACTTTTATTCATCTCTCTATGCGTCTGAGTGTGCAATTAGCACTGAGGCTTTGGACTCCTTTTTCAATCATCTTAAGCTCCCATCAATTGATCAGACACACAGCCTTCAGCTGGAGGGACCAGTAACTGTAGACGAGATCCTGCAAGCTATCAGCAAATTGCAGTGTTCTAAGTGTCCCGGTTTCCTGTTGAGTTCTATCGTAAATTTATGCCTAAACTGGCTCCGCTCATGATAAATATGTATAAGCATTCACTGGAAGTTGGATCCCTCCCACCCTCTCTACTGCAGGCATCTATATCCTTGATCTTAAAAAAGGATAAGGATCCATTACAATGTGGCTCATACCGTCCCATTTCTTTGTTAAATGTGGACTATAAAATACTTGCTAAACTTTTAGCGATGCATGTGGAAGCAGTCTTGCCATCTGTAATTAACCCGGATCAAACTGGCTTTATTAAAGGGAGATATGCCTTCTCTAACCTTAGACGTTTGTTTAATGTTCTTTACAATCCCTCAGACTCCAACAACCCTGAGTTTGGGATCAGTTTAGATGCTGAGAAGGCTTTTGACAGGGTCGAGTGGGGATACCTTTTTTATGTTCTGGATAAATTCGGCTTTGGTAAAATAATCATCTCCTGGTTGAAATTTCTTTATATTTCCCCGCTTGCCGCTGTCAAAACAAATGGCACATGTTCTGACTTTTTTCCTCTGTTTAGGGGCACTAGGCAGGGCTGTCCCATGTCGCCGTTGCTCTTTGCAATTGCAATTGAGCCCCTGGCCATATCGCTGAGATCAAACCCAGGTATCACCGGGGTTACTAGAAATGGTATAGAACAAAGGGTCTCCTTTTTTTTTTCTTTTTTTTTTTGTGTCCCGTTTGGATCTTTAGCCATCAGAATTGTTGTCTTAAGGCCAAGAAAGATGCCAAGCGGATTTATTTTACCAAGTGGATCATCATGGCCTTGCCATATTGGTCCATTTGATTGACCTTTATTATAATTATGAATCCATTTTATCTTCAGTTGCCACAAATGGGACAGACATGACTGGGGGATAGGACAGGGAGAAAGAATGAAAGAAAGAGAGGGAGAGAAAGAAAACCAGAGGGGAGAAGAGACGGTGAGAAGGGGGGGGGAGGAAAAAAAACACACAAACAAAACACCTGGATCACCTGTATGGAGAAAAAAAACAGAAGAGAAAGCAAACAGCAAAAAGCAACATAATAAAAAAAACAGCACCATCACAATAAACTAGCTAGCAGTAGATATCAGTAGATACTGAATAATAAACGATATTGTGCAGCACACAAGATAGACAGCGCACAATGTGCTTTGAGGCAGCAGCCAAGAAAGCTGTAATCTGCATCTGTGAATACCCGTGTGTACACCTGTGTGCATACCTGTGTGGATCAGCATGCTTGTATTCCAAAGGTTTCTCCATGTAACGATCTGCTAGGGAGTGTGGGGAGCCACAGCCCCGTCCTCCAGGGTATGAAGCAGGTATGGAGGAGATCAAACTCCAGACATCCAGAGGCCCCCAGAACACAAGAGACCAAGGAAGACCAACAGAGGGGCAGCCGCGCCACTGTCCCAGTAAGAGCTGAGGAGAGTCCCAGATGAGGGCTCACTCAGCAGCCGCGGAGCAGAAGCCAGGGGGAGTTGCAGTGACGCGCCCGTGAGCTCCGCCGGCAGCCAGCTGTGCCTGAGTGACCGAGCCCCAGGCCGAGAGGCCGGGGGCACCCCGCCTCCGAAGTGGCCCGAGCGAGCCCCAGGCTCCAGGCCCCGACAAGCGGCCACCAAGGAGTGAGCCAGTGTGTACCCGGACGCCCACCCCCAGACACAAAGAACCACCAACACACCGACACCTGAGGGAGTCCGCCACTGGCAGGGGAAGTGGTGGTGGGTGGAGATAGGCCTCCAAACCTTGGAGGGCCTGAGATGTCCCCAGAGAGGTGGCGTCTGATACCCAACCTGACATATAGACACAGACATACAGGCACACACAGACACAAACATCCATTCCCACCCTCATGCTCTCATATGCACTTACTCCACACTCAACCAACGTGGAGACGGACATAAAGAGACGCTGTACACACGATCACACTCCCCAAGCGTACTCTACGAACCGGGTCTAGGTACCCTTGCCCCTGGAGGGGGGAACTGCACCCAGACCCAGGTGGTGTTACCCTTTTCCCTGCGGTGGGGAGAGGCAGACCGCCCCGACTCCGCAGCAGCAGGGAGGCCCCACACTCCAGACCGCAGTCGGACGGCCAACTCCTCCTCCTAGCCCCCCCGCTCCAGCAGGTCGCAGAGAACGGGGGTGAGAGAAGACTCCAAACCTCCCTCCACCCGCTCATTGTAATGTTGATGCATGTGTGTTCTAAGGTGCAATTAAAACCCAGGAGGGCATGGAGCTACCTGCCAGAGAGCAGCAGGTAAGCGCATAGCCCCTCCTGATAGCCCTCAATGTCTACGTGTATTTAAGATTGAGAGGAGGGCAACGACGCCAGGGGTGAGGTGTACACCCTGATGGTAATTTGGACTCCGTGTATCGTGCCCACCCCCAAGATCCTATATGTATGTGTAATGAGAGTGTGAGTAATGTGAATGTCTAAGTTGTGGGATAAAATTGAGGCAGAGGCAGCCAGAAGGGGACAGAGGGGGGGATAGCCTCCTCTGCACCCTGGTGACATACCCCTACTCCACGGCCCTGCATGTGTGGGTGGTTGTGGTGGAGCGGGAAGAGGGAGGCAGCTGGAGATGGGGAGGGAAGGAAGGGAGGGGCAGGTGACCCCTCCCTGGGGCCAGCTCCCCCGCTGACCCCAGTAGGCACTCCCATACTCCGCGACCCGCCAGGGAAAGGGGGCCCAGGCCCATCCAGACCCCGGTCTGGATGGGCCTCCTTATACGCAGATGATTTGCTTCTTTATATCTCAGAACCAGCATCCTCATTTCCTTTGGTGCTCTCAATACTTGAACAGTTTAGCCTTATTTCTGGCTATAAGTCGAATCTCGCTAAGAGTGAACTGTTCCCCCTGAATGCTGCTGCACAGAAATATCAGTGCACAGCACTGCCTTTTCGAGTTGTATCGGACAACTTCACATATTTAGGGGTTAAAATTACAAGTCAATTCCATGCTCTTTGCAAGCTTAATTTCGACCCACTTGTGGAGAAAGTTAGGCAAGATTTGGACAGATGGTCTCTACTCCATCTGTCTGTAGCAGGGCGCATAAATACAATTAAAATGAATATCCTCCCAAGATTTTCTTTTCTTTTTCAGTGTGTCCCTGTATTTATCCCAATTTCCTTTTTTGTTAAATTAGACAAGATTCTCTCTGGGTTCATTTGGAACAAAAACAACCCTAGAATACGCAAGACATATCTTCAAAGACCGAAAAAGATGGGGGGGATGGCTTTACCAAACCTTATGTTCTATTATTGGGCATGTAATATTCGTATTCTCAGGTACTGGCTACAGGGGGAAGGCCTGAATAATGCCCCGGCCTGGCTGAGTTTGGAGACTTCTTCTTGTGCCTCATCCTCTTTACCAGCCCTGATTTATGCCCAAAAGCAGCCTCCGAGTGCAGGTTCTTATAATAACTCTATTGTCAAAGTTACCTTGAAAATATGGTATCAATTTCGTCGTTATTTTAAGTTGACCTTTTTTTCCCTTCAGTCACCCATTTTGAAAAATCCCTCTTTTCAGCCTTCGTTAGTTGATGGTGCTTTTTATTTGTGGGCCTCCTTGGGTATCAGGTCTTTTTCTGATCTGTATATTCAGAATACATTTGCCTCCTTTGAACAGCTCTCATTGAAATTTGGCCTTCCAAAAAGTCACTTTTGTCACTACTTACAAATCCGGAGTTTTGTTAAGGAGAAATCCTCTCAGTTTCCATCTAGACCTCCTTGTCATGACTTTGATAACCTTCTATCGCCTCCCCCTTCATTACAGGGCCTGATCTCTTGTCTGTATGGGAGAATATGTTCCTTTGGCAACTCCTCAACCTCGGCTATTAAAATGGCATGGGAGCAGGATTTGGGGTGTGTGATTCAGGATGACTCTTGGGATAAAATTCTTTACCGGGTCCATGGCTCCTCATTATGTGCCAAACACGGGCTGATTCAATGTAAGATTTTGCACCGTGTACATTGGACTAAAGCCAGACTAGCTCAAATATACCACAACCTTAGCCCTGATTGCGACCGTTGTCATCAAACACCTGCCTCTCTAATACATATGTTTTGGTCATGTCCATCCCTCAAACAATACTGGATTAATATTTTTCTGACTTTATCAAAGATCATCTAGCTAACCCTCCAACCTGTGCCCTTAACTGCTTTGTTTGGGGTTCTTCCTGATACAGTTGTCTTGCCGACGCCCCAAGCGGATCTGGTAGCATTTCTCACCTTATTAGCAAGACGCAGAATATTGTTATGTTGGAAGTCCCCTTCTCCCCCATGCTGGATCAGAGACGCTTTGCATTTTAGCAAACTCGAAAAGATTAAATTCACCCTGCGTGGGTCTATGGCCAAATTTTTTAAGACCTGGCAACCCTTTTTTGACCATGTTCAGACTTTATTCTATTTTATTTTATCTTATGTTTAAGTAAGATGTTTAAGTTTAAGTATATGGACTCTATTGTGCCTGCGCCTTATGATGGCATTTACTTACCTACTTTATACATATTTCTTTTCTCTTACAGATTTGACTTATCTCTACAACTAAGCTGACCACTCATTATGTTTGTGGGTTTTTTTTGTTTTTTTTCTTGGTTTGTGTGTTTTGTTTTTTCCGTGTCTGTATGGGGGTGTGGGCTCTGAAACTCTCCACATCTCTCTTGTACACTCAGGAACTGTTATCTTGTACTCCAAGGTTTACTATTCGTATTATTAGATTGGACCCTTTCTTTTTTCTTTTTGTACACCCACTGGTACTCCTATAATTATGAGGTGGGAGTGTATGTTTCATATTGTTTTATGTTCTTCAAAAAGAAAACGGCATATTGTTCAATTTGTCTTTTGTAAAAATGGATGCAGAAACTTTAATAAAAATATCTGAGGAAAAAAAAAAAAGAAAAAAAAAAAGAAAACAACAAAATTTGAATGAAGACAACGGAAGTTGAAAGAGAACAACAGAATTTGAAAGAAAACAACAGAATTAGAATGTAAAGAACGGAATTTGAGTGAAAATAACGGAAATAGAATGAAAACAACATAATTTGAATGAAAACAACAGAATTAGAATGAAAAGAACAAAATTTTAATAAAAAAAACAGTACTAGAATGAAGAGAATAGAATTTGAATGAGAACAACAGAATTAGAATGACAAGAATGGAATTTGAATGAAAACACCGGAAGTTGAAAGAAAACAACAAAATTTGAATGAAAACAACGGAAGTTGAAACAGAACAACAAAATTTGAAAGAAAACAACAGAATTCGAATGACAAGAATAGAATTTGAATGAAAACAACAGAATTAGAGTGGAGACATGGCGGGGGAGGACGCTGGACAGACCCGGTGCACCTAAATGCGTAGTGAGGGTGTGCTGGGAACGTCTAGCAGAGGCCCCAGTCCGCGAGATCTTCAACGCACACCTCCGGCAGAGCTTCAACAGCATTCTGAGGGAGACTGGGGACATTGAGTCCGAATGGACCATGTTCAGCGTCTCCATTGCCGAAGCTGCTGCATTGAGCTGCGGCTGCAAGGTGGTTGGTGCCTGCCGTGGTGGTAATCCCCGAACCAAATGGTGGACACCAGAGGTGAAGGGAGCCACTAGGCTGAAGAAGGAGTCCTATCGGGCTTGGTTAGCCTGTGGGACTCCGGAGGCAGCCGACAGGTATCGACAGGCCAAGCAGAATGCGGCTCGGGAGGAGTTCAGACAGGCAATGGAAAAAGACTTTCGGACACGGTCGAATGCCTTCTCCAAGTCCACAAAACACATGTAGACTGGTTGGGCAAACTCCCATGCACCCTCAAGTATCCTTGAGAGGATAAAGAGCTGGTCCAGTGTTCTGCGACCAGGACGAAAACTGCATTGTTCCTCCTGTATCCGAGGTTCGACTAGCGGACGAACTCTCCTTTCCAGCACCCTGGCATCAGAGATGGGCAGTAACGCGTTACTTGTAACTTGTACGCGTTACTGAGTGAGTGTGTTTACACTCACTCTTTCAAATAGATGCAAGTAAAACACAGCAGAAAATAAATAAAGTCAAAGACTACCGGTCCTGTTGCTCTATTTTCACCTGTAAAGCAGGAGTGGGGTAGGCGGAGGTCTACCCTGGTGCAGGTGAGCCGCAGCGGTCAGTGGAAGAATCCGCGAGTTTCTCTGTGAGTTTCCCATTACGTCATTGCGCACTCGGTGCTTGTTGGAAGTTTAGGGGTTTTTTTCGCTGTAAAAATAAGTTTTTCTTCCCACGCACAACGGTAATGTTTTTGTCACTTTTTATGGAATCAAACTTAAAGTAAGGTCAGTACTACCACGCTTTAAACGCTGCACCGTCATACTCTCTCCTGCACTCGATATATTATCCATTGTTGATCTGCACACAGCTGTTGTCACAAACGTCACACTCACTTACGTCACTGTCATGAGACATTCTCGCAAAAAAAATCACGGTTTTAGTAACACAGTAACGCAGCGTTCCTACGGGAAAGTAACGGTAATCTAATTACCGTTTTTGCAATAGTAATCCCTTACTTTACTCGTTACTTGAAAAAAGTAATCGGATTACAGCCATCTCTGGCCGTGAATACTCAGAACAAGACCTCTGAGTGCAAATTGGATTACATCTTGGAGTAGCTCACTGCGGTCGTGAGTTCTCACAATCGCCTCTTTGAGCATAAGAATGACAACATCACGGAGCGTAAGTTTGATAACATCATGGAGAAGCTCACAGCTCTCCAACGGGAGATTGAGAGACCAGTGTCGGACTGTTAAAGAACAGCTTTGAAATTAATATGAGTTGTTCGCACTAAAGGAAAAACCATCACTTCATGCGGATACCCCTTCGGCGCCAGCTGTGGTCTCAAGGCTGGAGCTGAACAAAAACACCCTGATAACTGTGCATAGACTGTTCTTCCTATCCTACGCAAGGCCACCTGGGTTGGCTGGAAGACTGTTTACTTAGCCTAGCAGGGTGAAGGACACTGTCTCAGCTGAACTCTGGACACACACGCACACAGGCACATATACACATGCAGTTGTACACTCATCCCCCTCCAAATTCCTTCGACGCTTATTCCCTTCCGATGCTGACGGTGGATCAAGGAGACCAGCGCATAGGCTGCAGGCCCGGATGTACTATCTACACTGGCTGTCTCTCACCCTTTACCCACCCCTGTTGCTTGTCATGTGTTTCTTTGGTGTATTAAGAGTTTTTTCATGTGCTTTGTGCAGAGGTGTTTTTTCTGTTCTCAAACTGATCTCCCTATTGGAGCTCAGACTGGGGGGAGTTATTTTTTTTTCTCCTTATCTTTCCTCATGTGGTGATTTTTCCATGTTATACCTCTCTGACCTGTCTTCCCCATGTGATGTTTGTGTAATGTATGTATGGTCGGAAGGGTAAGATGGCGCTGGCACGGCTGGCAGCCTTAACCCAATTTCCCTCGGGATGAATAAAGTATGATCAATCAATCAATCAATCAATCAATCAATCAATCAATCAATCAATCAATCAATCAATCAATCAATCAATCAATCAAACACAACAACAAATACACACATGTGACAAATGTACAATAACAGATCATTAAGTGTCACGGCGCCCTGCGCATTAGTATATTTGACTTAAGCTTAATAATCAGAATAATGCTCTGATCTCTTCAAATAAATGAAATCATACCTTTCTACTAAAACTGTTTCTGTTGGTCTCCACCTTTTCCTGAACCAGACCCTGCAGGATCCACCTGAGTGTCCCAGTCCTGGACCCTGTTTGTAACCAGGAGGATCCCAGGCCTGATTATTGCTGATGGATTATAAATATTCTTGTTTTATTCTCATTAAATAAATATGTGTATAAATATGTGGATTCATGTTTCAGTCCTGGACGTTGATGCTTGTTTGTTTGAAAGGACACAGATGGACCTTGTTTCCTTCTTTCCTTCCTTTTTGTGTCCTCTGTGCTTCATCTGCTGCTCTTCACTCTGTTACTTTGGACTGATTTCACTCACACTTTGTTTCCATGGTTTCTTTGCGTCACGCTGACGGCACTTGAACAACACGACATGTTTGATCTGAAAGAAGGAGCAGCATCCTCTCTCCAACCTGTTTCTCCATCTTCTACAACACCTGATTCATTCCAGTTTCTCTGCTTTCACTTTGATTCATGTCAACATGAAGCCTGAACGTCTGTGATGAACACACTATCAGCATCACTGATGCTCACTGTGGTGGTTACAGTGACATCATGCAGTTTGTGTTTTGACCTCCAGAGGGCGACAAATCAGCACAGACAGAGAGCTCCATTCAAACTTTGCTGCCATCAGTAATAATTCTTCAAATATAATCATCAGTGTTTGAGCAGTTATGATATCAGGGACAATCTAGACATGTGTGACAATACTGAACATGTCACATGACACACCTTAAACATCATGTGATCCACTCTCAGTCTGCACTTTCATTCATGACTTCAACAGGTTGAAATGAGCTTTGAACAAACATTCAGTGAAATAAATCTTTCATGGATTCATGTGAGCAGCAGATGAACTTTGTACCAACAACAGTCTGAATGAAGCTCAGGTGTTGATGCTGCTCACTGATTGGATGGTTGGTTTCAGCTCTGTTCTCAGTCTTTATTGCACAGGTGAAGGTAGAAAGTGTGACTGGATCTACAGACTGGAAACAGAGAAACATGCTGAACATTTGAAGCTTTGCAGCAGAAATGTTCATGTTACAAATACAGCAGAGCTGATCTGGGATCAGTGTGTTCACACCTGCAGCTACAACAAGGTTTCATGTCTCCACACGTCAGCATGTGAACTTTACTCTGACTCAGTCTGAGCAGTCAGACGGCATATTTTTTAAGTTAACACATCAGCACACACAGAGCTGAGCCCCTCCCACTGAAGCTCAGCACAGGTGAAGTCCCGCCTCCTTCCAGGAAACAGCTCACCTGTGTGTCAGTGTTTAGTGTCCAGGGCCCTGTTTCAGGAAGCCGGTTTAGTGGAAAAACTGAGTGAGTATACCCTGAGTTAACGAAAACTCTGGGTTTTCGGTTTCACAAAGAGAGTTCAGATGAAGCCTCAGTGAGTCACTATGACGACACACTCCGTGAAGCTAACCTGCCCCCTAGCAGGTTTACTACAACTAACCCTGACTGTCTCCGCCCCTTTGTCGGAAACCTGACAGTAGGAAGTGTCGGACATGGCGTGCCACTTCCTTGAAGAGCCAGTAGATCGTGAAGCCCAAATTCTCCGCAGAGCTCTCCGCCGGGAGAGAGTGATCAGAGCGCGTTTGGACATTTTATCATTTCCTGATGATTTTCTGTGCGAACGTTACCGTTTCTCAGCACAATCTATAATTTATTTGGATAACATCCTCAGGCCATATATTACGCATGTGACACATCGCGGACATGCTCTCAGTTCATTGCATATTATTTGTATTGCACTTCGGTTTCTTGCAAACGGGAGCTTTCTGTATAATATTGGTGACGCTGAGCACGTTTCCAAGGCTACCGTCTGTCGGGCAGTCAGGAATGTTACAGTTGCACTGAAACGTCTCCTGTACCCGTTTGTGGTGTTCCCCGGTCATAGACCCACAAGATTTATCAAAGAGAGATGCCACAAAATTGCAGGTATCAGGATGACCAAAACTTAATGTATGATGTGGTGATACTTGGACTACTACTTAAATTGCACATTTATTTTCAGGGTTCCCAGGCGTGATTGGCTGTACAGATGGCACTCACATTCCAATCATTGCTCCTTCAGTAAATGAAGGAGACTATGTGAACAGGAAGTCTTTCCACAGCATTAATGTACAGGTACATAGTTCCCTGTAGCATGTCAAACTAACAAATTATTTCATTATAGTAATGGATGCTAATTTGTGTTCTCTGCACTGTGAAGATCATATGTGATGCTGCCAACATTATCACAAATGTGGAAGCCAAGTGGCCAGGCTCTGTCCATGACTCACAAATATTCCGTGAATGTACACTGAGCACAAAATTTGGACATGGTGAGTTGAGAATACTTTAAAATATATAAAGACCAATTGCTTCAGGGACATTTGAACTGAAGTGTATCCTTCTGTCTTAGGAGAGTTCACTGGCTACTTGCTTGGTGATAGGGGGTATCCACGTTTACCCTATTTGCTTACCCCTTACCCTGACCCTGAACCGGGCCCACAGCAGCGATATAATCTGGCTAATTGCAGGACAAGAGCCAGAATTGAAATGACTATCGGAATGCTTAAGGCCCGGTTCCAGTGCCTGCAAAGACTCAGGGTCACCCCAGAAAGGGCATGTGACATTATTGTGGCATGTGTGATTCTTCACAACATTGCCACAATTAGAGGAGAACACTGTCCTTCTGAACCAAACATCAGCAGTGATCCAAACCATGAACATCCTGACCCTCCCACGGACATACAAGATGGAAGCGCAGTCAGAGACACCATATGTCACAATCATTTCTTTTGACCCATCACCTCAACATGTTGATAGAAGAATAAACAGATTTTTTGTTCAACTGGCTTTATTGGTCACCTGTATTTCCTGTACACAAAGTATTAAAAGATGTAAACCTCATAAAGTGTCTCTGTTGCTTCCTCCTCCTTAACAGCTGTCAATGTTTCTTCATTATTTTCCTGTAGTAAAGAAATAGACAACATTGCTGTTCTACTGTAAACTCATATAATCTGTGGAGTATTACTCACAACTGCATGTTGGTCTGGCTCAACAGGAGGCTGCACCAGATGCAGTACACCATCACCATCAACTGATAGAATATGAGGTTTATACAGGTCACTTATAACTTACAAGGGACCAAATGGCAATTAACAAACATACCAAGCACCTTACACTTCATTGTCATTATGCTCTCAAAGACAACCAAGGCTGAGGGAAGGCAAGATCAGTCGGAAAATAACTTCACTACAAAATAATCCATTATGGTAAAGAGTTTATCAAATGAATGAGCAGCACTGCAAAGGTGACTGTGAAGAAAGGATGTATGCACATCATGTATTATTTTGAATTTACCCCTTATGTAGGCACTTGTGTCTTGCGGGGTTATTGCCTCAGAGGATGTCCCCGCAGAGATGCCTTCGGCCACAGGGTGCCCACTGTTTTGGCTGAGGGCCAACTGCTCAGCCTCTGTGAGTGGTGGTGGTGGAGGACCCCCACCTGTTTTTCGGGCCTCCGCTTTTTTTCTGTTGGCTATAACGGGCCACATTTGAGCATACAGAGTAAGCAAATATGTACTTGTAATGTGCTCAGATAATTTCAATAAGTGCTTACAGAAAGAAAATTAATGTAGCCTCTAACTGCAATTGATTTACATGGGACAAACAGACCAAGCACTATGGCTCATAATACAATTACACCTTACCTGTTTGGACTATATTTTTATATTTCATTTTTACTTGCTGCCAGGCACGTTTGGGGCCTGTTGGGTTGCACCTGCGCTCACATCACATCACAAAATAAAATGTATAAAATAACAAATAAAATAACATATGATAAAATAACGTGTTAAATGGGTGGAAATCCCTCGATCAATGTTTATATTAACACTCACGCATTGACTCTGTCGGCTATGTTTTGCCATGCATGCTTTTGCAGCTGTGGCTGTGTTACTTTTTTCCGCGGAATTTGCATGTTATCGGCATATGCTGCCATCAGAATTTCGGCCTCAAGCGCTGTAAGATACATTGACCGCGCCTTCTTTCCCTCCGTCTCCATGGTGACTCGCTTAATCTGTGCTCCGCTTATCAGGGCTTTATGTATCCTCGTCCGCGCGCTTCACTTGGGGTTAAAGCAACTCCGCGTTGACTGAACTAATTGTTATCAGCCTTTCTGAAACGGAATATTCCGAGTTGGACAGTTCGGGGTTACTCAACCGTGAGTGTCGTTTTTCACTCTGAGTTTTCCAAACCGGCTTCCTGAAACAGGGCCCAGGTGTGGAGTGGAGCTTGTTGTTGGTGTGTGAAGAAACTGTAAGTTTGCTTTGTTTCCTCCTTTAACAGTTTTTCTTTAAGAACTTTACTTTTTGTTCAGCTCATGTTTGATTTCTTTACACAACAAACTGTGTGTGTTTGTTTTTCCGGTCTCTCCATTAAAGTCAGTGTGTAATGTTTCCTGGCTAACATCAGCTGTGTGCAGCTTAGTTCCGGCACAAATCTGCCGCTCCATAGTTCACGGTAACGGACTCACAGCTGGACCAACGAGGCGAGTGTGTCCGCCACTCTGAGCTACGTTCTTGTTTGTGTTCTTATAGTTTGTACTTTTTGAGTTCACAGAGTCCACAGAGGACCTTTACCGATTAATATTTACACACGAGACACCTGCAGTGCTCTGATGCTAAGCTAGCCACACAGCATAATAACGCTAAGCTAAGCAGACAGCATGCTAACGCTCAGAGCTCTTAAAGACACAAGTTAAAAATGCAATTGAGCCCTGTGTGAATGAGAGCTGCAGCACAGAGGTAGTGGATGGTCAGATGGTTACAGAGAGCTCTCTGTCTGCTGCTATAGAGCAGCAGCCTTTGTAAATGATGATTTATTCCAGATGTAACTTAGACATGACATGTAAAAAGACTGTTGGCGCCTCATACAGGAAGTGATGCTTCACTTTCAGCTGTTTGTGGATTTTCTTCAGGAAATTTAGTTACAGCTGTGAAATGAGGCTGACTGTGAGGAGGAAGTGTAATATGAAACAGGAAGCCTGTAAAAGCTGAAGTCACACTGTCAACATGTCAGCACACAAGCTCACACGTGACTGCTTCATCAACATGGAGCTCATGGAGTGTTTATTAAAGGATCATTGTGTGAAAGAGGCTCTAACACAGCTGACTGCAGCCTTTAGCTGTGAGCACACAGTGTCTCACATTTACATTCACTTTACTGTCAAATACTCTCAATAACTTTAAACAGCTGCTGTTATCAAGTGAAAATAGCAAAGATTTCAGGGATGCGCTCCAGTGCTTCTACATCCTAGTAACACCTCAGAGAGTCACAACTCATCAAAGCTTCTCATTATCGTTAGGACAGATTTAGGTCAGTATCATTTCACATTTCATCATCCATCAAATGTTGACACATAGTGGGTTTGTCATTCTCTCAGCTGACACTGAGATGAAGCAGGAAAGAAGCAGCTGATATTTGGACAGCACACATGATGGAAAGGAGGATTTCAGTTGATGTGCACATGAATGATTTGTGTTTCCTCTGCAGGTGAAGGTAGAAAGTGTGTGTGAGCTGATGTGAATTGAGCAGCATGGATCAGTGTGAGACAGAGAGGAGGGAGCCCCTCCCTCTAAAACCACTCTGTGTGGGGAACATGAGAGCCAGACCAAAGCTCAGAGGTGAGATGACCAACTCTAACTGTCCATGACCCTTCTCCACGTCACAGCTCAGCACTCACATCACTGCTCCATCATTATTCACAGGAACCAGCCTGGACCTCCACCCAGCTCTGTGTCCTTACAGAGTGACAAGTTAAAGGGCGGTGGTCCTCCTGCAGAGAGGTAATATGTGTCTAAATGTTGTTGTGACTCAGTGTTTGTGAATAAATCCTCCATCGTGTTTAATGTCAGCTCACCTCCTTTTCACACACATTTCTATGGTCATATGTGAAGCAATGGGTGTTGGAGTGTTTCCACAAACACAGCAGTCAGAGTGTATAGGGTGGATGTTGTGGGAGGTGTTTGTGTAGTGAAGAGGCTGAGTGTCTGCAGGACTCCAGCTGCTCCAGCAGGTGTCTCCTTTGTGCTTTGCTTCAAACACAGTGTAGGGAGGAACTTTCACTCAGATGTTTCAGGTGTTGCTGGATGGACAAGGATGAATAGTTTAATGAGCAGTGTTGGGTAAGTTACTTTAAAATAGTAACTTAGTTACATTACTAGTTACTTCTCTCAAAAGTAACTCAGTTACTTCAAGTTACTCGTTACTTTCAAAGTAACTAGTTACTAGGGAAAGTAACTTTGGTTTTACTCAGAATTCTCTTGTTAATGTGTTGCTTCCATAACTTTGCCAGTCTTCTAGCTTGCTTACTTGCCACAGTGCACTGTGCCACCTACCAATAGAAAGGAAAAGATAATGTGCATATTTCCATGAGAGAAATCCCACGCCTGGACCGTCATTGACTGCTGCCATGATTCTAGCCTGCGTCACAGCGTCATGTGCGCCTTTTACATCCAACACAAAAACTGCAGTCGTGGTGCTTTCGATTGTACTCAGAACTCGGAAATTCTGCCTTCTGAATAGGAAGATGTAGGCAACACCAGACTGCAGATGAGCTGCATACATGGCTGGACTGGGACAGAAAATTGGCCCAGACATTTTGACTAGAGACTGGCCCACCATTATAGGAAAAATTATAAAGCCTTTGAATGAAAACAAACGCTGTTGTGACAGTGATGTACACTGTTTTGATGGTATATATGCATTAATCTATCAATCGTTTGTTGTAAGATTCAGATAATTATTTTTTAAAAGCGAGACATTTTAAATGAGAATAAGATAGAAAAGTATTTCTTTGAGCCCACCTCTCCCTGTTAATGCCCTACCTGGCCCCCCTGGCAAAACTTTGCTAGATCCGCACCTGCACAGTTACCAGCTGTCAGCTACCTAAAAAAGGATCCTGGTGTTATTTGTCTCTCCGAAACAGTTCATAACTTCTCTTCAACTCATTCATGTGACCTAAAAGGTAAACCTGTTTCTCCATCACCTGTTCAGCTCTGATGATCCAGTAAGGACATCTCCTGGTTTCATCTTCATGTTTCCCTCTCACCAGATATACAAACCGATATCATGACCAGCAGCTTTTTTGCAGCTGTGGCTCCAGCAAACATCAGCTGATACTAGAAATTAATATTAAATAAATTCTAACAACAGCTGATCAAGCTTAAACATGCTGCTGTTGTTTAGCGCGACATCCGCTGGTTTCCTCTTTTGGCGCAAAGTGGGCGATAAACAAACAAGAGAGACGATCAGCTGATCATTGATCAGTTTTCATGATTGAAGTAGAAACAGGAGAGGGAGGGGGGAGAATGAGAGAAGAAGAGGCAGCTGTGCAGCAAAGACACAGAATAACTCCAGCTTTGTGTCTTTTTCATTGTAGCTGAATTACGGGACAAACTCTGTTCCTTTTCACCTCAATAAGAAACGCGTAATATTTTCTCTGAATACCAGACGGGACGGTTGGCAACTCTAATAACTTATGAACAAAATAAAGTTCAACATCATTAACTTCATAGCACCCACCCAGCTATATAGAAACTCCGTCATGCTAGCTAGCACGCAGTACGGGAAAAAGTCAGCATAACGAAAATAAACTCCACCTAAACTTGGTTTATATCTGACCCAGAGAGACTGCAGGTCATAACTTCTTACCTGAAGTTCAGTTCACACTTGGACCGGCGGCCGCCTCGGGTCTCTTTTCCTTCTGCGTCCCCTTTCTCCAGCCTGAGAACGTGTTGCTTTCTCTCATCCACCTGCTGGCCTCCACCACTTGCTAATGTTACTGAATCTGTGGAAGCTCCGCGATAGCCACCACACGAAGTAACGAGTAACGACCCTATCTAAATCCCAGTAACGAGTAACGCGTCCCTGATTTTGGCATAATAACTAGTTACCGTGCTCGTTACCACAATAATAACGTAGTTACTGTAACGCGTTACTTAATAACGCGTTAGTCCCAACACTGTTAATGAGTGTGAGACATTTCCACCTGATATTTATTAGTTATTAGGATTTGTGTGAAACTGGTGTGTTTGTGTTTTAGAGCGAGTGATCAGCTCCAGTCTGTGAGTGCAGCCCTCAGTGGCCAAAGTTTAAGCTCAGCTGTGTGTTTGTCTGCTCTGACAGAGGCGAACTAGCTCATTAGATTCAACAGGAGCCTGAGAATATCTCCAAGAACCAGAGTTAACCCGTCATCAGATAATTATATTGTAACTGTTATTATAATGAATTCCTTGGTACCAGATTCCTGATTTAGAAACCTCATGTTAAACAGGCTCAAGAATAACTCTTGATAGGGCTAATTGAGGGCCATCTAAAATCAGGAAACTGAAACCTTGGCTGATTGTGACCCACACCCGTTTTCACACCTTGGCTCATGTGATTAGGTAGAGGATCATTAGGGGGCCTATTGTCCCTCTCAGTGGGATACTCCCACTGGGTTTAAATCTGGGACTTTCCACCATCTTGAACTGAAGAAGCTTCTTGGATGAGAGGTGAAACATCTTCAAGCAACTTAAAGTCCAGATGGTTTTCTTTTCAAGCTCCTTAGACTACGATGACCTGGATGACTGAGAACCTTCATTTTTTTTCTGGAGTCTTCTGCTTTTATTTTCTTTATTTAAATTCATATTACATTTTTATTCACTCAGCTGATTTTAAACAGTTTTCTAAAGTCTGTAAGCTCTCTTTGTATTCTGTTGACACGTTGATCAGTTCAATCAGTTTTTATTTCATTTACATTTTAACAGCAGTGTTAGAGTTAAAGTTACATGTTACACTTAGTTCTGCACAATTCTCTTTTAATGATCCTTTGGTGTTTTGGGGTCAGTTCTTATTGTATCAGGTCTCATGAGAACCTTCACAGACATCAGGTCTCATTATTGATTCTTTATCATGCAGTTTGTGATGTTATTCCCATCACAGAAGAATCCATCCAGAAAAAAAATCAATCCTAAGTAAATCTTAAATAATCAAACATGT